>NC_060146.1:28540392-29165392 GCF_021461385.2 Schistocerca piceifrons | reverse complement strand
CGATTACTTGCGCTTGGAACCCCCCCCCCCCCCCCCCAAAAAAAAATAACTTTCTCGTCAATTAAGTAGAACAGTAATTAGAATCACGCATTATTCTTGCGAGTGATTTCCCGCCGCTAGGGGCGCTAGAGTCGCTCCAACTGTCAGACAGTAACAATTTTCACAGCAGCGACTATCGCAGCTGCATCCATTAGATGTGGTATCATTAAACTGATCTCTCGCTGGGAGAAATGTGCTTGTCGCCAGGGTGACTACCTTGAGAAATAAATATGTAGACATGAAGAACGAAGATGTAGAATGTTAAGACAGTTTATTATACTTAAAACGCTGTAAGAGTTTTATCGATGTAGCCTCCGTCTGTACTAATTCACACCAACTATCTGCTTCAAATAGCAGCGATTCGAGCCGCAAATGAGGAGCTCCTGTGACATAAGGAACTTGGACAGAGGAAGGGGCATGGCGGAAACGGCGAATTTGGTCGGCTGTCCCCAGACTAGTGAGCATTTCTGGAAAGCGGCTGGAGGATGGCGAGGCCACCCGCGGGCTACGAGGAGCTGGACGTCCGTTGCTCGTCGCGCTGTTCTGGAGAACACTCTGGACTGCACGCTGCTGAAGAAGAGCCTCCGCAAAGGACGGTTCCGGCCTGTTACCGCGGTGACATCGTCAGCTGAGATCGCAGTGGGCGTGGATCACCGAGATTGGACCGTGGATCGATGGAAACCTGTCAAACGGTCTTGTTACACTAGGCCCGGATATGGCATAATACCTCTGAAAATTTACCAAGCAGGTTTCGAATCCATGTTACGCAGAATAGCAGCTGCATTGCGTTCCGAAGGTTGACCAACACTCGACTGACCAAATGGTCATAATATACCGTAAGATAAAAGAAGAGATAAACGACGAAGGAGTTATCCGAATGGTACAGAAATTGGCCTATCTGATGTGCATGCATGTTGTGTACATAGTTCCGCGTAGTCAGCGCGTACACAACTTTCCCACTAGAGCGCGCCCCGCTATCAAGGGAACCTCCCCATCGCACCCCCCTCAGATTTAGTTATAAGTTGGCACAGTGGATAGGCCTTGAAAAACTGAACACAGATCAATCGAGAAAACAGGAAGAAGTTGTGTGGAACTATGAAAAAATAAGCAAAATATACAAACTGAGTATATGCGCAAAATAGGCAACATCTAGAAGATCATTAGCTCACGAGCGCCGTGGTCCCGTGGTTAGCGTGAGTTGCTGCGGAAAGAGAGGTCCTTGGTTCAAGTCCTCCCTCGACTGAAAAATTTATTTTGGCAAAGTTATGATCTGTCCGTTCGTTCATTGACGCCTCTGTTCACTGTAATAATTTTAGTGTCTGTGTTTTGCGACCGCACCGCAAAACCGTGCGATTAGTAGACGAAAGGACGTGCCTCTCCAGTCGGAAACGAAAACATTTGATCGCAAGGTCATAGGTCAACCGATTCCTCCACAGGAAAACACGTCTGATATATTCCATACGACACTGGTGACGGCATGTGCGTCACATGACAGGAATATGTTGTCGACCCATCTAACTTGTACACTTAGCGAATGGGTAACAAGATTCTTCTACCTTGCCCGATTTAGGTTTTCTTGTGGATGTGATAATCACTCCCAAAAAAGTGATGAAAACATAAGAGTTTGTCACATAAACTGAAAGTAAAAATTTAAACTTTTCACTCGATGGGAAGACCCGAACCCAAGACCTCTCATTCCCTAGCTACTCTCGCTAACCACGGCGCTCCTAAACTCTCACTCTCCTTGATGTTGCCTATGTTCACATGGACTACTCTGTTTGTATATTTTACTTATTTTTTTCGTAGTTCCACACAACTTCTTCCTGTTTTCTCGATTGATCTGTGTTCAGTTTTTTAAGGCCTATCCACTGTGCCAACTTATAACTAAATCTGAGGGGAGTGCGATGGGGAGGTTTCCTTGTAAGCACAACAGCGCAGGCGCAGCGCTCGTCCATCTCCGCACTACGAGATGGCGCTGCCTTAGAGACAGACCAAATTCTGCTTCTGCCGATCCGCTTATTAATATGTCACGCAGCCAATGAGATTGCTGCTAACGTAGAACCTTTTCTCCTCGCGGATCACACTCGCGCAGTGATATCTGAACGCGAGAGGTATTATATCGAGTGTACAGACCTCCGATTAGTCAGTCTGCACTTGTCTGCATTAGTCTGCATTTGTCTGCATTAGTCTGTACCAGTCTATAGTCAAGTTTCAGTCTGCGCCTAATAAGATTACCGTATTCCTGTACATAGCCATGAAGATAAATGTATAGACACTTATGTCAAGTATCAGAGATATGTGAGAATAAGATTAACGTACCAAGACCAAAGGAACTTCAGATTGTGAATTGTAAACAGTATCCAGAGTCAAGTTACATAATATCTATGGTTTTTATTGTTTTAATAAATGTGTGTGAAAATTAATCTAGTTCTGTTTAAAGTTGGTCACCGTCAATCTGCTACTCTAAGCGTGCAAGTGGCATTTCTATCGTCTGACCTAACGGCAGAAGATAAACACGCTAAGATAAGACCACGAGACATACTGCTGACACTCACCTACTTCGTTAGAGCGACAAGTCAAATAATCTGATGGTGTATGTACCGAAGGTCTTACAGTACGCACACCACAATGCACAAACAAGCAAATGATTACAATTCCAAGAAAAGTGCGTTATTTATTCAAGAGAAAGAGTTTCACAAATTGAGCAAGTCAATAACGCGATAGTTGACCTCTGGTCCTTATGCAAGCAGTTATTCGCCTCGGCATTGATTGATAGAGTTGTTGGATATCCTCCTGAGGATATCGTACCAAATTCTGTCCAAACGACGCGTGAGATGGACAAAACCCTGTCCATAGTGCTCAAAACGTCCTCAACTGGAGAAAGATCCGGCTACCTTGCTGGCCTAAGTAAGGTTTGGGGAGCACAAAGACAATAAATAGGATCTCTCGTCATCTGCGGACTAGCATTATCTTGCTAAAATGTAATGCCAGAATGGTTTTTTATGAAGAGAAACACAACGGGTCGCAGCATATCGTCGACGTACTGTTGTGCTGTAAGGATGCTGCAGTTGGCAACCAAAGGGGTCCTGCTGTGAGGCGAAGTGAAGCGGCACCCCGGCCCACCCACCACTCTCGTGTGTCGGGACGCACGGTGCGCGTCTGACAGTCAGGCTGGTGTCCCACCGCCATTGGCGCTCAGTTCGACGCAGGACTCGTCACTGAAGTCAAGTCTACTCCACTCAATGATATTGCCATGCGGAAGGCTTGTCTGGAGACCCCCTGGACAGCGGTGCAATACCATCCTGACTGGTGCCCAGGAGTGAGACGGTCTGGGGACCCATTTCTCCTCAAAACAGGACGTCTTTGGTTGTCATACGCTGCACCATCACAGCACAGCGGTACCTCGACAATATTCTACGCCCCGCTTTGTTGCCCTTAATGGCAAGCCATCCTGTGCATACATTTCAGCAAGATAATGCCCGCGCACACACGACAACATTTTCTACTACTTGGTCAGCAAGGTCGCCAGGTCTCTCCCCAATTGAGAATGTTTGATGCGTTATGGACAGGGCCCTCCAGACATCTCCAGATTTTGACAATCTAACTCACAACTTGGACAGAATTTGGCACGATATTTTTCAGCAGGACATTCAACACCTCTGTCAATCGATGACAAGCCGAATAACTGCTTGCGTAAAAGCCAGAGCTGTACTAACACTTTATTGACGTGCTCAATTTGTGAAGGCCTTTCTCTTGAATAAATAACACAGTTTTCCTGAAACTGTAATCATTTGCTTGTTTGTACAAGTGCATCGTGTCTACCGATTTTCTACTCATCCGACTATTTTCCTCGGTGGTCAGCCTTTTTTTTCTGTGGCGAATTTTCGCCAGGTTTATTGGTAAGAGACTATTGTAACGAAATGCGTGGCCCGCCACCGCCTGCGCCCCGTGCAAGCACACGGCCCGCACCCCGTGCCGGCGGCGTCGCTCAGCAAAGCCTTCTAGACACAAGGCCTACGCACAGCGGCCATATTGGCACGTGACGTCACAAACTGTTGGCCATCTTATCGTTACTCGGCAGTCCTGTCGGCGTGTATGGTGTGTTGAAAGTGTGTGCCACGAGAAAGTGATATATATTTCATACAGTATTCGCCTACAGTTCTTCGAAGTATGGGATACAAGTGTTGCATTTCCTTTTGCCAGGGAAGTTATTAATCCCAAAAAGGCATGAAAGTGCACATGTTTCGATTGCCCTAATGTGTGAAGTTGAGAAATCGCTGGATTGCAGCTATTCCGAGGCAGGAATTTGTGCCTACGCATCATTCAAGGGTAAGTAAATGACAAAAAATTTATAGCTTCTTATTTGTTTCGATTGCACCACATTTGCCAATTGTTTATAAAAGCAGTTATGTATCATGTACCAGTATAATTTGATTCTTAATTCTGCACCATTGCTGCGAGGTTAATACGACGCTGGCTGTGAAATGTCTCTCATATTTGCAAGTATTGTCACACAGAATAGTCATATTAGTTAGTGTGGCGCGAAAATGTTTAGTATTCCTTATCATTCCTACCAGATTATTGAGTTTCCAGTACTTTTATTTGGAAGAGCTACAGAATGATTTAGTTAAGTTTTACATATACAGTTATTCGGTAATAATTTCAACTTGAGTAAACTACCTTAGAAAATTGCTTTAATGAATTCAGTGTTCGACAGATTAAGCAATATAGAAACCAGAATTTCGAGATAAGTGCATTGTGATTAAATTAACAGCACTCTGTGATTAAATTAACAGCACTCATTAAATTAACAACACTAAACTAACAGCACTATCCTTCAGTGAAGGATACAGGAGAAACAATATTTTCATGTTTAAGGTTCTAAAGTTCTGGAGAAACAGGGAAATAAAATATTTTTTCGGGTTTTTTGATTCATTAAACATTATGTCAGGAGGTGCTCCATTTCGTCGAATGATTTGAGTTTCGTGCGAGGTCAGCAAATTTTGAAGTGGAGAGAAAAATTTACGAAAATAGCCGGGGAAACAAATTCTTAAATTCTGTAGGAGCTCCAGCTGCTTTATTTAAAACCGAAAACGTCTGCTTGTTGTTGCATATTGCCGATTTTTGAGTGCAAGAAAACGTAGCTCCTGAGGTAAAACACATAATTTAAAATTACAGTTTGTATTCAAGCCTAGAAACGCGTATTTAAGGTAAACCGTCAAAATAATCTTACATCTTGAAATAACATATGGCAGTTTTGTTCAGTTACAGAACGCAGCATGTCATTCTCAATGGAGAGAAGTCTTCCGAAGTAAGAGTGATTTCAGGCGTGCCGTAGGGGAGTGTCATACGACCGTTGCTATTCACAATATACATAAATGACCTTGTGGATGACATCGGAAGTTCACTGAGGCTTTTTGCAGATGATGCTGTGGTGTATCGAGAGGTTGTAACAATGGAAAATTGTACTGAAATGCAGGAGGATCTGCAGCGAATTGACGCATGGTGCAGAGAATGGCAATTGAATCTCAGTGTAGACAAGTGCAATGTGCTACGAATACATAGAAAGAAAGATGCCTTATCATTTAGCTACAAAATAGCAGGTCAGCAACTGGAAGCAGTTCATTCCATAAATTATCTGGGAGTACGCATTAGGAGTGATTTAAAATAGAATGATCATATAAAGTTGGTAGTCGGTAAATCAGATGCCAGACTGAGATTCATTGGAAGAATCCTAAGGAAATGCAATCCGAAAACAAAGGAAGTAGGTTACAGTACGCTTGTTCGCCCACTGCTTGAATACTGCTCAGCAGTGTGGGATCCGTACCAGATAGGGTTGATAGAAGAGATAGAGAAGATCCAACGGAGAGCAGCGCGCTTCGTTACAGGATCATTTAGTAATCACGAAAGCGTTACGGAGATGATAGATAAACTCCAGTGGAAGACTCTGCAGGAGAGACACTCAGTAGCTCGGTACGGGCTTTTGCTGAAGTTTCGAGAGCATACCTTCACCGAGGAGTCAAGCAGTATATTGCTCCCCCCCTACGTATGTCTCGCGAAGGGACCGTGAGGATAAAATCAGAGAGATTAGAGCGCACACAGAAGCATACCGACAATCCTTCTTTCCACGAACAATACGAGACTGGAATAGAAGGGAGAACCGATAGAGGTACTCAGGTTACCCTCCGCCACACGCCACACGCCGTGGCTTGCGGAGTATGGATGTAGCTGTAGATGTAGATGTACTTCACGCAGTGATATAAATTTCGACGCTTTCATTACAAGGCCATGTAGAAGTGGAAAGGACGAGAATCCCTATGCAGTTTCAGCTCTAAAACCCGTAAAGTTGGTATAACTGCAGGGTGCTTAGCAGCGTTCCCATACAGACCCGGCCATCAGTACGTGACGTGACAAGTGTGCGCGCAGGCCTGCAGTCTGGGTGGTGCTGCGCTGAGGCGACCGCAGTCTGGGGAGGAGAGGGGCAGGCGTCCAGGCCGGCCGCGCCTCTCGGCGGGAAATCTGCCGCGCTAAGCAGGCGCCACGCTGGCAGAAACACTTTTTGCCGCCGCTTTCCTGTTATTACGCCGCTTGCTTTACGCGCAATGAAATCGTGCCGTAATCACTGTTAATGGCCAGTTGACGTGGCATTAAAACAATCGCTGACGGGGATTTAAACAGGCACTGCTTTTATCACCTCTAAAACGTTCTTCACAGATTTTATCTGCCGTTTATGTCTGGATGGTTTTGATTCCCCGTCTTTTACAGCAGTGCCCCGATAATAACGCGTACAATATTCAATTTTCGCTACAAAGGAGTTTCGTTGGATTCAATAAACGTCTCGTGAATGTGCGGTCGTGATGTGATGTGAGTGATTTGTGTCGCCGTTGATGCTGACGTCATCACAATACATACAGTGCGAAGCAACCGTGGTGTAATCGTGAGAAGCCTCAGGTTATAAAATGGCCGCCTCACAGCGTTACCACAGCCTGTTTCTCCTGAAGTAGTCGTGGAAACCTGTCGTTTACACCTCGATTTGGCGTTACACGAATAACAGGAATATTTTATGCACGGTTGTCGGTGCCAGAAACTTCGATCGTACTTGCCCCATACTTCCGTTGTTTTTTATATCATGCTTTAATACAAGTAAAAAGAGAACGGGGCCAGTAGCAATCAACAGAAGAGTACGTCAAGGATGCAGCCTCCCACGCACATTATTTAACATATATATACTGATGACATTTTTAGACAATGGAAACAAGAAGTAAAACCAGGAATAAAATGAATTTCTAGAAACATACATTTAAATACTGCACCCTTGCAGAATCAGATAGGAAGGGAATATGTGGAGAACTTCCGTCGTACTATAGGCTGCTGTAGAGGGCAAAAACAGTAGAGGTAGACAAAGATTGGGATAGATCCAGCAATTGACTATGTATGTTGCAAGTGATGAAGAGGTTGGCAACAAAAAAAAAAAAAACTCCTTGATAACGGCAAAATAATTTTACAACGGACAGAGGATGAGTTACGTTCTGCTCTACATCGCTTGAACTTAACGACCAAACTCTATAATCTAAACATTTAAGAAAATAAAATCAAAGTTATGGCTTTTAAAGGAAACTATTCTGTAGGTTGTAAAAATTGCTAAATGGAAAACTATTGGAATATATATCTCGTTTTCAGCTCTTAGAATTTGAATTAAATTATGGAGTTGATATTATGATAGGTGCCAACCACTGTCCATAGTACTTCAGCCGAAAAAGAAAAAAGAAAACAAGAAGAGAAAATTGTACAAAGTAATGGCACCACTTATGCACAAATACCGAAGTGAGACCTGGCCAGTGACTAAAGAAGACCAAAGAAGATACAATCTGCTGAAACGTAATTTTTAAATAATACAAATGAATGAACTCTGAGGATCAAATAAAGAATTCGGAAATAAGGAAAGAAATATTTTTCATGAATGAAAGAACAGAATACGAGATAGTAAAATGTATGATACGTATTGAAAGAATGGGGGGAAATGATAGTTAGACGTATAATAGGAAAGAGATACAGGAAGACCAAAGAAAGGCCTGTGTTGCTCTAATACACTGATGTATACACTGTGCAGTCAGGTTAATGTGACCGCCTGTGAAGAGCCTGAACAAGCACACGCCGCTGCGCGGACCGCTACGAGACACGCTGGAAGTGAGTCGACGGTGCTCTGGAAGGTAGCCTACTGACAGGGGCGTGGAGGCGATTCCAGCACCGCGGAGACCTGCGCTGTGTTTCTCGGTTCAGGATCCGTGGTGCGAACAGCCCGAATGCGGTGGTCCCACGGTTTGTACACTGGGTTTTAATCCGAGTAGTTTGGTGGCGAGGGGCGTACGGTAAACTCGTGCTGGTGCTCAGCCAACCACAGCGCTAGCTTTGTGATACGTTGCATTATTCTGCTGATACATGCCACTGCGCCGAGGAAAAACAAACTGCTTATATACGTGGACGCGGTTTCCAAATATAGACATGTACTTGATCACTTTTGCCTTCCACAATGACGAGCTGACCCAGTGAAAACCTTCTGGCCCCTACCCTTCCGACGAGTGTGCGGTGTGTTTGCCTTCACACGTTCCACGTCGTACTCGCTAAAGGCCATTTGTCCGATGAAGCGTGAAAGATGATCCATCTGAAAAGGCCACGTGTCACCATTCAGCAGACGCCAAGTTGCAGTACCGGCGTACAAATTCCAGCCTTCGTCGACAATGAATACCATTCGGCAGCACGGGTGCACGAACCGGGTGCCTGCGGTCCGGTCGGGTTATCGTCATAACTGACATTGCGATGAGTGGGCGCGGCCCGAAAGCCAGTAAACTGTAAGGAAAGCTGGTGCCTGCTGCAGAGGCCCACGTGCAGCAACGCCTGCTGAGCGGTCATCGGGGAGACGGTGCTGGTAGCCCCTCGGTTCATCCGGGCGTTCAGTTGCTCTCCAGTAGCTCGTCTGTTCGCCCCTACACACCTCCGCAGTCGTCACTCAGCCCTGTCATCCGTGGCACTTGCTGCACCACAGTCGCCCCGGTTTCCGACAGCGCCATTTTGTGATGCACCGTACACTTTAACCACGGTTAGTTGTAAGGTGTCAGGCAAATCTAACACCTTCCATGAAAACCCTGACATGATAGCATATCCAGCAATATGTCACATAGCTCCGAATATATCCTGACATTGAACTAACCAAAGTAATACGATCAACGACTGAGAAAATGGAATACCACAGACCAACACAAGGGCGGCTAAATGCACGTCATACCTTCCCACCGTGAAACAGACGCAGTTCTGAGGGGAGAAACGAGAACAGAAGCCGAGAGCAGAGCCGTGTAGGCTAGAAGGCCCTTCGATAAGAGCGGGACAGTGGGACACCCACATAGCCGGCCGACCGCCAGGGGGTCCATCCCCCAGCCCATGTTAAAAGATAGAGCCCTCCAGAAGAACAGTATAGATCTTATGATAACACTAAATGGGCCACACCAGCTGCAAGTTTTAGCGTGAGACTATACGCGTCTCTGTTACGTAGCAAACGTTAAAAACATTGCCCCACCACGTTTCTCATTGGGTAGACAGAATTTTTGTGGGCGGAGCTTAAGGTTAACACTGAGACGCTGATTGGTCAGTTGAAAACACAGCCAGATACCTTTTTCTTAAACCAACTTCGGTAAACAGTAGTAAGGAGAAGTTAGGAGAGAGTTGCTACCGAGACAGCGAGGTGTGTGGAGCTGTGCTGCCCGCCCCCCCTAACGCTGCCTAACCATCGACAAGGTAATGGACGCAAGCGATGCCACATAAGAGCGCATAAGGCTTCACTCAGAACTGAAGAAATCTCATCTGTTACATTCCATTTTACGTAATACTAGTGTCGATCGTCAATTAAACTTCGTGGTATTCACATTTTCTACTTGAAGTTAAAATCTGAAATGCGATGATTTTTCTGTTATATAATTATTGAGAACCCACATCAGAAACTGTAATTTGCGACAAGTTAAATAAGTAATTGAAGATAATTGAGGGTCACTGTAGACCATTTTTGATAGTTTTCTCTTTTGTGAAACTTAACTTAAATCTAGATTATAGATCTGATATGGCATAGTTCATCCTTCGACCATTGTAGAACTTGGAAACCCATTCAGGGAATATTCATTCACATTTTTTGTTGAACCCAGTTGATTTTTATCACCCTGTATTAAAATATTTCCTTTTATCAATAGTACAATTTATAAACAATGTTTTGTGAGTAGAATAAAAATTCCAATGGTAAACGTAACTGTTTTTTTTGACGTTATTTTACCAGCTAACTAAAAATAGGAAAGCCTTGAACCCCTTCCACTAAATTTAGTTAGTATTAAGATTGTTTTACAGGGAGTGCAGTGGAGCTGACACTGAAATCATTAAGTATTTGATTATATCATCGATAGTCTCACTGAACTCTTCTGAACTCTACATATCATGTGTGGTCTGGCGTCCCCTTACCAGCAACAAGTCAAATTAGTCAGTTCCCTAAAAAACACGCTCAGAGCGTCGTTGCGCGAAAGTGGTAGGGAGACACGACTTAGAACAAACAGACACCACGCAGAATGTTAGATAGTCACTTGGGAAGTGCTTCCATCATTGATCCGAAAGGTAATGATCATGTCCTTTTGGTCGTCAGATAAATCGCTCAGATTGCCCACCACGACAATAAGTGCGCTGTTTCTCGCATCCCCCTAACACACTTGTTATACCCCGGTGGCACGTTGACGTCGTCACGCGTATGCGAGGGAAAATATAAAAAAAACTGGACGAAGTTTACTAGTTTCAGAGTCACAGTGAAGACAGCAGGTTTCTGCACAAGATACTTCCAAAGAAGCTGTCCATCTACTCTCAGTCCCAAGACTTTAAAATGGTCAACTGCACTGACTGTTCGAACACCTCGGGATAGTAAAATTTCATGGGAGAAACTGCTGGTATAGAATTTTGCCGAAGTTAACTAATTGCAGAGGCAAACTGCAGGGATGATAGCGAAAAAGAGTTGTGGGTGACTTGAATGAGTGCGTGAGACAGCAACATATCCAAAATTTCGATCAGTATTTAATTAAAGCCATTATTCCTAATTAGTTTTTCCCCAACATTTGTTTTGAGGTACATCTACATCGACAGAGGTACCCTGCAAGCCACCGTGGCGGAGGGTACGCCCGTACCACCACTAGTCACTTCCTTTCCTTTTCCACTCGCAAACAGAGCGAGGGAAAAACGACTGTCTACGTGCCTCCGTATCAACCCTAATTTCTCGTATCCCATCTTCGTGGTCCTTACGCGTAATATATGTTGGCGGCAGGAAAATCATTCGACAGTCAGTTTCAAATGCAGGTTTGCTGTAGTTTCGCAATAGTGTTCTTCGAAAAGTACGTCCACTTCCCTCCAGGAATTCAGATTTCTGTTCCCGAACCATCTCCGTAACTTACCGGTAACAAATCCGTCTCTGTATTACTTCGATGTGATCCTTCATTCCGACGTTTTACGCATCCAAAACACTCGAGCAGTATTCAAGAACAGGTGGCACCAGCGTCCTACATGCGGCCGCCTTTGCAGATGACCACACTTTTCTGAAATTCTCACAATAAACCGAAGTCGACGATTCACCTTCCCTACTACACAAGCTATTTCCATTTCGTATCGCTTTACAACGTTTCGCCCACATATTTAAACGACGTGACTGTGTCAAGAAGTACACTCCTAAAGCTGTATACGAACATGATTAACTTATATTTTCCCATATTCAGAGCTAGCTGCCGTTCATCACACCAAGTAGAAATTTTGCCCAAGTCATCTCCTATGTTGCTACAGTCACTCAACTGCGACACCTTACCGTACACCACAGCACCATCAGCGAACAACGCCAGATTGCTGGCCATCCCGTCCGCCAAATCATTTATGTATGTAGAGAACAACAGCGATCCTATCACACTTCCCTGGCGTATTCCTGGCGATAATCTTGTCTCTGATGAACATTCGCCGTCGAGGACAACATACTGGGTTCTGTTGTTTAAGAAGTCTTCGAGCCACTCACATATCTGTGAACTTATTCCATATGTCCGTACCATCGTTAATAGCCTACCTGCAATCCGGCGTCGTATCAAATGCTTTCCGGAAATCTAGAAAAATGGTATCTTCCTTTTGCCCTTCATCCACAGTTCGCAGAGAAACGAGGGCATGCTGATTTTCAGACGGACGATTCCTTCTAAAATCATACTGATTTGTGGACATGAAGGACATAAGCTTCTCGGTCTCAAGAAAATTTATTATATTCGAAAGGAGAATATGTCCAAGGATTCTGCAGGAAACTGAAGTTAGGAATACTGGTCTGTGATTTTGCGTGTCCGTTCTTTTGCCCTTCTTATAGACAGGAGTCACCTGCGCATTTCTCCTCTCGTTTGGGACTTTGTGCTGGTCGATAGATTCGCGATAAATGTAAGCTAAGTAAGGGTCCAGTGCTGTAGACTGTTGTTGTTGTTGTGGTCTTCAGTCCTGACGCTGGTTTGATCCAGCTCTCCATGCTACTCTATCCTGTGCAAGCTCCTTCATCTCCCAGTACCTACTGCAACCTACATCCTTCTGAATCTGCTTAGTGTATTCATCTCTTGGTCTCCCTCTACGATTTTTTCCCTCCACGCTACCCTCCAATACTAAATTGGTGATCCCTTGATGCCTCAGAACATGTCCTACCAACCGATCCGCTCTTCTAGTCAAGTTGTGCCACAAACTCCTCTTCTCCCCAATCCTATTCAATACTTCCTCATTAGTTATGTGATCTACTCATCTAATCTTCAGCATTCTTCTGTAGCACCACATTTCAAAAGCTTCTATTCTCTTCTTGTCCGAACTATTTATCGTCCATGTTTCACTTCCATACATGGCTACAGTCCATACAAATACTTTCAAAAACGACTTCCTGACACTTAAATCTATATCCGATGTTAACAAATTTCTCTTCTTCAGAAACGCTTTCCTTGCCATTGCCAGTCAACATTTTATATCTTCTCTACTTCGACCATCATCAGTTATTTCGCTCCCCAAATAGCAAAACTCCTTTACTACTGTATGTGTGTCATTTCCTAATGTAATTCCCTCAGCACCACCCGACTTAATTCGACTATATTCCATTATCCTCGTTTTGCTTTTGTTGATGTTCATCTTATATCCTCCTTTCAAGACATTATCCATTCCGTTCAACTGCTCTTCCAAGTCCTTTGCTGTCTCTGACAGAATTACAATGTCATCGGCGAACCTTAAAGTTTTTATTTCTTCTCCACGGATTTTAATACCCACTCCGAATTTTTCTTTTGTTTCCTTCACTGCTTGCTCAATATACAGATTGAACAGCATCGGGGAGAGACTACAACCCTGTCTCACTCCCTTCCCAACCACTGCTTCCCTTTCATGTCCCTCGACTCTTGTAACTGCCATCTGGTTTCTGTACAAATTGTAAATAGCCTTTCGCTCCCTGTATTTTACACCTGCCACCTTCAGAATTTGAAAGAGAGTATTCCAGTCAACATTGTCAAAAGCTTTCTCTAAGTTGTTGTAGACTAATCTTTATAAAATCGAAACGGTATTCTATCCGAACATGGTGACTTTTTTCTTTCAAATCTTTTAGTCATTTCTCTACGCCAGGGATGCTTATTACTATGTCGTCCATACGGGACTGTCCGATGGTCAAACGACGGTATGTTTGAACCCGGAATTTAAAACTTCGGCTTTCGTTTTGCTATCTTCAATTGCCTCTCCAGACAGATCAAGGAGGGACTGAACGGAAGCCTTAGGCCCACTTAGGTATTTTGCACAGGACCAGAATTTTCTGGGGTTCTCTGCCAGATCTGTTGCTAAGCTATGACGGTGGTAGTTCTTTTATGATTCATACAGAGATTTTTTCACAGACGCACGAATCTCTGCTAACATTCGCTTGTCGTCATTTGTGCCTTCTCTTTAGAACGGAGAGTGCAACGGCCTCTGCTTGCTTGGCATTTCTCAATTTCATTATTAAACCGTAATGGCTATTTTCCATTCTTTATCCGCTTACTACACACATAACAGTGGAGACCACGATGTACTGTCTGCCCGAACTTTCCCCACAATCCCTCTATGTCCATCTTAGTGGAACTAGGTGACGTCAATTCACAGACATGCTAAGAACTGCTTCTCTGGCAGAAACAGTCTCCTAGCCTTTTTGGCTGATTTATTGACTTTCGTAAACATAGTTGCTATAACGACGTCGTAATCGCTAATCCCCGTTTCTATACTGACATTGTCGATAAGATCTGGATATTCGTAGCTACGAGGTCTGAGATATTTCCATTGCGTGTGGGTTGCCGAGCTTAGTGCCCGAGACATTTTTCAGAAAACGTGCTCAAAAATATTTGACACGACTGTTTGTCTACCCTCTCCCCTCCCCCAATGAATCCGTAGACATCCCAGTCTATATTTAGTGGGCTAAAGTCGCTTCCAACGAGTATTTCATGATCTGAGTATTCACGCGCTACTGACCGTAGACTATCTTTGAATGACTCTACAAATTGTCACAGCGTACTGAAATATGGTTCAGGAATGTAACTGAGGACTTCAACTCTCCAACAGTTAACTTGGTTATACATGACCATATAATTTGACTGTCACACTCAACTTCGGCCTCAACAGAGACAACGCCCCCCCCCTCCCCCCCCCCCCTATAGCCTCTAATCTGTCTTTCCCATATACGTTCCACGGCTCGCTAAATATCTCACAACTTTCCGCTTCGAGTTTCAGCCATCTCTCCATCCTGAGAATAATTTTAGCGATTTGTGGAAAATGTTGAAGTAACGTTTTTTGAGATGCTGTTAAATGTGGTTCAGGAATGTAACTGAGGACTTCAACTCTCCAACCATCCCCCGAGTGCAAATACGCACTTGCTAAACTGTAACTTGTTACTGACACTACTTGCTAAATCGCTACTACTAGACCTTCACCCGTAGCTGCTTACTCTCAAAAGCTTCAGCACCATCTGATATCAAATGCACTGCTCTAAAGCACCGGAAAAGGTTTAATATGCCCCAGTGTGAAAAAATGTGAGTGAAATAAATAATGTGTTAGTTGTACTATTCAAGCTGCAACTTCCAACACTTTTCTATCCACTGAAATCTCTTTATCTATGCACAAATGCTGCAAACGATATCCGGCTCTGTCGGCTTGCTATAGTCAAGCCCAAGTCTCCCTCCACAGTTTTTAGCCCTTTATGTAGCAGTAGTTTCTGCCTAAAATCACAATTCATTAATTTTGTTTTGGAATGCCAATGCCTTTAGCATGAAACCACCGTTGCTGTTGCAAGACAGAGACATCTGGTGTACTTCTACGAATGTAGTGCGTTGCAGCAGTCACTCACAACTTTGGCAGCAACAGTCGGCGCGAAAATTGGGCTACGTGATTGTAGGTGATTGTGACGTGTTGTTTTCATCATGGTGACGTTACTGAGGAGATTATCGGCAGTGGAAGTAAGTGTGTCTAAAGTTTCTGTAAATTAAATTTTAGTTTTTACTACTGCTTTTACGAGTGGTTCTGGTAATGGAGCCACTGGCGCTGAATGTAATTCTGAATCAAAATTTGTCAAATTTTAGGCCCATTTTTTGTTATTTAAGGCTATATTTTGTTTTAGGCGTTATGAGTACATGGAAGTTTCGATATGTGGCATTTTGTCTAGAAAAAATGCGAATTTACTTTGAAATACATCGCATGAAATGATGAGTGGTTGAAAACTATATGTCCCAGTGGTTCCAATGTGAAACCACCTCCTTAAAACAACTGGTCGTTAACTTTTGCCGATTCCTTTTTGTATTGGTTGCTTACTATAATAATAAAGGTTAATTTCGTGAAAATTCTAAACTTATATTTCAGACTGAAGCTACGTTCTTAATATAACTGAATGCATATTTTTTGGATGCATTTTAAAGCCCACGTATGCCGGACATTTGTGTCCTATTTTGGTCTATACTGCAATCTCTAAAAATATGGGATACTTTTAACATCGCGTATACAATAGCCTCGTGCACACACTGAGAATGTCCATCAGAACCTTTAACAATCTCTGCCTTGTAATATAACCTTGGCGTATGTACGAAACTACTTTCACACATCCGTCAGTTTTTTCCCGCTAAAAATGATGCATCGATTCTGATGCCTACTAGGTCTTCTGTGCCGTTAGGAGGCTAGCTGAGGTTACGGTCAGCTCGTTAGCCCGATAGTCTCCGTACCAAACAGGGTTAAAGAGAAGATAGAAACAACCACGAAGATGTTTATCAAACTCCTGCAACAGACACTACACGAAAGTCGTCGTGCATCGCAAAGAAATGTTGTGTTAAAATCCCGCGAGCCTGAATTCCAAGAGGAGTCGGACAACATTTTACTGTCTTCCACAAACATCTCGCGAAATGACGGGAAAAATGCAAGAAATCAGTGATCCTATAATAGCCTTATCAAGTCCTTCTTCCCTAAACGGCATAGGAACATGTGAAGTTTGTTCTGGCGCAGGATGTATCCTCCGCTAGTGTCAGAAAATGACTCTTGGATTACGTATGTAAGTCTAAAGGTCTGCAGAGTGTCGACATTTGGCGACGGGAAGCGGCGACCCACAGGAAAAGGAGCCAGCTCGCTGACCCGGTAGCCGACTTTGCTAACAGCGGCAGGGCGGCGCGCAGGGACTGCATTCACGTCCCCACTCACTTCTCGTAGACATGGAACGTAATGAAAATCATGTAGTCTAGCTGTAGCATGCGCTGGAGTCAGTGTAACGGATCACGTGCTTCGCGGAGTTTTTCCATCTGTGCTTGTGTTGGAGCAGAAATCCAAAGGCGCTACATGAGTAGAAATTTATGGTTCCTTGCCGCTATTTTTTTTCGACTTGCCAGAACAATGAATGAATAAAAATGGTATGTCTGAATCAAAAAAATAAATTCTGTCTTTATCGATGAATTAGATATGAAAAAGGTGACATATCTCAAAATAAGCCGGCCGGAGTGGCCGTGCGGTTCTAGGCGCTACGGTCTGGAACCGCGAGACCGCTGGGGTCGCAGGTTCGAATCCTGCCTGGGGCATGGATGTGTGTGATGTCCTTAGGTTAGTTAGGTTTAAGTAGTTCTAAGTTCTAGGGGACTAATGACCTCAGAAGTTGAGTCCCATAGTGCTCAGAGCCATTTGTACCATTTTATCTCAAAATACCACACTCACTTCAGTAGTCGAGGGCAATGACAAATGGACAAGTACAAATTTTTACGTAATTATATTTTATCAAATAACTCTAATAGAAGCGGCCAGCTTAGAAAAACTCATCCTACAATAAACCCACCTATGTAACCACAATGTATTTTTAAGACACATGCAGTTTAAATGTCAAATTACATACAGTCCGACATTTTACAATCCGACATCTTACAAGAAGTCAATTCCAGTAGCTGCAATGTAGGTATTTCTGCACAACAAGCTTGCCTGTTTCGAATTACAATGCCATTATCAAATGCACCTGTGGGTGTTGTGAATAATTTATCTTATTTACATCTTAATTTATCTCGTTTACATCTTACTTACGATGTAGAGGGTATTTTTATAGATTATATTTCTGTTTAATATCTAATAGCCACAGTTCTCACGTTTTCCGATTTTGTGACATATTACAAGTTTCTAGTCACGAGCGAATTATTTAGTTTCACCTGACTGCTTCGGTAGTCAGGTTTTTGAATCTCTGCGTATTAATCTAATTTATTAGGCACAGTTCCTGCATTTTCGTCAGCGTCTACAGTAGAGTTACGCAGCAGCTGCCGATAGTCCGTTTATCTGGGTAGTTTATTTTTCCATGGCCTTTAGTATGAATAGGGACTGTGATTGTTGTGTGAGGATGCGAGCCGAGTTGGTGACACTTCGCTCTCAGCTCCAGGCATCGATGGCTTCGGTTACGCAGCTTGAGGCTGTGGACCGATCACGGGGATCCAACGGACGTCCAACACGACCGAGTCTTCCGATCGCTCCTCAGCGATGGCCAGCCCAATTACTGCTCGCACTGAGTCTGACCCCTCTCCTGCAGTCGAATGGGAGGTCGCCCCGCCCCCGGGGGGAAAGACTTCCCAGGCGGCCGCGCGTAAGGCCTCCCCGGTTTGTCTGACAAACAAGGTTCCAGGCGCAGTCTGTGGCTGGCACTGTCGCTCAGCCAGATGCCATCGCCTGCCCTGTTTCAGAGGAAACCTCTCAGCCCGCAAGATCCGGACAATCACAGAGGGTGGGATTATTGATAGTTGGGAGCTCGAACGTTAGGCGCGTTAAGAGGCCCCTTAGGGACATGGCTGCCAAGAAGTGAAAGAAAACCATCTGCACTCTGTGTGCATACCGGGAGGTCGTTCCACACGTGGAAAGGGTCCTCCCGCACCATGCAGAGCACGTCGGTATCAATGATATGTGTCGCTTTGGATCAGAAGAGATTCTCTCTGGTTTCGAGCGGCTAACGAAAGTGGAAAAGGCTGCCAGTCCTGCTTGCAAGATGAAAGCAGAGCTTTCCATTTGCAGAACAGGCGACAGGACCGATTGCGGACCCCTGGTACAGAGCCGAGCGGAGGGTCTGAATCAGAGGCTCAGACGGTTCTGCGACCGTGTAGGCTGCAGCTTCCTCGACTTGCGCCAAACAGTGGTTGGGTTTCTCGTTCCGCTAAATAGGTCAGTTGTCCACTATACGCAGGAGGCGACTACACGGGGGCTGTGTGGCGTGGACTGGGCGGTTCTTTAGGTTAGAGGGTCTCAGGAAAACGCCAAAAGGCCTCCAAAGAGTGCAGGCTGAACACGTGAAGAACGTAGACACAGGAACCATCGGTATAACAGTTGTAAATTGTCGTAGCTGTGTTGGGAAAGTACCAGAGCTCCAAGCGCTAATAGAACGCACTGATGCTCAAATCATTATAGTCCCTTAAAGGTGGCTAAAGCCGGAGATAAGCTCACCAAAATTTTTGTGAAGAAGCTAACGGTGCTCCGAAAGGATAGGCTAAACACGGTTGGCGGTGGCGTGTTTGTTGCTGTTAGAAGTAGTTAATCTTTTCACGAACTGAAGTAGATAGTTGCTGTGAATTACTATGGGCAGAAGTCATGGCAACCGGAATAAAATAATAATTGGATCCTTTTACCGACCTTCCATTTCAGATGATACAGTTGCTGAAAGGTTCAAAGAAAACTTGAGTTTGGTTTCGAACACGTTCCCGACTCATACGATTATAATCGGCGCCGACTTCAATTTACCGTCGATATGTTGGCGAAAATACATGTTTAATTCCAGGAGGTACGCATAAAACATCATCCGAAATTGTGCTAAGCGCATTCTCCGAAAATTATTTCGAGTAGTTAGTTCATGAGACCACGCGAACAGTAAACGGTTGTGAAAACACACTGGACCTCTTAGCAACAAATAATCCTGAGTTAATAAAGACCATCAAAACGGATTCATGGATTAGTGAACACAGGTTTGTCGTAGAGAGACTGAATATCGTCACCCCAAAAACCACCAAAAATAAAGGAAAAATACACCTATTCAAACAAGCAGATAAATATTCACTTGAGGCCTTCCTGAGAGAAAATCTCATCTTCCAAATTAACAATAGAAGTGTAGACCAGTTGTGGCTTGAGTTCAATGAAACAGTATCGGCAGCAATTGAGATATTTATACCAAATAAATTAACAAACGACGGACCTGATCCTTCTTGGTACACAAAACGGGTCAGAACACTGTTGCAGAAACAACGAAATAAATACGCCAATTTTCAACACACGCAAAATCCCCAATATTGGCGAATTTTTACAGGAGCTCGAAATTTTGCGCGGACTTCAATGCGACAGGCTTATAACAGTTTCCACAACGAAACTTTGTCTCTAAGCCCGGCAGAAAATTCAGGGAGATTCTGGCCGTATGTGATACTTCACATACTAGCTACATTGCTAGCGGCAAGAAAAAATCAATGCCTTCTCTGCGTGATAGCAATGGAGATACTGTCGAAGACAGTGTTGCCAAAGCAGAGTTACTAAACATAGTCTTCCGAAATGCCTTCGCAAAACAAGGCGAAGTAAATACTCCAGAATTAGAATCAAGAACAGCTGCCAACATGAGTGACGTAGAAGTAGATATCCTCGGTATAGTGAAGCAACTTAAATCATTTAATAAAAGCAAGTCTTCTGGTCCACACTGTATACCAGTTAGGTTCCTTTCAGAGTATGCTGATGCAATAGCTGCATACTTAACAATCAAATACAACCGTTCGCTCGACGAAAGACCCCTACCCAAAGACTGGAAAGTTGCACAGGTCACACCAATATTCAAGAAAGCTAGTAGGAATAATCCACTAAATTACATGCCCATATTATTAACGTAGTTATGCAGCAGGATTTTAGAACATATATTGTGTTCGAACATCATTAATTACCTCGAAGAAAGCGGTCTATTGACACACAATGAACATCGTTCTTGTGAAACACAACTAGCTCTTTACTCGTATGAGATGTTGAGTGCTGCTGAGAAAGGAATTCAGATTGATTCCGTATTTCTGGGTTTCCGGAAGGCTTTTGACACTGTACCACACAAGCAGTTTGCAGTGAAATTGCGTTCTTATGGAATATCGTCTCAGTTATGTGACTGGATTCGTGATTTTCTGTCATAGAGGTCACAGTTCGTAGTAATTGATTGAAAGCCATCGAGTAAATTGATTTCTGGCATTGCTCAAGGTAGTGTTTCAGGTTCTTTGCTTTCTTTGTCTATACAAACGATTTGGGAGCAGCCGTCTTATGTTGTTTACAGAAGACGCTGTTGTTTATCGACTAATAAAGTCATCAGAGAGTCATAACAAATTGCAAAACGATTTAGAAAAGATATCTGTATGGTGCGAAAATTGGCAGTTGACCCTAAATAACGAAAAGTGTGAGGTCATCCATATGAGTGCTAAAAGGAATCTGTTAAACTTTGGTTACAAGATAAATCATTCAAATCTAAAGGCTGTAAATTCAACTAAATACCTAGGAATTACGAACAACTTAAATTGGAAGGAACACATAGAAAATGTTGTGGGGGAGCCTAACCAAAGCCTGCGGAGCCGTGGTAAAAATTGCTGTTTTGAAGAGCGCGCCGCAGTGCGTTATGTGAAGCAGTCGCCCTCCGTTTCTGGCGGTGGCGCCGCTGTGGCAATCGCAGCTTTGGTGTCTCCCTCTGGTGGGAATGGGGAAAGGTAAGCTGTTCACGTGCATTTAAGGGGCGCTGTGAGTTCACCAGTCGGTCAGTCTGGGTCAGTCTGTCGTCCCCAGTTGCTGGTCTGTCTCTCGTTCGCGTTTGTGCGGCAGTCAGTGTCTGTCTGTCGTCGGAGTGCGAGTATGTCTGTCGTTTGGATCAAACTTTAAACCCGGCACGAGAGAGTCTTGCCACTCCTCCAGTAACAGAACTCAGCTAGTGGTCGCCCGGTCGGGGCTGAGTCCCTACATCTGAGTCTGAGCGTTAGGCCGCCAGTCTGCTCCAGTTGCTCGGGCAACGGTCATTGGCAGTTGGATCGGTCGGTCGGTTGGTCGGTCGCGCACGGAGACACGAGATGACTTGTCCGCCTTGAGCGTCGGCGCATGTGAGGTCCCCACGTGAGTCCAGGTGGGCCGCGCCATATGGAAGAGGGTAGTGGCTTCGCGGTCGACACGAGAGCAACAGGAGTCAAACCACGACATCGGGCTGGCCGGGGTGAGCTGCGACGCCGTGAGACGGGAGGTCGGCGCGCCTTGCTGCTGCCGTTGAAGCGGCTGGCAGCGGACGGTTCGGGAGAGCGTTGGGGGTGCTGCGCCAGGTCTTCGCCAGAAATCGGAGTTTATTAGAAGTTAAGTGATTGGAGATATGTTGTTTCATTTACTCTTGTTAAATTCTACTTGTTTCTTGGTGAGGTCACCAGCCGCTTTGTTTTGGGGTCGTCCCACCATTCTTCTCCGTTTTCCCACCCGCGGGAAGGTGGTTATTTGGTTATTGGGTGGTCCGTTTTCCCTTGTGGAGTTGGGGAGGGTTAGAGCAATCTGCGGTTCGGGTTGTTCAGTAATCCCCCTGTCAATCTGCCATACGTTAACAGCTGCCTCTGTCATGTTTGTCGGATTCGGTGTTAACGAATGTATTGCATAAGGTGTAAATGCCGAATTCCTGAAATATGTTTTTATCTTACCTATCATCTTGCGAGGTGGTATATGTGTAATGTAGAGCATGTTGGTACATTTTATGTAAAACTGCATTTCATGAATTTTACTTAAATGGTCGTTTTAGCATATAAAATTGCCACCCTTCCACTGTAAGAGTTAAAAACAAGTTGCACTTTCAGTGGCAAATAATTCTAATGTGGGTGTTTTGTACCATTTCTATCCCTCTTACGGGGTGCATAGTTTATGTGTTTGTGTGAGTTGTTAAAATTTTTAGTTTAAAGTAATCTGGCGTGTTGCAGATTTGCACCAGTGTAGTCTTTCAGAGGGTGTTGTGAGCGGTCGTGACTACGGCCGTGTTAAAAGGGAGCGACAAGGTTCTCAGCCCGAAAGCTCATACTATAAGAAAAAAGTTATTTCTGCCTCTGAATAAATTGTAACTTGATATTTAGAGGGTGCTTTCTGATTATAATTTTAAATCTTCAAAAATGGCTCTGAGCACTATGGGACTTAACTGCTGAGGTCATCAGTCCCCTAGAACTTAGAACTACTTAAACCTAACTAACCTAAGGACATCACACACATCCATGCCCGAGGCAGGATTCGAACCTGCGACCGTGGCGGTCGCGCATCTCCAGACTGTAGCGCCTAGAACCGCTCGGCCACTCCGGCCGGCCAATTTTAAATCTGTTTCACAAAATAAAAAAAGGGCATTTAGGAATAAAATTTCCGTTTATTGAAAAAAAGTTTTTTAATTTGTTTCTTCAGTTACCATTGGCTACTACTTCCACGCTCACATAGTGTGACTAAATGTATTAATGTTCTTGATGAATCGCTAGTAAATAAAGTAAATTCTTAAGAAAAGATTTTGAAAGCAAATTCACGGTTCACCTGCGTTTTATTGGCAAGACATTTAGATAATGTAACAGATCTACTAAGGAGACCGCCTACACCACACTTGTCCGTCCTATCTTTACCAGATAGGGTTGATGGAATACATTGAAAAAGTTCAAAGAAGGGCAGCACGTTTTGTATTATCGTGAAATAGGGGAGAGAGTGTCACTCAAATGATGCAGGATTTTGAGTGGACATCATTAAAACAAAGGCGTTTTTCGTTGAGGTAGAATCTTCTCACGAAATCCCAATCACCAGCTTCCTCCTCCGAATGCGGAAATATTCTGTTGACACCGACCTACATAGTGAGAGACGTCACCATGGTAAAATAAGGGAAATCAGAGCTCGTACACAAAGATAGAAGTATTCGTTCTTCCCGCGCGCTATGAGAGATGGGAATAATAGAGAATTGCGGAGGTGGTTCGATGAACCCTCTGCCAGGCACTTAAATGTAATATGCCGTGCAGATGTAGATATCAGAAGTGCCTGGTCTTTCAAAAGGCACCATACCGATGGTTTATACCGCATACAGGAAAAGCTGCATACCGTCATCGCTTAAGGCATAATGTCGGTGAAAGTGTGTTTTGAGTGAACGGATGGACGGTCATTGAAAAGGACTGTGACGAAAGATAAGAGGACGACAACTGCAGAAATCACTGCAGAACTGAGCGCCGCTGTCGCGAATCCTATCAGCACCAAAACAACACGAATCTTCGTGAGACGACGCTGCAGGTCGCGCTCGAATTCCAAGACCACTCGTATCGATGCAGGCGCAAAAGTGAAACATGGCGGGGTTTCGGTAGTAATACGGGCAGCCATGTCGTGGTGTTTCTGCGAGTCGCATCTGTAAGGTCGCATTACAGGGATTATGTGACCATCTTCGCTGATAAGACCCGTCCCGTGGTGCAGTGATGCTGAGTTAGACAGGGCATCTGTTCACACAGCTCGCATCGTCCGGGATTGGTTTTGTCAGCACGGAGATGAACTGTCGCATCTCTCCTGGTTGCCCACGTCACCAGATCTGAACATTGTTGAGCCTTTGTGGTCTCCTTTGGAGAGGAGATTGGGTGATCCCTATCCAGCATCACTGTTACCTCAACTTGCCGCTATTTTGCAGAAAAACTGGTATAATATTTCCTCCGAAAGTACGATATCCATTTATCCGTTGCTTGACGAATAGAAACTTTTCCGAATGCCAACGATTTTGCTGCACCGTTTTAGGCATGGTAACACGTCGTGTGTTTGGTGTTCCGACTCTTTTCTCCAGCCCCTGTATATCCTTTTCAGGAGACATGCCGTAACTGTAGCTGACTAAAATGTAATAATTGTTCAGTGTAGGTAATCACAATTTTACCGACAGTCACGCGTATTGCAGAGAGGTAGCTGATTGACGTATAGTCCTTTACGTCTTGCCGATCGACCTTCTTGTGACTGACAGTAATTATAGCGCCGGCTAATGGTAACAAGAAGGCAAAAAGTACAGCAAAAAAGAATTTCACTGCGGCACATGTGTGCGTGTGCGCTTAATTTACGAGCAGACAAACCTGTTGCAGAGGTGAGCCTGTATCCCAGAACTGGCGATGACGCCTCGCGGTTACGGGAGGTGTTCAGCGCTCTACAACAGCTTGAAGTCTGCTAACGGTGCGCGTACCCAAGACCACAGCGCACGCGAGGAACAGTAAGGCCCAACCGGCGCACATTCTCAGATCCATATGCGTAGTATCAGAAGCAAGTGTTTCAGAAGCGCCCAGAGCTGCTGATGAAATAATTGTTTATTCCACGATGAGATTTCCATTCTGCAGCGGAGTGTGCGCTGATATGAAACTTCCTGGCGGATTAAAACTGTGTGCCGGACCGAGACTCGAATTCGGGATCTTTGCCTTCCGCGGGCAAGTGCTCTACCGTCTTTTCGTTTTCTTGTTTTTTGTTTTTCTTTTTTGTAAGGACGACGGGTAGGCAGGGGTAGACACCCGCGGCCTGGCCATCCCGCCGCCGTGCCCAAGTAACGTGTTCGAGGATCGAAGGATCAGGAAGAGGATGTAGCGGTTTTGTGTATGTTGTTTTATTTATTTATTTCTTTAATTTTGATAACAGTTTTAATTTTTTATTTTTCTTTGTATTATATTTATGGATTATGGATTTATTTTTGTTTCATTACAAAAAAGATCCGACAACTGCAGTAGCCGAGCGTCCGAGTCGTCTTCTCGCCTGCTGGTAGAGGTTCCCCCCTATCCAGTCCGCAGAGGATGAGTATGCTCGAGGATTCTTCTTCAGCTTCAGCGTCTCATACGCAGAACGCCCCAGTGAGCAGGAGGGTCCGCATATAATGAGGCTACACAATTTGCGAAACGGTTTCTGTACTTCGGGTAGCGGCTGAAAGCTGCACGTGTCGTCATCAGTAAGGACCAAAAGTCGAGTGTGCCTTTGTGAGCGTCGCATAATGTGTAGTAAAGAGCCATGCCTTTTAGTCAGTTAACGGCGATCGTCCTGGTCGATGGAAAGTATACGCCGTCGGAGCGTAATATATCATCAGGGGAGATAGACTCCGGTAATCGCCGCAAGAGTAACGCCAGCATGCGCCGCGTGAGTAGCCAGCACTCGCTGGTCGCGGCACAAACCAGGCGGTGTGCATCCGAGTCAACGACTGAGCATGTCCGACACAAGGGGTCGTGCGGCAGATGAATGGAATGAAGCCTCTGGCGAGTAGCGAACTTCCCGTTCACAACCACGCACCACAACGAACGCACCGTCGTAGGTAGAAAAGGCGTGTGTACTGCTCGCCACACAGCATTCCAGCCAACTTCGGGATGTCTGTGAGCGACCGTACTGACAGGCTGCCGCTGTTGGTAAAGACGATAATAGTCTTTCGTAACGGGCATCCGTGTCGTCGGAAAGTCTGATCTTAAGCTGAGGTCAATCAAGAGCTCTCCGATGTGGGCGAGTGCCGGTGAAATGTGTCCTACAGAAACCGGAGGATGCAGAGAGTGTGGTGCCACTTCCGCTATCAGGGTGCCCGTCAGAGTGGCGCGGGCAGAGGTCCACGTGCGACGCATAGTGTGGAGGTAAAGCGGACGCGCACGGTTATATACGTGGATTAAACCGATACCGCCCCCCCCCCCCCCCCTGCGGCAGTGTCACGGTGGCGTATCGGACTTTAATAAAACAAGCCCGGCGCTCACGGAATGTCCATACGCTGTCTGAAATCTGTCGGCCATCGTAGCCATCAAGGGAAGGACATATGCAAAATAGTTCAGTTTTGAGACAAGATAGGTGTTGACATAACGTGTTCTGAGGAGCATATCCAAGCGACGCAGTTTGTTGTCCTGCAGCAGAGCACGTGTCTGGTGTAGGAGCCGGCGGCACGTAGCCGCCGCCGTGCGGCGAACATTGCTATAGAACTGCACTCCTAAACACTTGAGTACGGGCACCTTGTCAAAGGGCACCGCCGTTGCGTGGGAAAGCCCCCCCTCCAACATCCATGTATTTTGTCTTCTTCACGTTGATGACGCTCCCAGCGACCGCTCCGCACTGGGGTAACCTCTGAAGCGCCACGTGCATTTCATCCAGTGATCTGCCCAGAAACACCACATCATCGGCGAATGCACCACAACGAAAGGTCACGTCCCGCATGCAATGCCTGTTAATCACTGCCGTAGACTATGTAAAGCTGGTTCAAGCGCTTCCTCAAATAATATACCCGACAAGGGTCACCCTTGTCGCACTGACCGTCCAACAACAATGCGACCAGACCGATAACCGTTGACCATCGTGCGGAGGCGCGCTCCGTGGACCAGTCGAAGGAGAACCGACAAGACTCTGGAGACAGCCCCATGCACTCCAAAATTGCGCCCAGGAAGCCGTGCTCGACGCGGTCGAATGCTTGGTCAAAATCGACGGCGACAAGGGCGCCTCGTATTTTGCAGGCCGCCGTCGAAGCAATGACGTCGCGGTATGCTCCTGCCGGTGTAAGAATGTTGCTGACACCACCTAAACATGTCTGATCCGTGTGGATGGCTTTCCCGATGGCGGTGTGGAGGCGCGGAGGATGCGAGCGAAAATCTTGTAGTCGTTGTTGAGGAGTGTGAGTGTGTAACCTCCCCCTCACTTATCGACCTTAATGACAGTGAAAAATTTAACCGCATGTACCCAATGTAAATTTGGGAAAAGCAATCGTCAGCAAAGTTAATCTATCGGTAAAGAGGGAGGACGGGTTACATCTAAATGAAAGCAAAAATGCAAATAAAATTGGTGGAAATTAATTCTGAAAAAGGATAAAGTTAAGAAAGAATAAAGAAAGTAAATGTGCAGTCCTTACTTTAACAATTAACTGGCGTTATTTAGATATTTGAGATTTGGGGAAAATTACGGTGGCCACTCTTATGGACAACTATTGTAATTACTGAAAAAGAAAGGTTAATGCACATATAATTAGCACTAAAAGCGTGGCAACTGAAGGTTGTCAGAAGTAATAAATTCCGCTACTCTCTGACTTAATTTAGCAAAAGAATTAATAAAACCGGAAAATTGAACGTTAATTTAGTGACTGAAATTAATAGTGAACTTTGTTTCTGAAGCACTACGAATTTAAATAAAATAAGGTTAGTCTTAGGCTACCTCAAGAATCATCTCAAAAGCAACTTGAATCTACGCAATTTAGAAATAAGAGATTTAACTTTGAATTTGAATTAAATGATTTTGAACAATTAACAGTAGTAAAATTTAGTACGTACCAAGCTGAGCTGCAGTCACACGTAAGCTAAAATATGGTAATAAAAGTCGCACTCTTAATTTGTGCTTGTGTAATCTAAATATAGTTTTGTTTGGTTATTGTAGCCAGCTAGGAATACTTTAACTGAACTTTGAAAGTAAAGCAGTGAAATGGAATGATACTACTTTAATGCTGGCGTCTGAATTTCTCGACACTCGGGTTCATTTTGGAAAAGGAAGGGACCCTGCTGGGTAATGCAATTGGGACAATGAGCAACAAAGGTTCATGCTAAGTTGCTGTATTTTAGTGATGCAAAGGGAACAGTTTGAAAAGCTGAGGTCTGCCATACAGTTCTAAAACTTTACGTGCTTTGTCTTCCTTGTTGGTTGGTTGAATGTTTGAAGCCGTCGATCGAGGAGGTGGCGAGAATCGCTTATCGTCGGCCGTCGCTGTTGCAGAAGCTGGATGTTGGCGCGCTTTCTTCTCGACACGGTCACCAGCCAAAACGGGCTCTTGATGTGTGCCAGCTAATGTT
The DNA here is from genome assembly GCF_021461385.2 of Schistocerca piceifrons. NCBI lineage: Eukaryota > Metazoa > Arthropoda > Insecta > Orthoptera > Acrididae > Schistocerca > Schistocerca piceifrons. The sequence continues at coordinate 29,137,013 of NC_060146.1, read as the reverse complement.
TCCCGTCCGCGACACCGTGCCAGAAACTATGATAGCAAGTCGAACGCAGTTACATGCTGCCAAACCCCGCAAGCGCGGCAACTCGCGGGAGCGTCATTCAACACACTTGCTCCACCGCCCTAATCCAGCCAGACTCAGCTCTGCCCGCCCTCCACGCGGCAGAGTTAACACTTCCAAAGATCCTAAACACTTTGGTTCTCCACACGACCTATCGATGTAATCGTTCGATAGCATAGTTTTCCCTAGGCAAGACCCAGCGTAAAAATACAAATGATGGAAATAGGAGAATATGCATTTCTGGCGTTACAAGAGGGCGAAAGTCCTGCCACATACAACCACCATTCGGTTTCGGTATTGGAATCAAGAAGCCGTCTGTGAATTCCGTGGGGACAGTGAAATCAGGGTGGATCAATTCTTGAAACATTTGGAGCCACTTGTCGCCCATAAGGTCATAAAAACTGCGGTAGAATTCCAGCGGTAAACCGTCAGGGCCTGGCGATTTCTTCGGTGCTCCACGTGCCATGGCCGATGTCAGCTCGTCAGATGTGGTGGGCAACAACAGCGTATTATGGGGTGCCACGTCCCTAGGGGCGGGAAAATCGTACAGCAGCTCGCCATAATCACGTACGTTTAGCGGATCTGCCATGTACAAGGTCCCGTAGTGTCTGGCGAACGTGTGCGCTATGTCCGTTTGTGTCACTGCGCCGCCGCCCTCCTCCGTGTTTATCGCCGCAATGAGCTGACAGCCGGCCGAAGTGGCCGTGCGGTTAAAGGCGCTGCAGTCTGGAACCGCAAGACCGCTACGGTCGCAGGTTCGAATCCTGCCTCGGGCATGGATGTTTGTGATGTCCTTAGGTTAGTTAGGTTTAACTAGTTCTAAGTTCTAGGGGACTAATGACCTCAGTGGTTGAGTCCCATAGTGCTCAGAGCCATTTGAACCATTTTGAATGAGCTGACGTTTGCGGTGGCGCCTCTCGCGCACAATGTGACGGACCGATGCCTTTTCGTCGAGGATGCAGTCTTGCACTCCTTGCGCACGGATGCGGACGCCTTCTAGGTGCTCTGCCCTGATGCGATGTAGACGAGCTTTGATGCGTTGTAAAGATATCTGACGTTCGGGAGACAGCGGTTGCGTCTCCGGCTCACGTAACGCTATACAGTAAAATTCCGATGTCGCCTGCCAGTTCGATCTGTCACCCGTAGGCCATCAGGGTCTTTCGGAGTGCAGGTTTGACACTTCCAGCCACCTCAGTAACGTGGAAGCGTACATAGGCAGGCGCCTGAAACAACGACGCCACGTGTCAGTAACTGCTTGCCGACACGTTTCCTCGGGTCGGAGGGCGACGTTTAGCGTCCACGGGCCTCTGCTGCGCCTGGTAAGTTGTCGGGGTAAGGTGACAGTGCAGATATACGCGAGGTGATCCGTGTATGCCGTCGGCCAGAGTTCTGCATCACGGGTCGGAGGCCACGCGAGACGCATATCCGGTCCAGACGACTGGCAGAGTGGCTGGTAATGTGCGTGTACCGCGCTGGTTCCCATGATGTAAGAACCACGTGTGGTGAAGCGCGAGGTAATGCACCAGTGCTTGTAGAGGCGGGTTTGGGACGTAATGCGGCATCTGGTCCTCGGGTCGCAGAGCACCGTTAAAATCGCCGCCCACTACGTAATGGTCCATATTTCCTTGAAAAAGTGGCGCTACCTCCTCCGAATAGAAAAAATGCGTGTCAGCGCGATGCGAATTAGCGGAGGGAGCGCAGACGTTAACGAGGCGGACTGCACCAAGTGTAAGAACGATGCCTCGCCCGTTCGGCAAGTACGTCACGTCAGCCGCGTCAATGCCATCCCGGAGAAGGATGGCCGTTCCTGCTGCACCATCACCAGAGGGTAGGCTGTAGGTGGTGTAGCCATATATGTCTAAACGCAGCTCGGGACGGACCTCCCGGAGAAGGGCAATATCAAAGTCTGCCGCTCTGATCATGTCGTGTAACATGCGGGTCTTGACAGTGGAGTGGACACCATTGACGCCCACGCTCACTGTTCCCACACGGTTCGACTGAGACATACCAAGTGGCGGAGGCAGTGTGCTGGTGCACGCCCACGGTGGTCTCGTAAACCACACAGCCATCCAGCCACAAGCAGGGCATTACTGTGCCGTACGATCCCCTGACTGGCAGAACCCTCCGGGCTCAATGTCAGCCGTGGGTTCTGGTGGAGGTATCGATGTGTGCTGTGCATCATCGGCCTCCATATCCTCTGCCCAATCACAAAGAGAGGATTGGGAGGTCAGTGGTGGCTGGTCGCTTTCACAGGAGCCCAAATTTTGGGAGTCGACGTGATGTGCCTCGTTTTCAGGGCCACCAGATGTAGGAGGCGCCTTCTGGTGAATGAGCCACTGGAATCCGTTGCAACTGTAGATGTGTCAACGAAGTCGATGTCTTCCTCCAGCTTCACATTCGTGTCCCGTTCTTCGCCGTTGTGGCCGAACGGTTCTAGGCGCTTCAGCCCGGAACCGCGCTACTGCTACAGTCGCAGGTTCGAATCCTGCCTCGGGCATCGATGTGTGTGTTGGTCTTAGGTTATTTAAGTTTAAGTAGTTCTAAATTCTAGCGGACTGATGTTAAGTCCGATAGTGCTCAGAGCCATTTGAACCATTCTTCAACGGACAATTGCCTCTTATTGTGTGGCTTGGGGGATTTTCGCTTGCGGGTCCAAGATTCGACATCCACTGGAGGGCGGGGTCATCGGGAATCCCTGAGTCCGATCCCGACAGTGACGGCCGCGGTGGGCAGAGGCTGCGGGAAGCTCTGCACCGTTTCGCTGCAGTGGCGTCGTCGTCGGCGGCGGCGGCGCTGGCTCTCCGACGGAGCTCGCAGCGGCTTGACGTGGTAGCAGGTTTTGATCGTCCGTCACATCACGTCGTGCCGCCTCCACATACGTTAGCGGGAGAGACGTCATCGTGGATCACTGGGGAAGTTCATGGCGGGGCACCTGAACGAGGCGGCGCTGCAGACACTCAGTTCTAACGTGGCGTTACTGGCCGCAGCCCGAGCAGGTCCTCTGTTGGCCACCATATATAACAACTGCGCGGCAACGAAAACATATGATGGAACGTGCTTCTTAAGTTCTTTGCTCACTTGTCGTACTCCGTTAAGGACTGGGTACGTTTCGAATTTATTCCACTTCACCTCCGCGTGGCTCAAAACTGTGCCACATGGCCGCAGTGCGTCAACGATCATGCTGGCGGGAACTTGGAACGGTAGTTCAAAGAAGCGCACAGTAGGCCTACGCACCCCCGAACCGACACGGCCAACTGCTACCACTCTCACGTTATCGTCTGCATGGTAGAAGCGGAAGCCGGTTTTAGATCGCTGGAGGAGTCTGTCGCAGGCCGCTTCGTCAATCAGTTTGACGTACACTGAGCTGGATACAATAGACAAAAGGATGCCTATCAGTTCTTGCGGTTCAAAGTGCATTATGTCTCGAAGAAAGCGTTCTATTTCGTGGGCCTTCGGTCTCGTGTACGATGCGTTGAACGTCAGTTTGATTGTGGCTTGTCGATGTGATAACGCCACGGCCGGTCGGTGCCAGTACTACAAGGCAGTACAGGGACGCGACCGCGCGCTAGCGGCTGAACAACAACACCTGCGGAGCGCTGGCCGGTGCGCCGAGCCCGTCACCACGGTGTCACGCCTGAAAAAAATGGTTCAAATGGCTCTGAGCACTATAGGACTTAACATCTGAGGTCGTCAGTATCCTAGAACTCAGAACTACTTAAACCTAACTAACCTAAGGACGTCACACACATCCATGCCCGAGGCAGGATTCGAACCTGTGACCGTAGCAGTCGCGCGGTTCCAGACTGTAGCGCCTAGAACCGCTCGGCCACTCCGGCAGGCGTCACGGCTGAAAGCCGGCGCCCATCTGAGCCATCCAAACACGACTGACGCCCCGTCCTCACAGCTTTACTTCTGCCAGTACCTCGTCTGCTACCTTCAAAAACTTCACAGAAGCCCTCCTGCGGGCCTAGCACTCCTGGAAGAAAGGATACTGTGGAGACATGGCTTACCCATGGCCTGGGGGATGTTTCCAGAGCGAGATTTTCACTCTGTAGTGGAGTGTGCGCTGATATGGAACCTCCTGGCAGATTAAAACTGTGTGCCGGACCGCGACCTTTGCCTTTGTTTATTAACTACTGGTTGCGGTCTTCTTTTCACTAATTGCAACAGTCTTGATGGTAAATATCTTACTGTGGCCTTGTATAAAATATAAGCCATCCTGCGCTGCTGACGAAGATGAAAGAAGATCGCAAACGTATCTGTTCAAGAGTATTCTCTGGACACCCGTTACTGGTTGTTAATATGGTGTGCATCCACCCTTCGCCTTTAGCCCGTATTGCACGATGTGTCTAAACCGTAGACTTATGCACCAGCGCCCGGAGCGTGCATATCTGTAACTACAGGCTGGTTCACGTAGACCTATTACACAATCCACGCGGCATACACCTGGCGCACATACGCAGTAGACGGTAATAACGCGGGAAACGCAAACAGGACTGTCTGATCTCTTGTACAGTCGTTCGTCCTACTGCGCGAAACACAAGGGGGACCATGTGACGTATTGGAACGTCAGCCATTCTAATTATTTATGTGACTCCAGGTTTCTGTTTCATAAGAAATTGTTTTTTAGCATTATTTATTAAGTAACTGTTATTCTCTTATGTAGGTTACTACTGTTCTGATTTACAGACTCAACAGTTAGTTCTGTATTATGACACTCGGTTACACAGGTATATGTATTTATATAGCATTTTGCACATGGAGAACCCACTTGTTTCGCCCTGGCAGTGACAGTAAACCTTCGGATTGGGGCAGAACAACGCCAGACGTTGTTGAGTTCGATCCTGGCTGCAAAGAAGGGACAAAGGCAGGGTATTACATTCACTGCTTAAGCACTGAGGCCCGAAGATCCGCAACGATTTCGGAACTTGCTGAGGACGGACATGTCTTGTTTCGGGAAGCTGCTGTCTGTGATACAACATGGAATAAGCAAGTGTCACACAGTCATGGAGGAGGCTGTCTCACCTTCTCGGAAGTAAGAATTAAATCATATGATTGTATGTTTTGTGATCATACCAGCCTAGATCACTGATAAAATACCGGTAAATGGCGTGTTACGTTGCAGGCTGGTTGTAACATTACGTTTCCTGGCGAATGAGGAATATTTTATAAGCCTGTCTTTTAGCCACAGAATAGCGGAGACCATCATTTCAAAAATCGTTGTGGTTATATAGACTGCAATTTGCAACGCTTTAATGGGCCAGTACTTAAAGCTGCACTTGTGTTATTTTTCCAAGTTTGGAATATACGAGGTGTGATTGGAAAGTTTTAATTATGGGCTTGTAATTGTACATTGGTGGTACTTACATGCCACTGTGACGCATCCCCTTGAAAATAGACCCGCCCTGACTGAACACACCGGCTCCAACGGTGTTTCCACTTTTGGAAACATTCCAGGAATTTTTTTTCGTCAAGTGTGTTGCCTGAATGTGTTCGATCGAGTCAAAAGCGCTTCCCTTTCAGTGAAAATTACAGTTTAGGAAACAGGCAGAAGTCCGCAAGGGCCAAACAGGGGAATACGACAGTTGTGGAAACACAGGAACTTTGAATCTGGTCAAAAATTCAACGACGGAGAAGGTACGATGATCCGGAGCATTGTCACGGTGTAGCACGGCACTCCTGTCTTTCCACAGTGCAGGTCGCGCAACGCTCAAGGACACATTTGTAGTATTTCCGGTTAATTGTCTGTCCTCCAGAGATACATTCATGATACACAATTGCGGCAGAAGCGAAAAGAAATCACCAACATTGTCTTCACCTTCGACAGACTTTGCCATTTTGCCATTTTCTTTCAGGATCATATCCATATACCCACGATTCGTGACCTGTAATTACCCTATTTAAGAAATCTGCGTCGTTTTTAGTCCGTTTAATCAGTTCTTGGAACACTTCAAGACGGTATTGTCTGTGGTCACTTGACAACACTTTCGGAATGAATTTTGCGGACACTCGATGCATGTTCAGGCCTTCAGTTAAAATTGACTGAACTGCATAGAAACTTAAATTAAGTTCCTCATCCATCTCTCTAATTGTAAGGCTACGATCAGAGCGCACTAAGTCGCGAACTTTCACAACATTTTCATTCCTTTCTGAGGTGGAAGGACGGCCGGACCGTGGTTCATCTTCAAATGATTCGTGGACATTTTCATATGTGTTGAACCGCACAAAAACAATGTTCTGTCTCATACAATTATCTCCAAAAGCTGTTTATAATCTTTGTAAGTCTCAACAGCTGATTTCCCGGTTTAAAAAAAAGTTCACGGAAACTCTTTGCTTCGTTTTTACATCCATTTTCAGAGAGACAGAATCCGGCAACAACCAGCTGCCACAACGAACTGAATAAAGGAAACGCCGTTTCCTGTCAAAGGGCGTTCAAGGACAAGGCAATGACTCATTCCCCACCCTTTGTGTACCTGCCCGCCAAACCAATAAGCAGTAGCGGATCCATTCTTAAAACTTTCAACTCACACCTTGTATATATGTGCTGCTCAGGTTTTTGCAGTCCTCGTCTGGCGCACTGGGCCAAACTGCACGGACTTCCTCCCCTACCACTGCCAGTTCATCTTTTCTGACATGCTGAACTAAAGCAAGAGATGAAATCAAAAATGAACTTTCGTCAACTAAGGCATTACGATACAAATGGAAAATCACCGTATACGCATATTACTCAGAAAGAATCACTTGCCGACGTACATTGTCGTGCTGATCCAAACAATCACCGCGTTGGAACTGTTTCTGTGTTGTGTGGAGTACAGAGCGCTGTAAAGCGTATTCATATCCTTCAGCATTTAGCGTTTTCTTAAGCTCAGTAAGGGGACCACAACTTACCGCGAAAAACACACCCAGACCGTAACACAACCTGCTAGCACTACAAACGACGGTCTGCATTCGCCAAACCCTAGCCCTTCTATCGAGCTGCCACAGGGTACGGCGTGTGATTCGTCACTGCAAACCACTCGTTTCCAGTCAGCTTTGTCTTTACACCGCGTCAAGCTACCGGAATGTGTAGCTCTTGAGGCGTTGCTCGACCATTGTGCCCCGCCCTGTTCAGCTCCTTGTGTAAGCTTTACCTGTGGTAGCACTTTGGAACTCACTTCTGCCGACTACACGCGATCTTTTAGAACCACCCTCCGCAGTGCTCGTCCGTCAGCAGCTCTGCTTGTTCCTTCACCTTTCTGCTTCGCGCACACATGACCGATAGCTGACTCGGGCAACTTTACGAACTAAACTCCGCCCGAACAGGCTCTGAAGGCGCAACGGCACCGACCGGCCGCCGTGTCCTCCTCAACCCACTGGTGTCACTGGACGCGAATACGGAGGGGCACGTGGTCAGCACACCGCTCTCCCGGCCGTATGTCGGTTTACGAGACCAGAGCCGCTACTTCTCAATCGAGTAGCTCCTCAGTTTACATCGAAAGGGCTGAGTGCATCCCGCTTGGCAACAGCGCTAGTGCTAGCCCAACCCGACAGCGCTTAACTTGGGTGGTCCGACACTTAAGCAACTTAAGAAAGGGTGAAATGTCCCTGATGGAGCTGTTTGTGACATGACATCTCATAACTAGCCCACGTTCAAAGTGACTGAGCTCTGCTCGCGGACACATTCTGCTGTTACTGATCCTCTGCTGACAGCACAACACTGCCCGCCTCGTTTTGTACCGTCAGGTCCGCTTCTCGTGCCATTCCGCATTACATAGGGCTAACTGCATACTTTTAACCAGATAGTGTGTGGAGATAGAAAGAGAACAACAGATACACAACATTTATAGCTTAAACGAAACAGTCTTATAATATCGGCAATATTTTAGATTTAGGATAGAACATAAAAGCGATCAGCGTTTGCCAGATTCGATATAAACTACAGTGATTTCCGTATGTGCGCGGACCAGAGACAAGACGGGCAACACAGTATTCCTTTTATAAATCGAAACGCCGTTTTGTTAGTGCACTCTATATTTATTTTTGTTCTGCATACATTCTGTTCATCCGGTATGATACAGTTTTGTTTTTATATTCGATACTAGTAGGTTAGAAAACTGTGCACGTCGTACTTTTCGCATTAATAATTTATTACTCACAGTTATTCGTTCGAGGAATCGCAATCTGCGTTTAATCTCATCTCGTCAGGGAGGTCACACATACATTTCACTTATAAAACATCGACAGATCTTTTTGTTTCGTAGTTTTCATACAGCGTAAGCTGTCTGTTGTTTAACACGGTTACTGATCTGGCAAGTGCTGCTTATTTTTCTTACGAGAACTGTAGTCGATTGCTGTCGATACTTTTTTGTTCATCTGGTGTCTATCTTCTTGTTCGTCAGCGTAACTGTTGCAAAACTGCCGACTGTTGCAAACTGTGTCTGTCTGTCTGTCTCTGTCTCTCTGTTCTCTCTCGCTGTGTGTGTCTCGCTATGCTCGTCCACGCAGCTCTGCCTGGATTTTAGGGTTCCACGCTTCTATCTGTAAAGCCCTTTAGGATCGCTTTGCTGTCCGTCTCTATGTCTGTCCGTCCGACTGTTAATAATCCTTTTCCTCGGGATCGGTTACACGTATGAAGTCGAAATACGCGTCACTTACTCAGGTCTACGGTCCCTTGGCGGTGTACAAAATCTGAAACTTTTAAGCCCATAAAATCAGAATATATGAGCATTTATGTCACATATTCTCATATTTGCAAACTAACTCGTTAAAACCTGTGTGGTACTTCCCCTTCACCTAGAATCATGAAATTTGGCAACAACCAAGGTTTCACAGTACAAGTAAAGGAAAAGAAATCAGAAAAATATTACTTTTGTCATTTCTTTATTCGTCTGTGTGTTTTTTTGTACACCTGTTAAGACCCTGTTTCTCTGGAAGAGGTTTTTACATCGAGTTCAAATTGGTGTTATATATCAAGGTGTATAGTCGCTTGGCAGTGTGAAAAATTTAAGCTTCTAAAAAAATGGTTCAAATGGCTCTGAGCAGTATGGGACTTAACTTCAGAGGCCAGTAGTCCCCTACAACTTAGAACTACTTAAACCTAACTAACCTAAGGACATCACACACATCCATGCCCGAGGCAGGATTCGAGACTGCGACCGTAGAATCGCGCGGTTCCAGACTGTAGCGCCTAGAACCGCTCAGCCACACCGGCCGGCTAAGCTTCTAACTCAATGTGATGACACATGTTTTCGAAGTCATGAACTCTCTCATCGTAGCCTATAGGGTACTTCATATTGACCTAGAATCGTGAAATTACTCAAGTTCAAGGTTTCTCAGTACAGTACTTTAAACATAGCTGCGCTACAGCAATGGTTCCACGTGAATCAGACTAAGAACAGCCGACCAGTTGCAAAGGATAAAGTAATCTTTACCTAGGTTTCAATAGATATAAATCTATCTTCTTCAGAAGACGCCTGGGGACAATGAACATCGTAATATATATTAAGGTATGAAACATGAGTCAAGAATAAAGTTTAACATATATTAGGAAAATATTGTATTACAAGATGTGAGAAAGATTCTTGGTACTTACAGTATTATAACAACATGAAGTGATATGTCCTTATCGTTTAGGCAAACATCTGCATAGTTACATTAATCATATAAAATATAGCCCTGACAACAGGGTTTGTCAAACAAATAAAATAGGTACATAGAAGTTGCAGAGCGCCTAAGCGACTGAGTAAAATCGGCCAGCGTAGTAGCACAGCGGCCAGGGCAGGTGGCGCTCATGTCGCGAACTATGTGCCGATAGGCGTACTGAAGTAACATTTGAAACATCAATTTTAAATGCGTTCTTAAATAGAGTGATAATAAATAAATTGGCAAGCATTTGACACTCCCGTTATGACATTGTGGGAGGTATAGGAACAATAACGTAGATACATACATCAAAAAGACAGGTGGCGCTTCCGCCGTGAGTTACATGCAGTGGTCTATATAGCCAAAATATAAAGTTATATTACCATATTAGTGAAGCCCATAGAACGTATATAAGTCAAACCATCAAGAACAATCAGTAATGGCTTTTAAGAAAACTTTTGGAACTTATTGAACAAGCTGACGGAATTCGTTAAAGTACGCCGGATTTCATTTTGCAGTTCAGTAGTAGGATCTACAGTAACCTCAGTGATGTCGTTTTCCTCAAAAAGAAAGGGCTTATAAATATGAACCCTAAACCACCAGTGCTTAGAAGTCAGTTTAAACTGCATAAACAAAATCACCCGATTCGCCCTATAGTGAATGGTATAGGCAGTCCACATCACACACTTGCTAGGCGCCTCCATTTTAAAATTAAAGATGCTTTCACTTTTGAAAATAATTTTTCTGTAAAAAACAGTAAGGAATTAATTAACAATATTCAATCTATAAGTTGTACACCTGACACTAGACTGGTGTCCTTTGACATCGTCAGCCTTTACACAAATGTTCCGGTTGATAAAACCATAGACCTTGTAAAAGAGAATCTTCTTAAACACAAAAAATTAAGTGAAACTCAGGTTGCCGAACTCATTGGTTTGCTCAAGGTCATTTTAAAATACAATTACTTCACATTTAACGGGAAAATGTATGTACAACCAGATGGTCTAGCAATGGGTAGCCCCCTCGCCGGTATTCTAGCAGAGGTTTTCATTAACGCCCTAGAAACAACGTTCTTCAATTCAAGTTCAGAATTACGCCACAAAATCCGCTATTATGCACGGTATGTTGATGACATTTTCATTGTTTTTGATGGCACTGATCATGAGTTAGAGCATCTCTTTAACACTTTCAACGGTTTACATGAAAAAATTTCCTTCACAAAAGAACTTCAAAATGATAAACGTGAACTTAATTTTCTCGATTTAACAATTTCTATAGAAGATAATTCCTTCCATTTTAATATCTTCCGCAAGGAAACATATTCTGATAATGTCATTCCTGCTGACTCAACCCATCCAAAAGCTCATAAATTGGCATTTTTTCATTCCGCCATTCACCGAATGGTAACCACTCCTTTATCACCTGCGGATCAAAAAAAGGAATTGAATGTCATCAAAGCGATTGCGGTTAATAATGGGTATAACCAGAATATGATCGATTACCTGCTCAATAAGAAAATCTCCCAAAAATGTTCGACTTTGAGAAATATTCTCCCCACGGATACCACAGAAACTAAAAAATTTATTTCCATCGCTTTCCTGGGTAACTTATCGTATAGGATTAAACGTCTTCTGAATAAAAAATATAAGTGTAACGTCTCCTTTTCTACAGATAACAGTTTAAAAAGAAATCTTGTACAGTCAGTAGAGATTGCCAGCGATTGGTTTTCTAATTCAGGTATTTACAAGCTAACCTGTAATAACTGCCCCTCTTATTATATTGGTCAAACCGGCAGAGCTGTGAAAACACGATATAAAGAACATCTGTTAGGTAAAAAAGGAACGAATATTCGCAACTCTACCTTTGCTGAACACCTCTTGTTAACCGGCCATACGCCTAAACAGTTAGAAGACACGGTTATCCTACATAGACAGGTCAAAGGACGGAGACTAGATCTGTGGGAAGAGCTATTTATTTTTAAACATCTAGAGCTCAAAGACGGCAATATTCTGAATGATCAGTTGAACCTTGCCTGTAAACAATTTTTCGAAGGCTTTAAACCCGTACTGTGTAATATATAACATTAATGTTAGTAACCTCAGTAGTCTATTTCCTCAGGAAGCTATAATGCACTTTCAAATCCTCCAGTTTACTATCGTTTATATAATGTGTTCTTTTCACGATATATGGCTGCCACTACAGCGGCCCTCATGTAATTTTCTCTTATTCTATATTACGTAGTAACTGGATTGTGGACCAGGTCTCGTAATTTTCTTAAAAGCCATTACTGATTGTTCTTGATGGTTTGACTTATATACGTTCTATGGGCTCCACTAATATGGTAATATAACTTTATATTTTGGCTATATAGACCACTGCATGTAACTCACGGCGGAAGCGCCACCTGTCTTTTTGATGTATGTATCTACGTTATTGTTCCTATACCTCCCACAATGTCATAACGGGAGTGTCAAATGCTTGCCAATTTATTTATTATCACTCTATTTAAGAACGCATTTAAAATTGATGTTTCAAATGTTACTTCAGTACGCCTATCGGCACATAGTTCGCGACATGAGCGCCACCTGCCCTGGCCGCTGTGCTACTACGCTGGCCGATTTTACTCAGTCGCTTAGGCGCTCTGCAACTTCTATGTACCTATTTTATTTGTTTGACAAACCCTGTTGTCAGGGCTATATTTTATATGATTAATGTAACTATGCAGATGTTTGCCTAAACGATAAGGACATATCACTTCATGTTGTTATAATACTGTAAGTACCAAGAATCTTTCTCACATCTTGTAATACAATATTTTCCTAATATATGTTAAACTTTATTCTTGACTCATGTTTCATACCTTAATATATATTAAGATGTTCATTGTCCCCAGGCGTCTTCTGAAGAAGATAGATTTATATCTATTGAAACCTAGGTAAAGATTACTTTATCCTTTGCAACTGGTCGGCTGTTCTTAGTCTGATTCACGTGGAACCATTGCTGTAGCGCAGCTATGTTTAAAGTACTGAAATTCTTGCCTGCCGAGGTATCAAAAGCTGCATCCAGGTATACGGACATCAAATTAAAAATTGTGAAAGCAGGTATGGCTATTGACTTTAATCACCAGTGCCTAGAGAAAGACATTATCCCTGATTATGTGAAGGCGTACGTAAATTTTAAACAGTGTAACAGGGTGCCTTCTATTAAAAAGAAGCTAGTGCATTTAGTCATTTCCGAGAGCACAGTAAATTTGTACAAGAAAAAAGATGTCCTTAATAGTGAAGCCTACTGTATACACCTATTTTTAACTAAAGCCTTTAAAGATCTTTGTAATTTTCAAATTGACCACCTGTGGAATAGTATTAATGAATGGCTCTCTAATCGTAAAGAAATAATCAAGGCCAGACATGAAAGAAAGCTTTTAAAGTTTAGTAATAGGACCACAAGTAAAAGTGATAATACAGCAGACAATAGTGTTAAGCACCTATTTTACGATAGAGTACTAAATAAAACCAATATTTCTTTTACGCAGGCCGAAAATGACTTGTTGTGTAAAGGCCTTAAATATAACTTGCCTGCTAAACTCGATAAATATCCAGTCATTTGTAATCTCATTGTAGATCTAAAAATCGGTTTAGAATCTCTGAAATTAGAGAAAACGGAGCAAGTCAAATGTGCCTACGAATGTAACAACATAATAGAAAAAGAAATTAAATTATCTCCTAATAAGCAATCGGGCGAATATAGTATAATAAAAAGCATTAATCATAAACTTAGAGAGCACGACGCATTAATCACTAAGAGTGACAAAGGGAACACCGTGGTCGTGGCTTATAAAAATGAATATATAGAGAAGACTGTAAAGTTTTTTGAGGAAAACGACATCACTGAGGTTACTGTAGATCCTACTACTGAACTGCAAAATGAAATCCGGCGTACTTTAACGAATTCCGTCAGCTTGTTCAATAAGATCCAAAAGAAAGGGCTTATAAATATGAACCCTAAACCACCAGTGCTTAGAAGTCAGTTTAAACTGCATAAACAAAATCACCCGATTCGCCCTATAGTGAATGGTATAGGCAGTCCACATCACACACTTGCTAGGCGCCTCCATTTTAAAATTAAAGATGCTTTCACTTTTGAAAATAATTTTTCTGTAAAAAACAGTAAGGAATTAATTAACAATATTCAATCTATAAGTTGTACACCTGACACTAGACTGGTGTCCTTTGACATCGTCAGCCTTTACACAAATGTTCCGGTTGATGAAACCATAGACCTTGTAAAAGAGAATCTTCTTAAACACAAAAAATTAAGTGAAACTCAGATTGCCGAACTCATTGGTTTGCTCAAGGTCATTTTAAAATACAATTACTTCGCATTTAACGGGAAAATGTATGTACAACCAGATGGTCTAGCAATGGGTAGCCCCCTCGCCGGTATTCTAGCAGAGGTTTTCATTAACGCCCTAGAAACAACGTTCTTCAATTCAAGTTCAGAATTACGCCACAAAATCCGCTATTATGCACGGTATGTTGATGACATTTTCATTGCTTTTGATGGCACTGATCATGAGTTAGAGCATCTCTTTAACACTTTCAACGGTTTACATGAAAAAATTTCCTTCACAAAAGTACTTCAAAATGATAAACGTGAACTTAATTTTCTCGATTTAACAATTTCTATAGAAGATAATTCCTTCCATTTTAATATCTTCCGCAAGGAAACATATTCTGATAATGTCATTCCTGCTGACTCAACCCATCCAAAAGCTCATAAATTGGCATTTTTTCATTCCGCCATTCACCGAATGGTAACCACTCCTTTATCACCTGCGGATCAAAAAAAGGAATTGAATGTCATCAAAGCGATTGCGGTTAATAATGGGTATAACCAGAATATGATCGATTGCCTGCTCAATAAGAAAATCTCCCAAAAATGTTCGACTTTGAGAAATATTCTCCCCACGGATACCACAGAAACTAAAAAATTTATTTCCATCCCTTTCCTGGGTAACTTATCGTATAGGATTAAACGTCTTCTGAATAAAAAATATAACTGTAACGTCTCCTTTTCTACGGATAACAGTTTAAAAAGAAATCTTGTACAGTCAGTAGAGATTGCCAGCGATTGGTTTTCTAATTCAGGTATTTACAAGCTAACCTGTAATAACTGCCCCTCTTATTATATTGGTCAAACCGGCAGAGCTGTGAAAACACGATATAAAGAACATCTGTTAGGTAAAAAAGGAACGAATATTCGCAACTCTACCTTTGCTGAACACCTCTTGTTAACCGGCCATACGCCTAAACAGTTAGAAGACACGGTTATCCTACATAGACAGGTCAAAGGACGGAGACTAGATCTGTGGGAAGAGCTATTTATTTTTAAACATCTAGAGCTCAAAGACGGCAATATTCTGAATGATCAGTTGAACCTTGCCTGTAAACAATTTTTCGAAGGCTTTAAACCCGTACTGTGTAATATATAACATTAATGTTAGTAACCTCAGTAGTCTATTTCCTCAGGAAGCTATAATGCACTTTCAAATCCTCCAGTTTACTATCGTTTATATAATGTGTTCTTTTCACGATATATGGCTGCCACTACAGCGGCCCTCATGTAATTTTCTCTTATTCTATATTACGTAGTAACTGGATTGTGGACCAGGTCTCGTAATTTTCTTAAAAGCCATTACTGATTGTTCTTGATGGTTTGACTTATATACGTTCTATGGGCTTCACTAATATGGTAATATAATTTTTTTTTTCTTTATTGTTATTTTCAAACCCGTACAAACAGGCAGGCTGTCAGCAGCATGGTACGCCGCTCTTCAGCCGTAGAGGAGATAAAGATAGAACAGAAAGAATACACAAATGTGACATAACGGTGGGTAATAAAACAGTAGACACATAAAGACAAACACGGAGCCGTTCACACTTGACGAAAATTCACTACAAACTGTTGTCACGACGCACTAACACTGAAGATGGCGATGGCACAGGTGAACGATCGAGTATGACGGGAACACTGAACACGAAACACGACGGCACTCACGAGACACTGATGGCGATGATCTCCGGCGCGCGAATGTCCACTCAGCGTGTACGAGTCCGGGGACCTGCCAAGAGAGGAGGTGGAGGAGGAGGAAGGGGAAATGGGAGAGGGGAGAGCAGAGATGCCATGGGCAAAGGAGAGAGGGGGAGGGAGGAAGGGGGAGTGAAGCCCGGAGGAGAGGGTAGGAGGGAGGGGGAAAGGAAAGAGAAGGGAAGGGAAAAGGGGGGGGAGGGAGGGTGCCTGAAGGAAAGGACACAGGAGGGGGGGGGGAGGATCAAAGTTGATAGGAGGGGTAGATGCAGGGGAGGAGGACATCATCAGGGAGGGGGAGCTGGCGGAAGCCACCTTGGGAGAGGGTAAGGAGGGTGGAGAGATGGAGACCGGGTGGGACATGGGAGTACAGGCGCGGCAGCGGGCGGGGGTGGGAGAGGACCGGGGAGACGAGCGGGTGAGGTGGATTGAGTTTACGGGAGGTGTATAGGATTCGTATCCGTTCGAGGAAGAGGAGGAGGTGGGGGAAGGGGATAAGGTCATACAGGATCCGCGTGGGGGAAGGGAGACGGATGCGATAGGCAAGGCGGAGAGCATGGCGTTCAAGGATTTGGAGGGATTTATAAAAGGAAGGGGGGGCGGAGATCCAGGCTGGATGGGCGTAACAGAGGATAGGGCGGATAAGGGACTTATAGGTGTGGAGGATGGTGGAGGGGTCCAGACCCCACGTTCGGCCGGAAAGGAGTTTGAGGAGACGGAGTCGGGAACGTGCCTTGGCTTGGATTGTCTGGAGATGGGGAGTCCAGGAGAGGCGACGGTCGAGGGTGACGCCAAGGTACTTAAGGGTGGGGGTGAGAGCGATGGGACGGCCATAAACGGTGAGATAGAAATCAAGGAGGCGGAAGGAGGGAGTGGTTTTGCCTACAATGATCGCCTGGGTTTTGGAAGGATTGACCTTGAGCAACCACTGGTTGCACCAAGCGGTGAACCGGTCAAGATGGGATTGGAGAAGGCGTTGAGAGCGTTGCAGGGTGGGGGCAAGGGCAAGGAAGGCGGTGTCATCGGCAAACTGGAGAAGGTGGACGGGGGGTGACGGCGGCGGCATATCCGCCGCGTACAAAAGGTACAGAAGGGGGGAGAGGACGGAGCCTTGGGGCACACCGGCGGAGGGGAAAAAGGTGTAGGAATCGGTATTATGGATGGTGACATGGGAAGGACGGCGGGAGAGAAAGGAGCCGATCAGACGGACGTAGTTAATGGGAAGGGTGAAGGTTTGGAGCTTGAAGAGGAGACCGGAATGCCATACGCGGTCATATGCGCGTTCGAGGTCAAGAGAGAGGAAGATTGCGGAGCGACGGGAATTGAGCTGTTCGGAAAGGAGATGAGTGAGGTGAAGGAGAAGATCGTCGGAAGAGAAGGACGGCCGAAAGCCACACTGGATAACGGGGAGGAGGCGGTGCTGGCGGAGATGCTGGTGGATGCGGCGGGTGAGGATAGATTCCAGGACCTTGCTGAAGACCGAGGTAAGGCTGATGGGACGGTAGGAGGAGACGGCGGACGGCGGTTTGCCAGGTTTGAGGAACATGAGGATACGGGAGGTTTTCCACAGGTCGGGGTAGTAACCGGTGGACAGGACTACATTGTAGAGCCTGGCCAGGGTGGAGAGAAAAGAGACAGGAGCTTCACGAAGGTGACGGTAGGTAACACGATCGTGACCAGGAGCGGTGTTGCGTTTGGTGCGGAGTGTATTGATGAGATCCTGTGTGGTGATGGGGGCATTAAGGTCCGTGTGTGGAATGTTGTCCAAGTACTGGAAACCAGGAGCGAGGGGAGGGACAGAGGTGTCAGTTCGATCGCGGATATCTGGGAAGAGGGAGTAATCGAACTGGGGATCATCATGGATGGAAAACACATCGGACAGGTAGGAGGCAAAGTGATTGGCCTTACTAAGGGCGTCAGGGAAGGGGTGATCATCGTGGAGAAGAGGATAGTAGGGGGAGGGTTTAGTTCCGGTAAGGCGACGGAAGGCGGTCCAGAACTTGGACGAGTTAATAGGGAGGGTAGCATTTAAACGGGATGGTAATATAACTTTATATTTTGGCTATATAGACCACTGCATGTAACTCACGGCGGAAGCGCCACCTGTCTTTTTGATGTATGTATCTACGTTATTGTTCCTATACCTCCCACAATGTCATAACGGGAGTGTCAAATGCTTGCCAATTTATTTATTATCACTCTATTTAAGAACGCATTTAAAATTGATGTTTCAAATGTTACTTCTGTACGCCTATCGGCACATAGTTCGCGACATGAGCGCCACCTGCCCTGGCCGCTGTGCTACTACGCTGGCCGATTTTACTCAGTCGCTTAGGCGCTCTGCAACTTCTATGTACCTATTTTATTTGTTTGACAAACCCTGTTGTCAGGGCTATATTTTATATGATTAATGTAACTATGCAGATGTTTGCCTAAACGATAAGGACATATCACTTCATGTTGTTATAATACTGTAAGTACCAAGAATCTTTCTCACATCTTGTAATACAATATTTTCCTAATATATGTTAAACTTTATTCTTGACTCATGTTTCATACCTTAATATATATTACGATGTTCATTGTCCCCAGGCGTCTTCTGAAGAAGATAGATTTATATCTATTGAAACCTAGGTAAAGATTACTTTATCCTTTGCAACTGGTCGGCTGTTCTTAGTCTGTTTCTCAGTACAAGTGAATTAAGACATCTGAAACTTGTTATATTGTAATTATGTCACATAAAAATATCTTTTTGCCATTTCAAGATACATTGGATTTATTATACGTCAAAAACAATAGACGAACATTACTCCATGCAAACGTAAAATGTAAATAAATTAAGAAAAGTTTTATTAAATCCTCCCTCTCCACATAATACATAATTCGAAGTCCCTTCTCGCTTCTTTTTTGTGTCCGGGCTCGTCTGAGGGCTACTGTAGCGATTTTCACACCACCTCGTCATTTGTGGGACCAGTGTCTTGCTGGTGCTGACACACACAGCAGGCAAAAATCCTCGAGATTCTGGGTTCCCGGCATAAACTATGCAAATGGGGTGTTCGGAAAGTCCCGTTACAGACTTCTACGACTCGTAAGGGTGGGGGGGGGGGGGGGGAAGGCGGGGTTGGAGTGAGTACGTAATATTTTGAACAGGAACCGATGACCGTTCTACGGCGGTTTCAATCCAAATGTGTAAGTCGTCGACTTCTGCTTGAAGAACTGAATTAGGCGTGACGCAGTAGAATTACACTCCTGGAAATGGAAAAAAGAACACATTGACACCGGTGTGTCAGACCCACCATACTTGCTCCGGACACTGCGAGAGGGCTGTACAAGCAATGATCACACGCACGGCACAGCGGACACACCAGGAACCGCGGTGTTGGCCGTCGAATGGCGCTAGCTGCGCAGCATTTGTGCACCGCCGCCGTCAGTGTCAGCCAGTTTGACGTGGCATACGGAGCTCCATCGCAGTCTTTAACACTGGTAGCATGCCGCGACAGCGTGGACGTGAACCGTATGTGCAGTTGACGGACTTTGAGCGAGGGCGTATAGTGGGCATGCGGGAGGCCGGGTGGACGTACCGCCGAATTGCTCAACACGTGGGGCGTGAGGTCTCCACAGTACATCGATGTTGTCGCCAGTGGCCGGCGGAAGGTGCATGTGCCCGTCGACCTGGGACCGGACCGCAGCGACGCACGGATGCACGCCAAGACCGTAGGATCCTACGCAGTGCCGTAGGGGACCGCACCGCCACTTCCCAGCAAATTAGGGACACTGTTGCTCCTGGGGTATCGGCGGGGACCATTCGCAACCGTCTCCATGAAGCTGGGCTACGGTCCCGCACACCGTTAGGCCGTCTTCGGCTCACGCCCCAACATCGTGCAGCCCACCTCCAGTGGTGTCGCGACAGGCGTGAATGCAGGGACGAATGGAGACGTGTCGTCTTCAGCGATGAGAGTCGCTTCTGTTTTGGTGCCAATGATGGTCGTATGCGTGTTTAACGCCGTGCAGGTGAGCACCACAATCAGGACTGCATACGACCGAGGCACACAGGGCCAACACCCGGCATCATGGTGTGGGGAGCGATCTCCTACACTGGCCGTACACCACTGGTGATCGTCGAGGGGACACTGAATAGTGCACGGTACATCCAAACCGTCATCGAACCCATCGTTCTACCATTCCTAGACCGGCAAGGGAACTTGCTCTTCCAACAGGACAATGCACGTCCGCATGTATCCCGTGCCACCCAACGTGCTCTAGAAGGTGTAAGTCAACTACCCTGGCCAGCAAGATCTCCGGATCTGTCCCCCATTGAGCATGTTTGGGACTGGATGAAGCGTCGTCTCACGCGGTCTGCACGTCCAGCACGAACGCTGGTCCAACTGAGGCGCCAGGTGGAAATGGCATGGCAAGCCGTTCCACAGGACTACATCCAGCATCTCTACGATCGTCTCCATGGGAGAATAGCAGCCTGCATTGCTGCGAAAGGTGGATATACACTGTACTAGTGCCGACATTGTACATGCTCTGTTGCCTGTGTCTATGTGCCTGTGGTTCTGTCAGTGTGATCATGTGATGTATCTGACCCCAGGAATGTGTCAATAAAGTTTCCCCTTCCTGGGACAATGAATTCACGGTGTTCTTATTTCAATTTCCAGGAGTGTATAAGCTAAACAATTCTAAAGGGAACATAACGAAACATCCACTTATCACTTAAGCGCATCTCTTTTGTATTAACACTTAAACATTACGTAATTACATTATTCCGAAACAAAAAAAGATTGCAGCATACTGTTCGTACAGAAGAGTTCTGATACTTTACAGCAGCGGCGACCACCGGCGTCGTTACACACACTGTACCTAAGACGCATGCTCTGGAACAGACTCCCCACCCGACATGGCGTCTTCTCAGTTTCTGGTGCAGCGGCGATAGCCCGAGCCGGCAGATCTTCCTCTGTGTCTGCGGAAGTACAGTAAATCAAACTTCGCGCTTGTAGTCCATAGGAGCTAACTCCTCCGGCGACAGCGGCACCACCTCGGCCTGTTCATCCTTCACCGTACCGTCTGTTGCAGAGTCTCGCACAAAGAGTGGCAAGTGACGCGGGGTGACCGTCTGGCGCAGCACGCCTCATCTAATCCACCCTTTTCTCTTTCCCTGAGAGGACGTGGACGCGTTACACATTCGAACTGAAACCGTCGTAGAACGGAAACGGTACGTTTCCAGACATGAGCTCCTCTTCCCCTCTACAAGTCGTACAAGTCTGTAACGTGAATTTCCGAACACCCTGTAGAGACAATGAAGTATACATACAGGGTGAACATTAATAAACCGACAAACTGCAGGGACGAATTCCTGAATAGATATGGAGGAAAAAAGGTCCTGTGAACACGTGTCCGGAAATGCATCGTTGCCACGGTAAATGGCGCTGACGAGTAAACGTTCCTCTGGCCACGTCCCGTGTGTTCCTAGTGTGTTGTAGGCTGTGCGATTGACGCAGCGTACAGCAGGGTTCAGTAATCGTGTCGTGAACAGGCCGGGATGGCGATTGTGTACGGCCAAGCAGATGGGAAGGGTCGAGGCGTAGCACGTCTACACCAGCAACGACACCAGCCACATCACGCAGTATTTCACGTTCTTTTTGGCCGTTTGTGTGATCGAAGGTCCTCTCAGACAGACGGACGTGCAGGGAGGCGGCCGAATGCGCGTGCACCAGATCTGGAGGACCGGCTTCCACAGGGTGTTGACACGGACCGTAGTCCACACTCCAAGCAAGTGGCCCGCCAACAGGCTGTAAGCGAAAGTACGATTACCTGTACGCTGCATGACAACCTCTACTACCCCTGCCAACTGCAACGAATGCGAGGCTTGTCAGCAGCCGATTTCCCTCTACGGGAAGCAGTTTTTCTGTGATCAGCCCTCTTTACCGACGAACCGACGCGTACCCTGCATCCCATGGAGGCCCCTTTGAACATCCGTTGCGACGTGGATGCGATGCAGTTGTGTGTACTGTGTTGTCGTTGCACGCACACCTCTCCTTACTGGAGACATGTCCGTAGTACCTTTCATCCTCCATTCCCATTCAGGAATCCGTCCCCGCAGTTTGTCTGTTGTATTAGTGTCCATCCTAAAGCTTGTAGGGCACCCTCAGTGCTTGCACTACAAATTTTTCATCATCATCTTCCTTCTCTTACTTCCAAGTATTAGGCCTCTTGCCTTGTTACGATCTAGTCGAAAAGTTATCCCATCTTTTCACTGTTCGATCGATCTTACACTGCTTGGGGTGGTATTGTAGCACGGACTTTGGGATCCCCTTTGAGCTCATTCTCTACAGATGTTTTCTCCAGTCGTCCTGGTAGTTTTCAATACAGGCTGTAGATAAAAGAATGTCCCAGTTATAAATCATAATAATATCAGTGGTAATCGTCGCAGAGTGTTGGTTCAAGGTTACAACTGAAAACTCAAACGGTTGTAGATAAGCTGACGCGTGAGTACTGCTTTGTTGTTTTCCCTTCTTGCAAAGCCACATACGCCACATACCCAAAATGGCGATCCCAGAGCATAAAGCTTTTTGTGCTCTGCTGTTTGCTAAGTCTGAATCTGTAATTTCAGCTCAACTTGCGATTCATTCAAACTGATTCCCATGTGGCAAAAACATCCGCCGATACATAATCAATTCGAAACCACCAGTGTGTGTGTGTGTGTGTGTGTGTGTGTGTGTGTGTGTGTGTACAGGGAGAACAACGGGACACGAAAAGTGTCTGAAGAGGATGTTGACTGTCTCAGAGCATCTTGCCTTCGTAGTCCTAATAACTCTGTTCGGCAAGCAAGTGTCGCACCTTAGTTACCAAAGGCGACAGTGCGGAAGACTTCAAGGAAACGTTTACACATGCGGCCGTCCATACCGGTTACGCATTAAAGCCAGGTGAGTACGGTGTACGTTACAACTTTGCAAGTGAAGTGTTGCAATGGGAGGATGACTTCCTTCATCGTGTGTTCGGCAACTAGGCAACTTTTCATCTAACTGGGATGGGAAATAAGCACAAAGTTCGTATCTCCAATCAGATCATCCTCACGAACCTGTAAAATATTTTTTTTTATTTATTTATTGTTCCGTGGGACCAAATTAAGAAGTCTCTATGGCCATGGAATGAGTCAATACATGAAATTATAACACGATATTAGAAACAGACAAAATGAAATATAAAAAAACATATCCAGGTGATAAGTCGTAAGTTTAAATAAAGAAAATCAACAATGTAACACTGAAATTTGCTTAATTTTTTAGCTCTTCCAGAAGCTCCTCGACAGAATAGAAGGAGTGAGCCATGAGGAAACTCTTTAGTTTAGACTTAAAAGAGTTTGGGTTACTGCTAAGATTTTTGAGTTCTTGTGGTAGCTTATTGAAAATAGATGCAGCAGAATACTGCACTCCTTTCTGCACAAGAGTCAAGGAAGTGCATTTCTACCTAGTATTAAATGAGTGAAAGCTGCTAACTCTTGGGAATAGGCTAATATTGCTAACAACAAACGACATTAAAGAAAATATATACTGTGAGGGCAATGTCAGAATTCCCAGACTATTGAATAGGGGTCGACAAGAGGTTCTCGAACTAACTCCACATATAGCTCGAACAGCCCGTTTTTGAGCCAAAAATACCCTTTTTGAATCAGAAGAATTACCCCAAAAAATAATACCATACGACATAAGCGTATGAAAATATGCGAAGTAGACTACTTTTCGTGTTGAAGTGTCACTTATTTCAGATACTGTTCTAATGGTAAATAAAGCGGCATTTAGTTTCTGAACAAGATCCTGGACATGGGCTTTCCACAACAGCTTACTATCTATCCGAACGCCTAGGAACTTGAACTGTTCCCTCTCGCTTATAACATGCTCATTCTGTCTGATCAAAATATCGGTTCTTGTTGAATTGTGAGTCTCAAACTGTAAAAACTGAGTCTTACTGTGATTTAGCATCAAATTATTTTCCACAAGCCATGTACTTATTTCATGAACTACATTATTTGATACTGTTTCAATATTACACACAAGATCCTTCACTACCAAGCTGGTGTCATCAGCAAACAGAAATATTTTTGAGTCACCTGTAATACTAGAAGGCATATCATTTATATAAATAAGAAACAGCAGTGGCCCCAGCACTGACCCTTGGGGAACGCCCCACTTAACAGTGCCCCATTGGGACTGAACATCACTACCGCCCTCAGTATTGCGGAGAATTACCTTCTGCTTTCTGTTCTTAAAGTAAGAGGTGAACCAATTGTAAGCTACTCCCCTTACTCCATAATGGTCCAACTTCTGCAGTAATATTTTGTGGTCAACACAGTCAAAAGCCTTCGTTAAATCAAAGAAAACACCTAGCGTTCGAAAGCTTTTATTTATCCGTCCAAAACCTCACAGAGAAAAGAGAATATAGCATTTTCAGTTGTTCAACCATTTCTAAAACCAAACTGAACATTTGACAGCAAATTATGTGAATTTAAATGCTCCAGTAACCTTGTATATACAACTTTCTCGATAACTTTAGCAAACACCGATGGCATAGAAATAGGTCTAAAATTGTCAACATTATCAATGTCTCCCTTTTTATAAAGTGGCTTCACTACCGAGTACTTTAATCGGTCAGGAAAGCGACCACTCCTAAAGGAAAAGTTACAGATATGGCCAAGTACTGGGCTAACATACATAGAACAATACTTCAGTATTCTGCTAGATACCCCGTCATATCCATGAGAGTTCTTGGTCTTTAGTGATTTAATTACTAACTCAATCTCCCTCTTGTCAGTATCATGGAGGAGCATTTCAGGTAACAGTCTCGGAACACTTTTTTCTAAGAGCGCTATATGATTCCCTGTTGGGACTAGGTTTCTATTTAGTTCACCTGCTATATTCAGAAAGTGATTATTAAATACTGTACATATATGCGACTTATCAGTAACACGGACATTCCCACTACGCACTGATTCTATAACCTCAACCTGTCTCTGCAGACCAGCCACGTCCTTTACGACTGACCATATGGTTTTAATTTTATCCTGAGACTTAGCTATTCTATCTGCATACCACATACTTTTTGCCTTCCTAATAACATTTTTAAGCACCTTACAATACTGTTTGTAATGGGCTGCTGCATTTAGATTTTGATTGTTTCTAACGTTTTGATATAATTGCCACTTTGTTCTACAAGATATTCTTATCCCTCTAGTCAGCCACCCAGGCTGCCTGTTTGTGCTAGTACCCTGTTTTGAACGTTCTAACTGAAAGCAACTTTCAAAGAGCACGAGAAAATTCTTGAGAAAAGCATTATATTTATCGTCTACTGTATCAGCGCTATAAACATCTTGCCACTCTTGTTCCCTGATAAGGTTTACAAAGGTCTCTACAGCAACTAGATCAGCTTTCCTAAACAGCTGATGACTATATTTAACACGTGTTGCAGCACAAAAATCTTTTAGAGCTAAAATTTGTGCATCATGATCTGAAAGGCCATTCACCTTTTTG
Organism: Schistocerca piceifrons; assembly: GCF_021461385.2. Lineage (NCBI taxonomy): Eukaryota > Metazoa > Arthropoda > Insecta > Orthoptera > Acrididae > Schistocerca > Schistocerca piceifrons. The sequence goes on along the minus strand of NC_060146.1, from coordinate 29,111,721 downwards.
CTAACAGAATGACCTTCTAGTAATGAGGAATGAACAAAAATGTTGTCTATGGTTGTTCTACTGTTCCCTTGCACTCTCGTTGGAAAGAGTACGGTTTGCATAAGATTATATGAATTAAGGAGGTCTACCAGCATCCTCTTCCTTGCACAGTCACTTATACAATTAATAGTGAAGTCACCACATATAACTAACTTTTTGTATTTCCTATAAAGTGAACCAAGAACCTCTTCTAGCTTTAGCAAAAATGTTGTGAAATCGGAGTCTGGGGACCTATAAATAACAACAGTTAGAAGTTTAGCTCCATTAAATTTAACCACATCTGCACAACATTCAAACACCTTTTCAGTGCAGTAATTTGAAACGTCAATTGACTCAAATGGGATGCCGTTTTTCACATACATGGCTACTCCCCCACACCGCAAAGAGCTCCTCGAAAAGCTGCCAGCCAACATGTATCCTGGTAAAGGAAGCCTCTGAATTATCTCCTTATTTAAGAAGTGTTCAGATATACCAATAATTTCAGAGTCAACATCTATAAGCAGTTCACTAACTTTATCTCTAATACCTTGTATATTTTGATGAAATATACTAATTCCCTCATTACTCGGATACCTGAGCTTTGTCAAAAGTGGTTCCTTTGTTAGAGAGACTTCCGTTAAGCAGGAATACCTATCAGCTGACTTCAGTCTAAAAAAGGTGCAGCTCTAACACCCACTACTGCAGGAATTTTCCCATGAGTGACCCTACCAACCCCACCTATGCTGTCACCTATAAGCTTTGCCAACCTCCCCATACCTGTTGAGGTGCAGGCCATGTCTAGTGAAACCCGTCCTGCTGATAGACTCCACCGACACCACTGAAATGTGACCCATGCTTTCTGTCATCAGCGCACCCCCATGTTATTACGCCTGACGGCTGTATTAAGATGAGGCCGATCATGACGCTGAAACAGTTCCACGAAATGCACATTCGTGTTGCCAGTCTGAGTGGCTATCTTTTCCAGGTCACCATCTATGTCATACTCCCCATCCCTATCAATACTATTACCAGCCCCACCCACAATCACTACCTGATCCTCTTTAGTAAAATCCCTACATAGCCCCCCTATGTTAAAAGTCACCTGAGCCAATCCTGCATTAGGCTTCACAATGCTGGTGACCTGGTACTCACTCCCCAAAACTTCCTGCAACTGCTGGCCTACACCTCTACCATGAGAACTACCTAACAGCAGAACCTTCTTCTTTCTCTTAGACTTTGCAACTGTCATAGCCACCGGAACTGCTGAGGTCTGCTGCATACTTCCTATATCTACAGCTACTAGAGATTCCTCTCCACTAGACTCTGACAGTTGGTCATATCTATTACAAACACCAATAGTAAAACTATCTGAAAATCTCCTTCTCCTAGCAGACCTCTTGCCAACAGCCAGCTCCCATTCCCCAACCCCCTTCTCCCTCCTCATCCTATCTAGCTCCTCCTGTGCGTTCTTCAACTGCACCTGAAGGGCACAGATCTTACGCTCCTGCTCCTCTATCAACTTGCTACATAACCTGCAGTTCCAGGAGAGGATCTCACCAGAATGCCCACTGGCTTCCATACTGCATTCCCCCCAGTGAAAATACTTCGAACAAGTCTCACACCGCAATCCACTACTCACGAACCTACGGCAAAGCCCACATTTCTCACTCATGGTAAAATTTTACTTTTTCTAAGTTCCGCTACTACAAAAAGAAGATGTTAAAAACCTGACTACAATAATCACAAACTTACTCTACAAGGGAAGTAACTACTATTATTAACAGTATTAATAAACAACAAACGTGAATATAACAAAAGACTAGTACAGAAAGAAAATCAGACGTCTAATGACACTGTAACGTAGCTGAAAACAGTTCCCAAAAGGTTCTTCTGAAATTATTTCACCAGAAAACACAAAAAACATCGGTTGAAGACTACTAAAGTTCCTATACACAAACAATTAATTAGTACTTAGCTTTCGATGCGCCGCTACAGCTGCAACTGGTCAGCGCGGAATGTAAACACAGGTAAGAGGTTACGTTGCTCGATACGAAGCACTCACAAATATCAGGTCACAACACAAGAAAGGCAGAGGTGAATGAAGAAACCACTAACAAGTCACTTATATAGTAAATATTATCACAAAAACCGTTAAAATATGTATCTGAAACCTAAAAATATATAAAAACTTAGAGAGCGATCTCACACAGAGTCACTCGCTTATGACGTCACACCAAAGAGTAAAATACCAGACATATTCTCCAAAATTCGACGTTTTCTGCACTGTGTCGCTACGTCAAGAAATTCGATGAAGCTACCATAACAGGGGTGGCTTTTCTGAATATGTTCCAAGAATGTCTCTTTCTCCAGTTAGTTGAACCTGAAAACCATACACGGTAACAAGAGGGATGCCCTCTGTATTGCCGTTTCTTTGCATGAGAGTGGCTGAACTTCCAAGTTCCTTACCATTGGACTGATCAAAATAGTCAATACGATTGACCTCTTTTCTGCTAGCCTCCACGTTCATCTGACCTCAGGTCATGAGATTTTTTTCTTTAGCTCTTTATAAAACATCGTGCCTACTTCCTGCTGCCACGTAGTGATTCGTCAGAGTTGAAACACCCAACTGAAGAGGCTGTTGCGTCCATTCCTCCGGATTTCTTAAGAAATGTGTCGGAAGCATTGGATTTTAGGTTAGAAGTGTACTGTATGAAAAAAGATGTATGTACTGAACATCTCAGTTTGATACGTAATTTGTTGTAAATAGTCAAACTTAAAACCCTGATGTCACGACATATGTTCTATCGTTCTGTCCCTTCCTCGTGTCAGTGTTTTCCATATGTTCCCTTGTTTCTGCAGAAAACCTCCTCTTATCAGTTCACCTGACTTTCAAAATTCTATTGTAGAACATCATCTCAAATTTTTCAATTCTCCCGTTCTGTTTTGCCTACTGTACATGATTCACTACCGTGCAATGTTGGGCTTGTAACGCATATTCTGAGAAATATATTCCTCTAATTAAGGCATATTTTTAATACCAGCAGACCTCTCTTGGCCAGAAACGCCCTCTTTGCCTGCGCTAGTCTGCTTTTAATGTCCTCCTTGCTTCGCCCGTCGTAGGTTATTTTGCTTCCAAGACAGCAGGATTCCTCAACTTCATCCACTTCTTATACTCTTTCAACCTATCCTCCCTCTCCTCTGTGTTTAACAGTGGAATTCCCATTGCACTCTTAATGTTACCACCGTAGCTTTTAATTTCACCGAAGGTTGTTTTGACTTTTATGTGTGCTGAGTCAGTCCCTTCCGACGATCACTTCTCTTTCGATTTCTTCGCGTATTTTCTACGGCCAGTTTGCTTTGGCTTCCCTGTACATCGTATTTATTTCATTCATAAGTGATTGACATTACTGTATTCCTGTCTTTTCCTTAACATTTTCTTACTTCTTTTTTTGTCGATTACCCAAGGTTTATTCGCTGTACCTGTGTTTTCCTGTCTAGTTTCTGTGATTGTCGTTTGTAGAAATATCCACTCCTCTTTAACGTAACTGCCTTCTGTGGTATTCCTTCCCGCAGTATTCACAACCTTATCGAAATTCATCTGCATCTAATCATTTCTCAATACTTCAGCATCGCGCTTCCTTCCACACATTCTTCCATACGATTCTCTTGAACTTTAGTCTGCTCTTCATCATTACTGAAATATTTGCACATTGATACGTCTTACAATCGAACAGCTAATTTCGAAATCTCTGTCTGAATACGATTTAATCCAAGTGGTATCCTCCTGTGTCTCTGGGTCTCTTCGAAGCGTAGCTCCTCTTGTCATTCAACTGGGTGTTGTAATATACCATTTAAACTGGGCCCTCCTTTTATGGACACCCTGTGCAATGCGTGATGGGTTCCATTTCAAGTTCCTTCAACACATCTTCATTCCTTTTGTCAACCCAACTGCTGCAACCAAATGTTGGTATCAAGAATTGTGTGGAAAATGGAAGTTTGTGTCAGTTTCCAATAACTTCAGTTCGAAAATGTTTTTAAGTTGTTACTAGTTTTTGATGATATGTCTACTTGATTTGATTTCACTTGCTGATTATTGGTGTGTAGCAGAGTAATAATGTAGCAAATAGACGACCAAATTCAGTAGTGACAAGATTCCCTCGACTGCAACGTGTTTAGATTTCAATAGAACATTTGTTCCTAGTTACATGACCATGTTGAACCTTTGGACATATTTTCACATATGGAGAAACCTTAACTTGGTTCAAATGGCTCTGAGCACTATGGGACTCAACATCTGAGGTCATCAGTCCCCTAGAACTTAGAACTACTTAAACATAACTAACCTAAGGACATCACGCACATCCATTCCCAAGGCAGTCACGCGGTTCCGGACTGAAGTGCCTAGAACCGCACGGCCACTGCGGCCAGCAAACCTTAACTTTCCGGTGTCATTTTTTTCATTTCAGAAAAAGAACTGCAGCGCATAAAAAATGAATGTCATAATTTAAAAATGGGATAAGAAAAAATATTAAACTCCTTTTACTGGGCCGGCTAGAAGCAACAGTATAAAAAGCGTTCGAAGGTGCACCACTATCCCCTACAGGCGGCAGAGAATGGTCGCACAAACAAGCCTGGAAAAATCAAGTTTAAGGTTCGCAACAAGTCGAAGGGCCTTGTATGATAATGATGATGATGATGATGGTGACCTGTACTGTTTCTATTTAGATCTTTCACTGTTCTGTCACATTCTTGTGGTAGTATCATGTCTCCCATCTGACCTCGATGTATTTCCTCTATCCACTCCATAATATTGTGTTCAACAAGAGTTACTTCAATCAGTTTGTCTCATTGAGAATTGCTTTTGTGGCACAAATAATACCACTGATCCATTTAAAACAGCATAGTTTGTGCCTGCATCTCGGTGATTAATTAAGTTGCGAAAGCACGTTTCGTAAGGCCCTTGTCATTGTTATTACAGGTGAAGAGAGATTACGTATAGTGGTATCTTTATCGAGTCAAAACTTATTTGAGGTGCATAGACTGCTGTGGCGGTACGGGATGAACATCTTCGATGCCGGGAGTCTGTAATTGAAGTCTAGTTAGCCAGTAATGGAATGTACTGCCGTGGTGTTTACCAAGAAACATTGCACATTCACCGATACCTCGAGGTGACCCGCGCCGACGGTGACAGAAAAGTCCTCCTAGACACCAAATTCCACCATTCTGGCCTGTCTTCGCTGTACCACAACATATCTCATGGACCGGTCATACCGGATAGCAAGTCAGAGATATCCTGCTTCTTAAGGGACCGCAGTATTTGTAAACACGTAGCACAACTTGCTTCGGAAAAACACCGGTTTAAATGTTATCAAGGACGACCAGTGGGATCTCTAAGGCGTTAGCGCTTGCTGCCCAGTAGAAAACATATTTACGGACCTCTGAAATGAGGCTGGCTCTTTTCGTTCACGAGGCCCAGATTACGTCAGATAGCGGTAAGCAAGATGGTGGATTTCTTCATTTCAGTACAGCGGCTATCTGTCTTCTTTGGAGGGGGGGGGGGGGATTCGGCTATTAAACAACTTGGTAAGAGTATCTCTACAGAGAAATCACGGTATACAATGTTCTAACAACAATTCAACGTTCTTTAATAGTTCCCACTAGGCACAATACTTGTAGGTAAATGATCTTCATGTCATATCTAGTACAGACAAAATAGAAAAGGGAGCAAAGGAAACACATAAAGCGTTTATGAAACCTCTGACTGCGCACCAAATTTTATAAGCACACACTATTCCTGATTGGTGCCCGTTTATTCGGCACTTTCATTTTCTCCCTATTTATCTTGTTTCTAGTAGATAATGATATTTATCTTTACTAAACTCTAAGCGAGTTTAGTGCGGTCAGAGTTGTTTAATCGATACAAGGCGTGTGGCTCACTGAGAAAGTTTTAAGTCTTTGGAGTTAGTTTTTGCTTTCGACCAATCGGAGTTGTTCGCTTGAGGAGTATTCTCCACTATCACACTGCATACGCTGTTCGGATGTTGGCCGGCCGGATTGGCCGTGCGGTTCTAGGCGCTACAGTCTGGAGCCGAGCGACCGCTACGGTCGCAGGTTCGAATCCTGCCTCGGGCAAGGATGTGTGTGATGTCCTTAGGTTAGTTAGGTTTAATTAGTTCTAAGTTCTAGGCGACTGATGACCTCAGATATTAAGTCGCATAGTGCTCAGAGCCATTTGAAGCATTTTTTGTTCGGATGTTGTTTTGTGGAATCGAAGAGCCCGTTCCGTGGTGTGGTGAGGTTAGTTCAGCACTGCTCAGACAAGATATTTCTACGAGTGGACCTCGTGTCGCAGTGAAACAGGAGCTCATAGCTTGCTCACACGTAACTAATTAAAAGCTAGTAATAGCATTGTACTGTGTTTTATTCCAGTCACTAGACATTACCCTGTCCTGGAGTATGAATACTCACCTTAAGCTCAATAACAGTTATGAAAACGATGTTGCTTCCGCTTGCAAATCTGAATCTTGCAATTGTAGGTCGAAATAGTTGTACAGATGTTTTCTTATATTCTGTGTCAATATACTCCTTGATAAGTCACTGTCCTTCGTTTCACTTTACCACGAATCTTATCATTCTTTGTACTTCGTTACTTGAGTCTCCACGTTACTTGGGCGTGGGCCAACTAAACAACTCAGAGTACGACATGCAGAGCTGGCACTAAGCAACATTAGTAACGGGTAATGCTTCTCTGCATGCTATTATGTTTCATATGCTAATAAAGGCAGTTCACCGTGAGCTGCTGTGCTGATTGATGTTGGTAAGGTATTCTGGTACGTATTATTACTCACTACTAATGTGTTATCTAGGAATATCGCACAATACTAATTTGAGACCGCTCTGTCAGAAGAGAACGTAAAATTTCGCTTTAAAAATTATTTTGGTGTGTATATGTAGCCTGAAGCGAAGAACGAAAATTTCTATCAAGGCCGCCATTCGAAACCTGGTGACGTGGTCATTAGGCAGACGCACGAACGGTAGCCACCCTAGCACACTAGGTTTGCACAGCACCCTAGCACGCCTCACTCCTCAAAGCAAATTTGCATTCACGCCTCAGCCCAGTTGTTAACCCCTCCCCCCCCCCCCCCCCCCACCCCACCCCAAGCATCGCAGGGGCTCCCTAACTGTGTTGAGACAGCACCTCAACATGGAACAAAAATGAGGGATCCTGCTGAAACTGTTTTGTTCCATGCTGAGGTGTTGTCCCGACACACGTGGATAGCCTCTACAATGCTGTTCGCGTTAAGGAGAACACAAAGTGGGCTGAGGCTTGAATGGAAATTTGAAGTGAGGAGGTAGGCGACCTAGGGCACTCCGTCCAGCTGTGCAGAGCGACTGTGGCAGGGTGGCGTAGTGGTGAGCAGCAGACCCGCATTCCAAGTGTGCCTCTCTCACGGGTCGTTTACTGCAGGTTCTGATGCCAGCCTCTAACGTCCCGCCGGTGTCGGTTGCGCACGTCGCACCACAGCTCTCCCATGTGTCGACCTTCATTCTTCATTACAGCTATGTCAGCTTGAACCTCTCCGCCACACGTCCACCAAAGGCGAAAGATTTTTATACCAACCTTCTGCGGGCTGTTCCCCATAACGTGGTGGAAAACAAGTACCCTACGGTTCACTGGCCAAGAGTGTGGAAAACGATACACCACAACTTTCTGCCATCCACGGTATGTTCGAAGTGGTATCAGATCGCCAACAAAAAATATGCCACACGACAGCGACTTCACACTATTGGACTGGCAGACTCCCCTTATTGCCCAGATTGTCCCCTTTTGGATACCGATGAACACCGTTTGACTTGCGCATCATCGTCCGGAGTTTGGCGACTAACACAGAAGATATTGGCTTGTTACCTCCGGGTCACACCTGATATGATTGACCCTCAGACCCTACTCTGTCCCGATGAAACTTACTTTCCGGCTGCAAAATATCATCTTACATGGTTCAAAGGACTTACCGTCGCCTACATCTTTAGCGACGGAGAGAAAGAGCAGCTTGATTACTGGTGGTTCCTACAAAATGCTCAAAATGGTTCAAATGGCTCTGAGCACTATGGGACTTAACATCTATGGTCATCAGTCCCCTAGAACTTAGAACTACTTAAACCTAACTAACCTAAGGACAGCACACAACACCCAGCCATCACGAGGCAGAGAAAATCCCTGGCCCCGCCGGGAATCGAACCCGGGAACCCGGGCGTGGGAAGCGAGAACGCTACCGCACGACCACGAGATGCGGGCTACAAAATGCTCACAATGCCCTCGAACGCACACCGAAATACCGTACGCTCTTCGCAAATTATTTACGCAGCGTCTTCGTCAACCCCCCACTCAGCTGGGGAGTGCCAGGCTGTGGTTAATGTGCTGTGCGGCATCACACTAACGGCTGAACGTTCTGCCTTGTCAGCCATGAGCGACGGAAGAGACAAGCTGCTGCAAGGATACTGTTTTCCTTGAGGCACTAGCGAAGCAGAATGCCTCCGTTGCAGATGCCCTTCAAAGGCGCTATTGGAGATATCAGATAGCGATGGCGAGGCTCCAAGTGGAACCAGTTACATTATTGAAGAACCTTTTAGTTGGAATTACATCAGTGATTTACATTTTTATTTTTTGATTACTCTTTTATGCCACCTTTGTTGTTGTAACACTTACTTGTAACACTTAGTTACTAGAATTCTCATTTGTACACGTCTCCTAAATGTAATCATGTAAAAAAAAAAGTGCCAAAGGATAGCGCTAACCTTGATTTCCCATATTTCCCCTGGTATATAGGCAGCTCTCTGGGGTGGGTTTACTCAGGAGCCAACGCCTGAAGTGGATCAGATTTTTTGTTATAGGATGAAAAGTGGCGGCGGCACTTAGGTGTTTTTTTAGTTCCATTTTCCTAAGGGGCTTTTTAAGGGAAACTATATTAAAAAATTTAAAAAAGCGAAAAAAGGGGGTATTTTTTCTTTTATTTTTGAACTAAAAAAAGAAAAAGAAGGGGGTAGCGTAAAAAAAAGTGTGGGTTTGACACAAATTTTTGTTCGTCGTTTCAGCCTGCAGATACGTCATAGATGTCTGAGACATGAAAAGGTCTGTAGATCCACATAGTTTCATTTGAAATACAAGTTTATTTCTAACGGCAAACTTACCGATGCTTTCTGTCTACGCTGGGATTTGATTAGTAGTATTTGTTTGGACTCACTCCAGCTACGCATTGCAAAAACGAAATAGGGAATACCTGTCGGAACACCAGAGGAGGCGCGTCTGGCGACTTTTAGGAGAGACACCCTGTATATCACGAATTATGAGTTCTACAATGATACAATTTTGCAGATACGTTCAGTGGTACATGTGGATACTGTCTGCAAAATGCCTACATCCCACGATTGTGCATGCATGAATGTAAGTCTGAAGGCAAATTCCATCGAACTCTACAGGCATTGTAAAATACAGCCACTGCTCTACTGCGTTTCATGCCAAAGCAAGGCAATCTGCTTAGCAAAATAATGTCTCTTCTTATATGAGAATCATACAATTTGTGTGCGACCACTACGGGGCGCGGAAACTAGGACACATGGAAGTTTGGGCGGATTCTGGAGGCGTGCTCTGACACGCCAGGCGGTTAGGGCACCCGCTCGAGTAATGCGGGAAATGTGGGTTCGAGTCTCGATCCAAAAAAAAATTTATATGTTACTAGTAAATCGTATAGCCGTTGTACAACCGTATTCGCAATTTGTGAATACATTCCGTAAAATGTAAGTCCTTCATTTGTAGGTTCTATTACTGATTTTACGAGTTAGTCACATTTTTATCCCTTAGTATTACTCATAAACACTTATACGATGAGCACAAGATGTTCACCATTAATCTAGTAATGACATAGTACCAGGATCCTTGTCTATGTGACGTTAGTGTCACATATCGCTGTACAGTACAGTTCGTTTTTCGGCCACTATTTTGCGGTTACATTTCCGGCACTGGAAATGTGTCCTCGGAGAGGAAGCTTCGTACCCTCGTAGCAGTTCGGCTGCGGCCCAGTACGGTCTAGAGTTTTCTTCGCCGACAGAGGGCGGGGCAGCCTGTGAATCTCGTTACGTGGAGCGCGGATGCCACGCCGTGGCTGTCGCATACTGGACACTGAACGCCGCATCCACCTCGCTTTCCCTCGAGCGTGACATATTAGCCTTTCTGCACTCCAAAATCCCGCACACCACGGTGTTGGCCAGCTAGCGTGCTAGTGTCGGTTTGATTCATCCGTTGCGATTGTGTCGTGGCACCTAGTGTACGGTGCACATGCGCCAACCAATCAACGTAGCACTGTTTCAGCCCTGTGCCAACCTCTCGGTGGTAAAATGTGTGTCTTGCACACAAAACCCGGGAAGTTTGCTGTCCTTTTTGCGTGATTTCTCGCCTGCCACATTGATAATAGCTAGGAGTCGTCACTTCCACACCCAAATTTTGAAAAGTTGGAAGCTGAGCAGGAGGAATTGATTTTTTGTGCAGTTGGGAACGGACTATTCGAGGAGTTAGGAGCTAACCGCCATGTGGGGCACTCTTGTTCATTTTGAGGGGGTGTCAGTTTTCACAGGCTGTAATAGTACAACCCGTAATCTGAGCAGGTCGCTCCTGGTATGTTTTCGATACGCAACCTGAATCCCTGATTTAATTACAATTTTTATTTTGTTTTCTCATATTGCATTCTGCTTCATTTTCCAGGCAATCTTCCTATCATTTGGTACCTCCCACTTTTTGTTAACGCAAGTCGTAACTCTATTATTCTTAGATATGATAAAAGTAGGCCTGACCTTAATTTCTGTATCCCTAACTTGTCCTGCAACTTTCCTGGTTATGTGACACATTAAAAAATAAATATACTTCCAAGTAGCGTCTTGTTGTGTCGGCGTTTTCCTTTCCGTTCAATGACAAGATCAGACGGTACGTTAGTGATTATTTGACTCTGCAGTTGCAACGAGCATGGCACTCCGCTTGACGTCACTATAATATTTACTCCAGAATTGTCTTGCATTTATCTCCAGTTAAAGCGATGTCATGCAGTTTTGTCCAAGCCTTACTGCATTCCCTTGCGATGCTATAACGACGACGATACTTCTGTGCACACAACTGCATCATCAGTCATCACTCCGACATTGCCACTGGTCCTGTCTTATAAAGTCTTTATGGATAGGGTGATTACAATTAAAATGCCATTTTCAAAACACTGCAAAAGAACGATACTTAGAATGACGTCACGGAATATTATCGAAGAACGGTAATCATTATGGAAACAAAAAAAAACAAAAAAGCAATTAACAAAAATTTTAGTATTAGATAGCGCTGTAAGGGTCAGAGTATGCAAAATAAAAGATGTGGAGTACACGTATTTGCGTATGAGGGGGACCGTCGGACCAGTTAAATCACAGTTCTGATGAGTCTTAGTTGTGTCGTAAAGTGACCTCTCCGGAGTACCTCGCTAGCGATGGCGCATACTTCCGTGGAAATCGATTTTGAAGTTTTTTTGCTTAGATCCTTTGCACGTAACGCTAGTGTCTTGTTTCGACGACGCGGGTTTTGGGGGTTCACGACTACCACGCTGAAGGTTCGGCTTTCAGTCCTGTTTGTCTACCTTTTGTCTTCTTCTTTTCAATTTTGTCGTACAGAATATCATTAAAAATTGAAAAACAATTTTTGCCGTGGTAATTTCATTAATAAATCAATTGTTACAGCAAACTTTCTTCATATGTGTATCCAGTCTGTTGCAGAACAGATTACAGGATCGCTTGCATCGTATGCCCTGCTAGGGTGTTTGTCTTAGAGATAGTCGAAACACAAATTCGTAGAGCACCAGCCACGTATAGTGAAAGCTACAGCAGATTTCCCACCACCGAAGTCGGGAAGCACAGTTTGGCTGGCTTGGTTCAAATTGCTCTGAGCACTACGGGACTTAACTTCTGAGGTCATGAGTCCCCCAGAACTTAGAACTACTTAAACCTAACTAGCCTAAGGACATCACACACACCCATGCCCGAGGCAGGATTCGAACCTGCGACCGTAGCGGTCGCACGGTTCCAGACTGTAGCGCCTAGAACCTCTCGGCCACCCCAGCCGGCGGAAGCACAGTTTTCCTCAATCAACTTCGATGTGAACCACACTTATTTGATCATTCCTCAGGGAACAGGGGCACAGAACTTGAAACCTCCCCTTAGAAAAATTGAAGAATGATTGTGCTGATAAACCCCTTACGTTATTTGATTTTCAAACAGCTGAGCAGAACTGAACGTAGTCACACATTTCTCTCCTTATTTATTCTGATCAACACGAAACTGAGACACAATATTTTTAGCGCAACGCAATATGACTTTCAATAATCCCTACAAAAAAATGGCCCTGACTAACATTAACCTATACCTTTCATGAACCACTTACCTCACAAAAATCTCCGTTACTCAAACTACTGGAATACATCGTGCGCCAATACTGCCACTTAAATAAAAGATTCAAACTACTGAAGGCACTAACTACTGATAGGCATAGTTAACAAATGAAAGATTTTGATATAGAACAAACAATGTATTTACCTTAATAATGTTCAAAAGTGTTCATGATATCCAGTATTACAAATTTACTGCCTCTGATGGACACACGTCCAGATCATCCGCTCTCAAAATTGTGCCATGTCTCTTCCCACATCCACCACTGCTGGCGGCTCACCTCCAACTGCGCAACGCTACGAGCTGTTCACATCCAACTGCCCAACGCTACAATGGCGAAGGTTTCAAACTGATCTAGAAATAAAAAATGTATTGTTATAGAATCTTTTCTGGAACATATTTCTCTATTAATCTTCAGCAATTTTGAATTTTTTTCTCGAATATTTTAACCTACCTGCAAAAATAAACATCAGAGCGACACGCAGAGTCCCTTTCGGTCCGATAACTTTTATCGTCAAAGGTGCAGGGATCTGCTCTTTTTTTTTCGTGATGTGTCTGGTGAGCCAGCCTTTCCAACATAAATCAAATGTGAAGAATATTTTCTTTTCCTATGTTCGGAAGAGTTATATGTTTTAAAAACTCTTCGTACAGGACTTTTGTCAGCCTCCGTGACTTCGTGGGTATTTTAATTTAGGAGTCAAGTAGTCAACTCTATTTTTTGGAGAATCCGACCAAATATTTCGAATGGTTCTTCGATACATAATAAAATTTACTAGAATATATTTTTCGACACAGTTGTGGTATACTGTGCTGTGAAAGAATGACTAATCTTGTTAATATATTCTTTCTGCACAGAAACGGTTTTCCCTGCTTGTTCCGCATCTGTTGTACGCCGATTAGTACTGGCAGCCGGCTGATCGCTATGAAGTGCATAATCGAGCAAAAAATTAGGTATGAGTCCTTTCATCTGTACCTGACATCCTCCGCAGCTGCATACACCATTTCATGATATTCTGTAATATGAAACTGAAAAAAAAGGAAAATGTAGAGACGAAGGGCTGGCAACCGTACAGCCAGCGTCGTAGCCGTCAACGTTAGCAGCTGCGCTACACTTTCTCGATGACGTGTGAGTAACGTTAGAGGTAGGCCCGCAAGAGATACGCGTAAAACGCCGACATCGGTTTTATAGGAAACCAGAGGACGTCGCACAAAGTCGCAAAGTATAACACACCTATGACTCTCCAAAATCCGTGATCAACAGGTCTGGTGCTACCCTTGTGAGACACTCAGCACGACTGTCTGAATGTGTGTTCTGTGACTGTGTGCCAGTGGTTGTGCAGCTGAAAAGTGTCTGCTAAGAGTCTGGAGAAACTGATTAAGAAATTCTAAAGGGCAGGTCCCTTTCAAGTGCAGTGTAGCAAACAAACAAACGCCGTCCGAACAGGCCTGGAAGGCCCGACGGTAGCGACCGGCTGCCGTTTCGTCCTCAGCCCGCAGGCGCGGCCAGCGCACCGCTGTCCCGGCCGTCGTCAGTTTTCGTGACCGTTGCCGGCACTTTTCAGTCAGTTAGCTCCTCAACTGGCGTCATAAGGGCTGAGTGCACGCTGCTTCCCAACAGCGCTCGGTGGACCGACACTGTGATCCGGACAAGCGTCAGCCGAGCCCGACAGCACTTAACTTCGGTGGTCTGGAGGGAACCGGCGTAGCGGCTGCGCCAAGGCCGGTGGAGCAGTGTGGAAGAGGGCAGAAAACAGTGGATCCAATGCCAGTGGAAGATGTGGGCGGATAGTGCTGTGGTGCGCAAACACGCGGTGCACGGGGCATTGCCCGAACTTTGGAAATGCCCGTCAGCACGGTGCATAAAATTTTGCTATCCACACAAAAGACACTTGTTCGAGAATAACTTCCTTCTAACCTGGTAGTAAATTAAACGTTTACTCTAGAACTTCTCGCACGGATGTGGACAATATCCGGCAATGGAACATTCTGGGGACAGATGAATGTCATTTCCATCTCGAAGGACATGTCAATACACATAATTGCAGATCACGGACAACGGAAAATGCACCCGCTTCATTCTGAAGCCATCGTTTATCGTACGACCGTAATGGCCGACGAGAAGGGTCCGGCGGGTGCTGTTGCCTGTGCCGTCACGTTATGAGATTCTTTTGGGCACCGACGTCATTCCAACAGTTGAGCAGCGTGCCTGTGTGGGCCTCATCGTCGGTCCTTCTGTACTCACTGTACAGCACGTGAAGCGGCTGCTGCAGAGGCGCTTCGGAAACGCTACAGTCATCAGCCGTCATTTCCCTGCAGCCCGGCCGTCCAAATCACCTGAGCTTAATCCGTGTGCTTCTGGCTGTTGCGTTATCTGAAAGATGCTGCATTCAGCGCTCCGATTACAACGTAGCTGAAACGAAGGCATGCACTGCGCACCGCATTATGAATGTGAACTATGAGACACTACGACCCGCTGTGGAACGTGCTGTTTCTCCGTTTCAATCTGTGGCAGAAAATGGTGGACGGCATATTGAACGTGTCATACTCCAGCCTCGTGCCAGTTAAAATAGATTTTATTGTTGCTTTTTATGCGGTCTTGGGCCTCAGAACAATTAAAAACTCATGTCATTGTTACTTTTATGCAATTTTCTGACTCAGAACAATTAAAAACCGATCTTTCTTACCAGATGAGGTACAATCTTGCCGTGGTAGATGGGGCATATCTAACTAACAGTACCACAGCTGTTGAATGCTAAACTTGTACGGTCATGCATATTACATAGTACTGTTGGTTTAATATGCAAGTCACCCCACAGCCGTCGTATTCCGAGTCGTTTCTCACTTGTAGCCAAGCCCATTCACGTTATTACGCTTACGAAGCCATCCAGCGGGAACATTTTCGTTAAAACGGATGATTTCCCGTAAAGTCTGCCCCTTCGTCGATAGTATTCCGTTAAAATTTGACGTCATTCTGAACTGAGGTCCTTTTCTACAGCGTTTTGAAACTGGAACTTTAATTAGGATCATGCTGTATGTCGAAAACATCAGCTCTCGTCTTGTGCTTGCTTCCGACTCAGCCGATGTTGCTTTCGTTTCGGTGGAGCAGTTCCGTCCAGTACAGCATGGGGAGAGCACAGCGAAGCGGCCTCGGTGGGCAAAGTGGGCCGTAAGGAACTGTCAGGGTGCGGGAGGCTCCACTCACCCAACGAACACTAACCAGCTTACTGTGCCGCCGCTAAAAGTTACTGTGATTTTTGTGGTTTTTAATTATCCTGATGTAAGGTAAGCGGTCAGTTTGTGTATTTACTGTAGAGAGGTAGTGTGACGTACGTCTTTTTAATGACATTGTGTTTTGTCATATCTTGACTCCATAATCCTATTTTAGTCATAGAAGGTTCGATCATGCTATTAGAGACTAAACAGCTTACGTGTAACTGGGTCAATGCAGGGAAACTGGGCATCTCGGCAGTGGCTCCTGGGCACTTTGTGTGGGGGAAAAACGTAACAGCAGCTCCCGAAAGAAGGGCTCCACCACGAAACTCAGAGCAAGTCCTTATAAGAGCTAGCAGCGGCAATAACAGAAAGGGAAGGAAAAGCGGAAAGCAGGCAGAGCGAACAGCACGAGACCCAACCTTAGACAAGGACGAAGACAGAGAGTATACGTACGGGGAAAACAAAATATTCAGATTTGAGGCCAGAAGAGCAGTGGCTTTACCGCTAGTTGTGCTCCCTCTGGGCCCACGAAACCCGTACACTTGTTGAAGAACACAGCTCAACTTTCATTTGTGAAAAGTGTTAATAAGGTTTCTCGAATCATGTTTTACAGTAACATATACTTAATTCATTCTTTGGTACAACATTTTTTATCCCTTACTTTTGAGTTTAACAGTAAGCGGATACTGTGTAAAAAGGAACTGTTTATGGCACATAATTTGATGCTGCGGTAATTAAAGTATTCAACATCGCACAGTGAGGTGGGCACCTCCGAATATCTTGCAGGACCTCCTTTTGCCCGGCACTCGATGTGGCATGGACTCAACAAGTTGTTGGAAGTGCGCTGCAGGAATATTGAGCCGTGCTGCCTCTATACTCGTCCATAATTGCGAAAGTGTTGCCGGCGCAGGTTCTTGTGCACCAACTGGTCTCTCGATTACGTCCCATACGTGTACGATGGGATTCATGTCTCACCATCTGGTTGGCCGAATTATTCGCTCGATTTGTCGAGAATGTTCTTCAGACCGCCGGCCGGTGTGGCCGTGCGGTTCTAGGCGCTTCAGTTTGGAACCGCGTGACCGCTACGGTCGCAGGTTCGAATCCTGCCTCAGGAATGGATGTGTGTGATGTCCTTAGGTTAGCTAGGTTTAAGTAGTTCTGAGTTCTAGGGGACTGATGACCACAGATGTTAAGTCCCATAGTGCTCAGAGCCATTTGAACCATTTTTGTTCTTCAGACCAGGTGTGATGAACTGTGGCCCGGTGCATTGTCACCCACAAAAATTCCATCGTTGTTTCGGAACATGGAGTCCACGAATGGCTGCAGATGGCCTGAAAGTAGCCGAACACGATCATATCCAGTCAATGATAAGTTCAGTTGGACTAGTGTGCGCAGTCCGTTCCATGTAAACACAGCTCACCCCATTATGGAACCACCGCCAGCTTACACAGTGCCTTGTTGACAACTTGGATCCACGGCTTCGTGGGAGCTGCGCCACACCCGAATCCCACCATCAGCCCTTACGAACTGACATCGGGACTCATGAGACCAGGCCACGGTTTTCCAGTCGTCTAGGTCCGAACTGATCAGTTGCTAATAAAGGCACTCGCGTCGATCGTCTGCTGCTGTAACCCATTAACGCCAAAGTTCGACGCGCTGCCCTAAGGAATGCGTTCGTCGTACGTCCCACATTCGTTTCTACGGTTGTGTCGCTCACTGTTTCTCGCGTATTAGCTCTGACAATTCTACGGACTGCGTTGTCGATAGTGATCGGGCGCGCGTCGCTAACCTGTGATCTTGTTCAGAGCGCGCACTGTAATCGGTTATAGCTCGCTGTCCTGGTGCGGGTGGCGCTCCGGTGGCGATCTGCTATGACGTCGCTGGCGTGTGTTTGCGGTGGCCGGCGGAAAGCGAGAGGGTAGTCGGTTTTCCGGGTACTGCACGGAACGTGTAGTTCGCTCTGCCTGACCTGCTGGTGACTAGAGCTAAGGTTGTTGTGCAACGCAACATGAGCAGAGTGGTGGCCATGCGGTGGTGATTAATTGGAGTCGGCGTACTTGTTCTGCCTGCCTGTCTGATGTGGAGGTCCGGTGGGGGTCCTGTGATACTCTGGCCCGGAGACAACTGGTTGCTGAATTTTGGAGTCGTCTGCCAGGTTAGGGTGTGGGCTCGGTTTGCTCTTCAGATTTTCCCCTGGAAGCTCCAGCAGCGGTTTCTGAACTTTCTAATGTGGGACGGTGTTGTTGGAACTTTTTGCTGTGTGTGTGTGGCTCGTTACGATATTTGTTGGTCCTAATTTCTTTTCTCAACTGGAGTCCTGCCCGGAGTTGCGTTCATGTATGGTACATTTGGCAGTCGATGTGTTAGAACATAACCAAGGTGCGTAAGTGATGGGCAGATGTGGGAGGCATGTCGGGGAGCTCTCAGCGGGTTATTTCGGGGACCGTTTCTTGTGGGAAGGCTCCGAAGTGTTGACAGCTCGCTCGTCTGTGATTGCGTTGGGAGTTGCCCTCGCCCTTCGGTTGTATCAAATTATTATGTTATTATTATATTTATTGGTTGTGTGTTGCGCTTCTTTCATCTCATGGTGCCAAGCGCCATTATCTTTCTCAAAGTTTTTATATAAATCATTTTAAATTGTAATGCCAAGTTAACTTATTATTGGATTTTGTCTTTTGGATAAACTCTAAAAGCACTATTATAAAAAGTTCTTGACTTTATGGTGGCAAGCCGCCGTTATTGTTTTTAAAGCTCACTCTTTAACCATTTGTTAAGTTTTGTAAGTTATATGAATTTGTTGTTATTTAAAAGAGTTTAGTATTGGCCATTTAATAAACTGTGTACAGAGTCTGCTGTTTGGATATTATTGGGTGGAACTCCTTGGATAGTTGTCCTATAAGAAAACACATTTAAGATAGTGAGAGGTAATTCCTGAAATTGAGTATTCTCTGCACACTCACGACACTACGGGCTTCGTAATAATGAATTCCCTAAAGAGTTCCGAAGTGGAATGTTCCGCGCGTCTTGCTTCACCTACCATTGCGCGATCAAAGTCTGGTAGTTCCCGTCATGCGGACACAATTACGTGGGAAACCTTTTCACGCGGATAACCTGAGCACAAATTTCAGTTCCGCAATTCGCACTGCCCTTTAATACCTTGTATAACCGATAATACCATGGTTTTCGTCACCGCAGTGTACTTCAGTAGTCGCAGATCATAGGCATTCATTTCTATGCATTTTCGTGTGTTGCTATTCAGCTTAAAAAACAAAAGCACCTTAGACTGGCCGCTTATCTCGGCTGGATTCTGTCAGTCAAATATTACCAGGGATAGTGACATATATGCGAAGTACTCAATATGATCGTTATCTCGGTTAGTAGTTGACAATCTGGTTCAGTGTCTAAGCCTTCTAGGGATCTAGGAAGGCGGAAAGTTTTAAAACGTCCCCTTAGAAAAATTTAGGAATTACTGTGCTGATAAACCCCTTACATTATTTGATTTTCAAACAGCTGAGCAGAACTGAACGTACTCAGACATTACTCTCTTTACTTATTCCGATCAACACTAAACAGACACACAATATTTTTAGCGCAACGCAGTCTGACTTTCAAGAATCCCTACAAAAGAATGGCCCTGACTAACAATAACCAATACCTCTCATGAATCACTTACCTCACAAAAATCTTCGTTACTCGAACTACTGCAATACAGCGAGAGCCGCTACTGCCAGCTAAATAAAAGATTCTAACTACTGAAGGGACTGACTACTGATAGGCATAGTTAGCAAATGAAAGGTTTTGATAAAAAACAATGTATTTATCTTAATAGTGTTCAAAAGTCATATTATATATATATATATATATATATATATATCAGTTCATGACATCCAGTCTTACAAATTTACTGTCTCTGATGGGCACACGTCCAGATCGTCCGCTCTCAAAACTCCGCCATCTCTCTCCCCACATGCACCACTGCTGGCGGCTCACCTCCAACTGCGCAACGCTACGCGCTGTTAACAGCCAACTGTCCAACACTACAATAACAAATATTCCAACAATGCAAATCAGTCACAGACTTCACACAGCACACAGTCAGTGATTTTCATACAGACGGCTACGTGTCGTTACCGACATAAAAACTTGAACAGCCTACTTACAACAGCTTAGCCGCGCTGGGTAGCCGCGCAGTCTGAGGCGTCTTGTCACTGTCCGTGCGGCTCCCCCCCGCCGGAGGTTCGAGTCCTCCCTCGGGCATGGGTGTGTGTGTTGTCCACAGCTTAAGTTAAGTTAGATTTAGTAGTGTGTAAGCTTAGGGACCGATGACCTCAGCAGTTTGATCGCATAAGATCTTAGCACAAATTTCCATTACTTACACCTGGAGTTATGGTGTGCGGTGCACTTCTTGTCACAGTAGGAGCATTCTTGTGGTTACTCCACACATCCTGACTCCAAATTTGTACGTCAGTCTGGTTATTCGAGCTGTTGTACCATTCACCAACAGTTCCGTCTGGAACCGCGCGACCGTTACGGTCGCAGGTTCGAATCTGTCTCGGGCATGGATGTGTGTGATTTCCTTAGGTTAGTTAGGTTTAAGTAGTTCTAAGTTCTAGTGAACCTCAGATGTTAAGTCCCATGGTGCTGAGAGCCATTTGAACCATTTGAACCATTCACGAACAGAATCCGACGGGGCGTTTTCCAACAGAATAACGCGCGCCCACTTACTGCTGTTGTGACCCAACATGCTCTAAACAGTGTCGACATGTTGCCTTGGGTTCCTCGATGACCAGATCTGTCTCCAGTCCAGCACATATGAGACATCATCGGTCGGCAGCTCCAACGTCACCCACAACCAGCATTATTCGAAGTTGTATCGACCGAGCAACTGCAACAGGCATACCACTCCATCCGACAAACCTGTGCAACACAATGCATGCACGTTTTCACGCTTAAAAATGGCTCCAAGCACTACGGGACTTAACATCGGAGGTCATCAACTTACAACTACTTAAAGCTAACTAACCTAAAGACATCACACACATCCATTCCCGAGGCAGGATTCGACCTGCTACCGTATCAGCAGCGCGGATCCGGACTGAAGCGCCTAGAACCGCTCGTCCACAGCGCTTCAGTTCCACAATCTGGCGGTTACACGGATTATTAACGAACAAACATTTCACATTTTCAATGGCTTATCTCGCGCTTATGTTAACCTGCGATCTTTCAATGCTAATCACCTACATATATTACCTAGACAAATGTATTCTCGAAATTTCATTGTTCTACACTAATTACTTTTTTGTTTTACGTTTCTCTGTCAGTGTGTGAGCTACGAAAGTAACTAATTGTACAGTTTTTTTAAAAGAAATTTCCCCTATTTGATTGTAAATTACTATTCATTTATTTCACAAAATGATTGTTTCGGTATTATAATTCTAAAGTGCAAGTTGAACTGAAAGTTATTATAACATAGAGATCATATAATGTAGGGCATAATATGAGGAACATGAGGTCTTTACATAATTTAAAAACATGTCACGAAATATCCAAATCCCTAAATGACGTAACATTGTCAAAATGCTATTATCCGGTCTTACAAACCAGTCGTCCTATTACAGATGAGTATATATCAAAGAGTCATAATAAATGAGACATTGTGCTCCTGACTATGTTGCTAAAATTTCCTTATTAAAAAGTAAGGATTGGAATTAGTACTGATTGACGAACATTGAGTGTTTTACAACTTCTGACTGTATGCAGAGAAACCCCTGACCCTTGTATACATTAGCTTAAAATGAGTTGTAGCTGCGGAAGACGAAGTGTTTTACACAGAGCCGGTGACTAACTATTATCGTTCCGTTTACCAAAGAAACGTGCCAGTACCAACTGCGGCTGCACCCACGATACGATATGGAGGAGCCCTAAGCTACCCAGCTACAACTCCGTCTACTGTTCCGAATTATTGCAGGTAACTCTGCTCACCCCTGCTCGGCTAATAACTCCGGCTGTTCCCGACAGTGCCGCTGTCTGTCCACTTCCAGCAGGACCTCTGCTCTGACAGCCGTCACTCTCTCTCCGGAGCGTCCGCATCCGAGTTTTAATCAATTTGCCAAAGCCCACACCCACCCCGCCCCTTCCCCCTTCCCAGTCTCTCGCTCGGCGTTCTGTTGAAGGGCTGTTTTTTTCAGAAATTTGGTGGAAGAACGGAGGTGTTCGTTGTAAATTCGTGTCCTGCACTTGCTATAGGTTCTTCATGACGTATATGTGTCCCTTTCAGAGATTCTCTTCTTTGCCACTCTCTTATTCTCGCTCTGAAATTTCCGGCTGACAGTGTTATTTCTTAAGGGCACGTGGCGTCTCCACGGCGCCCTGGCTTACACGTGACTGGAAGCAAGTAAACCTGTTGCCGTGTCCTGGTGCTCAGTACTGCCTGCCTGGCTGGTAGCTTTGTCCTAGTAATGCTCGTGAAGCTTCTCCCTGTCATTAGTTCCTGAGACTTGTTTGTCGTTTCCGTGGGTACAAGACAGTGTGAGCCAAATGATATTTCGATTGCAAAGGGTATTACCATTAAGGGAAACTATATTATTCATTTGACCACATGCTTAACATATCCTTATAACACATGCTCACAACAGTCCCTTACGAGAGCAAATGGAATACTCCGTTCGCACAGTTTAAAATGCAAGCATTTTTCGATGACAGTTAAACATGATCCCAAGAAATAATCGCACACAAGCAATATTGTTAAACTATAGTCACCTGATTCCTGACCCACTCCTACTGCCGGTGGCGGAGTGGCCATCTCCGAAATATCACTTCTACGTCCCCCTCACTCCTAAATGATCCTCCGAAGCACTTTATCCTCACCATCTTTCCACCAAAACTCACCCGAACCCTTGCCACAATCTATCGCATACTGCGCTTTCCTAACCTACATAGTATACATCTTTATCACATACTCCCACACACCTGCCGAAGAAAAACGGTGGCGTCAGTTTACCAGCATCCTAAATGGCAATGATATCCACATCCCTGTCCACATCCATCCTGACGTACTACCCCGATGCCGTTATTTCTCCTGCACCACAGTACAAGTCCTGAATCCAACTGGGAGTGATCACCTGTCTGTCCTCCTGCATATCTCACAGTGTGCACTAAACCCATCTCACTGCGGCAGATTATGCCAGCCGAGCGGAATGTATGCTATGCCCAAGTCCGTACCAGAATCGGAAGTCATATTTCTAACCTTCAAACTCCTGATGATTTCAGACTCAGTTTCCAGTTATATCCCACCCGGAACTATCTTCCGTGACCGTCCTGTTCCCCTCCAGGCGCTGTTGCCGTGCACCAAGAATCCCCTGTGTCGTACCCCAGGACACACTCTCATGCCACCAACAGCTCCACTGACATGCCTGCAGTAACCTACAAGGTGCATGATGTTGCAAATGGTACATGACATGCAATGAACTAAACGAAACATCGATAAACTGTACAAAGTGTTGGAAAGCAGTCAATAGTCTCTCCAGAAACAACAGACCACTTCCTAATAATCTCACCGAAGCCAACGACTTCGCATCCCACCATCCCACATGATCCCAACTTTGATTACTCGAGGGACCCTTACGTTACTAATGCACCAACACAGTTCTCTCATTTCAAACTTCCAGTGTTTACACAGCACTCCACGAAAAGGAGAAAACACACCAGTAACGCACGCTAAAAAGCGAAACACTGCACTTGGTCACGATACCACCACCTCAAGGAATGTGCCAGCGCCTTACACGAAGCCCTTGCCGAGCCTTACACGAAACCTTTGCCATCGTTTATAATATCATCCTCCACGCAGATTGTGTATTACACAGAACAGTGGAAAACTTCCAAAGCCCTCCTCTTCCTGAAACATGACAAGTCACCCTCAAGTCAGTTTTCAGAAAATTCTTTGAAACCATTCTTACCACACCAACCCACCAGCACTGTGCATCTCACCTACCCATTCCCAACACCCAATGCGGCTTTCTTCCCAACTATTCCACTGACGACCAACTTTTTTCCTTACCCACCTAATCTCCCATCAACTCATCAACTCATCTCCCTTGATATCCAAAAAGCCTTTGACTGGGTATGGCAATCTGTATTGCTCTTCAAGCTACAACCATATCCACTCTTTGTTAACCATGTCCACCTTATAGCATTCTCCCTTCACCACCGTCCCACAATCAACCACACCTCCTCTCACACCTTTCACCAGACTGCAGGTGTGACCTCAGGCTCTTTACATCTTGTACAATACAGACATTCCCAACCCGCCATCCCCAACCTGTTGTTGTTGTTGTGGTCTTCACTCCTGAGACTGGTTTGATGCAGCTCTCCATGCTACTCTATCCTGTGCAAGCTTTTTCATCTCCCAATACCTACTGCAACCTACATCCTTCTGAATCTGCTTAGTGTATTCATCTCTTGGTCTCCCTCTACGATTTTTACCCTCCACGCTGCCCTCCAATACTAAAGTGGTGATCCCTTGATGCCTCAGAACATGTCCTACCAACCGATCCCTTCTTCTGGTCAAGTTGTGCCACAAACTTCTCTTCTCCCCAATCCTATTCAATACTTCCTCATTAGTTATGTGATCTACCCATCTAATCTTCAGCATTCTTCTGTAGCACACATTTCGAAAGCTTCTATTCTCTTCTTGTCCAAACTATTTATCGTCCATGTTTCACTTCCATACATGGCTACACTCCATACGAATACTTTCAGAAATGACTTCCTGACACTTAAATCTATACTGGATGTTAACAAATTTCTCTTCTTCAGAAACGCTTTCC
The DNA here is from genome assembly GCF_021461385.2 of Schistocerca piceifrons. NCBI lineage: Eukaryota > Metazoa > Arthropoda > Insecta > Orthoptera > Acrididae > Schistocerca > Schistocerca piceifrons. The sequence continues at coordinate 29,087,197 of NC_060146.1, read as the reverse complement.
TTGCCATTGCCAGCCTACATTTTATATCCTCTCTACTTCGACCATCATCAGTTATTTTGCTCCCCAAATAGCAAAACTCCTTTACTACTTTAAGTGCCTCATTTCCTAATCTAATTCCCTCAGCATCACCCGACTTAATTAGACTACATTCCATTATCCTTGTTTTGCTTTTGTTGATGTTCATCTTATATCCTCCTTTCAAGACACTGTCCATTCCATTCAACTGCTCTTCCAAGTCCTTTGCTGTCTCTGACAGAATTACAATGTCATCGGCGAACCTCAAAGTTTTTATTTCTTCTCCATGAATTTTAATACCTACTCCGAATTTTTCTTTTGTTTCCTTTACTGCTTGCTCAATATACAGATTGAACAACATCGGGGAGAAGCTACAACCCTGTCTTACTCCCTTCCCAACCACTGCTTCCATGTCCCTCGACTCTTATAACTGCCATCTGGTTTCTGTACAAATTGTAAATGGCCTTTCGCTCCCTGTATTTTACCCCTGCCACCTTTAGAATTTGAAAGAGAGTATTCCAGTCAACATTGTCAAAAGCTTTCTCTAAGTCTACAAATGCTAGAAACGTAGGTTTGCCTTTCCTTAATCTAGCTTCTAAGATAAGTCGTAAGGTCAGTATTGCCTCACGTGTTCCAGTGTTTCTACGGAATCCAAACTGATCATCCCCGAGGTTGGCTTCTACTAGTTATTCCATTCGTCTGTAAAGAATTCGTGTTAGTATTTTGCAGCTGTGACTTATTAAGCTGATAGTTCGGTAATTTTCACGTCTGTCAACACCTGCTTTCTTTGGGATTGGAATTATTATATTCTTCTTGAAGTCTGAGGGTATTTCGCCTGTTTCATACATCTTGCTCACCAGATGGTAGAGTTTTGTCAGGACTGGCTCTCCCACGGCCGTCAGTAGTTCCAATGGAATATTGTCTACTCCGGGGGCCTTGTTTCGACTCAGGTCTTTCAGTGCTCTGTCAAACTCTTTTCGCAGAATCATATCTCCCATTTCATCTTCATCTACATCCTCTTCCATTTCCATAATATTGTCCTCAAGTACATCGCCCTTGTATAGACCCTCTATATACTCCTTCCACCTTTCTGCTTTCCCTTCTTTGCTTAGAACTGGGTTTCCATCTGAGGTCTTGATATTCATACAAGTGGTTCTCTTTTCTCCAAAGGTCTCTTTAATTTTCCTGTAGGCAGTATCTATCTTACCCCTAGTGATATAAGCCTCTACATCCTTACATTTGTCCTCTAGCCATCCCTGCTTAGCCATTTTGCACTTCCTGTCGATCTCATTTTTGAGACGTTTGTATTCCTTTTTGCCTGTTTCACTTACTGCATTTTTATATTTTCTCCTTTCATCAATTAAATTCAATATTTCTTCTGTTACCCAAGGATTTCTACTAGCCCTCGTCTTTTTACCTACTTGATCCTCTGCTGCCTTCACTACTTCATCCCTCAAAGCTACCCATTCTTCTTCTACTGTATTTATTTCCCCCATTCCTGTCAATTGCTCCCTTATGCTCTCCTTGAATCACTGTACAACCTCTGGTTCTTTTAGTTTATCCAGGTCCCATCTCCTTAAATTCCCACCTTTTTGCAGTTTCTTCAGTTTTAATCTACAGGTCATAACCAATAGATTGTGGTCAGAGTCCACATCTGCCCCTGGAAATGTCTTACAATTTAAAACCTGGTTCCTAAATCTCTGTCTTACCATTATATAATCTATCTGATACCTTTTAGTATCGCCAGGGTTCTTCCATGTATACAACCTTCTTTCATGATTCTTAAACCAAGTGTTAGTTATGATTATGTTGTGCTCTGTGCAAAATTCGACCAGGCGGCTTCCTCTTTCATTTCTGTCCCCCAATCCATATTCACCTACTATGTTTCCTTCTCTCCCTTTTCCTACACTCGAATTTCAGTCACCCATGACTATTAAGTTTTCGTCTCCCTTCACAATCTGAATAATTTCTTTTATTTCATCATAAATTTCTTCAATTTCTTCGTCATCTGCAGAGCTAGTTGGCATATAAACTTGTACTACTGTAGTAGGCGTGGGCTTCGTATCTATCTTGGCCACAATAATGCGTTCACTATGCTGTTTGTAGTAGCTTACCCGCATTCCTATTTTCCTATTCATTATTAAACCTACTCCTGCATTACCCCTATTTGATTTTGTGTTTATAACCCTGTAGTCACCTGACCAGAAGTCTTGTTCCTCCTGCCACCGAACTTCACTAATTCCCACTAGTCTAACTTCAACCTATCCATTTCCCTTTTTCAATTTTCTAACCTACCTGCCCGATTAAGGGATCTGACATTCCACGCTCCGATCCGTAGAACGCCAGTTTTCTTTCTCCTGATAACGACATCCTCTTGAGTAGTCCCCGCCCGGAGATCCGAATGGGGGACTATTTTACCTCCGGAATATTTTACCCAAGAGGACGCCATCATCATGTAATCATACAGTAAAGCTGCATGCCCTCGGGAAAAATTACGGCTGTAGTTTCCCCTTGCTTTCAGCCGTTCGCAGTACCAGCACAGCAAGGCCGTTTTGGTTATTGTTACAAGGCCAGATCAGTCAATCGTCCAGACTGTTGCCCTTGCAACTACTGAAAAGGCTGCTAACCCTCTTCAGGAACCACACGTTTGTCTGGCCTCTCAACAGATACCCCTCCGTTGTGGTTGCACCTACGGTACGGCTATCTGTATCGCTGAGGCACGCAAGCCTCCCCACCAACGGCAAGGTCCATGGTTCATGGGGAGACTGGTTTGATGCAGCTCTCCATTCTACTCTTTCCTGTGGAAGCTTCTTCATCTCCCAGTACCTACTGCAACCTACATCCTTCTGAATCTGTTTAGTGTATTCATCTCTTGGTCTCCCTCTACGATTTTTACCGTCCACGCTGCCCTCCAATGCTAAATTGGTGATCCCTTGATGCCTCAGAACACGTCCTACCAACCGATCCCTTCTTCTAGTCAAGTTGTGCCAAAAACTTCTCTTCTACCCAATCCTATTCGGTACCTCCTCATTAGTTATATGATCTACCCATCTAATCTTCAGCATTCTTCTGTAGCACCACATTTCGAAAGCTTCTATTCTCTTCTTGTCCAAACTAGTTATCGTCCATGTTTCACTTCCATACATGGCTACGCTCCATAGAAATACTTTCAGAAACGACTTCCTGACACTTAAATCAATACTCGATGTTAACAAATTTTTCTTCAGAAACGCTTTCCTTGCCATTGCCAATCTACATTTGATATCCTCTCTACTTCGACAATCATCAGTTATTTTGCTCCCCAAATAGTAAAACTCCTTTACTACTTTAAGTGTCTCATTTCCTAATCTAATTCCCTCAGCATCACCCGACTTAATTTGACTACATTCCATTATCCTCGTTTTGCTTTTGTTGGTGTTCATCTTATGCCCACCTTTCATGACACTGTTCATTCCGTTCAACTGCTCTTCCAAGTCCTTTGGTGTCTCCGACAAAATTACAATGTCATCGGCGAACCTCAAAAGTTTTTATTTCTTCTCCATGGATTTTAATACCTACTCCGAATTTTTCTTTTGTTTCCTTCACTGCTTGCTCAATATACAGATTGAATAACATCGGGGAGAGGCTACAGCCCTGTCTCACTCCCTTCCCAACCACTGCTTCCCTTTCGTGCCCCTCGACTCTTATAACTGCCATCTGGTTTCTGTACAAGTTGTAAATAACCTTTCGCTCTCTGTATTTTACCCCTGCCACCTTCAGAATTTGAAAGAGAGTATTCCAGTCAACATTGTCAAAAGCTTTCTCTAAGTCTACAAATGCTAGAAATGTAGGTTTGCCTTTCCTTAATCTAGCTTCTAAGATAAGTCGTAGGGTCAGCATTGCCTCACGTGTTCCAATATTTCTACGGAATCCAAGCTGATCTACCCAGAGGTCAGTTTCTACCAGTTTTTCCATTCGTGTGTAGAGAATACGCGTTAGTATTTTGCATCCGTGACTTATTAACCTGATTGTTCGGTAATTTTCAAATCTGTCTTCTTGAAGTTTGAGGGTATTTCGCCTGTTTCATACATCTTGCTCACCAGATGGTAGAGTTTTGTCAGGACTGGCCCTCCCAAGGCCGTCAGTAGTTCTAATGGAATGTTGTCTACTCCGGGGGCCTTGTTTCGACTCAGGTCTTTCATTGCTCTGTCAAACTCTTCACGCAGTATCGTATCTCCCATTTCATCTTCATCTACATCCTCTTCGATTTCCATAATATTGTCCTCAAGCACATTGCCCTTGTATAGACCCTCTATATACTTCCTCCACCTTTCTGCTTTCCCTTCTTTGCTGAGAACTGGGTTTCCATCTGAGGTCTTGATATTCATACAAGTGGTTCTCTTTTCTCCAAAGGTCTCTTTAATTTTCCTGTAGGCAGTATCTATCTTACCCCTAGTGATATAAGCCTCTACATCCTTACATTTGTCCTCTAGCCATCCCTGCTTAGCCATTTTGCACTTCCTGTCGATCTCATTTTTGAGACGTTTGTATTCCTTTTTGCCTGTTTCACTTACTGCATTTTTATATTTTCTCCTTTCATCAATTAAATTCAATATTTCTTCTGTTACCCAAGGATTTCTACTAGCCCTCGTCTTTTTACCTACTTGATCCTCTGCTGCCTTCACTACTTCATCCCTCAAAGCTACCCATTCTTCTTCTACTGTATTTATTTCCCCCATTCCTGTCAATTGCTCCCTTATGCTCTCCTTGAATCACTGTACAACCTCTGGTTCTTTTAGTTTATCCAGGTCCCATCTCCTTAAATTCCCACCTTTTTGCAGTTTCTTCAGTTTTAATCTACAGGTCATAACCAATAGATTGTGGTCAGAGTCCACATCTGCCCCTGGAAATGTCTTACAATTTAAAACCTGGTTCCTAAATCTCTGTCTTACCATTATATAATCTATCTGATACCTTTTAGTATCGCCAGGGTTCTTCCATGTATACAACCTTCTTTCATGATTCTTAAACCAAGTGTTAGTTATGATTATGTTGTGCTCTGTGCAAAATTCGACCAGGCGGCTTCCTCTTTCATTTCTGTCCCCCAATCCATATTCACCTACTATGTTTCCTTCTCTCCCTTTTCCTACTACCGAATTCCAGTCACCCATGACTATTAAATTTTCGTCTCCCTTCACTATCTGAATAATTTCTTTTATTTCATTATACATTTCTTTGTCATCTGCAGAGCTAGTTGGCATATAAACTTGTACTACTGTAGTAGGCGTGGGCTTCGTGTCTATCTTGGCCACTACAATGCGTTCGCTATGCTGTTTGTAGTAGCTGACCCGTACTGCTATTTTCTTATTCGTTATTAAACCTACTCCAGTATTACCGCTATTTGATTTTGTATTTATAACCCTGTATTCACCTGACCAAAAGTCTTGTTCCTCCTGCCACCGAACTTCACTAATTCCCACTATATCTAACTTTAACCCATCCATTTCCCTTTTTAAATTTTCTAACCTACCTGCTCGATTAAGGGATCTGACATTCCACGCTCCGATCCGTAGAATGCCAGTTTTCTTTCTCCTGATAACGACGTCCTCTTCAGTAGTCCCCGCCCGGAGATCCGAATGGGGGACTATTTTACCTCCGGAATATTTTACCCAAGAGGACGCCATCATCCTTTAACCATACAGTAAAGCTGCATGCCCTCGGGAAAAATTACGGCTGTAGTTTCCCCTTGCTTTCAGCCGTTCGCAGTACCAGCACAGCAAGGCCGTTTTGGTTATTGTTACAAGGCCAGATCAGTCAATCATCTAGACTGTTGCCCCTGCAACTACTGAAAAGGCTGCTGCCCCTCTTCAGGAACCACGTGTTTGTCTGGCCTCTCAACAGATACCCCTCCGTTGTGGTTGCACCTACGGTACGGCCATCTGCATCGCTGAGGCACGCAAGCCTCCCCACCAACGGCAAGGTGTATGGTTCTTGGGGGGGGGGGGGGGGGGGGAGAAGGTTATAAGACCACTGAACTACAGTTATTAATTTATGATAGAAATTGTATCATTAACAGAGTTTATCATTTTGTACATCCATATTAACACTTTTTCTACATACAATCATCTAAAAATCAGAATGTAATTGCAGGATGGTGTAGTTTTTAGTTCCAGGGAGACAGCAACACGTTGCGAACAGTTCCTGAAAATTTCGTAGCATTAGTGCATATACCTTTTGAGAAAAGGCTTTTAAGAACGTAAAAAATATAAAACAGAGAAAATGAAGTTGAATGATTTTCTTCTCATACTTCTTCATGTAAGAAGCTTACCTCAGTTTTAGAATGCTCCATACTGGTACTCCTCATCCTCCAGGCTTCTCTTCTCTCCTCTTCGAATCTGCCTGGTCTGTATTTGCAGGTAAGACACTGACCTGTTAGCTTTCTTGGTCCTGCTTTTCGTCTAAACGGACCAAGATATATACCAACTCTCTTCAGCACTTCTGTCATTATTTCCATTATTGCATCATAGAGGCCTATTTTGAGTACTTAAAGTCCACAGCATGTCCTTTTTGAGCATCTAATCCAAATTAAATTACTGAGGCTTTCATTTTCATTTTGTGTCTTTCCGTGAAACCACTTCCTCAATGAATCAGGATTTGCAAGAAACCTGAATGTGGGTTTCATTGCATTCATAACAGATTCTGGTAATGAGTGTTTATGTGAATACGTCTCACTTCTGTTTCTAAACTTACACCAATCGTATTTCGTACACATATTGTGCATTTGTGTATGGTCAGTGGATAGTATGTGGAAAAAAAATTGCCCACACAGCACGCCTCGTTGCCTCTAAATTATGTGTGTTTTTCCTGATGGCTCTCCCATGAAACAACTGAAGAGAATCAATTTCTTTCAGAGTAGCCTACCTTTTCCTCCTAGTGGTTTTCCATCCTCAAGTACTTCACCTTTCTTCTCTTTCAGCAAGCGACGAAGCATACCACCAAGCCTCTTTTGGATGTGGACAACGCGTTCCAAATTTCCAATTGTTTTATTGTACGGATTTTTATCTGTCACAGCTTTGAACGAAGAGGAGTGCCCAAGGTGTTTAGTATATATAACACCATACTGAGCCTCAGATCACAGCGGTAGCAGCCTCTATGCCCCCACTTGAGCCACCATAATTTTTAGAGTAGGCCACTGCATGTTTTTCTTGCCACAGTTCCTCGCTGTCTTCATTGTTGGACATTTTCTTCGTTGCACGCTGGTGGCAGTATTCTACATCTAAAACTTTACCTGAGTCAATACCAATACGTCTATACAGAGATATGTGACCCCTTTTCATTCACGTCCCATCCACAGACACACACAGGTCAGCAACATTTGTAGGAGATTCACTGCCATGAATATCTACCGCAGGATCTATTTCTTTTTGGTTTATTTCCACCAGTTCCTCCACTGCTTTCCTCATGCAAACTTTGGAAGTATTGCATACAGCATCAGACATTTCTTTCTTTATTTTTTCAAACCTTGCACAAGATGGAGGCATGTTCAGAAAACCACACAATAAATTGCCTCTTTCCCTGCCCTGTCCAAGGCATCTCAGAGAATATGCTAATCTAAAATTGATTTCATAGGTACCAGTGTCAATTATTTTAGAGGAGGAAAATGAAAATTCATAGCCACACGAATTACAAATTAATATAAAATCACAAGCTATCCCCACTCTTCTTTCTTCAACAACAATCATGCATTCCGTATTTTTACAGCTAACACATGAACATGAAAACTTTATAGCCTGGCAGAGAAGCTCTAAGTCTGAATCCAGTGGAATCCATATCAACATCATTCAAGCTCCTGTACAATTCTCGTCTCCCAAGTTTGATGCTGAAGCTAAGAGCTTATGTTCTTCATTTCGAGCTGCTTCCTATTTTTTGTTGGTAAACCGATTTCCATGAAACCTCCGTTTCCTAAACACAGTTTTTCCACCACCCATTATGCATAAATCTTGACTTCCACGTATAGGTTTGCGAATTCAACTTTCCAACTACTAATATGTTAATAAACCACATGCAAGAAAGTTTTCAGGCAAAGATATAGATGTCAGCTAGAGATATAGATGTCAGCCAGAGATATCGAAAGAAAATAGTCTTCACACACAAAAATTCCGCAGAAGCAAGCAGTTTCCCACATGTCGGAAAAGGCGGGAGTGACCGCCAGGGCAGAGTTAATCAGCTTAACAATTTAAAGTCATCTCTAAAGCTGCTATCACGATAAAATTCACACACAACATAGATTAAACTGTATAGATCAAGTAAATAATATTTTTGAAAAATCGATTTTTTGGACCAAAATCGATTACATCCCTCTTAACTTCGTCTACTAAGTGATCTCCAAGTTTGATGTTAAGTTTCTCGCTGTTCTCATTTGTGCTACGTCTCATTACTTTTGTCTTTTTCCGGATTACTCTCAATCCGTATTCTTGACTCATTCTTCATCCCCTCCCACTGATCCTGTAATTCTTCTTCGCATTCAATGAGGATGGCAATGTAATCAGCGAATCTTGTCATTGATATTCATTCACCCTGATTGTTAATGCCACCTCTGAACCTTCTTTTTATTACCATCATTTCTTCTTCGATGTACAGATTGAACAGTAGGAACAAAAGACTACATTCCTGTCTTTCGCCCTTCTCTACTCAAGCACTTCGTTTTTGATCTTACAGTTTTATCGTTCCCTCTTGACTTTTGTACATATCGTACATTACCCGCCTTTCCTATAGCTTACTTCCGTCTTTTTCAGAATATCGAACAATTTGCTCACATTACATTGTCGAACGCTTTTTCTCGGTAGACGAATGCTATGAACATGTTTTTTCTTTTCCAGCCTTGCTTCCACTATCAAACGCAACGTGAGAACTGCCTCTGTGGTGCCTTTACCTTTCCTAAAGCCAAACTGATGGTCCCCAATTTTCTTTTCCATTCTTCTGTATATTATTCTTGTCAGCAACTTGGTCGCATGTGCTGTTAAGCTGACTGTGCAATGGTTTTCGCTCTTACCCGCCCCAGCTACGTACGGAATTGTGTGGATGATATTGTCCAGAAAGTCGGATTTTGCGTCGCCCGTCTGATAGATTCTACAGAAGTATCTGAATTGTTCTTTGGTCGCAACTTCTCCCCAATGACTTTAGAAATTCCGATGGAATGTTACGTATCCGTTCTACCACATTTGAACTCAGGTCGTCCAAGGCTCTCTCAAATTTCAACTCATTGATGGTGATTCGGCGATTTTGCAGAATCATTTTTCTTTAGTTCTGCCACACGTTCGTCAGTAACTGATGTGCTAAGGTGCCCTGGGCGGTCGTCGTCTTCAACGTCTTCTCGACCCTCTTTGGAACCACTCATGAATTCTTGTCTTACCCATAGTAGATTCACCAAAACTCCAGCCAACATTTGGAGTACGGTGCAGCACTTTCTTCTATTTTTCGAGCAAAATGTAATGCAAATTCTTTGACCGAGCTGTTTCGAAAGTAAAAACTCTCCAAGCACTCGAAAACACCTGTAATCTTTTCGACTGCTGACAATAAAAATATCTCGACCCTCTTTGGAACCACTCATTAATTCTTGTCTTACCCATAGTAGATTCACCAAAACTCCAGTCAACATTTGGAGTACGGTGCAGCACTTTCTTCTATTTTTCGAGCAAAATTTAATGCAAATTCTTTGACCGAGCTGTTTCGAAAGTAAAAACTCTCCAAGCACTCGAAAACACCTGTAATCTTTTCGACTGCCAACAATAAAAATAAACGTTCAAAACAGCTGGAAACGCAAACGTCCGTCAGGTATACGTGTACCAGAAAGTTGGAAATCCAGGCGAAATTACAAAAGAAATTCCTTACTTTTTAATCACACTTTGCATGTTATGAAGAAAGTCGAAGCGCCTTAGTGCGTAAAATTCCCTTGTAAAACGGAGCTTCCGCATCCTGTGGTTTGTTGAGGAGTCAAGCCTGACGTATGCTTGCTCATGAAAGGCGTGCGGCCGTGAGCGCTCACACACACACACACACACACACACACACACACGTAGACAGAGGCGCTGGTGCGAATACAGCCGCAGCGCAGCAGCACAACAGAGCAGTTCTTCGCGCGCCAAGTCTCCGGGCGTTAGTGTGTTGTCTCCTCATCCCTCCCTCCCCCCCCCCCCCCCGCCCTTCCTAGACACGGATACAGTCCTGCAGGCTACACACAGCCGCCCGCCGACGCCGCCACGGCCTCCAAGCGCGCTCCACCCCCACCACGACGTCTCCGGATTACATCATTGCACGCCGGGCGGCCAATGGGCGCGCTCGGAGTGACGTTATGCGGCTATTTTTAGCCGGTATATAAGACCCGGTTCGGGCGCGCGCGTGCCCCGTTCGCGCCAGTCCGCCGCTCCGTACACGTCGCTCCGACAGAGAGGAAAAACAAGCGAGGATCGCGCGTCGCGCCGAGGCTGCTGTGTGTTTACCGTCGGCCGCGTTTGTTTACGAGTGAGCGTGTTTTCGCACCGTTCCCGCACCGCAGCGCACCCGCGGTGCCAAACACCCCCTTGCTCCGCGCCTGGAATGATGCCTGCCTGCCCCTGCGCCGCCGGGTTCCATTGTTGCTGCCAGTGCTGCTTCAGCAACCGACGCCGACGCATCGACAGGCGACCCTAGCCTACCGCCGCCATTTTCGGGAGGTCGCCCAGTTGTGCCACAACAGCCCGCCTCCCTCCGTAGCACGCACTTCCGCTACCTCTCCCACCCCAGTTACCCCTCCCCCACTCTCTAGCCCCCTACCCTTCCGACACAGTGCCTAAGCGTGCGCGACGCCTGACGTCCCGAGGCGTCGCCCGTTGTTGCCGTCGCTAGCTGTCCATTACCGACCGCTTGCTGCCAGCGCCTACGCGAAGACAACAGGTGGTCGGAGAGAGACACTGGGACACCTTACCCTAGCCTTACCGCGTTCCTCCTCTGCATTCCTGACGGCCTGGACTGAGTTGGTTGTGTGGACTTCTTGCGGTTCCAGTCCGACCACGGTCCTATCCGGCTAATTCGACAATCGCGCCAACAATCGGACTATAGCGACGACCGCTGTTTCGTGCTCAGCTGCGTACAAATAAAAGGTGAGTACACACAGTGTTTTTCGTCTCTCTTTCTTCCGTTCTCTCGCTCTTTGTCAGACACTCTTTCTGTATTTCACTCTCTCATTATACATCTACTTCTCTCATTTTCCTGTCCAACTCCCTTGATTTTTTTGTTGTTGCTGTTATTATTGGTGTGATTAAAACTACATTCAGATAAATTTATAGCGAAAGTTCCCCTTGTTAATAATCCGATCGAGTAAAATATAATTAAAGCACAGATAAACTGCCGTAGGTAGCGTATTATTTGATTAAAATAGTGACGAGCAGTATTTTAAACCTCTCAATTTTAATTACAACGGCCACTGTGTCACAAGCAAACGAAGCTTTCTAATTGATAATTTTTGGTTTTGGATTTCTAATTTTAATTTGGTATATGTCACGATATTGTGACGTCCTCGTCAGAAAGTTGCGATGCATATTTTTCAGACGTATTTCATTTGTAATATCATCGTCAGTGATCTGAATATATTACAGCTATAAACATTTGTATGTGATTAAATAAAAAAAACCGTACGTCCGTAAAAGTTGGATTAGGAGCATGTACGACTTGTTAATTTGTCTAATAGTTTGGATTTGTGGTTAATATTTCTTTGACATTACAGTAATTGCATTGGCGCTGTCGTCAGTCCCCTACGTTGATAACTGGTCCGTATTTGAGCAACGTACACCATCACAATATTTTACTCAAATTCAAACTTTCTTGCAAATTCACCGGGCATACGAACCGGCTTATCAGACGGATGTAAAAAAATAACGACCAACAGATGTTTGCAAGTGTAATGTCAAATTTTTTTCTTTCAGAACAGTGATGCGCCTTGAGTACCAACAGTGAAACTCGTCTATCGTAAATACGCCTCGCAATTTTCAATCACCCAAGTGCGGATGTAAACTAACGTAGTGTATGTTAACACGCAGCCAATTGTCATGCAGCCAGAACGGCATGATTTTCATTTTTTACTACAATGTCATCGTGTACATTTCAAGAACATTGTAAACCTAAATAGGTTGTCAATATTTTGACAATATACGGATACATTCCGAGCTGGATAATTTTTCTCTCCAAATTTTACTGTACACATAATATATTTTACATGACCAGTGATGTTTTTTTTAATAAAATTATGTTTTGATCTTTTTGAGGGCTACTTTTTGTCAAAATTATCTGAGTCAAATCTATTATGCATTCTACTTCAGCATTTCCTAATTTCTAAAACGAGAATTTCATTATTATCTTTTGTAAGAAAATTCACCTTTGACATTTCAAAAATAATGCTACATGTGTACGTTAGACGATGTTACATTTGTAGCACGTGGCGTATCAAGTCAGTAAGTCCAATTCTGGGCATATTAACCCTCGAACACTAAACGAAGGAAAATTTTACATTGTTACTAAATCATCGTAATTTTTACTACACCTTGTTTTATTCAAAGAAAGTCATATTTTGTAGTTTAAACACTAGTAAATTACGATGATAAGGTCTCCAGTGGTATGTCACATACAAAATAAGTAAAAAAAAAAGTCCTGTTTTACACCACATATTGACAATACCACATTGGCGGATACCACATTGGCGGATACCACGAGTTGGTACCAGCAACGATCGTAAATTTTTGGTACTCTAGGGTTATGGTACGATATGGCTTCAGAAGGCGCTGAATGTTTGTCAACACGGCCTGATCGATATGCACTCATGCCGCCAGATTGCCTCCTAGCGCTTACACCTGATTTCCCGTACACGATACGAAGGCTGAACCATTTACTAGCGACATGCCGTCCCAACTCGCTACCTCCTTATTGCCTGTTGGATGTCTGACACGTTTAGAAGTTGAAACTCCACTTTTAAGAACCACAGTCACCGGTTTTTTTTTCGGTACATTTGCGTCAGCTTATCACCGTCTAAGAAATGTCACCTACATCAGTGAAAACATTAAGCATTTCTCTATCTGTAAACGTCAGATGGTGCAGGAATGACCACGTATGGACACAAAACAGGATACAACATTATCGCCGTTCCTGGTTGCCTACTTTGTTCAACAGCGCCTTTCCGATTGTACAGGATATTTTCTTATTGAACAGTATTGTATTATTACTCGGAGTGCTTTTCATCTGGTCACAGCGTAGTAGTGAAATTTCGTGAAGTACAGATGTAGCATTACTTAGACGCTTTCTTTAAAAGCAATAGTACTAGACTTCTTTGACAAGGTGTGCTTCCTTTGCCTTTACTAGTTTGCTTGTTATACTTTCTTTGCTCTGTCCGTCTTGTGTTATTTCGCTTCTAATCCAGCAATATTCCTGTACTACATTTATTACTTGCTCCCCTATTTTGATGTTAAGTTTATATTTTACTTCTCCTCCTCATTAATTCTGTCTTTAATTGGTTTACTCTCAGTCCATATTCAGTAGTCATTAAACTGTTCGTTCCAAAGAGATCCTGTATTGATGGTAGAGTCGTCTTTCACCGTGGATTTTAATCAAATACTTTTCTTTTATTTCTTCAATTAAGCTTTTATTTCTTGGCAGGGCATTCAATGATTGTAATGAAAGTGTGAGTAAAGGGGTTGTCAAATAATAGTAGAAATAAAAAGTAAAGCATTGCTACATAAGTCTACGGCTGTGTAGTTTCAGGTGTCGCTAAGACAAACTTAATGCATTTTTAATCCAAATTTTCCGTTCCGTACTTGTGCCTACCCCTTAAGTTTTTATTGTACTGTTTGTTTTTATGTTCTGCGAAGGAGCACCTTGGTGTCGTATTTTGACTTGTTGGATTGGTTGAATCGCGTTTTCCGTGCAACGTCGTACTCTGTAAATCGGTAACTATCCCAGCTGATTGCGTATTCATAGTGAGTTCATGGTACGTCGGTGGAACTGAGAATACTGCTGCAAGTGTGCGAGCTACGACCTCTATTACAAAGGGTCAACAGAAAATATCCCCCACCTGCTACGCAACTGCGTAGATGCGCCATTACAGTTCGCTCTAAGCACTCAACATTTTCTACATATTTTTTGTTCGTTTGTAATGCAAACAACCGTTTAAACAGAACAGAGGCGTACTTCTGCATTCAGTAGTAACGAACAGGACGTGCGAGAATGCTCTGGATGCCGCACCTAATTGAATCGACCTTGCGGAAACCGCACCCAAGAATTTGAGATTTTCTCCTTTCGGCGTGCGCAATGTGGCCTTAACGAAAGGATTTTCGGTTACTTACGTCAGTGTCTTCCGAAATATTGCAACCTTTTGCTTTGGGCATTGTGTCTTACGTTCACATCATATGAAATTGCAAATTATTCCGTATTTATTCAAGAAACATCTGTAAGAATCCTGAAAAAAAAAAACCGCTATCGAGTTCCCGTTACTGCTCATGATCGAGACCATCTATGCAGTTTGCATAATAACTTTCCTTCAAATTTTTGAATTTATTGAATCTGCCTTCAAACTGCAGAAACGTGGTAGTTTTTGCTAACAGCGCAGTTTCCAACCGACACACCTGTGACGCTAAATTGATGTTTCCCATTTACTAAATATTCTTAGTAGGCACCGATTTTGAAGTCTTATATTATCTTATTCTGTACCTTATTATACGATCGCAGAACATGTCGCAACATTAAATGCGAAACAGAAGAGTAACAATTATAATAACAATAATGCTGATATTTTGTTGTGGTACACTTTAGTCTGAAGTCTGAAATCATGAAACAATTGAAGCTAATCTACGCCGGGCAAATCTCTTCGCCTCTCTATAACGACTGCCCTTATGCACAATAATATCACTTCGAACAGATATAACAAAACAGTCAAGAACGGAGGATGTGAAACGAAAACATTATTGCACTGCAACAAATCTTGCAATATATATATATATATATATATATATATATATATATATATATATATATATATATATGAACGGTTGTGCACACAAGACAGATTGACTGTATATTAAAAGGAAAACCGGGAACTTCATCATCAATGTGAAGAAAAAAATATCGAACACTTTCAGCAATAGGCGACTAAAATTTTACGACCACAATACGAGAATGAACAGTTACAATTAGAACAGTAGTCATCAATTTAAGACATAAAGTCTGAGAATTAGTCTATGATCATATTTTGGCATTTATTTTACAGGTCCGTGTTGATAACACAAACTTGTACACTTCATACTGGTGTCAGCTACGGCCATCTTCAGAGTATAAAATATAGTCTGATGTTGGCATCAACGTCAATCATACATGTAGGTACAAAGTAACATTCGCTGTCAACGAATCTCGTGAACAACTGGCCTAAAGAAATTGATGGAAATTTTCTGGTAAATGGCATCGCAGTGGATTTTAGACAGGACAGAAACAAATTAAAAACTGATACATTACCTTCGGTTTACACACAAACCAAATACTAGATTTAGAAGAGACGTCTACAAAATGCAGGAAATTATTTTGGGGGGGGGGGGGGGGGGACGGGGGGCTTCAGTTAGGAGAGGAAACATATCAGTTATTTGTTTTAACTTATTATACTCTTTCACTACCAAAACTTTTTTAAGCTGAATGATTTTGAAAATTGAGGAAGTGGCCCATGGTTTCATGTGAACATAGGATTTTCAGAGTCAAATTTTTAATTTTAGAATGACTTTATTAGGATGGCAATTATGGAAAAAGTTTAACAAATCAGTAACAAAAGGCATTTATTCTTCTGGCAATGAAGGACATGGAATATCCCACACAAGTCTTCTACATTTGACAATGGCTTTGAGATATCACACAGAAATGTTTTCTACATTCTATGAAGTTTTTGGGGCATATACGTCCGCCTAACACACAAATTATGTACAAACCGGCAGAATTACTGAGTGTATAGTACTGTTTAAAAACAGTGCCTATGATGTATGAGAAAACAGAATTAGTTACTTCAGACATTCATCGAATGGAGGAGATGGTAATTGCAAGTACTCACAAATTATTTACGTTACTTGCTTGGAAAAAATTCAGTCATGGTTCGCTGACGTTAATGGGAACGATAATATTTTGTAATTTCACAACCAATTGTAATGATAGCGTCCGTAAACCCAGCAGTGACGTCGGATGTTGAAGCGTCCCGTTATAAACAGTCCAAGGCTGTAAACATCTCCTGGCGGGTAGGTGGAATGGTACCTGTATTCTCTTCCTATTCACTTTCTTCTGATGGCCTTTCTTGCACCTCGTTCTCAGCTTTTGGCACATCCGATTCCACAGAAGCACATACGGCAACATCGTCGTCTACACTAATGAATTCTTCGAAACTAATCCCAGGGTTCGCAACGCCCTGCGGAACTGTCCATTCATCAGGTGAAGTGGCACCTTCTAACTCGTGGATATCTTCTGTGTTGCTACGTCTCCAAGCTCTGTTAAAGCACTTCCCTATACGGTGTGGCGATACTGAGTTCCAGGCTGCTGCGATGGATTTTTTTGCGTCAAGCAGATTCCAATTTGGAGTTGCACTATTGTTTGCAGCAGCACGAATTGCAGCTCTTACAAGTCGCTTTCGATAAGCTCTCTTTATGAGTGAGATTATGCCTTGGTCCAAAGGCTGAAGGCGGCTTGAGGCGGTGGGTGGAAGAAACTGAACCCTTATGTTGGACAGGTTCAGATCATGAACGTTATGGGCAGTACATATGTCCAATGTAAGAAGAACATGTCTATTTTGAGCAACCATTCGACTGTTGAAACGAAGAAGCCACTTGCGAAATGATGTGTCATCGATCCAAGCTTTCTTGTGGTAAGAGTAGGTGCAAGGTAAAGTGTCCATATTTATGTTTCGGATTTACCGATAACCCAGGGACGAAACCTCTCACTGCCGTCAGCATTACAGCACAGTACAACAATCACACGTTGTTTGCTTCGTGCTCCACCGTGACACATCATCTTTTATCCCCAGGGTGTGATTTGGAAAAAGATTGTAGAAAAATCCAGTTTCATCCATGTTAAACACATCTCACGAGGCATACTTTTCCTTCACTCGGTTGAATTCATGCAACCAGCTGTTCGCACTTTCTTCATCAACTTTATTTGGTTCACCACAAATCTGTACAGATGAAATTGAATGTTTCTTTTGAAACCGATACGACCAACCAGCAGAACATCGGAAGTCTTCGGTGCCCATATCTTTAGCAATATCATTTGCTTTTGACTGAATCACAGGGCCAGTTAAAGGTATGTTAGATGCACGCATATGACTGAACCATTCTAGCAGTAATGTCTCGATGTCTTCATACTTGACGGTACGAAGTCGTTTAGATTTGTTTCCAGAACCTGATGCCGCAGTATTAAAATTTTTTTCTCCATTCTTAATAATCGTAGATAAAGTAGATTTAGGTATTCCAAACTGCTCTGCAATTGCTGTTTTCTTGGTACCACGGTCCACTTCATCTAGAATCTTAAGTTTTAACTGTACATTTAGAGCTGTCTGTTTCCTCTTTGCCATTTTCGCGTGCTATGGTACAGGTAGTAACTGTAGTTTATATTCAATATTCCAACTCGATACGGCTACTACTAACAGAACACCTGTCAAATCCGGCACTGAGTACGTTCCTAAATGCTGCTGCACACATTACTGAATGTCTTACAATGTACAGCATAAGCTGACTCAGGTGATAATCGCGGCTACCGACCCACAATACGTTAAAAACGAGTCAACAATAAGTATAATTAGCTTTGTAAATACATTTCCTACATTCATTTCGGAAAAATTACGCTTTGGAATAATCTAAGGTCGGAAGTCTGTGTTACAGTGAAATTTAATTACTCTAGGAACTGAAACAGAGTTCGTAATTCGCCTTAACCGAAATTCGTGTTAACCGATAAAACATACCATAAGAACTAATGTATTCCTGGTGGGACCAATATCTTTTTCGCGTTAACCACCCGAGTTCGTGCTAACGAGGTTATACTGTATATATATTCAATCCAACGTCCATAGATTTTTTCTCCAGGTTTCGAAATCATTTCGCAACATTAGATAGATGTGAGAGGTAGGCTCACGAAGTGCATTACGTTAATGGCGCATAGGTATCCCATCAACCACGTAACACTTAATCACGAAGTATTGTTTACTTTTATCACAATCATTTTTTATGACACAATCATAACAGGTTTCGGTGTATTACGGTCATTTGGTGATGCATCTTGACGTCGCCGCAACATATAAAAATTGGTGGGTATTCCCTCATTGCTCAGAAGTACTTCATTTCATAATCTGAATGGTTAACACTGCCATTGTACTCCCTTAAGCGGCCTTCCCTGGGCTTTACTTCGGGTAAGTGACGCATAGAAAACGGTACTGCTTTGTAATAGCAGTCTGCGAGGTTACCGAGGGAGAGTGAATTACCATTGCAGAAAAAGCATATAGCAATTTTATTACTAGCAATCCTGGATCGTTCCCATGTGGCGTTAGGAAACCAACACACAAGAACTGACATTCCCTGACACCGACATTGCCACATATGAGAAAGGCATCTCCCTACCACAAAATTAGTTAGATAGTTACACGGACGATTTTCACCATGCGAATGTTTTCTGGCTGCAGTGTCTATGGCTGCTTCGTTGTCATTTACGCAATACCAAATAAAACGGTGACTTATATTTAATAAAAATGAACGTGTTAGTCTTTCTCACTATTTGTGTTGCAAGTGAAATAAAAAAATTATTTGTTTTTAATTTGCGGTAAGTTCTTATGTGATCAAACTGTTGAGGTCATCGGTCTCTAGGCTTACACACTACTTAATCTAACTTTAACGCTAACACACACACACACACACACACACATGCCCGAGGAAGGACTCGAACCTCCGACGGAGGGAGCGCGCGGACCGTGTTGTTAAACTAGTGTAATAATCCGTATTTAATTCAGTATTTGTCAAAGGAAGAAAAAAAAGTTGTGCGAAAGAAATGACTGAGTAAATGATCAAAGTCACTGGCAACTACAGTAACGAATTAATAAATGTCAGTTTTTTTGTGGATGTTACTGTTCTCCTCATATTACGATGGATTATTTATGACAAATTTCATCAGAGAATAGACTTATTGTGATGCTGCAGTTATAACATGCAATGCGTTGAAGGAGCACCTACATTTGTTAAATCAGTACCTTTTTACTAACCTATGAGAACATAGTAAATAGCAAGGTTTCTTCAGTCTCAATAAACGTTTCGTACTTTTTGCATAATTTTCAGGAACGGAAATGTGTTTTGTATTTAGTAACTTAAGGCGATTAAGTGCCCTTTAAATGGTTTTTGAGTAATGCCAAATTATCCACTTTGTTGTAATAAGTGCTTCTCTCGTCATTACAGAATCGTAATTACAACAGATTTTAAAAAACAAGTACGGTCAGATTATAAATTGTTCTCCCTCACATGTTGTTTATCAGATGTATCTCAGTGAGGTGAAAAATTTCTTGTAGCTGGATTTTAGTGCCGGGAATATGGCTATTAGGCGTGTAGTTCAATGTGTAATAAAAATTATATCGCATGCATCTGGTAATAGTATGGCTCGGGACTCGCTCTTAGATGCAGTTTGGAAAGTGACGCACAAGAAATATCTTACTACAGAAAAATCTGTGCTACTGCGTCAACTGGAGAAAAAATCGGTATAATCAGGCACAGCAAACTGTCCGAATTAATAAAGTACCGTTTACATACATGTCTTGCTCTGGAAGAAGTCTCTGAACTAGGTGGAACACGCTTGTCAGTGAAATCGTTGTTATCTCCCTTGTGAAACTCACATGCTGCGTTCTGCACAAAGATGTAGGCGGAAGGGAATCCATAGCTGTAGATTACCTTCATAAGTAATTCACGGCATGAATTGTTTCTATGACTCGCCAGTGGTAATAGGCAAAGAAGTGTGCGATCGATAGAGAAACAGTCTAAAACTACTTGCTCTATACTGGGTTTTGCGAAGTGCAATGGAGCATCGTGTAGGAAAAATATTTTCTTTTAAGTGTTTGGTGACGTCCTTCGTCTTTTCCTATCTTGTGCTAATCTCTCCGTCTCTACGTAATTCTTTTTAAATTTATTTTTTTGGATTTTCAGTCTTCTGATCGGTTTGATGCGGCGCGCCATGAATTTCACTCCTGTGCCAACTTCTTCATCTCACAGGAGCTCTTGCACCCAAGATCCTCCATTATTTGCTGTACCTATGCCAGCCGATTCCGCGGAGAACATCCTCATTCTTTATCTTATTACCCCACCTAATTTTCAACATCTTCCCGTACCACCGCAACTCATACGCTTCGATTACTTCCGGTTTTCCCACAGCCCATGATTCACTACCATGCAAAGCTGTGTTCCGAAGGTTCATTCTCAGAAATTTCTTTCGGAGATTAAGGCCCATTTATGATACTAGCAGAGTTTGCGCTCTTTACCAGTGCCAATCTGGTTTTTATGTCCACCTTGCTTTGTCCATCATGTGTCATATTTTGCTCCCGAGATTAGCAGAATTCTTTTAACTTTGTCTACTTCGTGGTCCCCTATTTTGATGTCAGGTTTATCGCTGACATAATTTCTGTTACTCCTCTTTACTTTCCTCTTTTTTTATTTGATTATCAATCCACATTCTGTAGTCATTAAACTCTTCACTCCATTCAACACGCCCTGTGATTCTTCTTCCCTTTATCGAGGATAGCAATGTTATCAGTGAATCATATCGTTGATATCCTTTCACCCTAAAATTTAATCCCACTTTTGAACTTTCGTGTATTTCCGTCATTGCTTTTTTGAAGTATAAAGTGAAAGAGTAATTCCGTTTCTTAACGCTTTTTAATGGAAGCACTTCATTCTTGGTCGCCCATACTTATTATTCCCTCTTGGTTCTTGTAGAGCTTGTATAAGCCCATTACCCGTCTTTCCCTGTAGCATATATTTTTCTCAGAATTTCGAATGTCTTGCACTATTTTGAATTTTCGAACGAATTTTCCAGGTCGACAACTGCTGTGAAAGTGTTTGGGTTTTTCTTGAGCCTTGCTTCCGTAAGCCGCACTGGCCATCATCTACAACGTCCTCAATTTTCTTTCCCGTTCTCCTGTGTGCAGTTCTTGTCAACAATTTTGATGCATGGGATGTTAAACTGATTGTGCGTTAATTCTCGCACTTAACTGCTCTCGCGAACTTCGAGACTGTGTGGAAAATATTATTCGGGAAGTCTGATGGTGTGCCTCCAGACTCATAGATTCTACACACCGACTCGAATAGTGCCTCGGTTGCCGTTTGTCCCAACGATTTCAGACATTCCGAAGAAATATTTTCTATCCTTCCTGCATTATTTGACTGCAAGTCTCCGAAAGCTCTGTTAAACTCTATGCAAGTGCTACATCATATTTTCTGTGTAACGTGTCTGCACCTGCAGCTTTGCAGTCCACGTCCGCCACCCACGTGTACTGCAGTTGATGTCCGTATAGCTTGACCCTTCTGGCTGGGGTCAATCATAGACTCCATTCCTCACCAACTCTTTTTAGTGCTCCTTCAGTCCTTACTATATTTGTTCACTTAATTTTTAACGTTCTTCGATAGCACCAGGTTTCAAAATGGTTCAAATGGCTCTGAGCCGGCCGGCTACCAGGTTCCAGATGTTGCTAATTTCTAATGATCCACACATGGGCGTCCACAGGAATTTATCCAAGAGGGGACAAGATTCTAAAGTTGACACTCTTATATAAGTGATTCAGTGAGTCTCAGAACGTTTTGTGCCCCAAGAACTTTAGTTAGCAGGAAGAACATAAAACGTATCTCAAATTTTGGCAGTTATTCACTCATCATGTTTTTGAAGAGTCTTTTCATATCTAAAAAGTAAGCACATTCCATAAGTACCTCTTTTTATATTACATCCACCGGTTTACGAAATAAAGGTCGACAATTTTTGCGTCAATAATGTTATCTGAATAGAATTTTTAAAAAAATCTGAAACAGAAAAAGGAATCAGATCCGTTGAGAAATTCTCTTGGATATCACCAAAAATAACCAGCAAAAAATCTCCTGTCGATACTCCTCTAATTGCAGAAACAGAAGGTAAACTTATAGACAAACGCTTATTCAACACTGACACCATCTCTCATCATGGCAGCAAGTTCATTTCGTTATTTTCATGAGTTATATTTTTTAATATTGATTGTCACTCTAAAAGTTCAACAAATGTTTCTAAAGAAATTTTCTTATATCCAAGATAGCTTTCAAAACTATTTTTTACTGGAAATGGAGAGCGTATTGTAAATTCGACACAGGTTTGACAAAAATAAAATTTCAAACAAGTTTATCACAAGTAAAATATAGACAGCTGAAATGCACGCTGCGTATATTTGACATGTGGCAAACTTGTTTGTAACTTTATTTTTGACAAATCTGTTCTGGAATGTGCAATATACTCTACACTAAAATGTTAACGTGGAACGAGTAACGAACGCACGGTGGAACATGACGAACAACCAAAAAAGGTTTTAAAGATCTGGAGATGACAGTACTACCTGTCGAAAAAAAGTAGCTTTGAACGCGGTCATGGCTATAAAAGATTTGTTTAAAGTACATACAAGTCACTCCTTTTAATATCTCGTTATGAGAAGCTTCAATCAACAAAATGTGTTTTGATGGATACATTTTTGTACTGTTTGGCTACGATGTAACCCAGGGCCAGTATCCGACCAGATAAACGTGAGAGCTGTTCCAAATCGATCCTCCAATATACCGGTAGAACCGACACTTTAACGGCCTAGGACTGAATCAATGCAGTCCTCGTCTCCTCAGTATCGATACATTGTGGCGCAGTCATGTCGGATCAACTGCACAGTTGCTAACACGTTGCCTGCATGTTGCGCTCTGTCGTATTTCGGTAATGTTCTGTAAAGGTCCGCATCGCATCCCCCATGGCTGTGGGGCCGCGCCGAATCCGGTGTGGGTTACCTGGGACATCCAGACAGCCGAGCTTGCTTAAGACACGCAGTGTTTCCCCGTTGCACTCGTCACTGCTGTTTAATCACATCGCAGCCACTCATTTCTAGAAAAGTGTGAGTATGATGATAAATAGGTGGAAGGTGGCCAAAGGGATCTGTCGTCATAGCAATCAGATTAGTTGACACAAGTGCACTTTAAATAAAAGAACTGACAACGTGGGGCGTCCGTGGCTGGCTATAAGCAGAGGTCCGTTTATGTACACTGAGTGTAGCTATCAACAGCACCAACTAGCGACACAGAACTAACCTCGAACTAGAAGACTAGGTCAAAATTTCTGGAGAAACTTTAGGGGAAAAACGATCTTGTAAGCTATACAAAATTAGTAATAAACAGTCTAGATCGGAATGGTTATTTTATTTAAAAGTAGCTAGGGCAGTTTCAGCGATTGAGGTCTCCTGGCTGTTGTCAACTTCAGCTGATGGTACTATTCTGCAGATGTTCCAAGAGTAGGCAATGGTAAATAACATTACCATTGCGATCTGGACTGTTTTTCACTAATCTGTATAGAAGAACATTTCCCAGCTGCCCGCCGCTTACAACGGTCTTCATCGGTTGGCAGCCTGGAGGTTGTTAATTGGTCAGGTCATCGTATGGGTGGAGATGTTCAAAGCCTAAATTATTTAGGCAATGCCATCCTCAACTGTAGAATGTTGTCTTGGTATCTGACTTCAAGACGGGAAATTTTACGAAAAATAAACACGCTACAATTACTCTACTAAACACCTACAAATAGTACAAATTATAAATCGGGTTTTCTAAATTGTGCCACTGACTCCATAAATTGTACCACCCTTATTTCTCTGTTTTGTTTTACGAATTAGTTTTTCTGGTGACTTCCGCGCAACTGATTTTCTGGATTTCTTCTTTCTTTGCCCCCTCCGCTGCTTCGACAGGCCTTGGAGATTTAGTTTCGGCGACGATGTATCTTGGATGGATACCTTCAGTCCACGTTCTGCTTGCTCATGGCATCTTCTGCAGTGGTGCTACGGAACAGTCCGTTTCATTTTCCAATATCGAAGTTTCTTTACGGCGGACATGCTTCAAGCGAAAACCATCGGTTCAAATGTAAGAACATGCTCTTCAGTTCGTTTTCAACTTCGCAGGAAAACGCTTTTCCCCGGCCAAAAATTTTAATATCTCAGTTTGAATTTTCGTTTATATTTTAAGCATGCGGCTTAACTGGTACCTGAGGCACTTTTGATATATGTGCACATTCATTTAATCCGTGATCGCCATTTTAGATAGACTGTTACAGCCAAATGCAGTACATTTGCGACCCACTTTCCTTAAGCCTTTCTATCGCCATTGTTTAATTCAAAATAGATATTTAATTACTAAATTATGATAAAACATTATAAAATTCCCCTCACCACTTCTGAACATAATACTGCATTAAGAATGCCAAACGAATTTTTTGAAAGCTCACTATACGAGCAAGTTTCTCAAACTCTGACGGTACAGTATCGAACACCAACAACGGTAGATTTTAGGCAAAGTCGCCACTGTCCTTGCTATAAACGAACCACAACGAATACAAATACATTAATGTCCGAAAACTGAGATTATTTCATGTATATTCACCCATAAATGAATCATTATGTTACCACTTACTTTATAACGGTAATTCTCTTCACCACGTACTCTAAAATGTAGAGGAAAACTACAACGAAATCAGCGCTGTCTTCAGTTGATATGTTCAACACACAGAGTTTATAGTTGGCAGCATAGCTCCGAGAAGCAAGCAGTTCGCGCTGACCTCACTAAATACCTGTACGATTTTCACAGTAGTGGTACAAACGAAATGTGTGGCTAAGGCCTGCAATCTTTTTCGTTGACGCCACATTGGGCGACTTGCGTATCGGTGGGCATGAACTGGTGATGTGGACAACACAACAG
Source organism: Schistocerca piceifrons (assembly GCF_021461385.2). Lineage (NCBI taxonomy): Eukaryota > Metazoa > Arthropoda > Insecta > Orthoptera > Acrididae > Schistocerca > Schistocerca piceifrons. Next base: position 29,062,184 of record NC_060146.1, on the reverse strand, counting down.
CCAGTCCCCGAACGGAGATGTCCCACCCGGCCGAGAATAAAATCCGGGACCCTCGCATGGCATTCTGCCACGCTGGCCACTTTTCTATACCCAATTTTTTTCGATACTGTTCGTTGCATTTGTTCGGGGCGGACATCCTACGACACCAGTTCAAGTTTAGCGTTGACCCGTTCTTTCTGTTTTTTATTACATAGGGGAGCTCACCCTCTGACCTAACACGCTTTATTATTTTTTATTTTTTTTTTACGTGTCATGTTTGTTTGTTTGTCACCACAGAATACAAAATAATGCCACGTATTACAAAACTTTCAGTAGTGCAGAACATAGACATAAACTGTATCGTGGCCAGAATGTAACTCATATTCAGTCATGTGTCTATGAACATTCATAATCGTGTGACGTCACGCCACGCCAAGGCTTCGGGCTCCCCCTTCCGGGAATGAGCGTCGCCGAGGTGAAGATTCAATCCGGCGAAGGAGAATTCCCGAGCCGCGCGGAGGACAATCGCCAGCTTGTGTGTCTGTTGTCCTTCCGTGCTGCAGCTATAAAATGTTTCCTCCGGGGAGGATTCGAATATGACGTGTGTATCTTCGTTTGGTTGCCGTCTTTGTTATCAGTTGCTACACGATATTGACAGGGTCCATTTCAGCCCGTAACAGTGAAGAGTTTCTTTGTGAAGTGATTTACACGGTAGCTGTAGCGGCGGAGCGGATCGTGAGGAGAATTTACTCAGTGTCTAGTACGGAAGCGATAAGCGTCAGGAGTAATTTTCAATAAAACTAGAACAGCGGCAATAAATTCTCCGTTGGACCTTAACGAAAAAAAAAAGAGAGAAACCCATTTTTGGAAAAGGTTTGTGCTGACATGGGCATTGTGAAGTAACGCGGTATGTCGTAATCAATTACCCGTTTTGTACATTTCATATTTACGAACCAGGCTTTTGAGCGAACACCGTTAGATCCGATTATCTGATATGAACAAATTTCTGGCTTCTCTGTATCACTGGATTACATACTGCAGTCAGCCAAAAAATCATTCAGAACTCTCATTTTCCTAAATTTATAATTCATAGGCTGTGGCATCGAAATATTTCAGTTTCGCAATTATCTTTACTTTATTACGGCCTAGGCTGGAGAAAACTGGTTCAGGACGCGTTAAATTATCGTATAACATGGAAAGTCGCGTGTTTAAATTCTAATTAAAACGTGCTCTAACACGCACCCATGAAACATAGTACTCGTGTTATGTGCCAACTGCACTTACCGGTTGTTCCTGCTCTTCGTAGTCCAGTTGATGAATGTTTTTCTATGTAATGACCTATGTTCATCTCGCTAGCTTATTTATTAACAGCCTGTTTTAATTTTTATTTTCAGAATCACGTTATCGTACGGAGGATGGTTTTCTGTTATTTCTTGCACTTTTTATCGTCTATGAATTTCGGAACAATCTTTTTCCGTGCAGAAATATCACTTATATAGAAGCTAGAATGTGTAAAACACATGCCAGAGTTTAAAAAATAGATTTTTCCCGACAGATCCATGAACTATAGATTTTGTATAAAGCCGTAGAAATAATTATAGACAAACAACATTACCACCCACAAAATTTTGATTTCTTTATTACTATGTATTTCTGAAGTTCTGCTACATCGATAAGTGACACTTCTGTGACTGGTTTATTTCTCAGTGAAACATACAGTCACGAAAGCAGCCTGTAAAAGATACTTATCCACGAACCGAAGGAGGTTGTTCGGAGTTATAGTAGTATTCCAGATCAGCCACAGTCCAAACCTGTAAGACAATTTTGCTATGAGAATGTAAACGGCAAAGAGTGAACGACGGATAGTGAATTTTAATCTCGTTTCAAGCACTGAGAGCATATACTGCTTTTATTCACGAAATTACGGTGCCTTTTCTTCCAAGTATTCTGTTTTTGTGCATAAAGTCTTTCTTGCATTTTGCTTGACACATCCATCCCACACTCCACTGATCAGGCAGGTTATTCTTCATTGGCTGACAATAGCTACTTTTATTATTTTATCCGCCGTCCGTAATTCTGGAGAGACAATTTATCCAATTATATCCACATGCGTTACCTTCCCGTTACGTTTCAAATCACGATATTTCGTCTACATCTACATAGATACTCCGCAAGCCACCGTACGGTGTGTGGCGGAGGGCACCCTGTACTACTTTTTGTCATTTCCTCTTCTGTTCAATTCGCAAATACAGAGAGCGAAAAACGGCTGTCTGTACGCCTCCGTATGAGCCCTAATTTCTCTTATCTTATCTTCGTGGTCCTTACGCGCAATGTGTGTTGGTGGTAGTAGAATCGTTCGACATTCAGTAGTGTGTCTCCAGGCATTCCCATTTGTGTTCCCGAAGCATCTCCGTAACACTTACGTGTTGTTCGGAGCTACCGGTAACAAATCTAGTAGCCCACCTCTGAATTGTTTCGATGTTTTCCGTCAGTCCGACCTGCTAGGAATCCCAAATACTCGACTAGTACTCAAGAACAGGTCGCATAGGCGTTCTATGTGCTGCCGTTCCTAAATTCTCCCAATAAAACCGAAGTCGACCATTTGCCCTCTCTACCATAGTTTTGACATGCTCCTTGCACCCCACATCGCTTTGCAACGTTACGCCCAGACATTTAAACGACTTAACTGTGTCAATCAGGACACTAGTAATACCGTATCGGAATGTTACAAGTTTGATCTTCATACTCGTCGGCATTAACTTACATTTTTCCACATTTCGGGCTAGCTGTCATTCAGCATACCAACTGAAAATTTTGTGTAAGTCATTGTGTCTCTTCCTGCAGTCACTCAACTTCCAACACCTTAGCGTACACCATGGCATCATTAGCAAACAAACAACGACAGTTCGATACACACCCTGCGCGCAAGGTCATTTACGTAGAGGGTGTTGAAAAAGTCTCTCCGCAGTGCCGTATGATTGTTAGCCGCGCGTGCCGTATGATTTTTCGCCTGCCTGGGTTACTTCCCTTCAAGTGGACTCTCCCAACATTCCACTGTTTCGTTTATCTCAGACAGCGTCAGTAGTGTCCTTGGTGTGTGTCGTTACGTGTTGACGTGAACGTTTAGTTCCTCTGCTCGTTTGTTTCGTTTTTGTCACTGTTAAAATATTAACCATTATAGAACGTGTGTTTTTAGTCGAACAAGTGTTCAAAGCTGGCGGTAAATGCACAGTTTCAGTGCGTCAAACATTTAATTCAGTTTTCCCGGAGAGAACACTCCCACATCGCGATACTGCGCGAGATTTGATTAACAAATTTCGAAGTGCGGGTTCAGTGACAGATGCACCTTAAAGTGGTCGTCCTAGCGTTTTGTCTGAGGATAAACTACTCGATATTTCCGATGAAATGTCCACGAGTCCGAACAAGTCAGTAAGAAAACTTGCCCAGGAAATCGATGTTAGTGTCGGAACGGCCCACATAGCTGTAAGGAAAAAATTAGAGCTTTTCCCGTACAAAGTGACAGCCGTACAAGAACTCAAAAATACCGATCATGGCAAGAGACTGCATTATTGTCAATGGTTCAAAAATTTCGTTCTACAAAATGGAAGGGATATTCTCAATGAAACGTTATTCACTGATGAGGCGTTGTTTCATTTATCGGGGTACATGAACTCGCAAAATTCTCGTATGCGGAGTACTGCAAATCCATTGTGTATTTATGAGGAACCACTTCGTTCTGTGAAAATAGGAGTTTGGATTACAGTTTCTAGACTTCGGATTGTGGATACCATATTTTTCAACGTAACAATAAACGGACAACGAGACTGCGGGGATATTCTGTGTCCATTCACAGGAGAGCTTGTGTTAAGTGATGTACTGAACGGTTATTTTCAACAAGATGATGGAACCGCGCATACAGCTCGCGTTTCAATGTCACTGCTTGCTGACGTTTTTGGAGATCAAAGGGACTTTGGCCTCCACGATCGCCTGACCTAACACCACCTAACTTTTTCTTCTGGGGTGCAGCGAATGCAACTGTCAATAAAAACCGACCAAAATCCATCGACGAATTGAAAACTGCAGTATCCACTTTCACTGCTTCTGTTACAGAAGAATGTTACAGCTTGTGTTTGGAAACATGATTAGACGAATTGAATTGTGTATTCAATAACAGGGGGGGCACACTTTCAACATTTAATGTGAAAATTTGTCACTAAAAATGAATATTCAATAAATTAATAACTTGTATTTCACTGAGTTTCATTTCGGTATATTCACTTCGGCATATGGCACGCGCGGCTAACAATCATACGGCACTGCGGAGAGACTTTTTGAACAGCCCGTCTATAGGGAACAACAGCGGTCCGTCACACTTCCCTGGGGCCCTCCTGACGATTCCTTTGTTCTATTTTCCTTCTCTTGTTTAACTGCCTACGCCAATGGAAAAAATCTCGTACTAACATTTGTATTCCCTGTTCATTTTCTGCTAATGCTATAGTGATGACACTGTAATTAGTAAAAAGAGCATTTTAATTGTCTTACAAAGTGTCGCATATGTTCTTTTTTCCATCAAAGTTCTGTTACACAGTGTTTGAACATGCCTCGCACGTTTCCGCTCCTTGCTACTGACGCGGAAAACACATGATGTATGCGGATGCTTAAAATCGTTTTGGATTGTACATAGAAGGGATACGTTGTTAGCAAAAATCTTATGTTCGTTTGTTCAAAATCTTATATCTCCAACAGTTCTTCATCGATTCCTTGAATTTTTGACGTGCGTGTTCTTCGTTACCTACTGGGACGCCGTATGGTACATATATTACATGCATGACAAATAAGTATGTAACTATTGTATTGCATATACCATATGGCGCTCCAGTATTCGAATGCAACGTTGGAATCATCCCGCTGCAGGGCAGCGCCCGCGCGCACACGCCCATTCGGGCGAATGTTACGACTCAGCGATTTGGTTGGGAAACACTGGAACATCCTCTGTCAGCCTGACTGTTTTACGTCCTTGGCGACCTGGAGAAAGACCAGCTCGGACGGCGGTTTCGGTCACACGAGGAATTACAAGAGTGGGCGTGGTTGTGGACTCGTCAGCGGCCGACCGCATCCTACGAGACAGGAACTGATCTCGTCTCCCAGTGGGATAACCGTGTTAACGCGTGTGGTGGCTACTTTTGGATGGAAACATTCCATAGTCCTGTTATTGCGAGTGCTGGGTTTTCATCTTTCTGCCCTTCATAGTGAGAAACGACTAATTTTGATTTTCCTCTATATTTAATAGTTTAAATTTCTTAAATTTCAGTTACGTTTGTGTATTTACCAACCACGGTTCCGTTTTTTAATAATTGTCTAGTTTATATTTCCACCTTCTTCATTAAGTTTAGGGGTTGCGATTCCTGTGTTCGATGCTGGTAATAAAAAAAGCTACTTGTTACCACTGTGAATAATTTTTTAGTCATATAAACGTAAAGTTTTGTGAGCGTGTTTCTTAACACCAGTGCAACAGTTTTGCGGCTTCACAAACGTGTCCATGTTGTAGCTAAGCGTGGGCTAATGCCTTTTATGGTTCACTCAGTTCACACCTTCGTGGTGGTGCCAAATACAGAGTTCCCGTTTTGTTTCGAATTTTTGTAATTGTTAGAAACCATCATCCGAATGATGTATGTAAATTTTCTGTTCGTGATACGTCAGATTACTTTTGATCCGCGTAAGTAAGGTGTTCAGATATTTGCGTTCACCATTTCTCGAACGATATCACTCTTTCGGTTTTTTGCCTTGAAGGATAACAACTGCGAAAAATAAACACTTACCACAATATTAAGGATGATTACAAAACGACAAGACGGTGTAGGATCTGCGTGTTCGACGCCGAGCGGTGTCAACCGTTGTTCGTGTTTTATTCTTTATACATTCTTTTTTTTACCTGCGAAGGATTTTATTTTTCTAACTACGTAATTAGAACAAATAATATGCGACCTACAAAGAAAAATGTTTTGTGTAGAAGTTGGTCATGGTCTGCCTGTCTCGAATTACGCCCGCATCTCGTGGTCGTGCGGTAGCGTTCTCGCTTCCCGCGCCCGGGTTCCCGGGTTCGATTCCCGGCGGGGTCAGGGATTTTCTCTGCCTCGTGATGGCTGGGTTTTGTGTGCTGTCCTTAGGTTAGTTAGGTTTAAGTAGTTCTAAGTTCTAGGCGACTGATGACCATAGATGTTAAGTCCCATAGTGCTCAGAGCCATTTGAACCATCTCGAATTACGAAATTTATTATTTTATTTTTTAATAGTCACGAAACGTACTACAATAATGGATGAGAATACCTTGTCACGTTTATTGCGAGGTGACAATCAGTTTATACCTGGATCATTACTGGGACTACCAACAAATAACAGAAAAGATTACAGTCTCTAGAGAAAAATTTTTGGCAGTGTAATTTTAATCGGTATTTATTGATTTATAAAAATATTGATATTCTGTGGGCGATTACTATCTACTATCGATATTAGGACGACGGTGATGAAATCAAAATCATTGTCGATGTTTTGCCGCTATCGTACATCCTAGTGAAGGACGCAGCTTTAATATAATACCTAGAAAACTACCACGTCCTCAAGATGAAGAACTGTACGTCAAAATACGAGACAGCCTTAGTGATCGTCGAGAATTAATCCGCCCTTTGGGTGAGGTGGTGTCAGGAATGCGAACGGCCGCCTTAGAAACAGTTATACTCTCCCGCTACGCAGGCTTTCTTTGCGACCTACACTGGTTTGCCATCAGGAGCGCAATAAATCGCGATTGGCAATAAAGGCGTGCGGTGAAGATTGGAAAGCAATGCGGAGCTGTAGCTGTGATGAGAAACTCTGTGTATTTAAATGCGCGGCCCTACTCGGCTACAAAATGGCGTCGGCCTTGAGGCTGCAGTCGGCTCTCACCCTTGGCCGCTAGTATACGTCGCCTTCAGCACGCACTTCCAACTAACGAGCCACACTTGTAGGTTCCAACATAGAAAAAAGAAAATTGTTTATGTATCCTACGAACAATGAGTGTTTTGTGACCTGAATGTTTTTCCCCTCAAGTTCCATTTGCTCTGATACGCATATTACGTGTTATAGGTACTACGCAGATTTCTATACGGTGCAAACCCATAAAGTATTTATATGTAAGTAGGTTTTGTCAGGTGCGAATTTCACCGAACCGTCAGTTTAATAAATTATGATTGCAAAATACTAGCACGTATTATTTACACAGGAATGGAAAGATTACTAGAAGCCGTCCTCGGGGGAGATTAGTTCTGGTTTCTGTGTCGATGATGGAAGATGTTGGAAGAAGTATATGTAGTGAAGGAAGGCAATCCTACGTGTATAACATTTGTAGATTTACAGAAAGCTTTTGACAATGTTGACTGGAAGGCAGGTTTGAAAATTCTAAAGGTAGCATAGATAAGGGTCACAACTTGTACTAAAAGCAGAGCGCAGTTATAAGACTCAAAGGACATGAAACAGAAGCAGTAATTTTTGAAGAGAGGCAGCATTGTACGTGATCCCATATGTTATTCAAGTGCACTAAGCGAGTAACAAAGTCTGCCAATTACTGGACGAATTCTGAAACAGTACTACACATTTGATAAATCATACTTATTTTAGAACACAAAGGAATTAGCAACTAAATTTAACAACATAAATATTCCTGCAGGTGGTAGGTTTGTCTCTTTTGATGTAACTAACCTATTTACAAATGTAACGGGTGAAGAAACAACAGACATAATTTTTGAAAACTTAATAAAACATTAAAAATTGTCAGTGGCAGAAATATGAGAAGTCAAGGACGTGTCGCACCTGATATTATCTCATAATTACTTCACATTTTTAATGGGAAAGTTTACCAACAGAATGGGGGGTCTTGCCATGGGCAGACATATTTCTCAGTCATCTGGAAAGTAAGTTCTTGAATGAAAACAACAGATTCAAAAGTAAAATAATATGTTACTGGAGATATGTTGATGATATCTTGCTTCTATTTGATGGAACAAAACATGAGGCCGAAGAACTACAGCAGTATTCAATTCTTTCCACAAAAACATAAAATTCACAATAGAACATGAGGACCTTAAAATCACCAACCATCAACAAAAACATAAGTTCAGAATACACAGAAAACACATACACAGACATAACACTGGACAACTCATCATGGCATCCCATCACACAGAAACATGTTGCATTCATGTCCATGCTACACAGAGTACATTCTCTTGATCTGGAAGGAAACAACCTCAAGAATGAGATAGATACAATAAAGAGCAATTCCATAACCAATGGCTACACAGCCAAAACATCTGACAATTTAGACAGACAAATACACAAAAGCAACACTATGAAAGAAGAGAAATTATTCGCCAGTATCGCATACCTGGGCCCCTTCTTTTAGTGTCCAACCCGGAGGTTGCAGCAGAGCGCCATTCCTCTCTTCTGTCTGCCTTCCTCTTCATTTCCATTTATGTCTTACATCCAACGTCATTCATGATCTGCTGCCGATTCCTTCCCTCAATAGCTCCTTCTGTTACTGTTGCAATGATGTCGTTGTGTCGTAGGATGTGCCCTACAAGTTTGTCTCTTGTTTGGATGTGGCTCCACAGAGATCTGGTTTCCTGTACTCTTCTAAGCACCTCTTCATTTGTTACTTTCTCTCGCCAGGTGATCTTCATCATCCTTCTACAGCACCACATCTCCAGGGCCTCTAGCCGTCTTCTCTCTTCTCTTCCAATCGTCCAAGTTTCACACCCGTGTAGGGCCACACTCCAAACGAAACCTTTCACGATACGTTTCCTTATTTTCAGACTGATGTTGTTTCTGGTGAGTAAGTTCCTTCTCCGATTAAATGCAATTTTGGCCTTTTGTATTCTGGTCGCAATTTCTTTCCTGCTCCTTACATCTCTTGAGATTTTGCTTCCCAGGTAATCACTTCCAGCTCCTCTCTTCCAATTCTCATTCTCAGAGGTTCATATTCTGCTCCTCCACTGCATATCATCACTTTAGTCTTTTTCTTGTTTATTCTTATTCCATACTGATTACATAGAATTTTTTTCCATTGTTCTGAGGACTTTCTCTAGATCTTCTTTTGTCTCCGTGACTATAGCAATATCATCTGCATAACGTAACATGTCTATCTTCTGACCATTAATTTTGATACCCACCTCAGTAGTTTCTCGAACTTGGTGTATAGCTTCCTGGATGTAAGCATTGAATATAAGAGGAGAGAGAGCACATCCTTACCTTACCCATTTTCTAATATTTGCTTCTTGTTCCTGGTGACAGTTCCTAATCACTGCCACCTCATTCTTACAGAAACTGAGTATCACACGGATGTCTTTGTGTTTCATTCCACTTTTCCTCAGCACTCTGAACATCTCTTGCCAGGTAACGTTATCAAATACCTTTTCCATGTCAACAAAGGCAATATAAGTTGGTTTATTTTTCTGTAACTGCTTTTCGATGACGAGTCTCAGTGTCAGAATCGCCCCCCTTGTTCCCAATCCCCTTCTGAAGCCGAACTGATCTTCACTCAGCATATCCTCCACCTTCTCTTCAGAACCATTTTCATGAGAATTTTTGATGCATGTGATTTTAGGCTTAGGGTTCGGTACTGTTAGCATTTTGTAGCTGCTGCCTTCTTTGGTACAGGAACAATGATACATTTCTGGAAGTCTGTTGGTATTTCTCCTGTGTTATAGATGGACCTAATAAGTTTAAGCAGCATCATTTTCATGCTGTCACCAGCATTTATTAGTTCTGCAGGCATGTCATCAATACCCGTTGCTTTGTTGTCCTGTAGTTCTTTTAGAGCTCTGTCAAATTCTTCTTGCAGAATGTCATCTTCTTCTACTTGCTCTCCTCTTCTTATTACTTCCTCCGAAACAGGTGTTCCGGCATACAACTCCTGTATGTATTCTTTCCATCTTTTAACCATGTCTTCACAAAACAGCATTTTGCCCTCTTTATTTTCTGTTCTGCCTGAGAGTGTTGTTTTACGTTTGTTAAAAAATTGATTTGCTGTTCTCTAGGCTACATCAGTTCTTCCGTTTTGCATATTTTCTTCCACTTCTCTGCACATTTCTTCAAGAAAATTTTCTTTTGCTTTCCTAGCTTCTCTATTAGTTAAATTCGTTAGTCTTCTGTATTCAGCTTTTCCTTTTTCATCAGTTGCACTTTTGTATAATTTCCTGTTTCCTACAAGCTCAATAATATCTGCTGTAATCCATTTGCTCTTGTTTTTGCGTTCAGTTCTTCCCACTATCTTTTCTGCTGCTTTGTATATACCAGATTTAATTTGATCCCAGTCTTCATTTACTCCACCATGCTGAAAATTCTTAGCTAGGTTATCCGTTTCATGAGCATAGGACTTTGCCAGTCCCTCAGTGTTCAGTTTTTCTAGTTCCCATTTAAGTTTTACTGGCTTCTTCTTGAAACGTTTGAATCTCGGTGAACTTTTCAACAGGACCAGCTTATGTCACTGCCTGTGTCTGCAGGTGGACAGCTCCTGCTATCTCTTATCTGGTTCCTGAAACGTGCTTTCACTAGAATGTAATCAATCTGTTGTCTCCTCAGGTCTCCAGGGCCTTCCATGTGTATCTTCTTCGTTTGTGATGTTGCAAATGTGTGTTTGCAACAGTTAATTGGTTCCAGGAGCAGAACTCGATAGGCTGATATCCTCTTTCATTTCTTCTTCCAAGTCCATATTTGCCAACAATTCCTTCCTCCGATTCTTCACCCACAATCGCGTTCTTGTCCCCCATGGCAATCAGGTTTTCATCTCCCTTAACATTTCTCATCGCATTACTTATTTCTTCGTATATTTCGTCAACGACTGCATCTTCTTCTTTGGATGTTGGCATGTATATTTGTATTATCACAGTGTCCTTTGGTTTAGTTTCAGGTTTGACTAGTATTATTGGAGAGCTATATTGCACATATCCCTTGACACGTGAGCCATAGTTTTTCCTCAAAATTATTCCAACTCCTCCCATTTTTGGTCTATCTTGGTCAGTTCCTGTGTGAATGACTCTGTATTCTCCAGACCAGAAATCACCTGGCTGGGCCATCTCATGTCCGATATGCATAGGATATCGATTTCCAGTCGCTCCATTTCAAAATGCAGTCGTTCCATTTCAAGTTTTATCTGGGTCCCATATTACAAAAAATAGCTAACCTTAAAAAAAATGTTACAGTTTCCTTCTCAACTAATAATAAAGTAGGGACCTTACTCATCCATAACATAAAATCAAATACGTACACATACAACAATGGTGTAGTGTACAAAGTATCATGTCCCAGTTGTCCTGCCTACTGTGTAGGGAAACCAGTCAGAAACTTCAAAACCCGTTTTCAAGAACATGTAAATGCTTTCAGACTCAACTACTTTGTAAAATCAGTCATTGCACAACATATGTTGGCAACGAAACATGGTATCAAAATTCTAGAAAACAATTTGGTAGTGTTACATAATGAAGCCAATGGTAAGACCTCCACAAAATCAAAAAACTAGAATCGATGTTAAATGAACAAACAGATTTCGCAAGCCACAGCCAATTCAGTAATTTTAAAGACCTATTCTAAAGTTATTTCCTGCATATGTCAATTGTTTTCTGCAATAATTATATCTTTAGCACTATCAAAAATTCATCTTTGACCACATCATGTACAACATCTGTGAAGTGTTTGCAAACAATTATTTGCGAATGTATCTCTTGACTGACGTGATATGTTTGAAAACGATGGAGAAAAAAGTGTGCTGTAGCTAAAATGTTAAAAACGTTTTTCTTGGATTATTTGGTAAGTTTATACTATTTATCTTTTCCACTATTTCGTACATATTTACCGCGTTTGACTTACGAAATTCGTAACCTAACGTGTAACCTTTTCGTGATAGGAATATGCTTTGCACCTCATTCAAGAGAAAAAATGAAGTATGTATTAAGACGAATTACACCTGTAAATGGATGCACAGGGTCCGAAATGCATCGTGTACTGGATAAAACACGAAAAATTGTGACTGAAAGCATTTTTTAATCGATACCCCGAGTGTAAAAACTTTGATGCATGGCCTGTCAGCGGTGGTTTAGATGAGTGAATATGAGGATATGCTAAAAAGGAATGTCTCTGAATTTTTAATGTGAAAACTCTTACAGCTTTTTCAATAAAACAAACGTTATTAATATTCCACATCTTTATTCTTCATGTCTACATATTTGCAGTCTTTTGCAGCTAGAGAACTCCGAATTGTAGTGTGTGTACGTGAGAAACAACGTGCTTTAATCGAGTTTCGAATTCGAAGAGTTGGTCCGCACATGGAGGTACAGCATGACAACGGCGGACCGCTGCCACGTCTGCAACAGTCCGACGCGTTCGGTCCACTGTCCGTCATCGATCATCCTCCATACAGTACCGACTTGGCCCCATCCGATTTACAAAACTTAAAATAAACCCTCCAGGACAACACCCTGGGAGTGATATAGCTGTGCTAGCAGAGGTGAGGCAGTGGTTCTGTCAAACACTCTACAGGGGCGCTACCAAGCAACCAGTCTCTCGTTGGTTCAAAATGGTTCAAATGGCTCTGAGCACTGTGGGACTTAACATCTGTGGTCATCAGTCCCCTAGAACTTAGAACTACTTAAACCTAACTAACCTAAGGACATCACACACATCCATGCCCGAGGCAGGATTCGAACCTGCGACCAGACTGCAGCGCCTAGAACCGCACGGCCACTTCGGCCGGCTGGTCTCTCGTTGGGAAAAATCTGTTCGTCGCCAGGGTAACTATGTTGAGAAATAAATCTATAGGTATGAAGAGCAAAGACGTATATTGTTAATAACGTTCGCTGTAATGAAATAGCTTTAAGAGTAATTCGGAGGGATTATTTTTAAGCGCGCTTTAGTAGAATGGAATGTAGATTGTGTTGAAAAGGGGCTATAATTTGAATCTCGTCAGTATAGAGGTAATGAATGCTGGAGAATTAAACGACGCGATGGTGAGGATATGAGACACACAGTGCTGTACATGGGATTTACTATTTGGATAGTAAAATAACTGACAGTGTTTGGAGTAGAGGTGATGTAAAATTCAAACCGACAATAACAAGAAAAGTGTTTCTGAAAAAGAGAAATGGACGATAAACAGTTCAGGCAAGAAGAAAATAGAAGCTTTTGAAATGTGGTGCTATAATAGATCGTTAAAAATTAAACGGGTAGTTCGGACAAATCGGGGACGAAAGAAATTTGTGGCACTACTTGACTATAAGAAGATATGGGTTGATAGGAAACATCCTGAGACATAAAGGAGTTTGGTAGTCGGACGCGAAGGCGTTACTACAGTAAGAAAGTTCAAACTGGTGTAGTTCGCAGTAGTTACGGAAAGATGAGAAGGCTTGTACGGGACTGAGTTGCGTGGAGCGTTTCATGAACCCGTCTTGACGCCGAGATCGCAAAAACAATGCAAAAAAATTAAGAAACCGCAGAGGAAGACTTTTTTTCTACAGGAAATTGCAGCGGATGATTACCGTTATATCAGTACTAATTAGTGACGATTATCCCGGAATAATGGGTTGTTTCGTGAATAACATTGTTCCATATCACTAGTGGTCTAACTAACACACGTAAATGAAGTTTCAACGTGAATCCCCCAGGAAACGATGCACAAGTGTCAGCTTTCGGAGGAACATAAGCGTAGTTTCGGAGGTTTCGACGGTTTACTGAGTTCATGAAAATCGCTGCCCTCTCATTTCTCGTTTGACATATGGGACCAAGAAGAAGGTGTTGGCCGAAAAATCAAATGAATATCCGGATTGAGATAGTAGTTCGATGTGTTTCTTCGACAATTGCAGTTTTTCTCTATGCTGGCATTGTCATGATCCAGAATGATGCAACGTTTTCGGCTGAATTCCACGATTTCATAGGTGATTTGTAGCACACGAATTGCTCTGTACCATTCAGCACTGCCAGTTTCTCCATTCTCTAGTGGATGGTCACGACGTATCCACTGTAAGAACCGAGCGTTAATTTTCTAAGAATTGCTTCTACAACTCTTTTATTGGCATCGAACTGTTTATTGCTGCTTAGGTACCGACCCACAAGAATGTATCACATTTTCGTCTCCTGTTGTGACCTTGTGTACGAGCCCAAGTTTTTGAGCGTTTGCTTACACCAGTGGACACAGCCAGTTTTTCAGCTTCGATCACTTTCTGCCGTCGTGAAGATCAGAAATCGTTTTCAAATACATGCATACTAGTACTATGCAGCATACGAATCCACTCACTTTAACGATTTTTATCGCTTGTATAACAATTCTGTTACTATAACATACCACACTTTTCCAGGAGCCATGCTCCCACAGAAACCAGTTACGACCGAAGCTTTCATATCGTAACGCTGCGTGGTAATACATTTCAGAATCAACTTGCAACTGGAAACGATGCATTTGGATTGAAATTGCGAATGGAACCGATATTTTGCTTTTGCTTCCATTTCGACGTTATCACGGGTAATAAATTTAATTTCCGGTTGCGAAGAATGAAGACTAATGCACATGTTGGTTAATGATAATTTCACTAGTATTATTATTTATTGGAATTACGCTTTAACAGAGCACGTCAAATCAATGTTTCAGTTTCTGCTGCATGCTTTGTTCTTCGCCTTGACCCACATCCGTTTTTATATTTTCTTATCTCTGCTTCCGGAGCAGTTAGACTTTATGAGGCTGTGCCTGCAGATAACTCTCTGGATTTTGTTCTAAATAAATTCCTGTTATGTGTGTCCATCATGCTGAATATTGCTTCGTTGAGGTTATTTAGAGTCTCTGTAAACTGTGATGGTTGTCCTTTCAGCTTCAGTAAACATTAGATTCGTCAGTCTGTTATCATCCATTCTAGCGAAATGGCCGAAGAACATTATTCTTCCTTTGCACGTGGTGTGTATCATGTTCGCTACATGTTCATTTCTTTTTTAGGTCGCCGCCTGTTATATTCTGTTTCTGTTGTCCTTGGGTCAAGTATGCTTCTAACCACCTTCTCTCTATTTTCATGATTTTGTTGATGCCGCTCTATTTTGTGTGTTTCGGCACCGTAAAGAGCTTAAGAGCTCACTGCTGTATTGTAGTATTTAACTTTAGCGTCCCTCGATGAAGCTTTCTTCTTTTGTATGTTTCTGGTGCTCAGGAATGCAATTTTCGCTTCTCTACACTGCCCTTCACATAGTTTATGCTTGGCCGCTCACCTAAATATTTGAATGAGCTCACTTTTCTGATTTTTTTTTGTTCTATGAGTAATTTATGTGGATAGTTTTTTTTATAAATTCTGCCTTTGGAAAAGAGTTTTTTCCTGCCTGCACAATTAGGTTTTCTACTTGGATTTTGGAATTTCGTCGCTTGTCTGTTGCCAAGGCAGTGTCATCTGTGAATGCCAGGCAGTCCACATGGATGTTCCAGTTTTCGTTTCCCCATTTTACGCATTTCACTTCGGACTTTCTCACCTCTCGAATTACCTTTCCCAGGGCACAGCTGAAAAGAAAAAATGACAGTACATCACATTCGTCCTGTTTTTGTCTTAAAATGTTTCGAGGATTCTCCACAGAACCTGACTTTAGGTGAAGCATTCGTCGATGTGTGTTGGATAGTATTCCTACTTTTTGGATCCAACTTGAATTCTTTCATAATATTGATGAGAAATCTTCTGTGTCTGGTTTCATGCGCTATTCTTGAAATATACATATGTAGCTCTTGTGTCATAGTTTCTCTGGCGTCTCATCTGCAGAACAGTTTTTAGCTCCCAGATCGGTTCGTTGCGTGATCGCTAGCGTTGTACTATATTCCGTCTCAATATTTTGTACTTCTGTGTACCTGCAACACGTTTCCAAGGTATAACTCTATATTAAAGGACTACCTCACTTTTTTTAAAAAGTTTAAGTGTAAACTTGGAAGCTTATCACCAGCTCAGAAGACGAACATTCTTCTGTACGAAGGGCGTCCGTGGTCTTTTTTACATGTATTTGGAATTCATCGTTGTGTAATCTTTAAATTCACCATTTTCTTTGACTGGATCTAGGATTTTCCTCAGAATCTATTTTTACTTACCTCTTATTTCTCGCTTTATTCATAGCATGGCCTTCTATGACGTATAGCACCTCTGACACTACTGCCGTTCCTTAGGGAAATGAATACTGATTTTTTCTTGTAGACCCTTTTGATGAGTAGACGTATAATCTTCAATTCACTGACTCATAATGCAAAGGCTTCTTTCTCGGAGAAGTTAGAATCTATCAACTCCTATAGGCAATTCATATTTCTGCGTGTGTTTGATTCCCCCTCCTTCTACTTGACAAGTGGTGGTCTGATATTTTTTTTATAAATTCTGTTTCTCTAAAGTCCCCAATCACACCGAAGCGAGCAACGAACAAGCAATCTCTCTGGTGTAAACTTCATGCGTGCGTCAGTAAACGCATTCGGTCGCTTTCGGTTCGAATTCGTTAGTGTTGGCTCCTGTGCCGCTGGTTTTCGGTCCTTTAGCCAAATGTTGAAGCAGATTCGCGCCTTCACTTCGGCGCTAGCAGTGCAGGTACTTTTGGTCTGCTATCCTGTCTACTTCTGTTTTTTGAAATAGGTTGCGTGAACGATGGAGTACGCCGATGGAAAAGAAATATAATTAGTAGGAAGAAAGTACTCAAATGGCCTACTGTGGACGAAAGATCACGGTGAATTAATTACATGCTTGCATTTCTTTTTATATATACGCGATACTACTATATAAAGACAAGTCGTTAAACGTTGTGACCAAAAATCTCGAAACGTACGCCACTGATCTACTCCAACAGCGCGAGGAAAGCAACGCAATGTTCATGGGCTAGGTTCTTCACGACTTTGGCTCGCTGTCTGGGCACTGGGAGTGTTTCAGGTTCATCAGTCCACCATCTCGTTTTCTTATAGTTTGATCTTTAGTCTTCCATGTTTGTTTCCGTTTCTTAGTTCACAAAAACTGGCTTCAGCTCATTGTTCAAAATGGCTCTGAGCACTATGGGACTTAACTTCCAAGGCCATCAGTCCCCTAGAACTTAGAACTACTTAAACCTAACTAACCTAAGGACATCACACACATCCATGCCCGAGGCAGGATTCGAACCTGCGACCGTAGCGTTCGCGCGGTTCCAGACTGTAGCGCCTAGAACCGCTCGGCCACCCTGGCTAGCCAGCTCATTGTGCTTCTGATTACGACTTCTCGTGTGCATTGCACTCTTCGAACTGCATCGTGAATATTTTGCTCGCATTCTGAGTTCTGCTCCCAACTTTAATATTGGGTGAGGTAAATAATTTCGTATTTGGTCTTGTTTCATACAAGACAGGAACTGGCTTCGTCACTTTGTGTCCTGTGGACTTTTGTGTATTTGTTACTGCTTACGAATCTGCGTGTGAACTGCTCTATTTAAATGCATGTTAAGTCCATTGCTTTTGTTATACTTTATTTTCGTCTGCATCTGTTTTCTGTACTTTCTCACGTGGAGAACTCTACGTTAGCAGGTTGCCCGTATTTGTAATTAGCTGTATTGCAAATTGTCACGGAATGAGTATGTAATTGTGCGTCTAACTTGTTTGCTTCTTGCGAATAAGTCCCATGCATTTTACAGTGCCATGCATTTTACAGTGGCTTGCAGAGTACAGATGTATAGGTAGACGAGTGTGCTTTGTAGTCCTGGTAGCCATGCAAATGTCTGCACACGTTATTAGCAGGTACTACAAACAGGACATTTCAGTAGAAGTTAATAAAAACTTTGGTGGTCTCTGTTAAATGCGAGAGTACGAAACACAAATGGGAACAAAAATAAGATATAATACGAGCGATATCCTGGGAGTGCATTTAAATGTTATGAGCTAGATCGGAAAAGATCATTGTTGGCAACTGGAATAAAATAATAATTGGATCCTTTTACCGACCTACCAATTGTGATGATACAATCGCTGAAAGAAAACTTGAGTTTAATATCAAACACGTACCCGACTCATACAATTATAATTGGTGGTGACTTTAATTTACCCTCGATATGATGGCGAAAATACATGTTTAATTCCGGAGGGACACATAAAACATCATCCGAAATTGTGCTAAACGCATTCTCTGAAAATTATTTCGAGCAGTTAGTTCATGAGCCCACGCGAATAGTAAACGGCTGTGAAAACACACTTGATCTCTTAGCAACAAATAATCCTGAGTTAATAACGAGCATCAAAACGGATACAGGGATTAGTGAACACAGGTTTGTCGTAGCGAGACTGAATATTGTAACCCCCAAACACTCCAGACATAAACAAAAAATGTACTGTTCAAGAAAGAAGATAAAAATTCACTTGACACCTTCCTGAGAGACAATTTCCACTCCTTCCAAATTAACAACGTAAGTGCAGACCAGATGTAGCTTGATGTCAAAGAAATACTATCGGAAACACTTGAGAGATTTATACCAAATAAAATGAACAACGGAGCTGATCCTCCTCGGTACACAAAACGGGTCTGAACACTGTTGGCAGAAACAACGAAAAAAACATGCCCAATTTAAACAGATGCAAACTCTCCAAGATTGGTGATCTTTTACTGCGGGATTCTTATAATAGTTTCCACAACGAAACTTTGTCTCGAAACCTGGCAGAAAATCCAAAGAGATTGTGTTCGTCTGTGAAGTATGCTAGCGAAAGACACAATCAATGCCTTCTCTACGCGATAGCAATGGAGATACTATCGAAGACAGTGCTACCAAAGGAGAGTTACTAAACATAACCTTCCGAAATGCCCTAACAAAAGAAGACTGAGTAAATATTCCAGAATTCCAATCAAGAACAGCTGCCAACGTGAGTAACGTAGAAGTAGATATCCTCGGAGTACTGAAGCAACTTAAATCATTTAATAAAAGCAAGTCTTCTGGTCCAGACTGTATACCAATTTGGTTCCTTTCAGAGTATGCTGAAGCATTAGCTCCATACTTGATAATCATATACAACCGTTCGCTCGACGAAAGATCCGTACCCAAAGACTGGAAAGTTGCACAGTCAAACCAATATTCAAGAAAGCTAGTAGGAGTAGTCCACTAAATTACAGGCCCATATCATTAACGTCGATATGCAGCGGTTTTTCTAACATATATTGTGTTCGAACATTATGATTTACCTCAAAGGAAAAGGTCTATTGACGCACAGTCAACACCGATTAAGAAAACATAGTGCTTGTGAAACACAGCTAGTTCTCCACACAGATGAAGTGTTGAGTGCTGTTGACAAGGGATTTCAAATTGATTCCGTATTTCTGGAGTTCGAAAATGCTGTTGTCACTGTGCCACACAAGCGAATTGTAGTGAAATTGTATGCTTATGGAATATCGTCTCATTTATGTGACTGTCTTTGTGATTTCCCGTCAGAGAGGTCACAGTTCGTCGTAACTGCCGCAAATTCATCGCGTAAAACAGAAGGGATTTTAGGCGTTCCCTAAGAGAGTGTTATAGGCCTTCTGCTGTTCCTTATCTACAAAAACGATTTAGGTGACAATCTGGGTAGCCGTCTTAGGTTGTTTGCAGATGACGCTGTCGTTTATCGACTAGTAAAGTCATCAGAGAATTAAAAAAATTCAAAACTATTTAGAAAAGATACATGAATAGTTCGAAAATTGGCAGTTAACCCTAAATAACGAAAAGTGTGAGGTGATCCACATGAATGCCAAAAGGAATCCGTTAAACTTCGATTGCACGATAAATCAGTAAATCTAAAGGTCTTAAATTCAACTAAACACCTAGGAATTAAAATTACGAACAACTTAAATTGGAAGGAACACGTAGAAAATGTTTGGGGAAGGCTAACCAAAGTCTGTGTTTTATTGACAGGACACTTAGGAAATGTAACAGATCTACTAAGGAGACTGCCTACACTACGCTTGTCCTCTTTTGGAATACTGCTGCGCCGTATGGGATCCTTACCAGGTAGGACTGCAGAGTACACCGAAAAAGTTCAAAGAGGGACAGTACGTTTTGTATTATCGCGAAATAGGGGAGACAGAGTCACTGAAATGATACAGGATTTCGGATGGACATCATTAAAACAAAGCCGTTTTTCAATGTGAAGGAATCTTCTCACGAAATTCCAATCACCAACTTTCCCCTCCGAATGCGAAAATGTTTTGTTGACGCCGACCTACATAGGGAGAAACGATCACCATGATAAATAAGGGAAATCATAGCTCGTACTAAAACAATAGGTATTTGTTCTTCCCGCGCGCTATAAGAGATTGGAATAATACAGAAATGTAAAGGTGGTTCAATGAACCCTCTGCCAGCCACTTAAAAATGATTTGCAGAGTATCCATGTAGGTGTAGATGTAGAAATTTCTCTTCTACCAATTCTTTTTAGTACCTCCTCATTAGTTTCGTGATCTATCCACCTAATCTTCGGCATTCTTCTGTAGCACCACATTTCAAAACCTCATATTCTCTTCACGCACAGATTAGTAAGCTGTAACAAATAGACACGACTCCACAGAATACCATGAGACAAAACCAGCTTCTGTTTCGTTTGAAACAAAAGCAAACTCACTGCCCGCCCCAACCCCTATATTACAATGAGAGCAAGGATGATGCAGAATACGAGCAACATATTGACAATGCAGTTCGAAGAGTGCAACATGCACGAGAAGTCTGTAATGTGGACGATAACTTCCAGTTGGTATCATCCACACGATCGAAAATGCAATATTGGCTTTACAAATAAATACACTTTACCACCAGACTACCAATCTCACCCGTAAAGAATAAATGATAAATATTATCGTCTAGCACTCGTAAGAATATAGATTAACGCGCCATATTTTCCCGAATTGGCCAGGGTACTGGGAACGCTACTGTCCGTTTGTGTTTCCATACCGTAACACGGGCCTTTCACTTCCGATATTTTGGTGTTCTGTGATTTTCGGTACCACTTCTTCCGGTCCCTCTTGTGCAAACGCTTTCTCACATTTACCAACGACTGGTACTGAACACTGGTGGCGAATTGTTAGCGAATGTGCAGTGGCTTGTGTTCTTTTCCATTCGCTCCGGTGTAAATGGCGGTCAGGAGGACGTGGAGTGGCGCCTTTCCTGCTCGTGTCTTCGTTTGTTCTGCAGCTGTGTCTAGCTCGAGAATCAGAAAAGAATACCATTTCGCTAGTTGGCACATCCCATCTGTCGTAAAACGACGAATATGGCATTCCTTGACTGCTGGGTGGTAAATTTAAGCAGATATTACTAACTACCTATAACGTTACTATAGTTAAAATATCCCTAAGCTATAAGCTACAGCTATTCAGAAATTGCACCGACATTTTCTCTCAATAACGTATAACACATGTTGTTCTTAAAATATAGTGATTAGCCATTCAGGGTCTCAGATACCAGAACGGGGCGAAGTGTTTTAAACTTTACTACGCTAAGGAGCAAAGGAGGGGAAGTACCCCCTACTGAAATTAGCGTTCTCGTCTCTACTGACCCCAATATCGACTGTACCTGGACTCTGCCCTTCCTTCCTTTTCGTTCAGAACGAACTTTCCGTGTCGCAATGCGGAGAAAACTCTTGCCGCTGCAAGCGCATACTTCTTTAGACTCTCCTTGACCTCATTCGCAACATAGAGCTATGAAATACGGGGCCCGGTTGAACATCTAAATACTTTCATCGGGACGTGTGGGAGCTAGAAAAGTGCCTCGAAGTAGAACAGTAAAGCAGGGTGCGAACTGCCGGAGCAGTAAAACCCGACCTCCCGTCACAGATTTTACCCCATACACCACAAACGCGCAAATTAGTTTGGATTCCAAGCCTTGAAGGAAAAGTATCGGAAACAAATGAGCAGAATTAACATGATTTCTCTTTGAAATAAATAATAGGAATGTTGGCACAAAACTAATCAAACGATAATAATTTATTACTATTGGATTGTTCAAAAAATGTGTGTGAAATCTTATGGGACTTAACGGCTAAGGTCATCAGTCCCTAAGCTTACACACTACTTAACCTAAATTATCCTAAGGACAAACACCCACACACCCATACCCGAGGGAGGACTCGAACCTCCGCCAGGACCAGCCGCACAGTCCATGACTGCAGCGCCCTAGACCGCTCGGCTAATCCCGCGCGGCACTATTGGATTATTATTACTAGTATTATTATTATTAATGTTTGGGCGCTACTGGACCACGCAATGTGCAACATGGGGCGTTCCCACGTAGCATTTCTGTGTCCAAATTACTTTCATTCTCTGAGAATTTGCCACTCCTCAGAGCAAGTTGTTTTTCTGCGAGGCGAACCGTGCAGTTGCAAATTTTCAGATTAAATATTTTCCTGTCTTGTATATCATGCTTTGTTATTCCTGCTTCTTTCAGGACTTCTTTTACTGAACCGATTATTGTTTCTATTTTTGTTTTACGGTGATTTTGGTGGAGTTCTACAACCTTTCTACTTAATCTGGTTGGTTTTCAGTTTGCCCATAGAACTTTAGCCTGCGGTTTTTCACACCCGGTTACATTGATGACACATGTTTCAATTTCGTTATGCTCTCTTATTCTGTATGTTCCTTTTGCAATATAATTTAGACGTAAAATTTCCTCCCTATTTTCCGTTCTCTCTTCAGTGTCTCTCTGTCTGTTTAAAATGAGTGTTTCAGGACCATGAATACGTTGATGACTGTGTCGTGTAGGCTAAGTTTGGGGCAGAGGATGACTCAGAAAGATAGAACACTTTCATTTTTATTACAGGAAAACGATGAAAGATAGAAACACTTTGAGCATGTCACTGGAAAGAGAAAGGTTCCAAATTTTATGACCGCAAAGGTATTGTACCATATATTCACCATGAGCACCATGCGTTGCTCGAGAAGCATCGAAAGTGTAGCCCATTTCATTCCACACCCCTGTTTACTGAATGGAACGTTTCAACAGTTTCCCAGCTGTTGAAGAGTAGCTGCCACAGGTGGGACAAAGACTCCGTCTTTTATGTACTCCACAAAACAAAATTCGTTAGGTGTGAGGTCTGGTTTCCTCGGCGCTCAAGATCTTGTCCACCTCTTCCAAACCGTGTTGCTACAAACAAAAAACAGTGCACCTGTGTCAAAACTTTCAACTTTCTTCTATCCAGTGGCACGCGCAATGTTTCCCGATGTTTTATGTCTACGATAAGTAGTTGAAATCTGTTCTTTCTTTTTGAATCAGATAGTATTTCGAGATATATTTTTTCTGATATCTGTTCTCTTATCGGCGTGAAAGTTGTTTCAATTGCGTGACAGCGAATTTCGTAACAATTTTTTCGAGGCCAGTTTCCTGAAACGTTTCGCCTAAATATTTGAACTGAGAATCTCTTTCGATTTTTCCCATATTTAGTGTTTAGAATTCTGAGTGCCATGTTCTTGCTGGATATGTAATTTCTTAACGATATTTATGTCTCTACTGTTTCTGCTGTTTCTTTAAGAATTTCTGTTTGTTTTTGCGCTGTTTCAGGTTCCTCACATAGAATTGACAGGTCGCCGCAAAAGTTAAACGGTCTATCCTAATAGTGGTTCACCCTATTTCGAGTAGTTCGTCAGTTCTTTGCTCCGATTTTAGCTTGCGCCATTCTTGCATGACTTTTTCTGAGACACCGTTGGAAAACAACGGAGAGAGTCCATCGTCTTGCCTAGCCCCTCTTTTAATTTCAAAATGTTCCAAAAATTTCTCCGCTGCATTTTGATTGAGATTTTGCACCATTTAGTGTTTATGGCATAGCTAGACCAATAGAAGGACCGGTTAATAGGACCCATTGTGCGACGTCAAGGAATCCTCAATTTAGTTTTGTACGGAAGCGTGGGGTTAAAACTGCGGAAGAAGACCTGCAGACAAGTACAGTAAGCAGGTTCGAATGGATGTGGCTTGCTGTAGCTATTCGGGCACAGAGTAGCGGGGACCTGAAGTCATATGTATTCCTTGTACTTAATGTAGTGTTGGCAGAAGAGCCAACACTGTTTTTCTAGAGGAGGCCGAAATGCACGCGTTTAATTACACGCTGACTGGCGTGAGGTCTGGAACAGGACAATATCTTGAGAATTGCAAATAAAGTAAGTAGTTGATATAATACTTAACTTTAATCCACAATTGTAGAACATCTCTCGTTACGGTACATGCTTCATAATATTAATTATCAATTGAATACGGCGCCTTGCTAGGTCGTAGCAAATGCAGCTGAAGGCTATGCTAACTATCGTCTCGGCAAATGAGAGCGTATTTGTCGGTGAACCATTGCTATGAACGTCGGCTGTACAACTGGGGCGAGTGCTAGGAAGGCTCTCTAGACCTGCCGTGTGATGGCGCTCGGTCTGCTATCACTGACAGTGGCGACACGCGGGTCCGACGTATACTAATGGACCGCGGCCGATTTAAAGGCTACCACCTAGCAAGTGTGGTGTCTGGCGGTGACACCACACTTAATATTGTTTTTCACTACTTGCGGTACTCAAAAATGTTCTGGTTCATGTGACAAGAATGCCTTAAAGAATGTAGTACCTTATCTAGCAACAGAGGGGTCCAGAGAAATGTAGACACTCTTTGATAGTTAATATCTTTGAAATAAACTGACATATCGCTAAATTTTGCGCTCTAGCGTAGTCCATTGTTCACTCGACAGACCTTGGCGCGCGTTTTCCAGCAGACGACACTGTTGCAATGAATGAAGTAAGATTGTCGTTTGAGCAACGCAAGGGAGTGTTGGTACTGGAAGTGCGAAGACATGGTGGAGGTGCAACGGCAATGGCGTAAAGTTCACAGAACGCAGCCACTGAGACGTAAGACAATTTATCGTATTCGGGATCGATTGGAAGCCGACGGTATTGTTCATGATGTGAATAAAGAAAAGTCTGGTTTGCCAAACCCGTCAACAAATCCACTTGCAGCGCTGCTGGCTTGCGACATTTTACTAGTTAATCTCAAAAATCTGTGAAGCGTGTTGCACGTGAAAGCGGGGTAAGCCGATCAAGGGTACGACGAACCGTGAAGGCTGCAAGGTGGAAAGTGTGCACGCTATGAACGAGGACGACCCGGATCGAAGGACGGAGCACTGCGAGTCGTTTGAAGGCGTGCTTAGCGAGGATGAACGGTTTGCAGGAACGGTTATCTGATCTTGACGATGCGCAGTTCAAAGTGAGGGGCACATCTGCGTGCACAAGGCTCCTGAAAATGTGGACAAACATTTCAATCTACCGGATGTTCATGTGTGGTGTGGTCTGTCATCGCGCGATTGGTCCACTCTTCTTTGAAGGTATCGTTAAGTGGTGATTGTATCTTCATATGCTGCAAATACCGATTTTACCTGCCATCCCAGAATTTACCTACAACTAAATAGCGCTCCTCCTCCCTACCACAGATATATCAGAGTCTACTTGGAAGAAAGTAGACCTGGACAATGGATGGGTGGAAGAGAAGCTGTTGAGTACGCACCATGTCTTCGTACCTTACATCTCTTGACTTCTGTCTATGGGGGCCTTGAGAAACGGCAGCATCAGTGAACGAGCTACGAGAAACCATCGAGCCGTCCTGTGCATCTGTCTCACAGGCAACACTGACAGCCCAGTTCGGTCAACAGTTCAGCGGCATCGACGTTGTTGGCTTTCACTTTGAACACATAAACTTCCCCCGCGAAAGAATGGTAACGGTATGTGATTTTCCTCCATTACTACCGACTATCAGAGTGTGCACATTCTTCTGGACCCGTATGTATGAAAGAACATCACCTGAGAACGGCTTGATCGATTCGGCTCATTTGTTTTTGTGTTCGTTATTGGCAGGACAAGGTTTGGATGAAAGGAAATTTTTGGAAAACCGACCAGGAAAGTCGGAAATTAAAATCAGTTGGGAAAACCATCACTTGAGGACGGCTCGACCGAATTGGTTCTTTTGTTTCGCAATTGTGAGCAGTAATGGTATTTTTGATTTGAAAGTGAAAATAAAAAATTGTGTTCAGTTTGACAGTGTGAAGAATATATATAGTGTGATTCACGAAGATAAGCAAATATTTTAATATGTTATTCTACAAGTAAAAAAGTAATTTCGTAAAATTTTTAATTTATTAACCACTTGGCCCAATTTGTTTTTAAATTCTAGACAATTGCACTACCATTGCATTACCATCACATTTTCCTTAAATAAACACAATATCGGAGTATTCTTCTCTCGTAAATTTGAAAGGCATCCCTATTTCATAAATAATCTACAAACTACAACAGTAACTATGTGATTTCACGTAAATACACTGTTGTTATTATGTTGTTTCACTGAACGATGCAGAAAACTAGCTCGTTTCAAGGTTAGGAAACGACTGAAACAACTCACTAACGGTTGCCGACAATGACATATACGTTTATACATTCTGGAAAACTACTGCAAATGCACGTCTGGGACATGTTTTGTTAGATTCGCCGGATAAATAACAACGAAATAAATGGAATTCGTGTTTTACTTTAATCTTGTACAGGTTTGCGATGTCGTGAATCACCCTATATACATACATATACAAGACGAAATGGTGTTACCAAAAATCTCAAAAAGGCCTTGATGGATTTACTTGACACTTTTACACGATACTCTGCTGAACTTTCTCACAGAAATGGACATAGAAAGGGTGGGGGAGGAGATGGTCAGAGAGAGGGGAGGAGGTTATGCACAGAGAGATTAGGGGGGAAGAGATGTACGGAGAGAGAGGGGAATGAGAAGATGGGCAGATACAGGGGGAGCAACGAATTTAGGATGTAGAAGCAATTCCCATACATATTTCACAGTTGGGTAGCATTACCGGGTTCCCTAGTAAAACAATAAACAAATCTGTTACGTCCATCACCTGATTTAGAAATCTTTTGAACATTCACACGTCTCTCGTGTGAAATGTACTCAATGAGTCTTATCATTATCTGAATCTCAGCGCCTCATTTTATCTGGTGTGTGAAATGTTTGCATCTGTAAAATGTACTATTTTGATTTCGCTCTTTTCTTAAGAGCGGCACTATAAAAAAAATCGTCCAGCAGTGACGCCCACAGAAAAATTATTTGAATAGTTAATCTGTCAAATACTGACTTGTGTCGTCAATTCCGCAAAGAAACTCGACAAATGCCGACAGCTCCCTGTCAAACCTAACGTCACAAAGTGTTACTTAATTTTTACATTTGTGTAGCTGATCTGAGAAAGTTTGCACTGATTTCTTCTGTAGAATGAAATATTTTCGTCTTTTCGTAGGTCTAATAAGATTATTTGTCATCACCGATCGAAAATCACACAATAAAATTTGTTTAAAATACACATAGAACTTTGGGAGTCGTCAACCTTCGAACACGAGTAGTGCTCTTTTAAATGCTGCCATTTGCAAGCATTGTTTGAAACAAAGACGATGGTAATTGTAACCGATCACGCAGGAACATCAGAAGGATTAAACTAAAAGGTAACATTCCGATGCTCCAGTGACACGATTTTTTCGTTTTTCGTATCAGAATCAGAAATACCAGAATCGAAACATTTTTGAGATAACGTATAAGCGTCGTATGGTCGAATCAGCGTATTTTCGTAGCACGAAATGTGAAAATCATTATCTATGGCGCCGTAGGTTCACAAAGATGTAATCCAGTGTGTACAATGTTCTGTTCGCTAACGTCAGGCAACCACAGCGCAGGACACATGACTACATCCATCACACAATAATTTAATTCACGCTCCACGACAACAACGACAGACTGTGCCACATCACACTCGTAATGTAGACTTAGTCTATGTTACAGATCAGTATGCAAAACTTCAGTCTATAAAATAGTGAAAATAGTCTTTCATGGGATTTCAGGATTGCAGCCACATGACGTCGGCAACTTTCCACGATTTTTTGTACGTCCATCCTGGTGACTGAAGGTTGGATGTTTCTGCTGAAAATCATTCAGCAATCTTCAGATGGGATGAATATATTGACTGCTGAATTTCAACTCGGTGGGCCCGCAATTCGGCAGAGGATGTACACGCAATATCACCATTACGCATGCACCTTCTCGCATTAATAGAGAGCTAATATTGTACAGTTGCGCGTCCGCGTTAGTTTTTTGTACAAACTTACCGACGTACACCAGCAGTTAGCGGTGTAAGACAAACCTGAAGATGACTGAGTAAGAGCCGAAATATCGTGGTAAGATGTCGACTTGGTCCGACTGCAATCCCGAACATCTTGGAATACTCATTATGCCAGAAAAACGTGAGAAATTAAAAAAATAGCATTGAAAAAATTGAAATTTTTTACCGCCAGAACAAGGAGAGGCCTCTGTTGTGTTGGCCGATGGAAGCAAACCGAGAAGACGTCATTACAACTCTGTGAAGCTTAAACTGCCGTATACGACGGTTTTCCACATGTCAAATTGTGTGCTTCGACAATATGCGATTTCGATGCAACGGCACACGAAGGTCTCTGAAAAACGAATCGCTTTTTTTCGATTTGTGGTGCGAATATGTCGAGAATGTGGCAACGGCAGTTGTTTTTTCATAAAACCCCTGAACCTGCTAATGTGATGAGAGGGTTTTGCTTTTTTTTCGCATCATGCTGCTGTTCCGGAATTACTGATCGTAAAATTCACCTGCCGCATGAAATGTTTTTCTCCATAAAATCTCTTTTTTCTCTTTTTTTACTTGGTTACACGCTAAAGGTCTCGATTATTCTTCAGACACGCCTGAACGAAGCTGAGATAGCGGGGCGGAAGGTTATAGGGGAAAAAATAAAACTTCAACAAGAACTGGTAAACTGCAGACGCTAGGATTTCCAGGTCGACATAACGCAACTCTTTCGGCGTGTGTGTGTGTGTGTGTGTGTGTGTGTGTGGCTAACTAGGAAGCGCGCACGAATTTGCTCGTGCTAAGCTGACTAGCCACGGCTTCCTGTAGCTTCTCAAAATGGCGGATGTGCGCGCGCAGCCGTCACAGTATGAATTGCAATATGTCTGCGACAGTACGCGCCGTCAACACGTTACTGTCTCAGACTATAGAATATAAATATCTATGGAGTGAACATACGAATGCGCAGAACGAAAATTCTGTCCGCAACAGCTCCTGCAGCTGAAATCACGTGATTACGGGACGGCGCATTTTAGCCTGTATAGCGCTTAGTGTATTTTTAATGCCATTATTTGGCTGCTACAAATAGTCACCTTCAGAAGTACCGTGCAACTTTGTATATGCGTTTTACAGACATCTTAAAAATTGATACCAAGAACTGAAATTAGCTTGAAGATGCGAAAAGCAATGGTATTGTGCTTTTCGCCACAGTATCTTAGCTCAGATTCGACTTTATTTAGGCCTACGTTATTTTTTTTCGGTTACGGGATAAGAAGTGAAAGCCAGCGACATTTTTTAAATATTTTCTACTGCATTTGTTCATATTGTCGAATCTCTGTTCAAATGAAATACGTCACAGTGACTCTCTTGACGGCGTCGAAGTGTCACGAGCAGACAACGCACTTGGAAGTACGAATTTGCTGTGGTAAATACGGTAAGTGATCTGCACCTCCTGCTTGTCCATTATTAATTTCCGTTTTTCTTTATTTGCCCATCTGCTTTCTACAGACAAATAAAATATCTGTTTTTTCGTCATCTCATCAGAAAAATGTAAACGTACAGCAGAAAAAAGTAAAAAACACAACATCAGTGCTGAAATTTTAGGGTAATAAAAGAAGCGAGAGCCAATAATATTTTCTTTACGTTTTCTATTGCACTGATTCATACTGTCGAACCCGTTCTAGTTAATTATGTTACAATGACGTTATATAGGCAGCCGTCCATGCAGAAATACGTAGATACACACAAGGGTTTGAGAACCTGCATAAATAGGAGGATATTAATCCGATTGTTATGTATAAATTTTATCTGCAAATGAACACAGCACAAATATGTATATTGTCTAGCACTTGTAAACATATGGCCATAAAATCACAAATTATCTCTACAACACACTTTATAATACCGTGTCTCGACATTTATCGACATATAAAGTGCCTCGTGTTCATAGTATACATTTGTGGTACATACGTATGAAAAGTAACTGGTCTTCCTTTCGGATACTTCTCTTTACGTCCACAGCAACGACAGTACTGCGCCATAGCTGTTACATGCAGAAATGTATATACAGTAGAACCCCTGTAATCCGTCACCTTTGGGACCGGGACCATGGTCGGAACGAAGAAAAGGTCGGATTATCCGAAAAATCTAATATTTATTGAAAAAATATAAAAAGACATTTAGTACAAAAAATTAAACGATATAAGAACTAAAAGACGTTTACAGTATTATATAAAAAGATGTTTTTTACACAGTGTTAAACAATATATTAACTAAAAAACCTCTGCGCACTATAATATGTACTGGTTTTAAAATGAGAAACGACAAACAAATTACAGTGCTGTACTGTACTTAACGACGTATAAACGATGTATACTGTAAACTAAAAAATGTTTATGGCACAATATATAAAAAAGAAATTTTTTATAAAGAAATAAACTGCTGTACGTATAAACTAAGAAATGGTTATACTGTATGCATTGTTTTTACAGAGAACACCAAAAAAATTACCTGGAAAAAAGTCAGTGATACATTTTTGTTTAGCAGATGTCATTCTAGATTTAGCTGCAGTGTCCCCCCATTTTTTTATCCACAAAACGTTCATTGGAGTTGAAGTTGGATTCCGCTCGATGTGTTGAAGGGCGAAGTCAAAAGCGTTTTTTGCATCGTTGTGTGAAATCCCGTTGGGGGGTTCGTCTTCGGCGTCCGAGTCCTCATTCACAGTTTCCTGGCTAACAGCGGCAACAATCTGGTCGTCATTGAGCTCTTCAAAAGTGTCACAGTCTTTGTCACATTCGTTGATCCACTCTTCTACTTCATTGGCAGGGACGTTCTGCTCAAGAGTTTGTAGATCTTTAACGATTTCTAGTGCGTCGATGTTTTGCTCATCTTCAGTATGCTCATTTTCAGTCATAACTTATGGCCAAAGCTTACATAATGATTTCCGCAGTGTGTCAGGTTTCAGTTCATCCCATGCTGCAGCGATTAAGTAGATAGCACCTTTGATGTTCAGGGATTTCATTGCCTCAAGTAAGTTATGACGTCCTTCAGGATATTCCAAGTTTGAGCTTTCTACGATATCGCCCTTTTAACCATTCGATAACGCCTTGATCCATTGGTTGGATGAGTGGGGTCACATTAGCAGGCAGAAACAGAGCTTTTATGTCCCCTTTCACCAAATCTTCCACAGATGGATGTGATGGTGCGTTATCCAACAGCAGCAGAGCACGAACAGGCAGATTTTTTTGCTTCAAGTCTTTTTTGACCGATGGCACAAACTCGTCGAAAAACTAGGATTTAAAAAGGTTACAGTCGATCCAAGCGTATTTTTGATTGCGGTAATAAACCGGCAAGGAAGATAAGTTTATATTTTTGAATGCCCTTGGCTTTTTAGATTTGCCAGTGACGAACAAGGGGAGGTTGTGGGTACCATCTGCGTTGCTACAAGGAATGACTGTTATTCTATCTTTTATAAGTTTCGTTCCTACCACGGATTGATTTGAAGCTGCGAGCGTCTTTGTTGGCAACATTTTAAAGTTCAGCCCTGTGTCGTCGATGTAAGACAGGGTAAGAGTTGACTTTCTTCTATAATTTCTTGAAACTTAACAGAAAACTCCTTAGCAGTTGCGGCATCGGCAGATAGTTTTTCACAGGAAATAGAAACAAATCGGACACTATGACGAGTTTTCCAACGATCAATCCAGCATTCACTGGCAGCAAATTTACTTTCGGCTTCCAGTTTTTTGTACAAAACTATCGCTTTTTATTTGAGAATTGGCCCGGAAATTTGAGTTCCTTTCCTTCTTTCTTGACAAAACCACATCCACAATGCGATATCAAGCAGTTCAAGTTTAGGCTTTTCTACTGTTTTGCGATTCTTCAGAGTGTTTTCACCATCAATCGTAATTGTATAAGATTCGATGTCTTCCCGATTCTTCCTCCAATCCTTAATTGTCGTAACACCTACATTCAGTTCGTTTGCAATTTTTTGGAGTGATTCTCCTTCGTCCAGTCTTTGTAGCACTGCTAATGTTTCATTTAGTGAAAAAGTTACGTGTCTACGTTTGAATCCAGACATGTTGAAAAAAAGACAACTGTACACACAATGAATCTACAGTAATAAGTACTGTAGAGAACACGGAATATAGCAAACAACTACGTTTTTTAATCCCAACAAAGGATAAAACTGCACAATAAGGTACATTATATCAATATGCACAGCGATAGACACCGTAACTATGACACGACACGCATCCACTCAGCGACAAGTCGGCACAGTGTCGCGAGCCTGAGCATGGTCGGACTAACCGGAGTGACGGACCATCCAAGGTTGGATTAGAGGGGTTCTACTGTGAAACAAGGCGAAACCGTGTAATATTCAAGTTTCGCTGTTACTACATACTGTAGACAAGCAACGTCGTCCTAAAATCACGTGAGTAGCCAGGTGTGATGTTACCGTGGACTACGGTCGCTCCATAGATATACACACTCTATGCCCATAGATACAGATTGACCGCTCACGCCCATATCTCTGCTTTGTTATTTTCTTTCAGACATCTAAGTAAAGTCCCTTTTATATCGGAACGAATGAATGCTAACATAAACGAATGCACATTCGAAGACAGTTTTCCAGTGTTCACCTCTATTCGCTTGTATCTGTGAACAAGCGTTATAGTGCACAGAACGGGAGAGAATATGAGCTAATGAACACGGCGTATGGAAGGTGCGTTATTGTTTTTTGGCGCTAATAAAAGGCACAACATACTTAAAGCCACGGTACAAACTTTGCTATACAGAAAGGATAATTTTGCACGGCGAGCGCACGGTTCCTAGCGAAGTAAGCAAAATTAAGGAAGAACTGAGGTGAAGCAGTTTGTATGTAAATGTGAAATGCAACCGCATCTCCATTAGTCCAAATCTGTGCACAAACGTCGGTTCACGCTTTTCGTTGGCTTCTCATTACAACTGAGGAGCAAATCTAAAAGTAGAACACTAATTACCGACGATCAACATAACCTGAGGAAAGGATAGCTGGTTATTAGCAATCTGAGACATTTGCTATAGTGATTGTTCCACATTTTAACAGCT
Source organism: Schistocerca piceifrons (assembly GCF_021461385.2). Classification (NCBI taxonomy): domain Eukaryota; kingdom Metazoa; phylum Arthropoda; class Insecta; order Orthoptera; family Acrididae; genus Schistocerca; species Schistocerca piceifrons. Next base: position 29,028,981 of record NC_060146.1, on the reverse strand, counting down.
GCTGTATACCAGATTACAGAAAATCAGTTTATATTTTGGCTCTCACTTACTCCAGTACAGCTGGATAAGTCTCTGCGTGTCCACCTTTTCAGTGATGGTTGCGGGACTCGCCTGTTCGCTACAGGATGTCAAATTTCCAAACTTATTTTATTTGGCTACCATATCTGCAGGTCATGGTTGAAGTGATCACTCTAGCAAGAAGAAATCTACAGATACGAGTATTTGAACCGAGGTTGGAATCTTCCTACACGGTGGTTTGGGGTCTCAAGACGGCATAGTATATCGCCGAAACTGGTAGCCAAACAAAATAAGTCTAGAAATTAGACGGCTGAAAGGTGTTTGATTTGACATAGGATAAGGAACATAATATATCGTAAATCAGATATAGAGAAAAGTCTTGTAGTGATTAGACACGTTGTCCCAAAATCTTCGTCATGCTTGTTTTAGATCTGATATATATGTTCAACTCGTGGAAATATATTTACGGTATTGCTCTGTGCAAGGTCGAAACATTCCTTTGTAACTCATCAGTGCTGGTTGAAATTACATGAAAACAAATCATGAAAAAACGGGGAAAAGGAAACCTAGACATGCATATTTAATAAATTTCCACACTTACGTATTAGATACACTAAGTGATGAAAAGTATCCGGGCACCTGGGTGAAAATGACTTACAAGTTCATGGCGCCCTCCATCCATAATGCTGGAATTCAGCATGGTGATGGCCCACTCTTAACCTTGATGACAGCTTCCACTCTCGCAGGCAGGTGTTCAATCAGATGCTAGAAGGTTTCTTGGAGAATGGCAGCACCTTCTTCCCGGAGTGCTGCACTGCGGGCAGGTATTGGTGTCGGTCGGTGAGGCCTGGCAAGAATTCGGCGTTCCAAAACATCCCACAGGTGTTCTATAGGATTCAGGTCAGGACTCTGCGCAGGCCAGTCCATTACAAGGATGTTATTGACGTGTAACGACTCCGCCACAGGCCGTGCGTTATGAACAGGTGCTCGATCGTGTTGAAAGATGCAACCGCCATCCATGAATTGTTCTACAACAGTGGGAAGCAAGGAGGTGCTTCAAACATCAATGTAGACCTGAGCTATTATAGTGCCACGCTAAACAACAAGGGGTGCAAGCCCCCTCCATGAGAAACACGACCACACCATAACACTACCGCCTCCGAATTTTACTGTTGGCACGACACACGCTGCCAGATGACGCTCACCGTGCATTCGGCGTACCCACACCATGCCATCGGATCGCCACATTGTTTACCATGATTCGTCACACCTCACAACGTTTTTCCACTGTTCAGTTTTTACGCTCCTTACACCAAGCGAGGCGTCGTTTGGCATTTACCGGCGTGATGTGTGGCTTATGAGCAGCCGCTCGACCATGAAATCCTAGTTTTCTCACCTACCGCCTTACTGTCATAGTACTTGCTGTGGATCCTGATGCAGTTTGGAATTCCTGTGTGATGTTCTGGATAGATGTCTTGCCTATTACACATTACGACCCTCTTCAACTGTCGGCAGTCTCTGTCAGTCAACAGACTAGGTCAGCCTGTACGCTTTTGTATTGTACGTGTCCCTTCAGGTTTCCACTTCACTATTACATCGGAAACAGTAGACCTAGGAATGTTTAGGAGTGTGGAAATCTCGCACACAGACGTATGACACAAGTGACACCCAATCAGCTGACCACGTTCGAAGTCCGTGAGGTCCGCGGAGAGCCCCATTCTGCTCTCTCACGATGTCAAATAACTACTGAGGTCGCTGATATGGAGTACCTGGCAGTAGGTGGCAGCACAATGTACCTAATAAGAAAAATGTATGTTTTTGGGGGTGTCCGAATATTTTTGATCACATAGCGTTAGTATTTATAACATAAAAAATCCACTTCAGTTGCCAGTTAAATTATTCTATAAATATGTTCGTCACTTACGGATGTGCACCTGAACAAATATTTTACATCAATTCGTAATATTTAGACACAAATAAATACTCTCGAATTGAAGACCAATCTCATCTACTTAGTAAATTCGCTGACTTAATCTCGCAAAATGTGTTCGCAAATTAGTTTGTATATTGAGTACAAATTTACCCGTTGAAGTAAATATTACATCTTTTCACATATCTTTTGGTGCAACCAGTCACGGCAAACTTTTCACCAGTTTAGTAAAGAAACTTTCATTGAAAATACTGCAACTGAGATAAAAGTATACCGAACAAACAGTATTAATAGTATTCCTGCAGTCGGCTGCAAATGAATTCCGCCACCAGTGAACGAATATCGATATTGCAACGTCATACGCGGACTACACCATCAATACCAGTGGTTTCTAACACTTCTGAGACCATTACCCTTCAGTGCAATCAGTTATTAGCCAGTATCCGCCCCCCCACCATTATCGACATTAGAGCCTTACTAAACTTTACAAAGAAAAAGAATTTTCTTTGAACACTTTTATTTTTAGAACGACCAAAGATAAATGATATTTTATTTCTGTAGGTGCTTTTTTAAACCAAAGTCTAATGAGTCACTGACATAACTGGTATTGCTTATTTCTAACAATCATTTTTATACAGTGGTGAAGGAATTCCCAGAGCACTGCAACGCGTTCTCGGGGAAGATAGTCACTTGTTAACGAAACGGTCTTCTTCTTCTGCGCCGCTCGTCCCCCTGGTGACACTTGCTCCACCCACGCCCTTCTCACCGTCTTAAAATCAACCAGGTTAAAATGCGCGCAAAATACTCACTGTAAATAAGTTGTTTGCTGGATTCCGTACTTCTGAACTGGCAAAGATTGAGACTTCACATAGAACTGCTTTGTGTCCGACAACTGCCACTAATAATTATAATAATACTGTGTACGCCTTACAGCAGTAAAATCGCTATTACATGGTTACTGTTACGTTGAAACTACCAATTAGTTTGTTGTTGTTGTACAGCGGATAATAAAGCAATTTCTGGTGTATTTCGGGAACTACCTACAACTCGGAGGATGCATTTTTATGAGATGTTAAAGCGTATGTGGTGTATATGTACGTCAGGTAAATATATATTTTACTAAAAATTGGGTTGTTTTGAGAACTAGCCTCATTCAAACACAATTAGTTAATTTTTATATTTACCCAGGTATGTTTCGACACCTATGTGTCATCTTCCGTGGGTCAAATTTTTATTTCTGTAAAATAAAGTATCAAATTTATAATAATTTGTCTATTGTAAGCCTAAGAATTACAAGATATCAATTTTGCTTTTGTTTTGTTTAGACGCTCACCTTAAAATTACATCGCTAAATGAACTGTTGACATCTGCAAGCTAGCCACGAAGAAAGTTTATGTGTATTTGTAAAGAACTGTTTCGTGGGTAGAGGGGCTACGTGCGTTTCTGTACCTACATTTTTCGTCCTGTTGCGTGTCTCTGGTTGATGTCCCGATCAACTGCTACTCAGTGCACAGTTTCCACAGTTTTTCACAGAAGTTTCGCTCACTGGTTCACCTCACCTGTTCTTTCACGAAATGTGGCGAAATGTGATCTGAGCAGACACTTCTGACTCCATACTCAGTGAGAAGTGTTATGTTATTGTCACTGTTCACTTGTTCATCGTTGGTCTTGTGCTTGTTGTGGCGCAAATTTTGAATGTTTCGTCAGAAGAAGTGTGGTGTGGCTACTGGGAGAGGGCATAATGTATGTAATGTGTGTGTGTGTGTGTGTATGCAAAAGATGCCACATAGGTGTCGAAACGTGTCTGGGTTAATATAAAAATTTAAAAAAATAATTAATCGTGTTTGCGTCAGGCTGATTCTCAAAACAACCCAATTTTTAAATCTCAAACACGGAAAAACATCAAGAGGAGCTTCAAATCCTTGTAAAATGAATCAATTTTACTATCGTAGCTCTAAGATACAAAGTTCAAAGTATGTTCGTATAGGTTCGACTGCTTGACGAACATGATGTTTGACAAACTGCGGACTCCACCACATTTTGAGTTGCATTAATGCTAGTACAGTGTATGAAAAAAGAAAATTATTGATGACTTCTGTAATCAGAATTACAATCTTATGAAATAGTGATACTTTAACAACCTTTTAAAAGTAATAGAGGTTAGCGACTGAAACACAATCGAATCCTTTTGTTTTTGCCCCTTATAAAATTCAGTTTCACCCCTCAGGGGGTTATTATCCCCAGAATGAGAACCACTGATCCGTATTTTAAGGTCAAGACATTAAACCGTGTTCTGCTGCCAGTTTTAGTTGCAGGTTGCTCTAGAGGCAGAAGAGCCAAAATGACGTAACGCGACCATCAAGAGATTCCGGTATAAGGAAGTCGAACACGTAACGGTGCCATAGTCTGGGATACAAAATTGCACATGGCGCCATTTTATTAGTAAAATATTTTCTGTAAGCTTTTTTGTAGGGTGTACATTACATTTGATCCCCATTTCGGTCGGAGGAAGGCAACGGCAAACCACCTCCGCTGGGACCTTGCCTAGACGGCGGTGCGGGTCTCCCGCATTGTGCCCCTACGCTCCTCGGAGTATGGGACCTCATCATCATCATCATCATCATCATCACATTACATGTGGCTGGCGAAAGCATGCGACTGTAAAAGCAATGGATTTGTGTCTAAAATAAGTTTTTCTGCTGCCAGTCGCCATTGTTCTTGCACGACGTGTTTCGGGCAACGGTTCTCACTTTAAAGTGCGTGCTTTCCTTTATTATGGCGTTAATACGTAATGTTTTCGATGCGTGAGGCGCTGTATTATTCTGTTGCCTTTACTGTTATTTAAAAAAGCGCAATTTTGTAATTACTCGTGGTCCTTTGTGTAGAGCTGATGAAGCATGTAGGCCCGAAGGAACATTGGTTTGTACTTTTTAATATCACAGACACTAATACCTCGTATTTATTCGCCAATACCAGCACCTCGACTCCCAATAAAAATATCCTTCATGGGCGGAAATATACAGAGTGTACGAGTGCGGGTTGTGGAAGTTTGTGTGTAGCAGTGAGTCGTGTACGGGTAGTCGAACGGTTACCGCGACCCCTCGCGTAAAGCCGAAAAATCTGTGTTCGAGTTCCGCTGCTGACTCATTTTCGCAACTGCTAATACATTTCCTATAATTTTACGGTAGCTGATTTGATAGGCAAGCTTTGCCCAGTAAATATCACTAAAATTATGCGTCTGTTGTGAACAGCTGTGGATATAACTTTGAAGTCTCCCTTCCTTTGACTGCCGAGCTGAAATAATGACCTTCAGCTAATTTAATTAGCAACTACGCGGTTGTTTAACATAACGCGTATTACCGGTGGCAGATTAGTTTAAATGCACTTCCACGCCCCCTTCTCCGATTAGCTGCTGTTGTACGGCAGTAGTTACGCGACGGTGCATTTCCGACTCGTAATTTTCTGAAAAATTTGCCTTATTAAATTGTTTTTCCCCACCGTGTAGTTTCGGCCTCTTGTTTTTCCTAGGACTGTGTGCACAGCTCGTCCGATTCATTTTTCTTCGGTCTGCTGTACTTTTGTATAAAGTCGTCTGCCGACACTTAAAAATGTTTCTCATCGCCGTAGTTGCTGTTGGGCCATACTGTCTGCTGTTCCGTATGCTTTTATCATACAGTGACCTTTTAACGAAAACATTTTCAAGTGGCTCGAAGCACTATGCGACTTAACTTCTGAGGTCAGCAGTAGCCTAGAACTTAGAACTAGTTAAACCTAACTAACCTAAGGACATCACACACATCCATGCCCGAGGCAGGATTCGAACCTGCGACCGTAGCGGTCGCTCGGTTCCAGACTGTAGCGCCTAGAACCGCACGGCCACTCCGGCCGGCGAAAACATTTTCATTAGAAGTTTAGCGTCTTGTACTTCTCTTAAGACGTTCACTGTTCTACGTGTTACTGTGTCATTCACGTTGTTGGCGTTGTTAAATTCTAGATTTCTTCATAAAGAACTGAATTTCTAATGGTAAGAAGGCTTCGTCATATCGCTGTAAGGCTAAAACTTACATTTCCGAGAAAATGCTCTTGGGTGTACAACACAAGTTATTCCGTGGCGAAACAGGAATTCCAACATCAGCCACAGTCGAGCACTGAAATAAACCGAATGGGTGCCAGTGAAAATCTGTGGCGGTCCGCGACTCGAATACTTCCCGCGTTACGCGAGCGGCTATCCGAACAGGCTTCACGTCCAACCCAAGTTACCGCCGTGTCGCACTATTTTCGTAGCGTCCCTTGTCCATCATCCCCATTGCTCACAGAGTCAAGCTTACTCCCACAAGAGGTCGGAAGAAGAGCGCGTCTGCACTGAATGATCATTAATTGCAGTCGACGCTTGTATACTTATATGTGCGTTGTGTGCTCTTTCGGACGTGTCCAAAAGAACAGCATCAACACAAACACATTATTTCACTTATCATTCCAAACCACTCAGTTATTTTACAATCACTGTTATGAACCGCTGAGATTTGGACGCACAGAGTGCCAGAAAACTGTTTATCTAGTTTATTTTTGTATTTTACGTTTTGACGAATAAAGTACTTCCAACGGTAGTAGAAAAGTATTTCTCATACGTAAACATTTGGATTTTACATTACGACTAATGGCGCACTTTTACCATAGATGATGGTTCGATAAGGAAAGGAACAGTCAGCTCGACTGAAACAGAAAAATAAAGAAATAATAGGGCTGAAAACAGTTGCTGATTGTTCTGCCTAGGCAGTGTTGAAGTTCCACGAAGATATATAACGTTTTCCATCACAGCCAGTATTTTAGCCTGCAAGAGTAAATGAAGCCATGATTTACTGCCAGGGAACAGCTTCTCCTGAGGAAAGGCGCGTTGTCGGCTAAATTAACACGGCAATTGTGAAAGACTATTGGTAAAAACTGGTGTAAAGGAAATGAGAGTGCGATGCGATATTGAGTCATAAAATGGGCAGAGCCTGGGGAGGGGGGTGACGGTGTGTTGTGTAACGCGAGCCGCTTTGAAGTGAAGCCGCAGAAAACACGGCGAGGCGAACGCAAGGTGTAGGCCACGCCCACTCAGTTAACGGCGCAGTCATTAATTAAGAGTGCGCAGTAAACGTAAGGGAGGTTGCGAAGCACACTCGGCCACTTCACTGCGTTGTGAGGGCAGCACGGCTGCTTGCTACACGTGGCGCCACTGTGTGCATCCATCAGAGTATGCACCCACGTCGCCTGCGAGCAGCACGCAAAGAGTGGGCACATACTTCTACTTGTCACATATAATAACGCTAGCAGAACTGCACGAGGAACAAATGGGCTTTAGGTAAAAGTGCTCCACGGCAGACTCTACAGGAAACACCACAAAAACGCAGAGAATGTCAGATATTGCTTCTACCGAATTTAAAAAAAGCTTCCGACAACGTCCGGTGACATAAAATCTGGAAAATGACGACAGATCGCGGATACCCCAAACTTTTAATGAATGGCATAGAAAGTTTATATCCGAACCGACTGTCACTTTCGATCTGAACGGAGAAATGACCAGTGAGGTACCAATCAACGGAGCAGTACGGCAAGATTGCTTCCCAAGTTTGTTCAAGATTTACATACGTGAATTTCGGAAAGATATATACCTAGACCGGGTGATCAAAAAGTCAGTATAAATTTGAAAACTGAATAAATCACGGAATAATGTAGACAGAGAGGTACAAATTGGCACACATGCTTGGAATGACATGGGGTTTTATTAGAACCAAAAAAATACAAACGTTCAAAAAATTTCCAACAAATTCATTTGATAAGAACAGCAATAATTAGCATAACAAAGTATGACAGAGCAAAGATGATGTTCTTTACAGGAAATGCTGAACATGTCCACCATCATTCCTCAACAATAGCTGTAGTCGAGGAATAATGTTGTGAACAGCACTATAAAGCATGTCCGGAGTTATGGCGAGGCATTGGCGTCGGATGTTGTCTTTCAGCATCCCTTGAGATGCCGGTCGATCACGATACACTTGCGACTTCAGGTAACCCCAAAGCCAATATTCGCACGGACTGAGGTCTGGGGACCTGGGAGGCCAAGCATGACGAAAGTGGCGGCAGAGCACACGATCATCACCAAACGACGCGCGCAAGAGATCTTTCACGCGTCTAGCAATATGGGGTGGAGCGCCTGGTTCTAATAAAACCCCATGTCATTCCAAGCCTGTGTGTCAACTTTTACCTCTCTATCTACATTATTCCGTGGTTTATTAAGTTTTCAAATTTATACTGACTTTTTGATCACCCGGTATATGATGACGATGAAATGATCCTAACAGATAAAGACAAAGACCTCCAGAAACGATTTACCTTACCGAAACAAATATGTGCGAAACGTGATATGGAGACCACAACAGATAAAACTAAGACAGTGGCATTCATGAGGAAAGCCCACGTTACGAATGAACCAAAAAACTGTGACAGATCAGAAGATTTTAGAACAAATAAACTACCTTAGCTACCTAGGATATGAGGTGACATACAGCTGCAGCAAAGGTGTAGAAATTGAGCTCAGTAAATTCAGCCGGGTATTTGGACCAACTAACAAAAAAGTTAAAAACAAAACTCGGAAATTTTTACAATGGTCTTGATTGACAGCCGTTCGAAACTAGATCGAAATAAATTCGCTGAATGGGAATAACCTGGCGTTATCTGTATTACGTACAGATGTTCTGCGTATTTCTGACATATGAGTATTTGGACCGCACCGGGACCAGAGATCGGGATTGCCGCTTATAGCGAACGGTTTACTTGCCAAATTGCTATCCGGCTCTTCTCCCGACCAAGATAGAGATAGAGCAAGACCGCGGCTGCGTTTTATTGCCAGGACACGTAGAAAATGTAACAGATCTACTAAAGAGACTACCTACGCTACGTCTGTCCGACCTCTTTTAGAATACTGCTGCGCAGTGTGAGATCTTTACCAGACAGGGTTGGAGGAGAACATTGAGAAAGTTCAGAGAAGGGCAGCACGTTTTGTATTATCGGGGAAAAAAGGGAGAGAGTGTCACTGTAATGGTACAGGATTTGGGGTGGATATCATTAAAACAAAGGAGTTTTTCGTTGCGGTAGAACCTTCTCACGAAATTTCGATCACCAATTTTCTCCTCCGAATGCGAAAATATTTTTTTGTTGCCGACATACGTAGGGAGAAACGGTCATTAAAAAAAATAAGGGAAATCAGAGCTCGCACGAAAAGATATAGGTGTTCCTTTTTTCCGCGCGCTTCACGAGACTGAAATAATGGAGAATTATTGTGAAGGTAGTTCAATGAACCCTCTGCCAGGCACGTAAATGTGATATGCAGAGTAACCATGTACATGTTGATTTTTTTGCATGTTGTGTACAAAGAGTGATCGCCTTTGGCGATTTTTTCTTTTGGGATGGCAAAGTATGGAAAATAGTTTCGCTTTATTGTTTGTTCGCTTTCAAAGGGACATGGGCTCTCTGTGGATCCTTGAGTTCTTTGAGAACGTTGGTTATGTACTCATACTAGCGATTGACAGTAACTATTTACATGTGAGATACTGAATAACTGAACACTGCGTAATCTTTGCTGGTCCTATGGGGGTACAATAATGGCTCGAAGCACCTTGCATTTGTGCGAGTGTCGTGGTAGGGTCTTGCCTACATTCGCAAGTTGACGGACATTGCTCCGATATTCGTCTAATTTGTGAAAAAGACGAGTTGCCTGGTCTTTTATCTTCTCAGCGACGTATTTATCTCCTGTCAGCTCGTGCATTTCTCTCGTCCTGGCCCACCTTGGGGAGCCTAGGCTTCACGTCAAGCACCTCTTCTGCAGTGGTTGCATACTGGTATATTAGAGTCATATGTTGTTCCCCAAAACATCAAGCCGTACTGCAGGGAGGGTGTAGATGTAGAAGATGGGTCCTGTAACAGGCTAGTTTACCTAATATCTGAAGAGGAGAAGAAGAAGAAGAAGAAGAAGAAGAAGAAGAAGAATATGATGATGATGATGATGATGGGGATGACGATGACTAAGAAAAAATTCAATCTGCGATTATGAAACTTGGTTTGGTGCCAGCCTTTTTGTCCGTATTCACCCTTAAGCACGTCACATTTTTCCCAACGGCTGATGAGGACACCTTGGATGTAGGAAGTTTGCATTTTGGGTGACCAGGAAACATTCCACGTTGACCATCTCCTCTTCGTCATTCCCAAAGTTGCCTCCACGCAACGCTTTCTCCACCTGAGGAAAGAGAAAGAAGTCACTGGGTCTGATGTCAGGGGAATGCAGAGGATGAGTTAAAGTTTGCTGCACGTGTGACTTTGTACTGCGTTGACACTGAGCAGAAACACTCCGCTGGACACTTGTGCGGTCTTTCATAACCTCGTCAGGAGGTTCCGGTAGTTTGGTGCTGTGACGGTTCGCCCATCACGAGTGTAGTCTGTTAGCAGCTCACCACGGCAGGCGCAAAGACCACTCAGCGTCGTCACCTCGGCGCACGATGGTTCCACATCCGACTTTAAAGAGAGAACTCTGCGGCATGGCTCCTTGCTTAGCCTGCACTTACCTTGAATCTCTAGCCCAGCGAAGAGTCTCAAATGAATGGCAAAAAAGCTCAGGTGGCTCCTGTATATAAGAAAGGTATATAATTACAGACCAGTATCCGGGAACGCATATGTGCTTCACACATTCTGAAATCGAATATAATAAATCTGCTTGCGAAAGAAGAGCTTCTGTCCACAAACCAGCACGTATTTATAAAGCGTCGCTCGTGCCAGAATCAGCTTGCCCATAAACAGCCCGGTAACGTTCGAATACGGCATTAAAACGGTGCAGCTTGACACAGTCACTTCTGTGGTGTCACCGCCAGACACCACACTTGCTTGGTGGTAGCCTTTAAATCGGCCGCGGTCCATTAGTATACGTCGGACCCGCGTGTCGCCACTGTCAGTGATAGCAGACCGAGCGCCACCACACGGCAGGTCTAGAGAGACGTACTGGCACTCGACCCAGTTGTACAGCCGACGTAGCTAGCAACAGTTCACTGACAAATACGCTCTCATTTGCCGAGACGATAGTTAACATAGCCTTCAGCTAAGTCATTTGCTACGACCTAGCAAGGCGCCGTTACCAGTGTATATTGAAATGGAGATTATATCTGTACAAGAGCGATGTACACCAATTATGGATTAAAGTTAAGTGTTCCAGCAGCTACGTACTTTTCTTTATAGCATTCATTACGTATCCTGTTTCAGACCTCACGCCAGCCTGCGTGAGTTTTAACGCGTGCCTTTCGGCCTCCTCAAGAAACACGGTGTTAGCACTTATGTCAACCCCTCAACTTCGATTGGACTTGCTTTTCTTGGGAGAATTTCGGGAAAGTGTAAGTCTTCCGTAAAGGAGATCAAATGTAGAATGCCATTATGATCAATTCTTGAGTACTGTACGAATGTTTCGGATCCCTACCAGGTCGCATTGAAGGAAGATATCAAGTAAATCAGAGGCGGACTGCTAGATTTGTTACCGGTAGTTCGATCAGTACGCAAGTATCGACGCTTTACCAACTCGAATGGAGAATCGTTGGAGAAGATGGGGCTCTTCCCCAGCAGGCAGTACTGCGCAAGTTCATTGAACCGCTTTCCGAGGCAGACTGCAGACATTTCACGTAAGGACCGTGAAGACAAGATGCGAGAAATGAAGGCTTGTATAGAGACAGTCGTTTTTCGCTCGCCCTATTTGCGAGCAGAAGAGGAGAGTAGTGGTACACGGCACCCTCCGCTATGCACCGTACGCTGGATTGCGGTGTACGTATCTAGATATTGTCCCAGAACATGGCAGTCGCAGAAAGCACCTTTCCCCATGGCGGCTGCGCTTTCGTCTTTTGCTTGCTTTCCTCCTTTGTGGGTATCGCAGTGATAAACCGAACACTAGCGGTGAAAGAAGTCATCTGGCTCGACGTGACACACCTGCAACTTTTCCGCCGCTGCCTGTATTCGTCAGACTAGTTGAATGGGTGAGCAGCCGCCGACATTCCTCACGTTCGTAATGTACTGCAGAGTGGCGAAAATCAACCCGTGACTGATTTTCACTTTTTGCACTGCTCCTTCGATTCTGCTACTCCGGCGTTCGTGCCCCAGGGTCACCAAATCTCTTGCTGCTCCCGGGAAGAGATGGTTTGAGAGATGGTTGCCTCTGGGTTCTTCGTCGTTCGCCACGTAATCGGCGTGTCGAATGATGGTGCATTAACCGAGCCGCAGCGTTGCTCCCCTCGATATGTGGGAAACGATTTACCTCGCAGCACTCTGTCATTGGTCTGCATCAATCTGCTTCGGCTACTCTAGCGGCGTGTTCCGGTACTGCGTCGCGGGGGTTTCCCTGTGTGAACCACGACTGCGGACATGCGTATGGTGGTCTAGCGTAAGGTCCAAGGCATCACACCTTGCAGCCATCCATCCTGACGGACCCTCGTTTGCGAGTAATCGACAAAAAAAGTTCTGGCTTTCGCGTCATGGTCTACAGCTTTCAGAACAGTAAAGTTAATCAGACTGTTGCCTCAGCATAATGGTTATCGTGGGTTTCTGACACAGAAAAGGTTGTGGGTTCGAATCTTGTCAGGTGCTTTGAAACGTTTCATTTTTTTAAATCTTTGACAAAATAACTTTGATCATGTATTATTCAGTTAACAGGTTTAAATGTAAATTTTATTTCTACTCTTTTGTTACGTCATTTTTACACTTCGTCCTTCCATCTTTTTGCTTCCATTGCGTCTTTAACCTTGCGCAAGTTGGCAAAAATGAAGTGTTAATCTTGACTCTTCCATTCGCAACACGTGTGGTATCCATTTTTGTCCATTGTCGTCGATCTTTTTGTTTTGATCGGATGTTTTAAATTCCTTCCTTATACCTAAATTTCTTTTTATAATCTGACTTCCTGTATCCTGCTATATTCCTGAGGAACTACTTTTCGTTGACCTATACTCTTATTTTTCTTTTTGTTCTCATTGTTCAAGATTTACTCCCGTAGAGCGGCGTTCATATCGACATAACTTGATAAACATCGAGATGAGTTTCTGTCCTTACTTCCTTTTCGGGAGATCTTCCCATGGTGCCGAGTAGTAACTTCGCAGTTCTCTCTTATTGCTCTAGGTCTTCTCTGTACGATAGCTCGGCCATTAAAAGTTTCAGTCTATCTAGTAGACGAAAACCTTACAATTTAGAGGAAAACATTACATTGATATGCGGAGTGCTTAACTTACCCGCCAGGATAGCAGCACGTGTCAGCACACCGCTTCTGGTATTTGGGAAGGGGAGCAGGCCGCCTCGCTGTGGTCTTTAGGTGGTTCCCCACGTCCCATTACGTGAATATCGGGCTGGCACCCGTGTCCCACCTCACTTGCACGATTCGCAAACGTTTAGATAACGTTCGCATAATTTCACATGGATGTGACCAGAAGTAGGCGGTTGTGGTACACAAATTGCGTCCCGGGCAATAAAGGACTAACGGTAGAAATTGCATCCAGCTGCCCTCTAATTTCGATGATTAAAATGCCGACCCCTTGTAAATGCGGCGTAAAGGCAAAAGAAAAAGATGGGGAGCATGTAACTACCTAACTAAGCAAGTAGAAAACATAACGCAGCCGGTTTTTTTCCCCTTCTCAACTTCCGTCACACTTTAGGCCCAAAGCGTCGGTAACGCTAGAGGAAATTGGACGCTGTTATTTAACGCAAGATTCAGCGTATGACAGCTTCATAAATAAATAAAAATAAATACAAAAGAGATATTTACTCGCCGTAAGGAGAGACTGCTACCGTAGCGGGAGTGGCTTCATCTTTACTTTTAATATCGTCCACTTCCTGGTGCAGTAGAAGCTGGTCACGTAAGCACCACATCCACCCACTCTGCGTTCTATCTCCGTTTCCTGCTAACTTGCTTCATAGGTTGCAAAATTCTATTAACGCCACCTGTTTATATAAGCGCGGCTAGTCTGTACACAGCACTCTACTGCTTTTTGTCCCGCTTCCTGCAATTCAATTAACGGGCAATTTTACGTCTACATTTATAGTCCCTCTTCATGTTTATCTGGAAAAGTTTCTTCAGTGTGTGTGTGTGTGTGTGTGTGTGTGTTGGGGAAGGGGGGATGAAAGAGGAAGAGGAGAGACAGAGAAGGAGAGAGAGAGAGAGAGAGAGAGAGAGAGAGAGAGAGGAGGGGCTATGAGAAAGGAAAAGACACATACACAGACGGGCGCGCGCTGCGTTACTTTGAAAGGGTCGTCCTCTTAAAACGATTACAAAAGACCCGTAGATGGCGCTACCGAGATGTAACGTAGCTGTTATTCTTATTGTTGTTGTTGTCTTCAGGCAGAAGAATGTTGCACCTCTCCGTGCTAGTCTGTTCTGTGCATGACTCTTCTACACAACAGGAAATGTATTCGCAGTTGCGAAAATGACCCATCTTCGGCTGATATTACATTAGCGGTCGCGTCAACCACTTCGGCCATCCGAGCTCGAACCGCGGCCAGACGCCAACTCCCACACCTCGTCTTCCCTGAGTCGCAACCTGCAGTCGTACGTTACGTATATTCCCGTCCAGGAAAGACATATTGATTGAAAGTCGAGGGCTCGGTATTGACGGATAAATACGAAATAGCATTGCGTTTATTATTGAGAAGTACGATTCAGTGTTCCTTTGGACATACACGAATGCCTCACTGTGTGTCCTGCCAACCGATCCTTTCTTTCAGTCAAGTTGTGCTATGAATTTCTTTTTCCCCAAATATATTCAGTACCTCCTCATTACCCCATCTATCTTCAACATCATTTTGCAACACTGCTCTCTTCTTGTCTGCCACTTTTCACTTCACAAAAGATTTCCTAACACTTAAGTTTTTCTTAGATGTTAATATATTCCTCTTTGTTAGAAATGATTTTTTTATATTGCCCCTCCCACTCTACTTCAACAGTCGTCAATTATTTTAGGGCCAATATAGCAAAATTTTTGTATCTCTCTTTGTTGAATCCTGCCTAGTAGTCGAATGTGTGGTCTCTAGGAAACCTGCTTTCTCGGATCGCTAGACAACATTCAAACAAATCATATTAAAGAATACTTATATTTTTAAAAGGGGTCTGCCTTTAGCAAAACACAATTTTGCATTTTATCCCAAACATGTTTCACTGCTCTCTGCAATGGAACTCTGTTCTCTGACCTCAGGGAATTATTAGAAAACACCAACCTATAGAACGCCCCCTGCATACACAATAATAATCATAATAACAATAATAATAATGAAAAATCTTCAGAGTTACTGTCTCACTCACTCTCTCTTTTCACACACACACTATCACACACACACACACACACACACACACACACACACACAAAATGCACAGACACCTCTGAAACATTTACAACAACCGCCAGAAACATCTTCAACTGTTCCAATGTCAGCCATCTTGTTTATACACCTTCAACTGTTCCACTGTCCGCCATCTTGTTTTTACAATTGGTAAACAATGAAACGGTGACAGCTCAGTACATAGAACAGTGAAGAAGATGAGGAAAAAAAAAAAACGTTAGTGAAACATAATGTAAATATACACACACACAAACCCTTCCACATAGAATTAATTAATTTCAGGTATAGCCAGAACAGCATCCAAATCGTAATTTTTGCTTAAAATATTTGTCTACATTAAGTTGTATATGGTTGCACACGACAAACTGTGAAAGAAAACACTATAAAAACATAATACACCAGCAAAGCCACACCACGTGGTAAAAATATATGAATTCATAATTTTATGTTTTCTTCAAAAATCTGTAATTACGATTTAAAAAATTAATAGTTACATGTATGCAAACAGCACAGAACATTCTTTATGTAAGTAAAAGCCCATTGATGATGCTGTAACTGCAGTGAAACATGTATGGGATAAAAAACAAAATTCTGTTTTGCTAAAGGTGGATGCCTTCCAAAAGCAAACACGGACAAAAGAGCTTCAACCCCAAGGTGAGTTCTATTACGAAATGAACTATGACAATAACACAGAAGTGTCTCGAGCAAAGGGCGACATGCGAATAAGAAATCTCTTCAGTATATACAATTCGTAACACAAGTGAAGTAAAACAGTTGACTCTTCTATTCAGGTCGCCAATCGTGAAGCTTCTGTAGAACTGGTTCGCGGCCAGTTCTCTTCACATAAAGAGACCAGCAAAACCGCTGTCGCGTTGTCGTCCTGGAAAGGGGTCGGTGAGCTGACGTCTTCTTCACAGCCCCCCCTCTGTCCTCTCGTTCCCGGCTGGCGTGCCTGCGCTTCACTTCGTGCCGCAACACTCTTCGTAACCAATTCTGTCAGCACCACCTTAATTAATTCGTCTAACTTTGTTTTCTTTTCTCGATATTTATGACCTGCTCTGTCTTCCGAACAAGACACAGCCAGGGCGAATGCAACACAGGAACGAAGATGCGAGCTGGTGACAGTGCCATAGAGACTCGCCACTTGCGCGCGTTCCACGGGCGGCGCTGAGGGTGAAGATAGCGACTTCGCCGGCCGAGTACAATCCGCCAATGGCCGGACGACAACCGACAGAAGCCTATTCGGAATGTAGAAAAGCAGCTCTCGCCCACTTGGTTGTACGTCATCGTCCAGGCCTGACTTGGGCAGGGAACGTCGTTTGGTGAACTCTTTAGAAGTGAACCGACAGTTGTAAACTGCATTTGATATATAGTGTGAAGTTTATCTCCGATTATCTGCATCTATCCATTGATCGCCTTTTTTATATTACACGCAGTGTTGCAGTCATCAATACTCAACTATTCACAAACATAAGGAAACCTTTTAACTCATTAGTGACTTTGTTACTAATTTGGTGGAGAGTTGTAGAATATTCGTTCTCCTATCCAGTTACCTGACCCAGGAACATAGCTATGTAATAGTCGCAGGGAGAAATTGTCTTAGCGGTTTATTGCACCAGAAGCTGTATCACGAACTCACAAATTGGGTCTCCACAGCAGTAGCGATGAGGGCTTTACAAAACTGGCGACGAGGGTTTACAAAATAACGCCTTTTCAAAACACTATCCACCCTCTTGAACTGCTCTTCGAAGCCACTTTGTGTCTCTGCGAGAATTACAATGTCATGTTTCTATTCCTTTTTCCTGAACCTTAATTCATCTTCTATAAGTTCTGATTAGGTTTTCTACACAGCTTGGTCAATGGACGAGCAAAGAAACATCGGGGATAAGCTACAACATATCTCACTTCCAGATATTGCTTCACTTTCATGTTCTCCGATTCTTACAACTACCGTCTGTTTTCTGTACAAGTCGTAAATAATCGTTCGGTCCCTTGATACCTTCAGAATTTCAAAGAATGTATTCCAGTCAACATTGCCAAAGGTTTCTCTAAATACACAAATTTTATCAACGTAAGTCTGCCCTTCTTTAACTGTTCCTCGGAGATAAGTCACAGAGCCCTTGTTGCCTCGCGTGTTCTTACATTTCTCCAGAAGCCAAGCTAATCTTCCCCAAAATCTACCTCTGTCTGTTCCTCCATTTTACTGTAAATAATCTGAGTTTTTTTCAACCACCAGTTATTAAAATAATGGCACTGTATTCATGCCTGTGACAAACAGATTTCTTTGGAATAGGCGTTATTACATTCTTTCATATTTATGGAGTATTCAGTTGGTTCTTGCAGGACTGTAGACGTATTAAAACTTGAATATACGATATTAATGTTCCACGTCAATATTTATGTTATAGTCCATTATGAACCGGATTTCTGCTTCCTAGGTCATTTTAGTTAACTTAATACTAAACAGATAACTAATACAAACAAATAGCCCACAGAATTTCAGCGGAAGTTCGTAGCTGTAAAAAGATTGTTTTTCAAATATATGTGGCATTTTACGACTGTATCGCTACAAAAATGCAGGCACGATGTAATATCCATTCAGGCTCTGAACAAATAAATCTCATATTACAGTATATTCAAAGATTAAAATTACGTGATTGTAGTAGCCAAGTACGTCGTATAGGCGAGTAACGGCACAATCTACTGTGTTGTACAGACAAACTGGTGAATGTGATTAACAGACAAAGAAAAGATGGGGGGGGGGGGGGGGGGTAGAGGGGAGAAAGGATTCTGTGGAGTGTGAGTGTGGAAGAGTTGCAACAAGCCTACTATCCAATGGTGTCTGCTGCTACTCTCACCTTCCCTCAAATAAAGAACAACCGCCTTCAGCCACAATCGTGATTTTATTTCAAGACACGATGGATTTCGAGCCCAGGGAATTTATCTTGAGGTGATTTTACAGTTTACATCGATACTTTTTTTCAGATTTGGGTTAACTGTGGTCCTGGTAAGATTAAAATGGCACGTTGTGAATATAACATCGATCGAAAAATAATTTATTGTTTCAAGTGATGGATACATGGTTTTGAAGCACATAGTGAGTGGACATATTTAAGTACACGCATACGCCTTTCATTCTAATGCACATTTTGTAAACACAGGTCAAACTAAGTCAAAGAATTTCAAATGTAAAAATGCTAGAATAAACAGGTGTTATTATTTCGAAGAAGATACAAAGTATTACGTAATTAGTTATACAGAATATCATTTACAAAAATATTTCTAAATATGACAAATGTCGATTATGGTATCAAACGTTTGCACTATTAACTACTTGTTTCTTTAGGAAAAAATAAGCTCTATAATTACTGGAGAAATTGTGACTGCTAAACTCTGTTTGTTAATTCAATATGTTTTCAAAAGGTTTCTCTTTGTGTAACATTATTTTCAACTAAAACAATTAGAATTAAAGTTAGACAAAGATAAAAATTCGATGTAGACTACCAAAGCAACTGAAGATGATCCCCCAGAGCTCTAAATGCATCGTGCGTTGAAATAAAATCTCGATTGTAACTGTAGTCGATTGTTCTTTGTTTTACGAAAGTAACGCAGTCACGGAAGAACCACTGACAGCAGTGGATAACATTAAATTAGATAGTATACTTTTGATGAAACTGTCCCACAACCACATTCCACAGAATCCTTTCTGCCCTTCCGTCACCCCCCCCCCCCCCTCCTCTTTGTTGGCCTGTTAATCACATTCACCCGTTTGTCTGTATAGCACAGTAGGCTGCGCCATTACTCACCTGCACAACATATTTGGCTTATACATCCGTATACTTGTAATCTTTCACTGTACTGTAATGGAAGATTTACTTGGTAAGAGTCTGTTTGGCCATTTCTGTATCGATATTGTCGTAAAATGTCACACGTTTTCGAAAAACGACTTTGTATACCTACGAATTCTCGTTGCAATTTGGTAGGTTATCTGTGTAGTATTAAGTTATGGCCTAAGAAGCCGATATCAGGTTCATGAAGAACAAATGTTATTGTGGAACATTAACGCTGTGTGTTCAAGTTTTTAATATTACGTTCCTCTGGAAGTCTTGAGAGCATTTCGTCTTTCCTGTACATCTCGCACTACGGATGGAATAGTTTTGTCATGACTCGTCCCCCAATAATCTCAGTAATTCTAAGAGATAGTTGTCTCCTCGAGAGGTCTTAATTCCACTTTTGTTTTTCAGTGCTCGGTCAGATTCGTCTTGCAATATCATATCTCCCATGCATCTACTTCCTCTTCGTTTTCTATAATACTGCGTTGAAGTTCATTTTCCTTGCATAGCCGTTCTATACATTCCTTCCACCTATCAGATTTCTTTGCTTAATACTGGCTTGCACCTAAACCGTTCATTTTCATACAGTTACTTCTCATTTCTCTAAAGGTCTCTTTAACTTTCCTATAGGCAGTCATACATCTTTCACATAGTTCAGTCTTGCATTCCTGCTTAGCCATCTTGCACCTTCTGTTAATCTCATTTCTTAGACGACTATATTCCTTTTGCTACTTTATTTACTACAATTTTATATTTTCTTTTTCACGAATTAAATTCAATAGCTCGATTGTTATCGAAAGATTTCTTCTAGGCCTTTCCTATTTTTACCTGTTTGGTTCTTTGTTATCTTCTCTATTCCATCTCTCAAAGGTAGCAATTCGTGTTCTATTTTATTTTTAGTGCAGTGCCTGTGTTTGACAGTGTCTGTATAGTTCTATGCTCGCAAGACAGAAGGAACAGACGCTACTGACGATCGATAGCCGTATTAAATTATGCAGTGTATTCGTAAACTGCGAATAAGGCATGACAACAGCTATACAATTCGCTAGAAACATAATAGAATTTGTGCCGCGCCGGGACTCGAACCTGCATTTACCACTTGTCGCGAGTGCTCGACTTAACCATTCGGCTATCCGAGCACACTGCCAGACCAACCCAAACCTCCATAGGTCCCAGTGTCTGCTTCCCATGTTGTACGATTCCCACGCAGAGAGAGACTTATTTATCTCGTCTGGTTGTCTCAGCTGAGGTGTGAAATACCGCAGCAAAGCATTCGTGTCCGACAGAATATTGCATCGAACTGTATTGTCACTGTCAAATACAAATATTGCACTAACGTATTTCATGCCAAAACCAAGGATACCCGAAGCGAAAAATGAGTAAGTCTCTCCTTGTGCAGGTATCACGTAATTGTGCGAGCACTGTCGAAAGCAAACATTGGGAAACACGGAGATTTGGGTCGGTTCTCGAAGCGTGCTCGGACAGTCGTCTCGGTTAAGGCGAATGCTCGCGACAAGTGGCAAGTCGGGTTTCGAGTCCTGGTCGGCACAAATTTTCATGTCAAGTAAGTTGTATATCTGTTGTGGCACCGTATTCGCAATTTGTGAAAACGGTTCATGTTTTATTTTATTTCTTTCCCGTTCTTCTGTCGTTACCTAACGCTCCCTCCCAAACTCGAAGCAACGTCTACATGTACCACATGAAATGGTAAACTACAGGGTGATTCAAAAAGAATACCACAACTTTAGGAATTTAAAACTCTGCAACTACAAAAGGCAGAGCTAAGAACTATCTGTCGGCGAATTAAGGGAGCTATAAAGTTTCATTTAGTTGTACATTTGTTCTCCATTTCAGCCAATAAAGTTTTTGGTCCCTTTTTCTTCGAAGGAGCTACTGTAACTGGACTACAGTATCTGGAGATGTTAGAGAATTGGCTGTTCCCTCAGCTCGAACAAGAAGCACAACAATTCATATTTCAGCAGGATGGAGCGCCACCACATTGGCACTTATCTGTCCGTAACTACCTGAACGTCAACTACCCGAGGCGATGGATCGGCCGCCAGGCAGCCCGTGACAGAGCACTTCATCACTGGCCTCCAAGAAGCCCTGATCTTACCCCCTGCGATTTTTTCTTACGGGGGTATGTTAAGGATATGGTGTTTCGGCCACCTCTCCCAGCCACCATTGATGATTTGAAACGAGAAATAACAGCAGCTATCCAAACTGTTACGCCTGATATGCTACAGAGAGTGTGGAACGAGTTGGAGTATCGGGTTGATATTGCTCGTGTGTCTGGAGGGGGCCATATTGAACATCTCTGAACTTGTTTTTGAGTGAAAAAAACCTTTTTAAATACTCTTTGTAATGATGTACAACAAAAGGTTATATTATGTTTCTTTCATTAAATACACATTTTTAAAGTTGTGGTATTCTTTTTGAATCACCCTGTATAATAGCAGGAAAATTATAAACATTGGTTTACTTACCGTGAATTCAAGCAATATCGCAGAGACATGTATATACATTTTAATTTGGTCGTGAGAGGGTTCATTCGTACGCCGCAGTGGGCTAAGCGGAAGGAGCAAACACGCCACGGCAGCAAGAAATACCGGGCTAACAACGCGAAGATACGTGCAGAACGATTGCCGCCAATTAGCGTACTGCGCCGGCAGCCGTTTAACGTCCGCAAATCACAGTGCTCTGGCGGTCTGGTACGTTTGCTCGGCTCTGGGATCCTGTAATCAGTGTCAGTACAATTTAATATGACGAGCTAACCCTTACTAGTGGTTATCTGACATCAACATCTACTTCTAACTTCACCTCTACAGCTACGTCTACACACATGCTGTCCAAGTCACCATACGGTGCATGGCAGAGGGTACTTTGAACCACCACTAGTTAATCCATTTCTTGGTTCAAGAGCAAACAGAGTGAGGAAAAAAAATGACTGTTTGTACGAAAAAAACACACACAACGAACGAGGCTCTGAGCACTATGGGACTTAACATCTGAGGTCATCAGTCCCCTAGAACTTAGAACTACTTAAAACTAACTAACCTAAAGACATTACACACATCCATGCCCGAGGCAGGATTCGAACCTGCGACCGTAGCGGTCTCGCGGTTCCAGACTGACGCGCCTAGAACCGCTTGGCCACACCGGCCGGCACAACGAACGAATTATCCGAATTGGTAGCTGTTATGTACATGTACAAACAAATAAATTATTACAGTTTTAGGAAAAAACCGAATTATATTTTCAAGAGAAAGTGCTTTCCGCGACTAGGAGTGTCATGTTTTACGCCTTCAGCGCCCTTTTAACAGCGAGATGACACTTTTGAAGACAGTAGCGACACTTTGACCGGCTGGGAGCCACCCAGCTGCTCGTCCACGACGCTAAGCACTCAGGGGATGTCTCGCCGAACCACACCGGATGTCGCACTAGTCGCTTCCTCAACAGCTTTCGTGAAACAACGCAATGCACGAACTGTCGATCGCGTTCGCGCACAGGCTTCGCTGCAGTCAACACGTCCTGTCCTCTAAGTTTCCTTTTACCATCACTAGTCGGTTGTTGCGTAGCAATCGTCGGTTGTTCCGTAGAGCAGTTGGCAGTTGTTCCTTAGTAAGTGTCAGTTGCTCGTCAGCAGTTGGCAAGCTGTGTGAACAGATATTCATACTTGTTCGCTCTCAAGGAAATTTACTGTCGTTTCTCTTTTTAATAAAAAGAATCAATGCTTTGTGGTTACTTGATTCCGTTCCCGCGGGGTGCAACCATCTCACGATCCCTACGTCCGCAATAAGGATTTTGGGCGCTTCGGCAGTATTCTACAAACCGTGTTTCCTTTCCTTCGTCATTTGTGCTGTGGATCTGTCGGATGCCTGACGTAGATATGACATCTATATGTCGTTCAGCCAATTCTCTCCTGTGCGCTCTACGGAACACGGAACCCGTGTTAACAGGAGATTCAGACAAGTTACTGGACGAAAGCTTTCTGTACTGCTAGCGCCTAAGCGGAGAGCGCGCAGACTCGGTTTGAAGGTTTTCTGTAAGAACGGCAGTTACTTTTCAGGTACTACACACTAGGCCAGTGAAACCTAACGAACGACAGCCAGGGGATCGGGCCGAGAGCTTTGGCGTTTGGCCTCTAATCCTCGCCAAAACCGAGGAGTTCAGACCGACGGATTCGGCCACACGAAACCGCAGTTGTCTCAGACAACTTGTCAAACCTGCTCCCATTTTGTTAACGTTACAAAACAGTGTTTAATTACAGTGTTGGGGGAAGGACCAAATAATGATGTGATCGATCCCATCGGATTAGGGAAGAATGGAGAAGGAAGTCGGCCGTGGCCTTTGAAAGGAACCGTCCCATCGTTTGCCTGAAGCGATTTAGCGAAATCACGGAAACCTAAATCAGGCGGGTTTGAACCGACGTCCTCCAGTGTGCTAACCACTGCGCCACTTGGCCCGGTGGATGAGGAAGAGAGACTGTGAGCAGCATTTCTTGTACTGGAAGAAGCTGGCCGTCACAAAGCGAAGGAGAATGGAGCTATGCCGTGGGACAAAATTAATGTCTCACCTAAAAGCTGAATTGGCAATCGGCTTTTTCGTAATTTTTTTCGAACGAAAGCTATAGATTTCGGTTTGTTATTGACTTGTGCAGGCCCTAAAATTTCCGGATATGTCACTTCGTTTAGAAGAGCTGTACCTACAGCAAACACAGGCCAATAAAGACTCAGTTTTCTTTTTCACATCCTGAACATTGTTTTGTAACATCTCCTCACTTCTTTCCTTCCAAGCACATGATCGCAGTTCGAGAGATTCCAGAAATATTCTCGCTCTGGATAAAAAAGTATCTGTATTCCACCGAATACTCAAATATTTTTGAACACAATAAATACAGACCTGTTCGACAGACGCAGCAAATTGCTGCTGGACTAACGAACATTCGACTCGACGTCCAGACAAGGAGAGGGATCCCAAGCCCGACCCACAGTAGACGCTTTGATGTGGCCGCCGGCAGTCCGAACCGCAACCACAGCCAACCGCTTCGTTGCCTACGATTTTCCATCCGTTCGCACCAAAGAAATCTTGTCCAGCGAACCAGTTGGTTCTCTCTCGTTGGCCTTCGTTGGTCTAGTGTGTACGCACCTGAGCGAACATGGCCGAATGCCGTTTACTGAGGCGTGTCTTGCGTTCACACCACAGAGAATTCTCGTAGGTCGTTGCATTTTTGGTTGTGTTCTCTTCGGCTTAGAGGGTGCTGAAGAAATCAGCAGCACGCCAGCAATATCTGAAAAACAGGTGTAATACCCGACCACGATATTACTGCACTTGGTGTCGTGTGACCATTAACGGAAATACAGTGAGAAGTTGCGCTAAACAAATACAGGGGTGGCTAAGGAAAACGCATCGCGCTGTGCGTGATTTTAAGACAGTTGTGTATATTCGAATAATTTATCGGGTCCTCGTGAAATGTCGCTATAAAAAGTCGCAATAACCCGACCCTCACTCCCAGGTACGACGGTCATTCAATAATTAAATAAATGAAATAAATAAAAATTGGTCTGGAGGAAAAAAAACGTTTATTTTTACAAAACAATACTTGTTCTACTTTTCAACATAGCCCCTTGAACATTTATGCACTTGTTCCAATGGGCTTCAATTTTTTTTTAAATTCTGGCTGCAGAGAACTCTTTATCTTGATGTCTCAACCAATTTCCCACAAACTTTTTCACGTCCTCGTTGTCCTGGAACCTCTTCCCACATGATGTCTCCTTGAGTGCACCAAACAAATGGAAATCACTAGGACGGTAAGGGGGATGAGGCACTACTTCTCACCATATTTTGTCGATGGTTTCAAGGGTTAGTTCAGCAATATGAGGACGTGCGTTGCCTTGCTGGAGAATCACACCTCTCCTCTGAGACGTCTCTCTCTCACGACTGGCATCACCGTGTTTAAAAGCAAATCCGACTGGTACTGGCTGTTCATTGTACGCTCCTCTTCGAGATAATTACAAAAAACTGGACCTTCAGCACCCCAAAACACCGTCAACGTCACTTTTCCTGCTGATGTTTGGGTTTTGAGTTCTTTCTTCACAGGTGAGTTGGTGTGCTTCCACTCCGTGCTTTGTCTTTTTGATTCTGTCTCCTAATAGTGAACCGAAGTTTCACCACAATTGAAAATTTTGTTCAGGAAGTGCTCACCTTCCCTCATAACGTCCCTTTAGCTCTCTGCACTCTCTCAACCTTGTTTCCGTCGACTCCCTTGGGACGCATCTTGCACGTGTTTTGTGGTACTTCATGTTGTTACACATAACGTTGTGTACTGTACCAGTACTAATTTGAACCTTATCAGCTATCATTCCCACAGTCACACGGCGGTCAGCACGAATAATGTCATCAATTCGACTTTCCAGTGAGGGAGTTGAGACTTTCAAGTGAGGAAGATGAAACTGCAACTGGTCGGCCAGAACGGTGTTCGTCAGTCACTGAATCGCTACCATTTTTGAACTGCTCTACCCACTCGTAGAAATTTGCACTATTCATACAACCTTCACGATAAACTTTAAACTTTCTACCGTATATATTCACTGGTTTCTCGCCTTCAGCAAGTAAAAAAACGAATAACAGAACGTTGTTCAACTAATGTGGACGTTTCGAGCGGATTCGCCATCTTGAAATGTATTTTTGAGGTTATAAACAAAAGAATGTTGATACATCAGCTGATCAGGCCTCATCCCACTGATGCCAACTTAAAGCAATAAAAGTACCAGACTTGCCCTACTAACAGTTTTTTATTTATTTTTTTTATTTATTTATTTATTTATTGTTCCGTGGGACCACATTTAGGAGAAGTCTCCATGGTCATGGAACGAGTCAATACATGAAATTATAACACGATTGTAGAAACAGATAAAATGAAACAAGTCGTTAGTTTAAATAAAGAAAATCAAGAATGTAACACTGGAATTTGCTTAATTTTTTATCTCTTCCAGGAGCTCCTCGACAGAATAGAAGGAGTGAGCCATGAGGAAACTCTTCAGTTTAGACTTAAAAGTGTTTGGGCTACTGCTAAGATTTTTGAGTTCTTGTGGTAGCTTATTGAAAATGGATGCAGCAGAATACTGCACTCCTTTCTGCACAAGAGTCAAGGAAGTGCATTCCACATGCAGATTTGATTTCTGCCTAGTATTAACTGAGTGAAAGCTGCTAACTCTTGGGAATAAGCTAATATTGCTAACAACAAACGACATTAAAGAAAATACATACTGTGAGGGCAATGTCAAAATTCCCAGACTATTGAATAGGGGTCGACAAGAGGTTTTCGAACTTACACCATACATAGCTCGAACAGCCCGTTTTTGAGCCAAAAATACCCTTTTTGAATCAGAAGAATTACCCCAAAAAATAATACCATATGACATAAGCGTATGAAAATATGCGAAGTATACTACTTTTCGTGTTGAAATGTCACTTATTTCAGATACTGTTCTAATGGTAAATAAAGCGGCATTTAGTTTCTGAACAAGATCCTGAACATGGGCTTTCCACAACAGCTTACTATCTATCCGTACGCCTAGGAACTTGAACTGTTCCGTCTCGCTTATAACATGCCCATTCTGTCTGATTAAAATGTCAGTTCTTGTTGAATTGTGGGTTAGAAACTGTAAAAACTGAGTCTTACTGTGATTTAGCATCAAATTATTTTCCACAAGCCACGAACTTACTTCATGAACTACATTATTTGATAATGTTTCAATATTACACACAAGATCCTTCACTACCAAGGTGGTGTCA
Organism: Schistocerca piceifrons; assembly: GCF_021461385.2. Classification (NCBI taxonomy): domain Eukaryota; kingdom Metazoa; phylum Arthropoda; class Insecta; order Orthoptera; family Acrididae; genus Schistocerca; species Schistocerca piceifrons. Next base: position 29,002,017 of record NC_060146.1, on the reverse strand, counting down.
TCAGCAAACAGAAATATTTTTGAATCACCTGTAATACTAGAAGGCATATCATTTACATAAATAAGGAACAGCAGTGGCCCCAGCACCGACCCTTGGGGAACGCCCCATTTAACAGTGCCCCATTGGGACTGAACATCATTACCACTCTCAATATTGCGGAGGATTACCTTCTGCTTTCTGTTCTTAAAGTAGGAGGCGAACCAATTGTAAGCTACTCCCCTTACACCATAATGTTCCAACTTCTGCAGTAATATTTTGTGGTCAACACAGTCAAAAGCCTTCGTTAAATCAAAGAAAACACCTAACGTTCTCAACCTTTTATTTAATCCGTCCAAAACCTCACAGAGAAAAGAGAATATAGCATTTTCAGTTGTTAAGCCATTTCTAAAACCAAACTGTACATTTGACAGCAAATTATGTGAATTTAAATGCTGCAGTAACCTTGTATATACAAGCCTCTCGATAACTTTAGCAAACACCGATGGCATAGAAATAGGTCTATAATTGTCAACATTATCCCTGTCTCCCTTTTTATAAAGTGGCTTCACTACCGAGTACTTTAATCGGTCAGGAAACCGACCACTGCTAAAGGAAAAGTTACAGATATGGCTAAGTACTGAGCTAATATACGTGGAACAATACTTCAGTATTCTGCTAGATACCCCGTCATATCCATTAGAGTTCTTGGTCTTTAGTGATTTAATTATTAATTCAATCTCCCTCTTGTCAGTATCATGGAGGAGCATTTCAGGTAACAGTCTCGGAACACTTTTTTCTAAGAGCGCTATATGATTCCCTGTTGGGACTAGGTTTCTATTTAGTTCACCTGCTATATTCAGAAAGTGATTATTAAGTACTGTACATATATGCGACTTATCAGCAACACGGACATCCCCACTACGCACTGATTCTATATCCTCGACCTGTCTCTGCAGACCAGCCACTTCCTTTACGACTGACCATATGGTTTTAATTTTATCCTGAGACTTAGCTATTCTATCTGCATACCACATACTTTTTGCCTTCCTAATAACTTTTTTAAGCACCTTACAATACTGTCTGTAATGGGCTGCTGCATTTAGATTTTGACTGTTTCTAACGTTTTGATATAATTGGCACTTTGTTCTACAAGATATTCTTATCCCTTTAGTCAGCCACCCAGGCTGCCTGTTTGTGCTAGTACCCTGTTTTAAACGTTCTAACGGAAAGCAACTTTCAAAGAGCACGAGAAAAGTCTTGAGGAAAGCATTATATTTATCGTCTACTGTATCAGCACTATAAACATCTTGCCAATCTTGTTCCTTGATAAGGTTTACAAAAGTCTGTACAGCAACTGGATCAGCTTTCCTAAAAAGTTGGTAACTATATTTAACATGTGTTGAAGCACAAAAATCTTTTAGACTTAAAATTTGTGCATCATGATCTGAAAGGCCATTCACTTTTTTGCTAACAGAATGCCCTTCTAATAATGACGAATGAACAAAAATATTGTCTATGGTTGTTCTACTGTTCCCTTGCACTCTCGTTGGAAAGAATACGGTTTGCATAAGATTATATGAATTAAGGAGGTCTACCAGCATCCTTTTCCTTGCACAATCACTTATACAATTAATATTGAAGTCACCACATATAACTAACTTTTTGTATTTCCTATAAAGTGAACCAAGAACCTCCTCTAGCTTTAGCAAAAATGTTGTGAAATCGGAGTCTGGGGATCTATAAATAACAACAGTAAGAAGTTTAGCTCCACTAAATTTAACCACACCTGCACAACATTCAAACACCTTTTCAGTGCAGTACTTTGAAATATCAATTGACTCAAATGGGATACCGTTTTTCACATACATGGCTACTCCCCCACACCGCAAAGAGCTCCTAGAAAAGCTGCCAGCCAACCTGTACCCTGGTAAAGGAAGCCTCTGAATTATCTCCTTATTTAAGAAGTGTTCAGATATACCAATAATTTCAGAGTCAACATCTATAAGCAGTTCACTAACTTTATCTCGAATACCTTGTATATTTTGATGAAATATACTAATTCCCTCATTAATCGGATACCCAAGCTTTGTAGAAAGTGGTTTCTTTGTTAGAGAGACTTCCCTTAAGCAGGAATACCTATCAGCTGACTTCAATCTAAAAAAGGTACAGCTCTAACACCCACAACTACCGGAATTTTCCCATGAGTGATCCCACCACCCCCACCTATGCTGTCACCTATAAGTTTTGCCAACCGCCCCTTCCCATACCTGTTGAGGTGCAGGCCATGTCTAGTGAAACCCGTCCTACTGATAGACTCCACCGACACCACTGAAATGTGACTCATGCCTTCTGTCATCAGCGCACCCCCAAGTCTCATGTTATTACGCCTGACGGCTATATTAAGATGAGGCCGATCGTGACGCTGAAACAGTTCCACGAAATGCACATTCGTGTTGCCAGTCTGAGTGGCTATCTTTTCCAGGTCACCATCTATGTCATACTTCCCATCCCTATCAATACTATTACCAGCCCCACCCACAATCACTACCTGATCCTCTTTAGTAAAATCCCTACATAACCCCCCTATGTTAAAAGTCACCTGAGCCAATCCTGCATTAGGCTTCACAATGCTGGTGACCTGGTACTCACTCCCCAAAACTTCCTGCAACTGCTGGCCTACACCTCTACCATGAGAACTACCTAACAGCAGAACCTTCTTCTTTCTCTTAGACTTTGCAACTGTCCTAGCCACCGTAACTGCTGAGGTCTGCTGCATACTTCCTACATCTACAGCTACTAGAGATTCCTCTCCACTAGACTCTGACAGTTGGTCATATCTATTACAAACACCAATAGTAAAACTATCTGAAAATCTCCTCCTAGCAGATCTCTTGCCAACAGCCAGCTCCCATTCCCCAACCCCCTTCTCCCTCCTCATCCTATCTAGCTCCTCCTGTGCGTTTTTCAACTGCACCTGAAGGGCACAGATCTTACGCTCCTGCTCCTCTATCAACTTACTCTTGCTACATAACCTGCAGTTCCAGGAGAGGATCTCACCAGAATGCCCACTGGCTTCCCCACTGCATTCCCCCCAGTGAAAATACTTCGAACAAGTCTCACACCGCAATCCACTACTCACGAACCTACGGCAAAGCCCACACTTCTCACTCATGGTAAAATTTTACAATTATTGAAACAAGAAAACAACTTTATCTAAGTTCCGCTACTACAATAAGAAGATGTTAAAAACTGACTACAATTATCACAAACTTGCTCTACAAGGGAAGTAACTACTATTATTGACAGTATTAATCAACAACAAATGAGAATATAACAAAATACTAACACAGAAAGAAAATCAAACGTCTAATGACAGTAACGAAACTGAAAGCAGTTCGCAAAAATTTCTTCTGAAGTTATTTCACCGGAAAACACCAAGAACACCGGTTGAAGACTACTAAAGTTCCTAAATAAACTACTATACACAAACAATTAATTAGTACTTAGCTTTCGATGCGCCGCTACAGCTGCAACTGGTCAGCGCGGAATGTAAACACGGGTAAGAGGTTAAGTTGCTCGATACGAAACACTCACAAATATCAGGCCACAACACACGAAATGCAGAGGTGAATGAAGAAACCACTAATAAGTCACTTATATAGTAAATATTATCACAAAAACAGTTAAAATATATATCTGAAAACTAAAAATAGATGAAAACTTAGAGAGCGATCTCACACGCAGTCACGCGCTTATGACGTCACACCAATACGTCTCTTAGTTACTGAATGGCCCTCGTACAATAATATTACATGGTAGACCAGTAGATGCCGCTTGTCGTCTGCTGCGCGGCAGACAGTGGAGGCTGGAGAGAGCGGCGAAGCAGCAGCCAGCAGCGGCGGCCGCGTGCGCTCGCCGTGTGTTTACCCAGCGCGCACATCTGCGAGCCATAACAAAGCATCCGGCGCTCCGTGTGCGTGCGTGTGTGCGTAGCAACGAGCTCCATTCAAAAAGCCTCCACTCGCAGCTAGCTTACCAGTCACAACGCCAATGTCCCACGAAGTGCCGGTAACGAGAAGATACCTTCTAATATCTCCACAACTACTCTGCAATTTACGCTTAACTGTTCGGAAGAGGCTTCACGAGAAACACTTTCACACTACTACTCTGCCGTTCAATCTCGAATGGCACGTGGGAAAAATTAACACCTAAATTTTCCCTCGAATGCTCTGATTTCTGTATTCTACTACACATTTTGCTCGAACATTATAAATTACTTCGAAGAAAACGTTTTATTAATACACGGTCAACACGGATTTAGAAAACATCATTCTTCTGAGACGCAACTAGTTCTTTCCACGCACGAAGTGGTGAATGCTATTGACAAATGATTTCAGATTGATTCCGTTTTTCTAGGTTTCCAGAAGGCTTTTGACACCGTACCACACAAGCGGGTTATAATCAAATTGCGTACTTGCGGAATATCGTCTCAGTTATGCGGCCGGATTCGTGATTTCCTGTCAGGGAAGTGATAGTTCTTAGTGACTGTATCGACTAAAGCAGAAGTGATATCTGGCGTTCCCCAAGGTGGTGTTATAGGCCCTCTGCTGCTCCATATCTATATAAACGATTTAAGAGACAATCTGAACAGCCGTCTTAGATTATTTATGCTGTCGTTTATCGTTTAGTAAACTCATCTGTGGATCAAAACAAATTGTAGAATTGTTTAGAAATGGTACCTGTAGTAGCAGCATCCAGCTACTGCCGGGTCTGGGTACTGACGACTCCTCTCCATTTGGTTCGGTCCTCCCACCACTTGCTGCCAGGTCACACCTCCCCTTCCCACAGATACTATTGATTAGTAATCAAAGATGCTACCTCTAGACCACGGGTTTTTTTCTTTCGTTAGGGTAAAGGCACCATGTTCGTCACCGGTAACAAAACAGGATAGGAATGGTGGGTGTTGCTGACGAGCAAGGGGAGAGGCACATACGGCACTCGTTGGTTTTTGTGATTTTAGCTTAGAGCATGTGGTAGCCGTACACCCGATTTTTGAACCTTCCCCATTGCATGCGAATGTCGCACAATGGTGGAATGATCACAGTTCGTCATATTTGACAATTCTCCAGTTCACTGACGTGGATCATTGTGGATTAATCGGTTTAAACGATATTCATTAAATCCTACACATGGAGAGTCAGTGATGTCAAAACGATCCTCCAACCACTCCCCTGCCGTGCTCTGTCCAGTGGCGTCCTCTCCACACACGGCGCGCCGCGCGCAAACGTCTCCTGCTGCATCCGCTGCCGTCACCGTTCTACTCAATCAGACGGAAGAATACGACTGGAATGTCTCGATTTTTCTACTTGGCTGTCCATTTTCAAGCGTCCTCAGCTCCAGTCTCCATCTCCAAATGACAAAATGACAGTCTATTAAGTGAAATAGTAACAGAGAGCTACAGATAAAAAAATTATAGTGATAGATAAACCGATAGCAGCCAGAAAACCAAGTCGGAAACCAAAATGCAACGGACTTATGCACCAGTGTAATACAATTAGTAACAATTTTACATCATTTCCAAAAATGAGCGCCGGCGACACCGTACATAGTGTCGTAGGTTGACGTCACAGCAAAAACTTTGAGGGAAATACCTTAATTTCATTCGAGCTGGTCGTGAAAAGCCAATGTGACGAATATGTAACGAAAATTATTTCTGGTGAGACACTGAACCATAAAAAATGAGTTTACCCAGTAGCTCCGTTAACTAAACATCGCCTGTTCAGTACTTACAGAAGGGTAACTTTTTAAAATCCTTATCAAAATGATTGTGGTGTTTATTTTTAAATTAAGATAATGACCTTTTCTTAAATTTAATTTCTGTTTCTTGAATGCCTTATTTACATCATTGTATCGACTTTATTATTTTGCACAAATATATATTTAAAAGAGATGAATGCAGCTTGCGTTTCTATTTTCTCATGGTGAGATTACGTTTTAAAAATTTACATTATTGTATCGACTTTATTATTTTGCACAAATATATATTTAAAAGAGATGGACGCAGCTTGCTTTTATATTTTCTCATCGTGAGATTACGTTTTAATTGTTTTTATGAAGACGACGATCCAACAAAATGCACATAATCGTTCTGAAGTAAAGTACAGTGATGTTTTACGTTATATCCTGAAGACTGAGCCCTGAAGAAAAGCAAAGCCCTGAGCTTAACATTGGCTACAGGCCTCGCGCTACCTTAATGCGCCACTCCATCGCTCCCTAGAATCGTGTGCGTCAGTAAAATATTTTCGCGTTAGGAAGAGAAAGTTGATGGTTTTAATTTCGTTAGAAGATCTCACCGCAGCGAGAAACGCCCTCGATTTAGTGGTTGGTACCCAGCCTCTGTATCTTGTCCGTGACACTCTCTTCCCCGTTTCGCCATAATACAAAACGAGCTGCCCTTCTTAGAACTTCTTCGACGTGCTCCACGACTCCTATCTGGTTAGCTTCCCACACCGACCAGGAAGACTCTTAAAGAGGGCGGACGGGCGTAGTGTAAACACTCTCATTAATAGATTTATTGTATCTTCTAAGTGTTCTGCCACTGAAACGCTGTCCTTCTTTCGCCTTTCTCAAGTTATTTTCTGTGTGATGGTTATGATTTAAGATGTTTCCAACAGTAATACGTAGCCCCTATTTAACTGAATCGACACTGTTTAAATATTTGTGATTTTCTCGTGCAACAGAAATTAACAACTTTTTTAGTGCTAAATCAGCGTGCAATGCGTTTGATCTTCTGATGACTGTCACTAGATTGTAAACATCCCCATCATCTGCAAACTATCTAACAGGGTTGCTCACACTGTCTCCTAAATCGTTTATATAGATCAGGAACAACAGAGCGCTTTAATTCGTTGTTCGGCAACCTGAGATATCGCTCTCTTGCAGTAGATGACTTCCCGTCACTTACTACGAACTGCGACCCTTCTGACAGGAAGCTCCACTCACATAACTGACACGATGCTCCGCAGGTACGCAATCTGGTTAAAAGTCTTGTGTGAGGAACAGTGCTAAAAGCCTTCTGGAAATCTAAAAAAATGGAGTCAACTAGAGATTTTCTCCCGGCAAAACTCATTGTTTGTGCGTCTCACAAGATCGTTATTTTCTGCATCCATCCGAGCTATTTTATATCGTATGAATACTGTGCATGTTGCAAAACCCTACTACAAAATGGCGTTTGTAATATGGGCGTGTAATGCAGCGAATTACTCCTGTGTGATCTATGCGACTTTCCAGTCTTTATTTACGAATCATTTATTGGGAGTTATTACATCAGCACACTCCGAAAGGAACCTAATGGCGCTTAATCGGGACCGGAAGACTTGCCTTTATCAACTGACTTAAGTTGCTTCGCTACTCCAACATTGTCTACTTATAAATTGCACTTTATTTATTCATAAAGGAAATTAATTCATGGAGCGACTCCGCGATTATTATGATCCCTCTCTTCGTTGTAGGGACACAGTAGCCATTAGATGTCGCCTCAAATGTATGCTGTGTTCCTTGACATATAGAAGGCGCTCGATATAGTTCGCCGAAATATCGTGGACCTTCGACGATTGGAAGTGCTTTATATGTCGAGAAAATTATTGTCATATATCACTGCATGTGCCTGGGAAACGGTATCGTTGTACGATACGTGGGTCACGAGATATGACGTCATAAACACTGACGTTTCTTAAAACGGAGCGCAAATGACCCATATTGTGCTCACACAGTGACTAATCCGAAGCTAATAAAACCAACGCAATTAGGGTTTTCTGTCTTCAACCGTAAAGGCTCTACATGGTTAGCGTCAAATAGTTTTCACATTGGTTCGTTTGTAACGTAATCAGACGCCTGAAGCCGTTTTATACATGGCGGTCCGACTCTTTGTGGACTCGGGCTATTTCGGCTTTCAGCGGATTGTGCACTTTTCTGACATATCCTGGCAGATGAAAACTGTGTGCCGTGCCGGGACGCGGACACGGGACCTCCTCGGTTCTGGGCGGCAGAAGTGAAGCAGTGAGAGCGAGACGTGCCTGGCTGGGTAGCTCAGCTGGCGAAACGCCACATTCCGGGTCCCATTGCCGGTCTGGCGCACAATTTTCCTCTGGAATGATGTTTCGGCCTGCAACCAATTTTGTTAGCTTCTGATGTACAGCATTTCCGTCATCTTCAATCATTTAGGTTTGAAATACCGTCAAATCCTTGAGTGTTCACTTACTTCATATCGTGGATGAGTTCTACGATACATGCACTGCCTCTAGAAGCGACGTTGGATATCACCCTTTTTTTTGGGCCTATGTTGGGCGTCCGCTGAAGGTGTTGTCGCCTTCTGCAAGTGTTTTATGAAGCGACTGCCGACAGAGCGTGTAAACCTACACCGCTAGGATCCCACTCTGTTTGCCCCCCGCGTAAACACGTTTTCTCAATGGACGGTGGTTTTACGTAGTATTTCCGCGCTCTCATGCTTTGTGTTTGTACCAAGCATGAGGATGCGTGTTTCATCACCTGTGACATCACCATAGTTATGTTCAAAACGGAATAACTGATGAGATGTTGGGTACTGGGTTTTTAAGTGTTACGGTGTTTTTATAATAAACTGCACGGTTACAAGGAACTATGGCTGTTACATCGGTGATTTTTATAGTTATTGGGCTTGGTACGGACGTTTTGTCTCGTCGAGAAAATTTCAGAGGCCGTAAAGACTCCAATAGTTGATTTTCCAATTCTAACCTTCACAAACATTCCGATGAGCATCTTAGGCAGAAAAGCAGAGTAATTAATAAATCGATTGAGCAGGCTAAAGCAATTTGTGAGCCGATAGTACTTAGAAGACGAGCTGGATCATTTAAGAAATACTTTCAGAAGAATTTATTACTCTGAAAAGAGAATAAGTAAGGCAGGCTTAAGGAACACAACAGCAATTCTAGTCTGGACAACAGGGATAAATCGGAAATAGTAGATCATCTCCTGGGACCAGGAATCCGGCAAATTCGATTATCCTGTGCGGTAGTTTAATCAAGATCACTTTATTACTCTGCTATAATGTAAAGAAGGGGTCACGGGAATTTGACTTGCGGACCATACAGAGGGACTAACCTAAAACAGATTGCCCGAAACTAAGCCACGACGATACGGTTTGGAGGTTTTAAATGTACAGAGGCGTAGGTTATGACAAATTATGCTGGGAAATGTGGTGAATTTTCTGAAAGATGGAAGTAAACTGCTGCTTTATTTTTACGGAACTTCATATATCAGGAAGGGCATTCGAAGACGAATTGCTTGCATTTGGTACAGTGAAGAGACATTTGAGAGACCTCTTCTTCTAACAGCGGAACCGTGCTGTGTTATTGTTTTAATTAATTTATATACGTTTTCGTATGAGACATTATTGATTACTTTTATTTCAATTGTTTCTTCTTTTTATTCTTTCTAATTTGTCTCATCATTTCTCGATGTTTCTCTTCTTTTTTCTGTCCTGGGTTTTCCGTCTTGGGTTTTTCGTAGAGACCTTAAAGCCAAAACTTTCCATGAAAAGTCCAACTTCTTTCTTAGTGGTAATCGTACCTCCACTCCCCTGAGGACCAATCCCGAGTCGGTCTTTGCCCCACCGATTTCTTTGCACCGTGTGTTATCCATTTTTAATTTCGGCAGAATCAATGAACAGTCTTTTTGCCAGTCTGTTGGGATTTATTCTGTGGATGTTCCGACGAAAATCTGTCCTTCTTTTCTTAACCATGTCATTTATTTTTTCAGTATGTATATAAATTTTATTGTTATGACGTGTCTATGTTGTGTTTGCTGCTTTAACTGGTCCAAAAGTTTTCTTTAGTAATTTTCTTTCGCTATTTCCAGTGCTTCTACGACTGCTTTTCTGTTTAGAGTTAAACATTCTACTGTATGAAGTTAAACATTCTGGTATATAAAGTGCTTCTACGTCAACTACTGTAGAGTAGTCCCTAAGCTTAGCATTGAGAAGGTTCTTGAGTTCTTATTGTGTATACCCCTCAGTGAGGCAGTACGCTGTTTTCATCTTATTAAGTCTTGCTTTGATGTCTGCTTTCTCCGTGACGCCTCATTCAGTTAGTGCTGTTGCGCTGTTACCTTGTTGTTATTTCATTAAGTTCCGTATGTGTTATGTCCAAGTCCTCTTCACAGGCTATTTCCAATGCTACAGGAAAAAAGAATGTAGGTAAGTCCATAAAAGAAAGAAAATTGGTGACATTCGGCACCTATAAATGTTCAAAATGTGCACGTCAGAAAATTCGTTATATTTTGTGTTACAATTTAGGGAAAACCGTACCTCGGTCAGTTTACCCATTGCGGATATATTTGGGAGTGCCTATCTTAGCTGTCTCAGGCTGTATTTGTAGACGGTAGACGCAGATGTAGATGTCGGTTACAGCTGCACTTTAGTCAGGGCAACGTTACGAGATTAAATTACACTGACAGTAATTACACGATAGCTAACAATGGTTAGAGCTGTAAGAACGTACCGGACAGCCAAAGCACTGTGATTTGCCGACGTAAAACGGCCCTTAGCGCAGCACGCTAACTGCCGACAGTCGTCGTGCAGGTGTCCTCCCTCGTGCGTCAGTCGGGTACCCCTCGCTCCCCCCGCCTTGCCAGTGGCGGCGTACTTATCAGCTCTTTCACAACAAGTTCATTCCTATACCCCACACGCCTGGCGCACTCCTTGAACTCATATTGAGCATTACTGGGTGAACCGAACCTATTCGTTCAAATGAATACAGAAGGTAGATACCCTGAACACAAATATGCTTAGTTATGTTACGTATGCTTCCCGAACGCAAGTTCTGATCTTACGGACGATTTAGACAGGAAGTAATTCAGCAGTGGCGTTTACAGGGACCGCTCGAATGCGAGATCATTGGCCTCCACCCACGCAGCACATAGTCGGACCATTGACTGTCGTGTCCGTCAGAGATTCCTGGCACCTGTAATCGGATAACGAATCGCGTTTCTTGGACTGAAGATGACTGGCAAAGCTGTAGTGACTCAGGGGAAAGATGTGTAGAGTGTCTGGAAATTTACTCTGAAACCGCATCTGAACAGACAGGCTACAATATACACTGAGGTGACGGCAGCTGGCGGTAGTACCGCGTACACAGGGCATAAAAGGGTAGAGGATTGGCTGAGCCGTCATTTGAACTCAGGGGATTCAAGTGAAGCGGTGTTCGGTGTGATTGTGGCTGCACGGTGGGAATTGAGAGACTTTGAACGCGAAATGGGAGTTACAGCTAGACGCACACGGCATTCCATTTCGGAAATCGTTTCGGAATTCAGTATTCCGAGATCCAGAGTGTGACGCTTTGTATTATCGCGAAATATTGGAGAGAGTGTCACAAAAATTATACAAGATTTGGGCTGGAAATCATTAAAGGAAAGGCATTTTTCGTTGCGGCGGAATCTTCTCACGAAATTGCAATCACCAACTTTCCTCCTCCGAATGCGAAAATATTTTGTTGACACCGACCCACATAGGGAGGAACGATCACCACGATAAAACAAGGGAATTCAGAGCTCGTAAAGATATAGGTGTTCATTCTTTCCGCGCGCTATACGAGATTGGAATAATAGAGAATTGTGAAGGTCTTTCGGTGAACCCTCTGCCGGGCACTTAAATACGATTTGCAGAGTATCCGTGTAGATCTAGATGTCGAGAGTGTGCTGAGAATACCAAATTTCGAGCATTACCTCTCGACACGGACAAAGCAGTGGCCGGCGGCCTTCACTCTGAAGGACTGAGAGCGGCGGCGTCAGTGCTAACAGACAAGCAGCACTGCCCCATATAATAGCAGAAATCGTGACCATTTCGGCTGGACCCTAGATGACTGGAAAACCGTGGCCTGTTCGTACGAGTCCCGATCTCAATTGTTAAGAGCTGATGGTAGAGTTGGAGTGTAGCGCAGACCCCACATTTTGATGGACGCAAGTTGTCAGCAAGATACCGTACAACAATGGTGTGCGCTGTCTGTGTTTACATGCAATAGGCCGAGTCCTGTGGTCCATCTGAATTGATATAAATTGAAAATGGTTGTATTGCCTGGCAATGATCGCATTGCCTGGCTCCCTCGGTCTCCTTCCGGATCTGACTCTGTTGGATTTCAGTGCATGGGGGTTTATAGAGGACATTCTTTACAGAATAAGCTTCAAAAATGGCTCTGAGCACTATGCGACTTAACCTCTGAGGTCATCAGTCGCCTAGAACTTAGAACTAATTAAACCTAACGAAGGACATCACACACATCCATGCCCGAGGCAGGATTCGAACCTGCGACTGTAGCGGTCGCTCGGTTCCAGACTGTAGCGCCTAGAACCGCGCCTAGAACCGGCACAGAATAAGGGTTCGAGACCTGGTAGATATGAGACAACGGATCTACGCCGCAGTCGAAGCCGTAACACTTGTGCTTATCGAAGATTTGGCGAGATGTGGAGTATCTGTAGAGACACAAACTGTGCCCACCTCGAATTGTACCAACATGCGTGGAAATGTTTGGGCTCCTCTGTACACTGTTGCACAAATAAAGTTGTAAACCTCAATACGTACTGAAAAACATAAATAAATGTCTTTGTATACCTCTGTATTTAGATAAGAAACACACGGCTTCCGAAACCAACTCGTGATGTTAGGGAAGATTCTGTTTGTGGTGCTGCCGTAAGTCGCGTCGGTGCCGCTGACTGGGAACGTATACGGACATTCAGATGTCCACAACTGGCAAGTTTATCCACTTGTGAATTCACGAGGTATTCGACCTCGTACTCACCAACAGCGACTCGGTGTTAATGTGTGGGACGGCATCCCGCTTACACGGACAGAGATATCGTGTATTTGTGGAACATGTGTCGCCACAACTGCTGGGGGGGGGTGGGGGGGGGTGCCTCTGAGTGTTAGACAGAGGATGTACTTGCAGCATTGCTGTGAGGAAGCATCCGAGAGCCACTTTCGGGGATCGACGGGCCGGCGGAGGTGGCCCTGTGGTCAGCTGGCCTCACGTCTCTGGGTTTCTTCCTCTCGGGACACAGCAAGCAGGTGGTGTATGAGACCGCTGCGGAAACACAGGCTCACCTGTTTTTTATTTTTTACAATTGTGTTCGGCATTGTTCGTTTCGTTTGGTCTGGGCGGACGTCACATGACATCTGTTCAAACTGATCGTTGTTCCTTGACTCATTGTTTTTTATTACAGAGGATAATCGGCCCTCTGAGCGAACACGCTACCGTCGCCGCTGCTAGCACTGAGGACGCGTCGTCATGTATTTAGCATAGAAGCACGTCACAGGTGACTGAGGCAAACTATACCACACTGTGAGCGCGAAATCACCGTGCAGTAAACTGATACTTTTGTGTTTGCGTGTTGTCTGCAACTGCTTTCGTACGTCAACTGTCCTAGAGCGGTAGTGAACAAGACGTACCTTCCCTTTCCGGTGTAAACATTCCCGACTAGCATTAAACACGCCACACGCCATTATGATTAGCCTATCTATCGTTTGCTTTATCCGGCTTCTCATTAATTCCTTTGTATTCCATTATACGTATAACGATACCGTAGTGTGTTCATGAAATTTCCAACTCGTGGCTCGGCCAGTCGGTAAAGAAATTCCCTCCTAAAACTTGCAGTATGTTCGCTATTTCTACAGATTTTGCAACGAACTGCGCTCTACAACTACTAACTCGCCACCAACAGACCGGTGCTACCACGTACCGGCAAGTGTGTAAACGAAAACTGTATCTTGTCTCCCACGCGCGTCAGCTGTACTAGCTTTACACTGTACGTCAAATGTAATCTTGACAGCGAAATGTGAAATACCGGGGACGTTACGCCGACAACATTAGAGCCAGAGCACGTGCTCGGAGTGGAGGAGGATATCAGCGATGCCATTTCAAAGCAACCATCCCAGCATTCACGTAACGGAATGTTTAAAACTCGTTACGATGATTATTGACTAGAAAAGCTCCCCCTACAAATGTTACAACTGCGTCGACTTTACTAGCCTCATATGTACTGATACTGCCGTCCACGTGGGGTTCGCAGTTGGAACTTAACGCATCGGGAAAGATCGCAAAGCTCTGTGAAAAGACTGCAAAGCTCTGCAAAAGTTATACACCTGGCGTCTTCCAATAATGTACCCCAGCGCCGTGACTGTCGAGGCTTCGGTTCTTGATCAGGCACTGCAGGCTGAGATGGACTGCTACTACTTGCGTATTCAGGCTCAGGTCTGCGTCTGCACTGCGAGGTGCGTGGCAGTGGGTACCAGTTATTAGGGTTCCTTCCAGTTCAATTCGCGTATGGAGCGCGGGAAGAAGGGTTGCCTGAACGCCTCTGTGCGTGCAGTTATTATTCTAATATTATCCTCACGATCGCTGTGCGAACGATACGTAGAGGGCTGTAGTATATCCACAGAGTAATCATTTAAAACTGGTTCTTGAAACTTTGTTTATAGATTTTCCCAGGATGGTTTACGTCTGTCATTCAAGTTCCTTCAGTATCTCTGTGATACTCTCGCGCGGATTAAACTAACCTGTGACCATTCGTGCTGCCCTCCTCTGTATACGTTCAATATCGATAGACTACTAAACGACGTAGTCGAAACTCCAAAACGGATGCCAGTCATTTTATTCGCGGTGCTGGCGTCGACAAGACCACAATCACAAAATCGTGTACTAATAACAGTGAACGATGTGCAGTCACCACACAGGGCAACGAGCGCCTGACGCACGTATACAGAGTATAACGAATATGAGTGCATATATTTTTATATTTTGTGCCGTAATATATACACACATAATAGTGTTTTCACGGCGTCTTCCCATAAACAAGTCAAATGGCTCTGAGCACTATGGGACAGAAACAAGTCACATAATTATGTTTTCTGCTCGGTCGAGCTGTACCACTCAGTGGATTACACATAAAAGTATAAGCTAATCGTTTTGAGTCCGCGCACGTCTGTCCTGCTGCCGAGGGGAAAATAAACACCAATGGCTTGCTCTTACCGCGTCTACTTGGAGGTACAACTCAACCGAAAATATGCGACTTGTAATAGCCATAATTATTAGGCTGCAAATGACATAAAAACTAATGTAATACTGTTCAGTACACCGTCCTCTATCATCAAGAGAAATATGTGCGCTTATACCCGTTACATCTTGTGCACTGAACCATCAAAGAAACTGGCATAGGCGTGCGTATTCAAATACAGAGATATGTAAACAGGCAGAATACGGCTCTGCGGTCGGCAACGCCTGTATAACACAAGTGTCTGGCGCAGTTGTTAGATCGATTCCTGCTGCTACAATGACCGGTTATAAGGATTTGAATGAGTCTGACGTGGTGTTAGAGCCGGCCCTCGAGCGATGGGACACAGCATCTCCGAGGCAGGGGTGAAGTGGGGATTTTCCCGTACGACTATTTGACGAGCGTACCGTGAATAGCAGGAGTCCTGTACGACAACAAGTCTCCGACACCGCTGCGGCCGGAAGAAGATTCTGCAAGAACGCGACCGACGACGGCTTAGGAGAGTCGTTCAACGTGACAGAGGTGCAACTCTTCCGCAAATTGCTGCAGACTTCAATACTGGGCCGTCAACAAGTGTCAGCGTGCGGACCACATCCGTCACAGGATGAGGAATGTACGAGGGGCAGCACGTATGCTGAAAATCACCGTTGCGGAATGGTGCGCCAAGTTCCACGGTGATTGCGATTCGCCACAAGGCGCCAGTCGGTCTGGGAGGCCAGCCTCCTCCATTCGAGGAGCTTATTGTCTCCGTCATAGGGGTGCGGCACTGCGCTATGCCGGACAAGTTACGGCACGTAATTTAAGGCGAAACGTCCGTGAAAACGGCGACGAGGGGCGCTTCTGCCTCATCATGACACACGTCCCAGTATCGCAAATGTAACGCAGAACTTAAACGCCAACTCAAGTGGGAGAGAGTGGAGCACACGCCCGTCTCATGTCTTCCCGTCCCTTAAAACCGGCCTTCGAGGATCGACTATTCCTGTCGCACGAGGCAGTTACCGACCTCTCCACGCCGCGTTCCACCAGGCGGTGCCAAGATCTCCTCAGTGCTCACGGCGATTCTGCCTGACTGGCATATCGATTCTGGACTGTGCGGCCTTCGAATGGAAACTGATCACCTCTTATTCTTTTCAGGCAGAGTCAGCAATAAATAACGTTCTTAATTTGAAAATGGTTTGCGTTTCCCACAGACTCACACCGACACGCAACCTCGCAGTTGCCAACAAAGGGCGGACCGAACTGCTCTTTGGGGATGACTTGTTGGGCCATTCGCGACAGCGCACAAAGTGATTCGAAGCCGGAAACTTCTTCCGACCAGTTACGAAGTGTTACGGGCGCCCACTCTTCGTGTGAAGGTTGATCTGTACGAGTTAGAAAACGTGTACGAGTGAGAAAAATTTTTCGGAGTGCTAATGAGGCGAAAGAGGAATACGCCGAGCAGTACGGCCGATATCGCCGTCCGTCCCTTTTTACTACTTTCACCGTATCAGCCGCGCCCCGTACAGCACTCGCTAATGGCTCTCCATTCTGTCAGAGTTTTACTGTCATACCAGGACAAATGGCGAGCGTAACTTAGAAAAGTGTTCTAGTGAGCGGCACGCTAATGACGTACTACAGATTTGAAACTCACATTCTTTTTTTTTTTTTCTTTCTCGTTGAGACTCTTAAGACCTTCAGTCGCATGTTTAGTCGGTGTTTTTTGTTTGAAATTGCGGCGGCTTGTTCTGCTATCTGCCACCAGTAAAAAAACAAAGTTGACAACTAAATTTACGAGCGCCACGAGGATTGCTATCTTCGGAGTGCAGACTTTTCCCGCTTCGAGGGACCTACAACGAATGAGGAGTTATCTTCTTCAGGAACAGGGTCACAGCCTGTATAAACTGACTCGACCGAGTCCAATTATGACTCTCTACATTTTATGCGCCTCCCGCGAACCGTGAAGCTAGCCGCGGTGGATGGCTCGAGTGGCCCAGCGATACAGGTAGCCGTTCCGTACGTGTAACCTCAGCGGAGGGGCACAGGACAGAGGACGGCCGCTTTGGGTTGTATGAAGTCGAGCTGTGTGCTCGACGCCATATTCAAACGGAGTAAACGCCAAACGATAGCTGCTCGCTATTACGGCTCGGAATGGACAGTCTTACGAAACGGAACTAATCTAACTCCCTAAATGAGAACTTTCACGAAAGGAGACACTAATGAAACAGGTTGTGATAAAGTTTTGGTTAAAAACTTATCATATAAGCCTTTTTATTTTTTTTAATAGCACTATGGGACTTAACATCTGAGGTCATCAGTCCCCTAGAACTTAGAACTACTTAAACCTAGCTAACCTAAGGACATCACACACATCCATGTCCGACGCAGGATTCGAACCTGCGACCGTAGCAGTCCCGCGGTTCCGGACTGAAGCGCCTAGAACCGCTCGGTCACCGCGGCCGGCATAAGCTTTAAAATTCATTACCGTTCACGTGTATGTGCGCGATGAACTGCCATTGATTTTAGCTTCAGATGGCGACGAAAATACTTTGTTTTGTAAATACCGGTTTTTTCCTTGCAGCAATTTTACTTCCTAGTTTTTTCTTTTCTGGCACTGTGACATGGAGAATCAAATTCACTTCAAACAGAAACAGCCACAGGATTTTCAGCGTTTGTATCAGTGCTGGAATTCTCGCTCATGTTTTCAACCCGAAAAGTAACGCACAGGTATTCCTTACTTGCATCTCTGCGTCGTCATTAATGGCGATTGACAGCCGTCCTATATTAATTCGAAATACACTGGCGTGCACGGATAGCCGAAGCAGCTAAGGCGACCGCTCGCAGTAAGCGGGAAATCCGGGTTCGAGAGCCGGTCCGTCACAAATGCTGATACGTCACTAATAAGCAGTATATCTACACCTAACACAGCTGGCTACAAGAAATTCGGCGTCAGAAACTTTATTTCAAATTATTTAATATTATTTTCAGTGAAAACATTAGGCTGCACTAAAATTTAATTTATACAAATGTTTTGAATTTCGCCCATACCTATAATTTCACCCTAATATATGAATCGTACTCGTTTAACACATGACGTCTGATAGGTGTCGCAAAGAAACTTTTGTCAAACAACACTAAATGTGACACGTGTTCAATCTTTTCGATTATGTGACTGTCGGTGTGCAATGTCTTCTCCTTCGTGATTTTCTTCCAACCTTAAGAACAACAATAAATCGCGAACACTAATTCGAGAAACGTGCGTCTACGTGCAGCAACTGTTCTCGAGTGAGGTGTAGGCTACTTGCAAGTGGCGCGATAAAAGAAAATATTTCAACTTTTCTTTCCTCCACGTTGTAGTAGCTTTTCTCCCACCTTCAAAACAATTTCGATATGGTGAATTCTTCTCGGGTTATCAGCCGAGTCAAGACGTCGTTCTGTGGCAACAACGTTTCGACAACTTTCGTGTTATTTATCTTCAGGCGAAGTGTCGGGTTCATGTCCATTTCGTATCTTTACAGACTGGACGGCTGGCTCCTCTGCCTTGTTTGCAACGGCTGGGCCAATGGTGCGCCTCCGGAAGGAGAGTCGTGGAGAGGTGGAGAGGGGGGGTCCTGGCTTCGCGTCCTGGTGCTGCCTGTCTGGTTCCGACCACTGCCTTCAGAACGCTCTTGGCGTATTCCTACTATCGCTATAACCCATGCAGAACGCAGATGGAAACCGCTATCCCGGTTGACAAGTCACGAACCGATACCATCAGTCCCTCGTCGACAATCGAGTCCCAGAACCCGTTCGTCCGGCACACAACCTCCGTCTCTTCAAAGTCAAACATATGGCCTTCGTTGAGGCTGTACTCTGCCAGTGCAGATTTGTCCGTTTGGCCGAGGCGATCGTTTCTCACGTATTCTGAACGGCGTTGCGAAACACACCTTTTGTGTTTGGCCGATATATTGCTTGCCGCCTTCGTAGCTGATGCTGCAGACTCCAGGTGTCCGTAGTCCTAGTTCGTCTTTCATTGAGGCAGTTGTTGGGTCTTCTTCCCGTTCCATTCACGGGTGGGCCGCGGGAAGAACGACTGTTTCAATTTCTCTGTGCGTGCCGTAATTAATCTAATCTGCCCTCACGATCCGTTCGGGAGTGATACGTATGGTGTTCTAGAATATTTCCACATTCAGCCTCTGAAGTTGGTTCTCGAACCTTTTTAAGCAGGCTTCCTCGCGACAGTTTGCGTCCTTCTTTAAGTTTGTAACATGGCTGCGTGGTCAGCGACCGTTTAAAAATTGAAAGTAAAGTAACTACACACCTCAGTCGCAAAAATTAAGTCTTTTGACCTGGTTTTGACACAACTATGAGTGCCTTCATCAGAAGTAAGAAATTCAAGGTAGCCTATAACATAAGTACAAAAATTACGGGAAATTTCTTTTACACAAGTACTGACTAACAGTACAAGAAAGAAACAGTACTTACATTTCACGTATGAGATAAATATCAAGCGATAAAGCTTTAGTCAGAAAATTTTTAAGAAAGAATACATGGAAGGCAAGCCACTATGGGTATGGATGTGTGTGATGTCCTTAGCTTAGTTAGGTTTAAGTAGTTCTAAGTTCTAGGGGACTGAGGACCTCAAAAGTTAAGTCCCATAGTGCTCAGAGCCATTTGAACCAAGCCACTATGGGCTTATCGCGTGATATTTATTTTATATGGACATGTAAGTACTGTTTCTTTCTTGTACTGTTAGTCAGCACTTACATTTACAGGAAAAAATTCCCGTAATTTTTGTCTTATGTTATAGGCCACTTTTAATTTCTTACTTCTGATGAAGGCACTCATAGTAGTCCCGAAACCAAGTCAAACGATTTAATCTTCAAGTGGTGACTCTCTGCCACGGGTCAGATAAACCTGTGATCATTTGTGCTGCCCTTCTCTGTATACATTCGATATTCCCTGTTCTATTTGGTACACTCGAGCAGTATTCTGCGACAGGTAATTTGTAAACAATCTCCTTGGTAGACTGGTTCCATTTCGCCATTATTCTACCAGTAAACCGAAGACTACGACGTGCTTTACCCACAGCTGTGTGTGTGATCACTCCATTGCATATCCCTACAAAGTGTTACGCCCAGGTATCTGTACTGTGACTCGTTTATATTGTAGTCATAAAACGAAGTTCCTCCTCGTTGCCGCGAAGGCCCAATGGGTGTCTCCTGGCAGCCCTGCCGCGAGGATGCCGTACGGAGAGGCACACCGCTCTCCCGGCAGAGTTTCCAGGCCGTTGATCAGTTACTATTCGGTCAAGCCGGGGTTCCGTATGACAGCCATCTACGCCGACCACTCAGCTACGGAGGCGAACATTGCTGCCATGTGAACCACTACTCTTTCTTCTTTTTCACAACTACACATTTTCACATTTCAGAACATTTAAAGCACCTCTTCGAAATCTTATTAAGATACGACTGAACTTTTGAGCAACTTTTTTCAAACGGTACCTCATTATAGATAACTGCATCCTCTGTGTAAAATCTGACGTTAATATTTATATTGTCTGCGAGGTGATTATTACGCAACACGAACTACACCTTCCGATACTGATGGCCACTATAAGCGTATCTGTGGTAGTGAGTCAATGCTTTTCGCAAATCGAGAAGTATTGTGTTTATATAATAAATTTAGTTCGGTCCGAGGAGGTTCTGTCCACGAGTCAGCTCGCGCGCAACTCATCTTGCCCTTTTCTCACATGATATAGTACTAACTGCGGATGGAGGCGCAACAGGCAGATTCCATATTTCAGGACTTCCGAAAAGCATTTGACTCGGTATCTGACTGCAGCCAGTTAACGCCGGCACGAGCATATGGAATAGTTTCCCAGATATGTGAGTGGCTGAAAGACTTGTTAAGTAACAGAACCTACTGTGTTGTCCTCGACGGCGAATGTTCATCACTGACAAGGAACCCGTCAGGAGTGTCCCAAGGAGGTATGAAACCAAGAAATCATTCCAATCGACAGTGTCGCTAGATGCCCCATCCGATCCTATGTTTCACAATACAAGTAGGTGTGACACCGTGTGAAATGATTTTCTGAAATCGAGAAATACTGCATTTCTACAATAAATTTCGTTCAGGCCGAAAAGATTCTGTACACATATCAGCACGGTTTTGGAAAGCATCGTCCGTACGAAACTCAGCTAGCCCGTGTTTCACAAGATACACAGCGAACTATGGATGAAGCACAACAGGCAGATTCCATATTTCAGGACTTCCGAAAGCATATGGTGTAGGTTCACAGATGTGCGAGAGGCTCTAAAAGTACGTAAGTAACAAAATCGACGGCAAGTGTTCCACCAGAGACAAGGAGTACGCCAGGGATGTGACAGGAGCGTAAATGATCTGGCGGGCAGGGTGGGCAGCATCTGATGATATCGCGGTGTATGGGGAGGTGTCGGCGTTGAGTAACTGTAGGAGGATACAAGATAACTTGGAAAAAATTTCTGTTTGGTTTGATGAATGGCAGCTAGTTCTAAATGTAAGTTAATGGAGATGAGTAGGAGTAACAAACCTGTGATGTTGGAACTCAGCAGTAGTGGCACCCTGCTTGACACAGCCGTGTCGTGTCGTTCAAATACGTGGGAGTCGTGCTGCGTGGGCGGGGGGGAGTGAAGTGGGACGAGCTGTAAAGGAGACAGCACATAAGACGCTGGTGCGACCTATTCTTCAGTACCGCTCGAGTGTTTGGGATCGACGCGAGATCGTATTAAGGGAATACATCGAAGCAGTTCAAAGGCGGGCTGCTAGATTTGTTACTGGTAGGTTCCAGGAACACTCATACGGAAAGTCGATGTTCTTTTCGAGGAACACTACTGGCTAAATTTAGAGAACCGGCATTCGAAACTGACCACAGAATGGCTACAGCCGCTAACGTACGTTTCGCGTAAGGACCACGAAGATAAGAGAAATTAGGCTCATGCAGAAGCGTAGAGATAGTCGTTTTTCCCTACCTGTTAGTGGAACAGGAAAGGAAATGCGTAGCAGTGGTATAGAGTACTCTCGGCAACGCACCAAGCGGTGAATTGCGGAGTATGTATGTAAATGTACAGTAGGTGTACCTGATAACCTTGAACCACGGATTTCAAGATCGCAGCAAGAACGCAGCATGTCATTCTCACTGGAGAGAAGTCTTCCGAAGTAAGAGTGATTTCAGGTGTGCCGCAGGGGAGTGTCGTAGGACCGTTGCTATTCACAATATACATAAATGACCTTGTGGATAGTATCGGAAGTTCACTGAGGCTTTTTGCGGGTGACGCTGTGGTATATCGAGAGGTTGTAACGATGGAAAATTGTACTGACACGCAGGAGGATCTGCAACAAATTGCAGGGAATGGCAATTGAATCTCAATGTAGACAAGTGTAATGTGCTGCAAATACATAGAAAGAAAGATCCTTTATCATTTAGCTACAATATAGCAGGTCAGCAACTGGAAGCAGTTAATTCCATAAATTATCTGGGAGTAGGCATTAGGAGTGATTTAAAACGTAATGACCATATAAATTAATCGTCGTTAAAGCAGATGCCAGACTGAGATTCATTGGAAGAATCCTGAGGAAATGCAGTCCGAAAACAAAGGAAGTAGGTTACAATACATTTGTTCGCCCACTGCTTGAATACTGCTCACCGGTGTGGGATCCGTACCAGATAGGGTTGATAGAAGGGATAGAGAAGATCCAACGGAGAGCATCGCTCTTCGTTACAGGATCATTTAGTAACCGCGAAAGCGTTACAGAGATGGTAGATAAACTCCAGTGGAAGACTCTGCAGGAGAGACGCTCAGTAGCTCGGTACGGGCTTTTGCTGAAGTTTCGAGAACATACCTTCACCGAGGAGTCAAGCAGTATATTGCTCCCCCCTACGTATGTCTCGGGAAGGGACCGTGAGGATAAAATCGGAGAGATTAGAGCGCACACAGAGGCATACCGACTGTCTTTCTTTCCACGAAGAATACGAGACTGGAACAGAAGGGAGAACCGATAGAGGTACTCAAAGTATCATCCACCACACACCGTCAGGTGGCTTGCGGAGTATCGATGTAGATGTGATGTGAGAATAATGCGAAATGGGTATTCACATGATCGAAGTTTTCGGAATCCAACCCGGTCGTCATGAGGATGTCATTTTGTTCGAGGCACCTTCCAAAGTTGTAACTGGCAGAGGAATGCCCCGGCTGCTGCGCCGTGCAGAGCACACCTCGGCGGCGGCGCTGATTGGGGCAGCCATTGTCATTCAGGCCGCGTCGCGCGTTTCTGCAGGCCGAGCGCCCACTTGCTGCGCCGAAGTACCGGGTGCGCAGCCTGCCTGCTCTGCCCTCACACACTGCGTCGTACTGGAGTGCCTTCAATGTATTGCTCGATACACGGTATCCAGTATTGTAACATCTTATGACCACGCTTCACTTTTGTTCATTATTTCACGTTGTACGGAGTGAGTGTAGATTACATACCTACTGACGATAAAGACACCGTGGCCTCTACAAATAACGTAGACTGAGGTGAGAGAAAGCCGTGGGACGCCGTTACGCACACATACAGTGTCGCTTACACGTGGTACAAAAGGGCAGTGCATTGGTGGAGCTGACATTTGTAGTCGGGTGATTCGTGTGGAAAGCTGTCCCACGTGGTTAACAGACTCTGAACGGGGAATGGTAATTGCAGCTAGACGCGTAGGACATTTCGGAAATGTTACGGAATTCAATGTTGCGAGATCCACAGTGTGAGTCATTACCTCTCACCACGGACGACGTCGTGGCCGGCGGCCTTCACTTAACGATCTACAGCAGTGCTGTCTGTGTAGGGTTGTCCGTGCTAATAGACAAGCAACACTACCCCAGATAACCGAAGAAATCAACGTGGGACGTACAACGAACGTATCCCGTATCCGTTAGAACAGTGCGGCGAAACTTTGCTTCAATGGACTATGGTAGCAGACAACCGACGCGAATGTCTTGGCTAACAGAGCGATATCGGCTGTAGCTCCTCTCCTGGGCTCGTCACCATATCGGTTGGATCCTAGGCGACTGGAAAACCGCGTCCTGGTCAGATGAGTCCCAATTTCAGTTGGTAAGACCTGATGGTAGGGTTAGAATGTGGTGCAGACCCCACGCAGTCGTGAACCCGATTTGTCAAGCTCCATAATGGTGGCAGCTGTGTTTACATCGAATGCTGGGTCCTCTGGTCCAGCGGAACCGATTATTGCCAGGAATAGGTTATGTTCGGCTACTTGGAGATCATTTGTAGGCAATTGCAAACAACGATGGAATTTTATGGGTGACACTGTGCCATGTCACTGGGTCACAATTGTTCGCGATCGGTTTGAAGAACATTCTGGACAGTTTGAGCGTGTGATTTGGCCATCCGGATCGGCCGAAATGAATCCTACCGAGCATTTGTGGGGCATAATTCGTACACAAAACCCTGCGCAGGCAACACTTTTGCCATTATGGACGGCTATAGAGGCAGCGCGGCTTGATGTTTCTGCTGGGGACTTGCACCGGCTTGTCGAGTTACTTGCCTACGCCAGGCAAAAAGGGCTTCGGTGCGATATTAATCAGAATTCCTTGAGTTTTGTCACGTAAGTGTATTTACGAGAGTATATTTAGCTAAAACAAAATTGTCAAAGAATATGTACTTGATTTGGTAGTCTTTTTTTTAACCTAAAATTATCATTTTGAAGATTCCTAAATACTGGATGAAAATCATAACGCTGCTTATTGACGTACCACTAATGCCCCGATTTTTTACAGTGTGGAACTCCCATGCATAAAAGAGCTTCAAAGTTTTGATTACTTCACAAATGATTTGGTGTCTTGAATATATTTGACGTTAAAAATGTAATCGAGGAAAAGTTTAGAAAAGCTTTGAAATGATGTGTAAACTGCGTTCGAGGTCACAATCTGGTCTCTGGATGAGTACAGTCTGGGTCATTTGCCCTCCAGTTTAAGCCGATGCTGGTGCTTCACGCATCTCTTTTTATGACGTCATGTTTCCTGAATTATGTGTCGTACAATGACATAATTTTGCAGATGCACTCAGTGGTTATGTGGGTATTGACTGAAAATTTTGTTGCAAATAGACTTAGTAATAAAGTAGTAGTAAATTAAAACTTTATTCCTGATGCAGAAGTTTTACAGCATGATCAGCAAAAATGCAGTAAGTGATAAAAAATTTTCCTTTTCATTATTTTAAGGGGCGTTATCAGCGAGAAATAGTTTCTTAAACGTTTGAAATTGGGTGTAAAGCTTGTTGGAAGTCGCCAAGTGCTCTGATTCTCCGATGCTGGATGAATCTACTCCGAATAATTTGCGCGCTGTCCACTGTCTCTTGACGTAACACAGTTTTTAACTGTGGTACTTGATTTATTGTGCTAAAGCTTTAACATAAGGTTGTGCCTCATAATTCTTTGAGTCCGAACAATATAAAATAGTAATTTTAAAATGTTTCACCAAATTGAACATTATCATCATAGAATTGCAAAACAGTAAACAACCAGTTATTATAAGGAGGTGGTTTCACTCTGGAATATAATTTAAAAAAATTTCGCAAAATTAACCTTTATTATCACAGTAAGCAATGAACACAAGAAGAAATTGGCAGAAAGTAAACAATGAACTACAAATGAAATGACACAATTTCAGACACTTTACTGGTGTCATACAGATATCATTGTATCTACATAGACTGAAGTGGCGAGAGAAAATTTGTACCGAGGCCGGGAACCGAACCCGGGTCTCGTGCTCAGTGGTCAGGCGCGCCGGCCCCCAGCTCCCTCGTCGATCGACATGCTGCTTGCCGCCCCAGTCTAAACTCCCCCTCACACACGAACAGAGTTGCCGAGGCTCTCCGTGTTCTGGAACAGCATCTCGGCATCGAGCGTAAATGGGGGATCCAGCCTGAAACCCAGATGCAGGTACTCATACAAGTGAAGTGACACGATTTCAGAGACTTTGCTGGTCTCATACAGGTATGGTTTGGAGTCATTTCATTTGCATAAATACTGTGCGATGACAATAATGAAGTTTTCATCAGCTCCAAAATATCAAACTGCTACTCTGAAACTTGCTGTTACTCCACATCTTTAGTCTCCAATGCAACATATTTTTCACGATGGTATGTGGATTTTTGGAGACCTCGGTGATGCATTTTGGCTGTTCACGGAACGTTCTACCTCGAGTCTCACCTCGTTGTTCTTCTGGGAATTCTACCAAGCAGTGGGTTTCTGATTCGAGGAAAGAGGAATAAATCATTATGTTCCATGTAATGAATTAGGGGAAGTGAGGCAAAATCTGGTAACCTAAAGAGGCAGCATCTGTGGCCACGTCCTGTGCTGCATCCAAGTGTGGGTGAAATTCTTGTATGATAAACTAAAAACAAACATTGTCGTGGAGGAAAACGTGTCCCTGGACGGCTTGCCCCCACCATTCGTCTTGATAACTCTCCGTGCCTCGTCACTAAATTTCTGTGGTACGCTCCTGTCATGGATTGCCCTTTACAGTCGGTTTTTACTACACCAGTCCCGCTTTTGTTGCACTTAAACAATCACAGCATCCGGAAGCGCAGTAGTTTCGGCCTTGTTGCTCGGGATATATCACTGCAGTTAGTGACAGTTTTTACAGTGCTATTTCAATGACTTAATATGTTACAAGCATTACCTCCTTATGATTCTGCTAAGTACCTCGGATCCCTCCCCTCCATACTTAAAGATTTATGTTTATTGAGCTATTTGTAACGTTGATGTACGATATAAGACTGCTTTTAACATTCTGAGTTTTTTTTTTTTTTTTAATTGAGCTACTTTGATTTGCCAATTCCTGTGTTCAAAATCTAGGATCTTCGAATGTGACAGCTGCGGCTTTGTTACAGTGTGGTACCTTTACTAAAATTAATTCTTGTACTTTCTTAATAAGCGCTGTAATATAACTGCTTCGGAATTAATTCGCTGACTGCGAATCCGTAGACATCAGCTGTATTACTAGCCAATAGTGACATATGAAAATATTATTGGTTCGTATGTCATAACTGCGTAGTAGATCTATACCTAATAGAGCTGCTATCAAGGGATTGTGTAGAAGGTCGAGTATGTAATGATGTTTTGTTGTGTACTTAATTTCTGAAAGATAAAGATATAATTTGTTAATATACCTGGTCCTCATTTATTACAATTTTTGAAAGGTTAAGGTATAATTTGATGACATACCCAGTCCTCAGTTAATCCTCAAATGAATATGGCAGACGTTCAAAGTCATGTTTCTCTAATTCTTTTGAGCAGTGTATGAGAAAGACAAATGAAAATTAAGAAGTGTTTGAAAAAATAAAACAAGCATTGGACACTATGACAAAGAAAACATGTATTTTATATGGACACCTAAAACGGCTAGATCAAAAAAGAATAGAAAAAAGGTCTTATTAACTTTTTTTTATACAAACCCAAAAACATACAAGGAGCGGATTAAAGAAGTTAAAGCAGAACGGAAGAAACTGTGAATAACGGAGGAAGAAATAGCAGAAAGAGCAAAAGTCAAAAGTTACGAGGGTTTCCAGGAAAAACAAAAAAAGAGACAGTAGAAATAAGAGAAAGACCTAGGCAAAGAATGGAAAATAGCTGGAAAGAAAGAAAGGATAAAAGGAAGAAGACAAGTTATTTCATGGGGTCCTTAGTAGACGGAAACCAAAATAAAGCAAATCAACTGTGTCGGTATATCAATCGAACGTACACAGGCTCTGCTTGATTTTAGACAGCATAATATCCAGCGCGCTTTCTGAAATGTCTTTCACTGGTTGATCACGTGGCGTGAGGTGAAGAAGTCCTCCTGCGTCAGTGTGAACAGAGGTGTTGCTTAACTTGGCTCGTCTCTCTCTCTCTCTCTCTCTCTCTCTCTCTCTATCCCCCCATCTCCCCCTGCCCCTCCCTCCCTCCCGGTGTGTGTGTTCTGCACTCGGCGCCGTCTCCTTAGCGGTTAGTCTTGTCCTCTCTGCGTCCACACGCTGCCACTTAGCACAGCCGGGGTTCCGGCCACGTGTGCCCGCAAACAAAAACCATAACTCTACTCTCAGCTACACAACTCCCACATATCGAGAGAGACAGGCGCTCCTGCGTACCGGAACGAGCTGACGCGTTTATTAAGGCACCGGACTTGCGCAGCAAAGGTGCGGTGTTGTCACCACCTGGCAGTCAGCTCGATTTAAGTCTTCAGCGGCTTTTTGAACACATTTACGGGGAAAGCCGGTGTGGCTGTGTAACATTTCTGGCTCTTGGAGCCATAGCTTTTTTCTGTGTTTCGCTTCTCATTGACCGAAGATACAAGGAAGGAAGGAAGGAAGGAAGATTAGGGTTTAAAGCGCCGCTGACATCGAAGTCGTTAGAGACGGACCACAAGCTCGAATTGCTTCAAGGCAGGGGAAGGAAATCGGCCGTGTCCTTTTAAGAGGAACCGTCGCGGCATTTGCCTGGAGCGTTTTGCAGAGATTACGGAAAACCTGATTCGGGATTTGAACCGTGGTCCTCCAGAATGCCTGATTCGGGATTTGAACCGTCGTCCTCCCGAATGCGAGTCCAGTGTGGTGGCTGGCGTATGACGTCGTAAAGCGAAGGGGGCAGCAACGACAAGGATTGCTGCTGCCCAGTTACAGCTGCCGTCACAAACTGTGTCCCCCAATCGGCTTTTGTTCTGATTGACTGCTGTTACAAAAGATGGAGGGATTAACCTGTTGTCTGCCCGCCGAAATTCTTGTTTTATTATTACTTAATCATCATTCATTATAATAATACGACAGAACCACTTAATACTGCGATATCATTGTATATTCCTTGCTTCATTTTATTATCAAATCTTAAGAACTAGTTTGCAGGTGTCGCATATTTCAACGAATACGACATTCGCACAGTTCTTCTCGAATGGCTGTACTACCAGGGAACGGGTATCTATCGTCGAGGAAATGGACAACAGGTAGAACTTCCCATCATTGTTTGTACATATTCGGCGACTACGTTGAAAACTAGTATCATATACCTGTTTCACTTTGATCTGTAGTACAGAATTCAGTTAAAGTTACCTGGCCTTACGAAATAATGTGGAACTGACTTCTTCAAGTCCCCTAGTATGTATGGGTGAAAAAGTAAAGTTGCAACGCTGTAGAGAGTCCATGTCAAACTATAGTTCCCCCTGTAACTAGCTTCTTAAGTCAGTGAACAGTCCTGCTTCTGGTCGGGCCGTGGCTGCTAAAGCAGTGAGACGTTCAGGACGACCTTCGCTTGTGTCATGAGAAGAGCTTTACTTATGTAGATGGAAAACGCATCTCGCTTGGCCCAGGACATAGTAAATAACTGAGTACATCACTCTGTATCAAATCATCGCCATCATCATCACTATCGCTAAAGTACACTAAGTATCCGGACACGTGGCTCAAAATCGCTTACAAGTTCGTGGCGCCCTCCATCGTAATGCTGGAATTCAATTTGGTGTTGGCCCACCCTTAGCCTTGATGACAGCGTCCACTCTCGCAGGCCTACGTCCAATCACGCGCTCGGAGGTTTCTTGGGGAGTGGTAGCCCATTCTCCACGGAGTGCTGAACTGAGGAGAGGTGCCGATGTCGCTCGGTGAGGCCTGGCACGAAGTCGGCGTTCCAAAACATTCCAAAGGTGTTCTATAGGATTCAGGTCAGGTCAGGACTCTGTGCAGGCCAGTCCATTACAGGGATGTTATTTTCATGTAACCATTCCGCCAGAGGCAGTGCATTATGAACAGGTGCTCGATCGTGTTGAAATATGGAATCCCATCCCCGAATTGCTCTTCAACAGTGGGAAGCGAAAAGGTGCTTAAAACATCGATGTAGACATGTGCTGTGATAGTGCCACGCAAAGCAACAAGGGGTGCAAGCCCCTCCATGAAAAACACCACCACACCGTAACACCACCGCCTCCTAATTTTACTGTTGGCACTACACACACTGGCAGATGACGTTCACCGGGCATTCGCCATACCTACACCCGGCCATCGGATCGCCACATTGTATACCGTGATTCGTCACTCCACACAACGTTTTCTCAATGTTCAGTTGTCCAATGTTTACGCTCCTTACAACAAGCGAGGCGTCATTTGGCAGTTACCGGCGTGATCTGTGACTTATGAGCAGCCGCTCGACCATGAAATCCAAGTTTCCTCACCTACCACCTAAGTGTCATAGTACTTGCAGTGGATCCTGATGCAGTTTTGAATTCCTATGTGATGGTCTGGATAAATGTCTGCCTATTACACATTACGATCCGCTTCAACTGTCGGCGGTCTCTGTCAGTCAACAGACGAGATCGGCTGTACGCTTTTTTGCTGTACTTGTCCCTTCACGTTTCCACTTCACTATCACGTCGGCAACAGTGGACCTGGGAATGTTTAGGGGTGTCGAAATCTCGCGTACAGACATATGAGACAACTGACGCTCAATCACCTGATTACGCTCTAAGTCCGTGAGTTCCGCAGAGCGTCCCATTCTGCTCTCTCACGATGTCTAATGATGCCTGTGCTTTGTCATTGCAATCATTCACTTTTATTCTTGTTGTTTGCATAGAACTGGATCACAGTTTTTCGTTTCTGTAGAAGTCCTGCTCATCCTAATTAATGAATGCACAGGGTATTACCACAAAACCGTTAAAAAGTAAGCTTACGTTGTATGGCGTTATTCCAGAATGAATTTTCACTCCGCAGCAGAGGGTGCGCTGATTTGAAACTTTCCACAAGATTAAAACTGTATACTGGACGCGAACTTGAACGTGAGACCGTTAACTTAGCCGGCCGGAGTGGCCGAGCGGTTCTAGGCTCTACAGTGTGCAACCGCGCGACTGCTACGGTCGCAGGTTCGAATCCTGCCTCGGGCATGGATGTGTGTGATGTCCTTAGTTAGGTTTGACTAGTTCTAAGTTCTAGGGGACTGATGACCTTAGATGTTAAGTCCCATAGTGCTCAGAGCCATTTGAACCATTAACTTTGTCAGGCAAGTGCAACCAATAACTGAGGTATCCAACCACAACCCACAGTTTTGAAATCAGCCCCCACGCTGCCACAGAATGAAAATACATTCCGGAACCAAATCCCGAGGCTGTGGCTACGTCATGTCACCGCGCTGTCCATTCTTCCAGGAGTGCTACTGCTGCGAGTTTCGCAGGTGGGCTTCTGTGGTGTTTGGAAGGTAGGAGATGAGGTACTGGCGGAAGTAAAACTGTGGGGACGCGTCGTGAATCTCGCTCGGCTAGCTCAGCTGTTAGTAAACTTGCTCACGAAAGGCACAGCGCCCCCTCCGCTATAGAGGGAAAGTACATTCTGGAAACAATACCCTAGGTTACCGCTAAGCTACGCCTTCACATTATGCTCTCTTCCAGAAATATGGCTGCGTACTGTGGTTTCGGAGATCAGTGAATGAGGACTATAATGGGTTACTGCAATCAGTTACGGTGAGTCACATGCCCCTACGTATGGGCTTTTATGCAACCCGCAACGCCTTAAAAATCCACGTGTATGGATTCCCATATTCTCTCACTCACTATATGCAAACTATTAGTCCCAGAGCAAATATAAACGGGACCTTTTTGTAGAAAATTTACTGTAGGTAAGTTTTGTACTGTAGGGTAAATTTTCGCAGCATGCCACGATTTTCGAGTTGCACAGAAAATCGCGTTTGAAGGTCTGTTTTGCACATTTCATTTGAATAATTCGACAACTCCGGCTCTGATGAAAATGTGTCCTACAACATAATTTAACTGCACTAAATTGCGTACAAAAAGATCCTGTTCATTTTTTCTGTAGGACAGATAGTTTGCACGTATCGAGTGAGAGAATATGAAAATCTTGCAAGTGGAATTCGAAGGCGTTGTGGGTTGCATAAAACCCGTAGGTGTTGCAGCTGAATCGCCCTCTGCATACAGGGTGTGTCTCCTAAGACTCATCAGCCGCATATTCTCTGCTGTTTCGGGAGGTATTTGCAATTTCTTTTTTGCACTGTGTGGGTGTCATCCCAGACAAAAGCTGCTCAGCACGTCTTTCATGTGACGCCCTTTATGTACAAAAAACGTCGGTTTCTATACCGTTGCAAGAAAATTATTTTTTAAAAAGAGCGATAGGACATTAATCTATTGCCCTATTCTTTTTATCGTATTGTTTTAAGGGCGGATACGACGTCAAGCTGGCCGACTTGGACCAGGAGAGACGCCACAGGGCATCTTAATTTCCACTTAGAATACTTTTACAACTAAATTCATAAAACTTTGTCAACATGACCAGGAAGGAGTCATGAATTTTGCACAGCATACAAATCACACTTACGGGAGTATGAAACTCTAGAATTTATTTAATTTATGAAAAAATGAATGAGCTGTTACACTTTAAATTTCATGTTAAGAAAAAATTCAAATTTTATAGTTAATTATCTGAATTTTTACCATAGTTTTTAATAGATTTGGTATGCTGTGGAAAATTCATCCAAGAATCTGTGTTACTTATGAAGTGTGGTGTCACCGCCAGACACCACACTTGCTAGGTGGTAGCCTTTTAAATCGGCCGCGGTCCATTAGTATACGACGGACCCGCGTGTCGCCACTGTCACTAATTGCAGACCGAGCGCCGCCACACGGCAGGTCTAGAGAGACGTACTGGCACTCGCCCCAGTTGTACGGACGACTTAGCTAGCGATGCAACACTGACGAAGCCTCGTTTATTTGCAGAGAAGATAGTTAGAATAGCCTTCAGCTAAGTCAATGGCTACGACCTAGCAAGGCGCCATAGCAATTGATAGTTATCGTATGAAGCATGTCTCATCAAGAACGATGTATACAAATGATGGATTAAAGTTAAGTATTGCAGCAGCTACGTACTTTTCTTTATAGCATTCATTCCGTACCCTGTTTCAGACCTCACGCCAACCTGCTTGAGTTTAACGCGTGCATTTCGGCCTTCTCTAGCTATACAACATGAAGAATAGTGTCCCTATAGCAACAAATAGAGCCAGTAGTAAGTGAATAAATGATGAAATTTCACATGCAAAAAAATTTAATTTGTTATGTTTTTGAACTTCCACTTCCTGAATCCTTCCTGGTCATGCTGACAAAGTTTTATGAATTTATTTGTAAAAGTACAGACAGTTGAAATTAAAATGTCGTGTGGTGGCTCTCCTGCCTGTTCGACGTCCAATCCCCCCAAACAGGGGCAGGAAACCACGAAGAGTAAGGAGCACTTCAGCGGCGACAACCTCTGCCCTGGCCGCCAGCGCCAGCCATGCAGCGCTAGTTAGTCGCTGTTGGATTACTTTTCATTCTTTGTGTTTGACTGTCATTTTTAACAGACAGCGAGAAAACGGATATCGGGCTGATTTGGGAGCGCTGTATCGAATGGGCACGTAAAATTCCGATTTAAAAATACTTTTGATTGTAATGGGAAACAAACCGACGCATTCTGTTGAGACTGGGCAATGCAGAAAGACGCGACCAGCAGTGATTGTTTAGGTTTACTCCGAGTACACAGTGCATACAGGGAGAGAGTGGCGGCTTTGGGAGGGCAGCGTCACGCACCCAACTCGAATGGTCTCAGAATGTCTCGTCGAGCTTATGTACCGTTTGATGCACGAAACATCACCAGCAATGAGCCACTTGTAGAAGTCTCCCTCGTCGCAAGTGACAGGCATTGCCGAACAGGTCTGCATAAGAATTCGTAGTCCATATTTCGTCTGTACCCCGTACGAATTGAATAGTGGGAGAACGCGTTATGCATCTGGAGGCGGTGGTAGGGCCGCATATCCGCGCCTAAAACACACGCTGTTCTCCCTTTAATTCATTTGGTTGAGAGGAGAGAAGACAGACGATCTCGTCAGTTACACCCGGAGGAAGCGGAAGGCTCATTTGGACGCGTTCCCAGGCCGTTAAAAGCTGGCGAGAGGAGGGAGAGATGGAGAGAAAGACGGAGAGAGAAAGAGCTTTATCTTTGTGGGCCGAGCCGGTTCGACTGGGCTGCGCTAAATGGGCCGCCCGGGGCCCACTCGCCAGCACTGGCAGATTGCTCGCCTCTCATGCCTCTCTCTCTCTCTCTCTCTCTTTCTCTCTCTCTGTCTCTCCCACCACACCTAACGGGAAGCGCGAGCAGCGTCCTTCCTATGGCGGCGCAGTATGGTCGAAGCGGAGCGATTTTCTAGTTCAGGTGTGTTAGTCCACAATCTGTCGTGTTCGCAGCGTCAGACAGCAAATAATAATGGATGCCCCACGGGGATGCGTCCCAGGACCGGTGTTTCTCACTGAACCCATTATACTCAGCATCGAACACACCCCTTATCACCAGCGTCATCGTCATCATCAAGGAGGAAAACAATTACTCTAAAGGAATCGGCATCCGTCAGACAGCAATAATGGTACATTTTCCACAGGGATGCATTCTGGGACCAGCCTTTTTTCACTGAAACGATTACACCCAGCAACAAGTACACACTTCGTAATCATCGTTGTCATCGACATGATGGATGAAAACAACTACTCTAAAAGAATCAGCATGTGACAAACGGCAGACAATAAATTTGAATCTCAATTTGTTCACCTTAGTATATTCTAATTTTTTTTGAGCGTTCCTTTCAGGATGGATATTAATTTTAGCTGTGGACGCCCTACTTATAAGACTGTTCTGAAATCCAGCTTAGAACGTGATCTGTGCAGCTTCTGTTTGGTCTGAAAGCTGCACGCTCTACACGGACGCATGCTGGGTGCAGCCAGTAAACTGTACCCAGCAACGAGCACACCCCGCCTCCTCCTCCTCCTCCTTATTATCATCATCATGATCGTCATTGACATCCGGCTGGAAAACTGCTACTTTAAACAAATCAACGTGCGACAGACAGTAAATAATAGATGTCCTACTCGGAAGCATGCTGAGATCGGTCTTTCTCATTGAAGCGATTACACCGAGTAACGAAGAACCATTCGTCGTCATCTTCATCATCGTCATCATAATCATCGTCGTCGTCGTCGTCGTCGTAGTCATCGACATCAATGAGAAATACAACTGCTGTAACATAATCAGCCGGCCGTTGTGGCCGAGCGGTTCTAGCCGCTTCACTCTGGAGCCGCGCGACCGCTACGGTCGCAGGTTCGAATCCTGCTTCGGGCATGGATGTGTGTGATGTCCTTAGGTTAGTTAGGTTTAAGTAGTTCTAAGTTAATCAGTTTCTATTCGGAAAAAATCCACTAGTGCTAATGACAGCTTAATTATGAAACTTCCTGGCAGATGAAAACACTGTGCCAAATCGTGACTCCAGCCAAGGACCTTTTCCTTTCGCGGGGAAGTGCTCCACGAGCATTTGCTGGAACATAATCTGCCACGAAGTTTCGTATCAGCACACGCTACGGTCAGAGTGAAAATTCATCTGGCGATAGCTTTATTCATGTTGAAGATATTGTAAATACATCTCCAAAACTACAAGAAGTTCTTTTATTTTCACCAGTCCCGTTTAACTTTTTTACATGCAACAGCAGTTCCCAACCTTTCCGATACCATTACCACTGAAAGAGTATGGAAGAAGTATAGAAACTAATCCCTCCCCAGAGTTTAGTATCTAAAGATATTTCATTGACGTTAAACAAATAAAACTGACATTTTTTAGGTATATTAAAGCAATAACTGCAGTGGCAGATACAAGAAGTGACGCGTTGTGTATCATGGTGTGATTTACTTTTAAAAGTTGCGAGAGGATTACGTTCCTCGAAGAAATACCGATTCCTCTTACGTACATCTGGCAAAAGGACAACGAAGGCAAAACTAGAGAGATTCACTTATATGCAATCGTTCTTCCCGTGAACCAACTGCTACTGGAACAGGAAAAGTGGAAAGTAACATGGGTGCACAAAGTATTCTCCGCCATATACCAAAAGGTGGTTTGTGGAGCACCGATGTAGATGATGTAAAAGTGGATGAGATGATTGGAACTGCTTGTTTCTGACAGGCCTTTTAATCCTGTTTGGTTTCGGACAATGCACACCGTAAATCGTGTTCCAGTTTCAATTCAAATCCACTGTCGGGAATAAAATTAATATTCTTAACACATTTTCTGATAATAATAGATACTCGTCAACAAACTTTCTCAAAAAAGTTCTATTTTTAGAAACATCTATTATCAGTGTGTTCTCTTCTCCTAGTCCAAGAAATTATGCTTTGGCTTGAACTGCACTATCTGAAAATATTCCTTCATCCACTGAAAACCTCTCCCACCCAGGGATTTACTTGTCGGGTGCCCACTGCAGGAAGGCAGTTACTCAGAGAATTTGTAACTGATAAGTGCTGACTTACTTGATGTGTGAATGAGCATTTTTCACTGTTGACGTCGAGCATGACTATCAGTTCTGGGAACGTTAAAATGTCTTGAACTTCAGCCCTGCGTTAGTTAACTTCCAGTCTGCGAAGACAACCGGCAACTTTATCTTGCGCTTTCGACATATTCATAAGCCATTTTAAGCATATTTACTTCTACAAAGAATTTCACAAGTTACATTATCTGTTATTTTGGCATGCTCCTCTTTCTCCTTTCCTGTTCTCGTGCATTCCAGAAACAAAGCAGTTTCTTGTTGAATCTCGTGCATTCAATGCAAAACCTTTCCAGGTGATAGCCAACGTACTTCTGTACCCAACAAGAGCATATCTCGTTTGCCCAATTCTCGGAGGAAGTTTACAATCTCCACTAGCTGAGTGAGCACATTTCAACAAACCAATGGATTTTTCACTGCCGTAGCTTAACGATGCATATCGGTTTGCGGCACTTTACATTTCTTGATGTGAAATAGCTAGCTCCACTACTGTTTGTTTCCATACTTCAGGCTAAACGTATGTCTGCGTGTTCTTATGTGACTGGTATTGCCAACTTATGCCCTACTTTTGGTTTTCACTCCTGTGGTTTGTCGTGTGTGCATCATGCCGTTTGCTTATGTTAATATTTATTTATTTCATTAACTGAATTCTGCGTCGGTAGTTTGCAGGATATAATAATAATATTAAAAAGGAAAACACCTCGCAATGTTCTGCAAAATTCTTTTGATCTGATCACGAATTGGCTTTCCGCTTCTCAGGCCATCTTAGGTGATAACTGAATGTCGCAAACACATATAAACATGATGTGATACTTACACTGATATTATTTGTACAGGAAACACAAAAGTGACACAGTGCTTACGTAGGAAAACATTGTAATAATTCCATTACCCAAAAAAGGAGTTAACAAATTTTTGTGTTGTGATACATCAATATTTTGTTTAGCGCTATTTTAGTTAATGTAGTTACTGTAATGTTTTCCCGTGCAAACACTCCGACATATTAGTATCTTCTGCACGAATAATGTCTGCGTAAGTCGCATATAATATTTATCTGTGTTTCCGACATTCAGTTGTCGCCTGTAGACTGCCTCAGACACCCAAAGCCAAGTTCGTGACCAAATGAATTTTACGGAACATTACTAACTGATTTCCTTTTTCATATTAATGTATTTATTTAATATGTCAGTGCAATGAAAGAGTAGCGATGGCGTTCAAGATCTAAATAGTGAACGTCGGGATGAGTAAAGATGGTGAATAGTGAATGCAGAGTAGGGGAGGGGAAAACCAAAACTAACGCCGCATAACCTTTGAATTAGAACTTGCTAGCTGACACACACACACACACACACACACACACACACACACAAACAAAATCACACTGCCTTTCTTATCGCGCATTCAAGCACATTCAATCGACGGTGTCGGCTCCATGTTCTCCGACAACAATAACAACAGGAAAGTGAAGATGGCGCAATCCCGGCTTGAGATGTTGCCACTGTCACGATGAGCGTTTTGTTTCCGTGGTTAATGGCAGAATACACACATAAAAAAAGTTCTGCATCACCTCGGTTCCGAGAGTTCCGGAACCTGTACAGAAAATTGGAATAGAGATCAACATAAACATCATTGCCGCCCTTTTTATTGCTCCTGAAATCACACACTGCATGTTGTACCACCATACAGCGAAACCTTCAGAGGTGGTGGTCCAGATTGCTGTACACACCGGTACCTCTAATACCCAGTAGCACATCCTCTTGCATTGGTGCATGCCTGTATTCGTCGTGGCATACTGTCCACAAGTTCATCAAGGCGCTGTTGGTCCAGGTTGTTCCACTCCTCACCGGTGATTCGGCGTAGATCCGCCAGAGTGGTTGGTGGGTCATGTCGTCCGTAAACAACCCTTTTCAATTCCATCCCAGACATGTTCTATAGTGCTCATGTCTGGAGGACATGCTGGCCACTCTAGTCGGGCGATGTCGTTATCCTGAAGGAAGTCATTCACAAGATGTGCACGATGGGGGCACGAATTGTCGTCCATGAAGACGAATGCCTCGCCAATATGCTGCCGGTATGGTTGCACTACCGGTCAAAGGATGTCATTCACGTATCGTTCAGCCGTTACTGCGCCTTCCATGACCACCAGCGGCGTACGTTGGCCCCACATAATGCCACCCCAAATCAGCAGGGAACCTCCACCTTGCTGCACTCGCTGGACGGTGTTTCTAAGGCGTTCAGCCTGACCGGGTTGCCTCCAAACACGTCTGCGACGATTCTCTGGTTGAAGGCATATGCGGCACTCATGGGTGAAGATAATGTGATGCCAATCCTGAGCGGTCCATACGGCATGTTGTTGGGTGGTTGTTGGGCCCATCTGTACCGCGCTGCATGGTGTCCTGGTTGCAAAGATGGACGTCGGGAGTGAAGTTGCACATCATGCAGCTTACTGCGCACGGTTTGAGTAGATACACGACGTCCCGTGGCTGCACGAAAAGAATTATTCAACATGGTGGCATTGCTGTCAGGTTTCCTCTGAGCCATAATCCGTAGGTTTCTTCCACTGCAGCAGTAGCCCTTTGGCGGCCTGAGCGAGGCATGTCATCGACCGTTCCTGTCTCTCTGTATCTCCTCCATGTCCCAACAACATTGCATTAGTTCACTCCCAGACGCCTGGACACTTCCTTTGTTGAGACCACTTCCTGGCAAAATGTAACAATGCGGACGCGATCAAACCGCGGTATTGACCGTCTAGCCATGGTTGGACTACAGACAACACGAGCCGTGTACCTCCTTTCTGGTGGAACGACTGGAACTGATCGGGCGTGGGACGCCCTCCGCCTAATTGGCACGCATCGTGCATGGTTGTTTACATCTTTGTGCGGGTTTAGTGACATCTTCAAAATGGTTCAAATGGCTCTGAGCAGTATGGGACTTAACATCTGAGGTCATCAGTCATCTGGAACTTAAAACTACTTAAACGTAACTAATATAAGCACATCACACACATCCATGCCCGAGGCAGGGTTCGAATCTGCGACAGCCGAAGGGACTGTGTCTGTGATACAGTATCCACAATCAGCATCTATGTTCAGGAATTCTGGGAACCGGAAAGATGCAAACTTTTTTTTTTTAAGTGTGTTGTCCTGGTATTACACAGCAAATAACACTGGACACATCCTTCCTGCTAAAGGCAATACCCATTGCATGTTCTGGCTCGCTTCAAACCGATATCGGATAGGTCTGCCAGGAACGGATGCGTGTCAGATTTCTGAAGATCATTTTTCCTCAAGAGGTAACCCGTTTACTATCATGTATTTATCAGCGGTGTTGATTAAAGCAGCAAGAAATCTTCCAATAATTTGTAATGGCTTGTATCGCTCTGTAAAATTTTGTGTACAGCTATCCTGCGTAACTCACGAGTGACACTTAATAATGGTTTCATTGTTTGTCTGTTGTTACAGGTGAGTCTTGCAGTCGTACAGTACGTGTTGGAAACTCCATGGAGCTGAAATCCTAGTGAATCTTGGCCGTTTGCAAATGTTGCAGACGTTCGTGCTGCAGTACGTGTGTAAACTTGTAGTAAAAATTGGACTCGTGTCTTGATATACGTGGTGTTTGAGGAGTAGCAGTAAATACACTGTGAATCACAGTTAGAGGCTAACTTTTTAGAAATCCCGTGATTGTCTCCCATTGCGACGGTACTCATCTCATTTTTGGGTGGAAGATGCCTGTGTCCACAGGTCAGAGGTCGGTGTGACGTGTGAAGCGGGTTGATGGTGTCACGTTGGCACGCCAGCCCTGGCCAGCGCCGTCACACCGCCTCGCACCCGCACGCCTCCCGACCGCGAAGCACAGCGCTGAAATCACGCGCTTTTTTTACGGATGGCCGAGGAAAACATTTTGAACAGACAGTCGCTCAGAATCGCCACCAAAAGGTCTCAGGGGTGGTATAAAGGACAGCACTGAAACACCCCATCCGTTGGGACGTCGATTCCCATACATTTCACGGTCGAAGACGAGGAAGAGGGGGTGTGCTACATTGACACATGCACGAATAAAATGGGGCAAAGTGTCCCTGTAAGTTTTACCAGTTCGGCGAGACCCTCGGTGCCAGCCGGCTGCCTTTATTGAGAATTTTAAAAATGCGCCCTTATAGAGGCAACCTGCGAAGCAGTCCTGGCACGCAGACAGCCCTGCCTGTAGGCGTCTGGGAGTGCTCGGCAGCGTGTCTCTGTAGAGGCACGTTTTCAAAACTCTCAATAAAGATGGTCTGCGAGTTGCCGGACTGCGTCATCTCAGGGGCTGCCTTTGCCGCTTTGTTCACGCACGTGTCAGTGTCACGCACCCCTGTGGTCACGCCAGAGGGGGCCTGAACGATAAGACTTCTCCTTGGGATCAGCTTCACATTTCGTTCAACGGTTGTGAACGGCCCGTAGTGGTTTCAACGTGTACATAAAAGCGCAAATTCCAGTCACCCTGCGCTCCAGAGACATGCGATCACATTCAACGGGGTTCCAGCAGTCTCCTTAGACATATGTTGAAACGTCTGGGGGGCAAGAGCAGTGTCAAAGGTCACCAAACAGTTGGTATATATTTAGATTCAGATAAATATGAGAGTGCGATATTAATAGCAACCGCTGTACAACTACAACTATTGACAATAATAATAATAATAATAATAATAATAATAACGGTAGTAACTTGTCTGTTTTGCGGAAAAATTTTGTTATTTTGTACATAATTAAGTACAATTTCGGTAGAGAACGAAATAACGTCTAAGTTTTCCTCATTCTCCGTTTCGAATTTTTGTGTATGTGGGAGTTTTTGTGCTTTTCTATTTTTCCGGACAAATATACAGTATCTGTAACACAGGTAATAGTTAAGGAACCAACTTGCTGGCTGTAAATCAGACCTTCTTACGTTGCACTCACTCAGCAATTTACGGTTATTACACAGTTATTCGTCCGCTTCTAGTCACGCTTATTTGATTTCTTCACTCTGTCAGTCAATGGATTGGTCTGCGAAGACTTATTTCCTTTGCCGCTAATTGTTCCTGCTACTTTTCTTCTCTGTCGACACTACACACGAAATCAGATTGGTGCACAGTAAACAACCAACTGCAAACACAAACTGCCGTTTGTGTAAATGATTAAATTCAAGTTTTGCCGTCTACCAACATCATCACTTGACTGCAATAGAAGTGAGGCGCTGAGAACCATAAGAGGCCAAAGTACGCCATCGTCGATCCCACATTTAAATGAATATCAGAGAAACCAGTTAGACAACTTTTCGTTAATGTTCATAGATACAATGTGAGCCTAGAGCACATATAAATGTGACCCATCATAAGATCAGCAGCATCGGAAGCACGAAGAAATGCTGCAGTCTCACAATCGACAGTTATAGACTTTATTGTTCTCAGGACCTCAAATGGATTGCTGTAACATAAAATGCAAAACTTATACTGTATCTCGTTCAGAATCCCAAAAAATAGGTTTTTCTGTCAGTAGAACATATATTGAGCTTGGTCTAGTGAGTGAATTGGCGATCTGAGGAATGTGCTACCGCCTAGCAGGATCTGCGCCAAGCCAATTCTGCTGCAGCGTGCTGCCACACGATGGCACTGACGTAAAACTTGTGGTCGAATAGGGAGGGCTAGCTGTGCACGCCGCGAACCGTGCACGTCGTTTATCAAATCCGCACATATTTGGCCCGCAAGGCAATTGCGTCACGCCAGTTGTGCATGCGCAAAAAGCTCCTTAAAGCGTGCACAAGTGAAGCTGTGCTCGCGATCCAGATGCCAAGTTTCACGGAGCGGTGTAACAAGCACGGTAGATTTAGTGCCGCGTATTTCAGATTACCGCAGTTAAATTACGTTTAACAGCATTCGAGGAAAAATAACCAGTAACTCTGAAAGGTGGCAGAGGTGCTCTTCTGCTCCTACACCACAGCCGCCACTGGTCGCCGAGAACTTGTCCCTGCTGCTCATCGCACTGCCAACTGTCGTTTCGGACCGCGAAAGGTGTGGGTATCGACGCCCTAAAGAAAGGATTGGTTTCATTGACGATGTTTGTACATCACCACCCACTGACACCTGTGGTTGTCGATTCCGAGGGACGGGGTGTCGGCCACTCACTGGAAAACAGCCTGGTTTCAAGACAGGGCGTAGCGGTTCTGACCTCCATTACAGAGGCGTCAGAGGAATGGGTGTGTGACGACCTTCCCGACGTGTGACACGCCCACAGTGGCGTTCGTCACAATTTTGGTGAAATTCGGTGCGCATATGATGTTACGGCCCACGTGGTGTGTTGTTTCTCTTCTTCCACGTGTCCACACCGCTGTGGCAGCGGCGCGCCGCGCTTCCTCCACACGACACGGAGGGAGGGACCTTCGACCGAAATTTCGAACTTTTGCCTCGCAGTTGGAGACAGTTTCGGGGTTTCGAAAAGATGATCCTTTAATTATGTTGAGCAGTGTGTTTTAGGGAATAGTAGTGCAGACTAATCCGAATGAAACATCCCACGTAACACCTGTGTAGCCATTATTGTTTCCAGAGACACTGCTGGTTACAGAGATAGGTTTTCAATTCGTGTGTTGGTACTCCAGTTGCTACGAGTTAATTTTTCGATTGCCGCTTTCGATTTCAATTTGTGACGATGTTGTTAATTTCGCATAATTGAATTTTTCGCCTGTGATTGTCATTGTAATTGGCGGTGATTTCTCTGTATTGTTTAAGAACGCCGCATATACAGGGTGTTTCAAAAATTACCGGTATATTTGAAACGGCAATAAAAACTAAACGAGCAGCGATAGAAATACACCGTTTGTTGCAATATGCTTGGGACAACAGTACATTTTCAGGTGGACAAACTTTCGAAATTACAGTAGTTACAATTTTCA
The DNA here is from genome assembly GCF_021461385.2 of Schistocerca piceifrons. Taxonomy (NCBI): domain Eukaryota; kingdom Metazoa; phylum Arthropoda; class Insecta; order Orthoptera; family Acrididae; genus Schistocerca; species Schistocerca piceifrons. Next base: position 28,958,728 of record NC_060146.1, on the reverse strand, counting down.
GCAACAGATGGCGCTGCACGTGATGTGAAAGATATAGAAGACAACGCAGTCTGTGGGTGCGCCATTCTGTACGTCGTCTTTCTGCTGTAAGCGTGTGCTGTTCACAACGTGCAAGTGTGCTGTAGACAACATGCTTTATTCCTTAGAACAGAGGATTTTTCTGTTGGAATTCCACCGCCTAGAACACAGTGTTGTTGCAACAAGACGAAGTTTTCAACGGAGGTTTAATGTAACCAAAGGACCGAAAAGCAATACAATAAAGGATCTGTTTGAAAAATTTCAACGGACTGGGAACGTGACGGATGAACGTGCTGGATAGGTAGGGCGACCGCGTACGGCAATCACAGAGGGCAACACGCAGCTAGTGCAGCAGGTGATCCGACAGCGGCCTCGGGTTTCCGTTCGCCGTGTTGCAGCTGCGGTCCAAATGACGCCAACGTCCACGTATCGTCTCATGCTCCAGAGTTTACACCTCTATCCATACAAAATTCAAACGCGGTAACCCCTCAGCGCCGCTACCATTGCTGCACGAGAGACATTCGCTAACGATATAGTGCACAGGATTGATGACGGCGATATGCATGTGGGCAGCATTTGGTTTACTGATGAAGCTTATTTTTACCTGGACGGCTTCGTCAATAAACAGAACTGGCGCATATGGGGAACCGAAAAGCCCCATGTTGCAGTCCCATCGTCCCTGCATCCTCAAAAAGTACTGGTCTGGGCCGCCATTTCTTCCAAAGGAATCATTGGCCCATTTTTCAGATCCGAAACGATTACTGCATCACGCTATCTGGACATTCTTCGAGACTTTGTGGCGGTACAAACTGCCTTAGACGACACTGCGAACACCTCGTGGCTTATGCAAGATGGTGCCCGGCCACATCGCACGGCCGACGTCTTTAATTTCCTGAATGAATATTTCGATGATCGTGTGATTGCTTTGGGCTATCCGAAACATACAGGAGGCGGCGTGGATTGGCCTCCCTATTCGCCAGACATGAACCCCTGTGACTTCTTTCTGTGGGGACACTTGAAAGACCAGGTGTACCGCCAGAATCCAGAAACAATTGAACAGCTGAAGCAGTACATCTCATCTGCATGTGAAGCCATTCCGCCAGACACGTTGTCAAAGGTTTCGGGTAATTTCATTCAGAGACTACGCCATATTATTGCTACGCTTGGTGGATATGTGGAAAATATCGTACTATAGAGTTTCCCAGACCGCAGCGCCATCTGTTGTTGAAAATTGTAGCTACTGTAATTTCGAAAGTTTGTCTGCCTGAAAATGTACTGTTGTCCCAAGCATATTGCAACAAACGGTGTATTTCTATCGCTGCTCGTTTAGTTTTTATTGCCGTTTCAAATATACCGGTCATTTTTGAAACACCCTGTGTTTGCAAATACTGAATACGTCGATGCGGTATTTGTGTACGGATTTATCAATGGAAACGCTACTGCTTGTTGTAGAGAATGCCGTACACGAATTCCCTGCCTCAGAATTCCAGATCTTAGTGTACTGACTTTCATTATAGCCACACTCGCTATGGCAAGACGACTAGGGTATGGATGATGGAATTTTTTACGTCGATTCTAATATCGACATGTCTAACGAAAGCTTTCTAAATTACTGAAGTTATCGCTGTCTTGAAAATGAATAGTAAGTAGAAACTTGTCGTCGAGTAGCACTTCACTGTTGTTGTTAAAAACTTTACGAGAGACTTCCACTGAGCACGGAAGACACAAGTATCCCTCTTTTTTTATTTTTTTTAATCTCTTTTGTTCGTCTTCGTTCTTTGTATCTGCTCGTGGCGGACGTCGCAAGACAGCCGTTTCAGTTCGTCGTTGATTCATTAACTCAGTATTTTACTACAGAGGGCAGCTGACCCTCTGACCGAACACGCAGAGTTTCCGTGTTGGCTCTCTGGAACAATCAGCCTTCACACCAAACACAAGCTGCACGGACCACGTCCTAAGCTGGATTTCGGAACAGCCTTATAAGGAGAGCACCCAAAGCTAAAATAATTATGCACCTTGAAAGGAACACAATATACTGAGGTGTTAAAATGCTAGTAAATCTGACTGAGAGTCAAATTTGCCAAGTTAGCTGTTTATATCGTAATCGCTTAGAGACTGGTACAGCCGGTTTCGTAGCATGGAGGTACATCCTCGGGTCCATGTAAGATCTAATGAGGCATATTATCTCACTGGCTTAATTCCCTGTTGCAATGAGGAGCACTAATGACGCAACTACCGACGGAAGTCACACTTAATAAAACTAGTTTTCACTGAAAATTGACGTTTGCAGAGCGCTTAACGTCCATGTGGCAACGTGAAACCGTCTACTCTGTTGAACATCCGAATAATGAGATGACGGAGAATACACCGGTGTCTGCGTGCGCGTGCGTGCGAAATGAGGCTTCATTCCACACAGCAGTAGGGCCGCCAGAATTGTCTTTCTGGGTTGAAGGACTGCTTATCCTCCGTGACAAACGTACAGAGTCCAGCTAACAGCATTACGTTCTGTTTCTGCATCACCTTCCGTATGAAATACCTCTTCAAGATATTTTTCAGTACTCTTCCTTGCATTAATTTTATTGCGATTGTCAGTTTAATTTAAATTGCTAAATACGCTTTTACATTGTTGTGCTGCATGTAAATGCGCTCTTCTGCTGAGCGTAATTCTATGCTAATGCTGTCCATCGATCCACTTCATATTCTCGCGTGCGTAAGTGTTCTTTGTCTTCTTCTTCCAGTACAGCTGTCCTCCGACAGTACCAACTGGACGTCCTCCATATCTCTCTGTCCTGAGCATCTTCCTTCATTTGTTTGTAACTTCTTCCCCTCTCCACATCTATTAGCATTCCAAACCTTCTCCCTCTAACTCTTTTTCGACGTACTTTTCTCCTCACGAATCTCCGTTCTACGAAATCCCTACGTAATGTGTTTTGTAAACACTCGCCGTCGGTTATATAAAGTAATCTGTTACGACAGTTCCTTGAGAATCCCAAAAAACTGTGGTCGTCACCTTACCAGCCAACAAAATGGTCTTTCTCTTCTTCGGTGTGTTTTCACCAGTCTCTATCCATTGTTTTGAATCAGTGATTTCCTTTGTGGTTGCCTCGAATGGCCGAGCGCGCTCCGTCTTGGGTTCCTGTCCGACCACATTTAAACTGATTGCTCCAAAAGTAAATGGTCTTCACTGATGGCGGAGTATCCGACTGAACACCATCTAATTCTGTATCGATTTGTGCGGCAGCCCAACCCTCCAAATGAAGGAGTTTAGATACCTTGTTTTCTCCATTTTGAAATGCAGCCTATACACGGAACAACTCAGACGTGTGTGAAGAATGATCTGTACACTGTATATTGTTGAAATTCCTTACACGATTCTTGGAGTAAGCAAGGTAACCAACCGTGAAGTCGCAACAAAAATGTTCCATTATTTCATGGGAATTTACCAGACTTATCAGACAGTCCCGTGAAGCTCGCGGCGATTAATCTTCGCTGCGCCTTCTTCGACGCGCGGCCTCAGGGCAGCGCGACAAATGGAGGTCGGCGCTGTTGTTGTCCGCCCGCCGGCGACACAATCTGCAGAGATAAGGCGGCCTCGCCCATTCAGCTGCGCTCCGTCGATAACGACGGGCAGTGTGCAGCCAGCGCGGCGCCCCACGCCTGCCAACTTTACGGCCACCGCAAGCGGGTTAACTGCCGGCCCTTTTCATTCGCTTTCCGAGAAGCGTCCAATGGCAGCGCCGAGTTTTCTTTGAGCGCTCTTTGTGAAATGTCGCCTCTTTACTGGGATTACGAGGGCCTCTTAGGAGCCGGCACTGTAAACCGCAATTGACTCCCTCCTCCACCACACTCAGTCTTTCACGATTCCCTCTCTTGCGTTATCGTATTTGCCAATGTAGTAGAAGCGCCAGCCGTCCCATTCAGCTGACGTAGCGAAGAGAAACTGTTTTAGTTTTAATGAGGAGAAATCTGTCTCGGTTGTTACTTCGAAGATCAATCAAGTAGCCTCAGTTAGGCAGGACAACGAAAACTTTTTTTAATTACACTCGTTTATTCTTATAATTGTAGTGTGGGTTGGGTTGTTTGGGGAAGGAGACCAGACAGCGAGGTCATCGGTCTCATCGGATTAGGGAAGAATGGGGAAGGAAATCGGCCGTGCCCTTTCAAAGGAACCATCCCGGCATTTGCCTGGAGCGATTTAGGGAAATCACGGAAAACCTAAATCAGGATGGCCGGACGCGGGATTGAACCGTCCTCCTCGCGAATGCGAGTCCATCGTCTAACCACTGCGCCACCTCGCTCGGTCGTAGTTGCAGTGTGCTGAGTCCCAATACGATGACAAAAAAGTTGTACGAGGGCCGTTCAATGCGTAATTTCGACTGAAAAAATTGGGGAGTTTGTTGTGGGACATCGTGCAATATTCGCTCTTCAGCCGCTGTAGTCTTATGAATTTGTGATACGTCGCGGCGCTGCACGTTGCCTTCAGAACGGCCTCTGTAACGGAACTGCGATCCAGTCAGAGAGCTGTCACTGCGTTTCTTTTGGGTGAAAATCGGACTCGCAGACGCTTGCAGAATGTGTACGGAGAGCTGGCAATGAAATAAAGAAAGGTGATTGTTTGTGCGAGACGTCTGTCGATTGCAACGAGGTCCCGCGTACCGGCCGGCCGCCCGCCGCTGTGGCTCCCGCAGTGTCGGAACGTGCGGACACTCTCATTCGAGGTGATGGACGCGTCACGGGCAAACACCTCGCCGCTCAGCTGGACGTCCCTGTGGGTAGCGCTGACACTCTCGTCCACCAGTTGGGGTTCTCGAAGGACTGTGCTCGCTGGGTTCCTCGCTGCCTATCAGAAGAGCATAAAGAGCAACGAGGGACCAAAAATGCAAACCAACTTCTCCTTCCCTGTGACAACGCAACGCATCAAAGGTGACAGACCTTGATTGGACTGTGCTTCCTCATCCGTCCTACAGCCCGGATCTCGCACCTGCCGACTTCCACCTGTTTCGCCCAGTGAGGGATGCACTCCTCAGGGAGCAGTACGTGGGTGACGCAGGACGACGCCGGCTCCGACCTCGACCAGCGGAGCGGTGCCGTGCTGGCAGTAGCACACGGACCCTCGCAGCGAGGTGGCGCCGGGCTGTCGCGCTGAACGGCGGTTCTAAGGTCCCTCCCTTTGCCACTAGAAGAATTATTAAGTAACAACAAACAGGCAGTCAGCCTCGAATCTTTCCGCTGCAAAATTGTGACTACTGTTCCCTACTCTTAACACTGTTAAATGATTTAAATGATCTGTCCTTTGGTGTTACTTTTGAATATGAAAATTGACTTTTTTTTATCAACAATGTTCAAATGTGTGTGAAATCTTATGGGACTTAACTGCTAAGGTCATCGGCCCCTAAGTTTACACACTTCTTAACCTAAATTATCCTAAGGACAAACACACACACCCATGCCCGGGGGAGGACTCGAACCTCCGCCGGGATCAGCCGCACAGTCCGTGACTGCAGCGCCCTTGACCGCTCGGCTAACGCCGCGCGGCTTTTTCAAAAATAAAATATTTAGTGCTGCGGATCTTAATTACTGTCTTCTTGGCTGAAAAAAAGTAATTATTAATTTTGCAATAATCCGAATAATCCGTCGCGTCTCCGGAGTACAATCGAGCGCACCGAAGGTTAAGGTTGTTCGCAGCCAGCGTAAAAAAAACGCTTTTCAAGATCTGAGTCGTATTGTAGCTCTGAATGATTCTTGACACTGTTATTGAAGGGCGAGTCAAACGGATACGATTCTGAACAACTGTGATAGTCTGTGTCGGTAGCGCAAGTTCCAGAAATTTACGCTTTTCACAAAAGAGAATTCGTTCATTCAAAAACACCGTGTTATTAAACAGGGATTGCACAGTAGTACCTAGCATTAAAATCCCAAGTCTTCTGCTTGCTTGCACTTTATATTGTAGTTAGTAGGAGAGGAAAGATGAGCATAATATTCACTTCAGAAATGAGAAAAATTTTACAGTATCTGTTGACAAAAATTAATATTTTCTGACGTCTCGTAGCAGTGGCGGCTGTCGTTTACTTTTTTAACATCAGAAGTTCACCTCCTTTGAAAATACGCCCTTCCGCAGTCAAGTCTACTGTCAGCGAAAGCCGGCCTCGGTGGCCGAGCGGTTCTAGGCGCTACAGTCTGGAACCGCGCGACCGCTACGGTCGTAGGTTCGAATCCTGCCTCGGGCGTGGATGTGTGTGATGTCCTTAGGTTCGTTAGGTTTAAGTAGTTCTAAGTTCTAGGGGACTGATGACCTCAGAAGTTGAGTCCCATAGTGCTCAGAGCCATTTGAACCTTTTTCTTTTTTTTTTTTTGTGTGTCAGTGATTAAAATCATTAGTGAAGTCACGAAATACACAAGTTTGTTAAAAATCACGGAACTCTTAAGAAGCCAACGATGAACGATGTTATTCACAACGCTGCGCCCTCGCAGGCAAGTCATAATTCAGGTTATTTATAGCTGAGAGTTATTCCGTGTTTCTAAGTAATCCAAAATATAATGGAATAATAGTCCTCTTCTACCAAATACTCTCTTTTACAGTGTATTGTTCGAGCCGTCGCAGCACTCAGTATTTAGACTTATCTCAGATTGCATTACAGGTTACGAAGCGATATTATAAGATTATGTTGCAAAATACGGTTTTTGTAGCCATAATAGTGGGGGCTAATATGGTGTATTGGAATTGTTGTGAATTGGCAGGAGCCAATTCACGGGGTTTGGAGGAAGCCGAAAGGCACACGTTTAAGCTCACGCGGGCTGGCGTGAGGTCTGGAAAATGACAAGGAAATTAGAACTTAGAGAAACGGACGCATTTGGTGTAATACTCAACTTTAATCCATAATTGGAGAACATCGCTCTTGTTGATACATTAATTGACAATCTCAATATAAACTGGTAATGGCGCCTTGCTAGGTCGTAGCAAATGACGTAGCTGAAGGCTATGCTAACTATCGTCTCGGCAAATGAGAGCGTAGTTTGTCAGTATAGCATCGCTAGCAAAGTCGTCTGTACAACTGGGGCGAGTGCTAGGAAGTCTCTCTAGACCTGCCGTGTGGTGGCGGTCGGTCTGCATTCACTGACAGTGGCGACACGCGGGTCCGGCGTATACTAATGGACCGCGGCCGATTTAAAGGCTACCACCTAGCAAGTGTGGTGTCTGGCGGTGACACCACAGGAATCCTGAATGAAACCAACCTGCTTTCAGAAAAAAAAAAAAATGTGTTGTATTACATATCGAATGCCGCTCATATTATTCACGTTTCTCTTACAACAGACGGAGCAACAATTGAAGTCCATAATGAATGCAGCGGAGTGTGCGTTGATCTGAAACTGAAAGTTCTGGGCACGTTAAAAAAAAAAAAAATATATTTGTACCCGAACGAGACTGGAGCCCAGAAGCTTGCATTTCGCGGGCTAATGCGTTACCGAGTTTTTTCAGTTTAATTTTTTATTTTATTCTTATTTTTTGTTTTGCTTTCCTTCCGTTGCTTTTTTGCGTTGTCGTGGTGCGTTTTTATTTATTTATTTTTCCGAGCGGGAAGGGGGCGGTGCGGCGTCTCATAGCTTCCGTTACAGCCCACGTAGCGGTTCAAATGGTTCAAATGGCTCTGAGCACTATGGGACTTAACATCTGTGGTCATCAGTCCCCTAGAACTTAGAACTACTTAAACCTAACTAGCCTAAGGACATCACACACATCCATGCGACATCACACACATCCATGCGACCGTAGCGGTCGCGCGGTTCCAGAGTGAAGCGCCTAGAACCGGTCGGCCACTCCCCATGTAGCGGTTTTTGGCTGCTACACACCGATGGCGTGAGTACTAAAAATAATTGTTTATGCAGACGATTTCTCTGTTTCCCTCCAGTTAGTCAGGTTTGTCATTCACCTTCCTGTTGAGTGTTGTCTGACCGTGGCTGGCATCGAACTAATTCACTTCTAGTAGGGGTTTTGTTGGCGGTTAATTGATGTAATGGATAGGTCAACAGAGCGAAGCTACACACAAGAGAAAATGTATCTGTTCTGGCAAAATCTACTATATTGTTCCCCCAACAACATATATTAAATTGGCAAGACAGCCTGATAGACGAGTATAAATGTAAATTAATAAAGGCCAGGTTGTACTGCTCCTTGGCAGCAAAAGAATTTAAAATATAAAACATTCAGTTGTATCAAAAACATTAAATTAAAACGGTCCAGCCCTGGAACCACGAGAGAGTACGAGCAGAGAAGAGCTGGAGAACTTTGTTCTCTGGCACGAAAGGTGAGGGCTGCTGGGGCGACCGTGGCGCTGTGGCCGGGGAGCCGTCGACAAAAGAAGGGCCTTACAGCCAAGCTGACCAGAGCTGCGGCCACCAGCGGTCGGCATTGCTGAGGAGGCGGCAATTTCCGCTCTTCTTCCGAGGCAGATAGCCCTGGCCGGAATCTGAAAACAACAGCTGGCTAGCCTTTGCAGATATTTTCTACCTTCCAATATTGCGGAGTTAATCAAGTTAGGACCCGGAAAATTCGTCCGCCCCCGCGAGTCCGTAGTCAGCTGCTTAGGCACGGGACGAATGAGACGGATATCGGTAGAGGTAGTGTATAGGGGCAGACAAACAAATGATTACAATTTCAGAAAAGATGGATCACTTATTCAAGAGAAAGAGCTTCACAAATTGTGCAGGTCAATAACGTGTTGGTCCACGGCTGGCTCTTAATCAGCCAGTTATTCGGCTTGACATTGAATGAAGTTAGGTGTCCTCCTGGGAGATAAAAAAAGCTCCGTCCGAAAAGCCCATGAAGGTCCAACGGTACCGACCGGCCGCCGTGTCTTCCTCCGACCACAGACACGTTTAGATGCTGAGATGGAGGGGCATGTGCTCAACACAACGCTCTCCCGGTCGTTAAGTCTGTTTACGACACCAGAGCCGCTACTTCTCAATCAACTAGCTCCTCAGTTGGCCTCAGAAGGGCTGAGTGCACCCCGCTTGCCAACAGCGCTCGGCAGGCCGGACGGTCACCCATCCGTGTGCTAGCCCAGCCCGACAGCGCTTAACTTCGGTGATCTGACGGGATCCGGTGTTACTACTGCGGCGAGGCCGTTCGCCCCTCGTGGGAGCTGTCGTGGTAAATTCTGTGCAACTGGCACGTCAGTTCGTCAAAGTTCCGAAATGGTTGGAGAATTCTGCCCAAAATGCTCCAAGCGTTCTCACTTGGGGGCAGATCCTGCGACCTTGCTCACCAACGTACGAAGACAAGCAGTAGAAAGTCGCGCCGCGTGCGCCCGGGCATTATCCTGCTGAAATGTGAGGAGGACAACAAAACGGGACGTAGAGCCTACCGCTGTGCTGCAAGAGCGCAGCAGGCGCCGACCAGAGCAGTCGCGCCGTCACTGCCCCCGAGTGTCAGCCAGGCCGGCCACCCCACTGCTGCCCGCGGCGCCAGGAGTCTCCACCCCGGTGGCCAGCGAACACCAGTCTGGAGAATAACACTGCTGTTCTCCGGTTCCAAAGTTTTCTCTTCCATGGCGTTCTTGCGGGGAAAACAGACCAGAAGGTGAGGCTGCTATCACGCTCCTCTGTCGTATTTACCAAAATATTAATTTCCGTTCAGAGAATGACACCAAACGCCCTGTTATGCTGAAAAATGGGAGAGCCAGCTGACTACGTGCACGGGCCGTGTGCGCTGTATGTGTCCACCATAAGAATAAACCCGATGTACATATTACATAGTGTATTCTTCCGCGTTTGCTCCATTCGCATTGCATTTTGTTTCACGTGGGGCGGAAGCCAAGCTGTGCCCAGTACAGTCAAGTACGATTATAAGAATAAGTTTTATACTGAATTGCCGCACATAGACGGAGCGACAACGCGGGACAACAGCTTCACCGGCGAATTTAACTTGGACAGTACTGGCCAGCCACTTGGTCCAACTAACCTGTAATGACGTGAGCTGTTGCAGTTCAGACGTAAAAAGACACCAGCAGAGGAACAATATAGCTTCGACTGCCATTTTATTTTTAAAGAGAATGAAATAATATACGGCAAAGCTGCAGCACTGCCGCACGTTTCTTAGGTAACCAGACCTAAAGAAGAAGATGCTCCCACCTAACGTAGTTTTCTAATTACAAACAACAGTGATGAAAATTCCTAACTTAAACACAGGATAATTTTTCTGATCGAGCTATGTCTGATACGAAAGCGTACTGCAGGAATTTCGCCGTATTGTTGAATACTGAAGCCACTGAATGTGTTAATTACAGTCTGTCGTCTGGTAACCTCTCAGCTCCTTCCTTATCCGAATCCGAGAAGTACACCTCAGTTCTGCAACATAACAGGTCGCTTACCGGTATTTTAGCAGTGATCTAGGCTGGTATGATCACAAAACGTACAATTAACGTATGAATTCGAGAATGTGACATAGCCTTCCGCACGACTTGGATCACACTCGCTAAATCCTTCTTCTATCATAGACAGCAGCTTCTCGAAACAGGCCATATCCATCCTCACGAAGTTCCGAAATTCTTGCGGATCTTCGGGCCTCAGTTCTTTCACAGACAATATGATCCCCTACTTTCGTTCCTTCTTTTCAGCCAGGGTGGAAAACAAGAAGAATTACTGCCACTGCCACGGCAATAGCTCCAAAAACAAGTGGGTCTTCCATCTGCAAACTGGTGTATATATGTAAATTTTGGTATACATGTACCTGTGTAACCAAGTGGCGTAATAGAAAACTGTTGAGTCTGTAATCTACATAAGAGAAATTAGTAAATTCGACACGCAAGTTGCCGATGTCGCGTCAACTCGAAAGACTTGCACCAGGCGAACGGTCTACCCGAGGGGATCCCCAAGCCACACGACATTAATGATTAAAAAATTTCTTATTAAATAGAAACCTTGTGCTCACATAAATAATTAGAAGGAATTGCGTTCCAATATGTCACTCGGTCCCCCTTGTGTTTCGAGCGGTAGAACGAACGACTGTACAAGAGATCAAACAGTCCTGTTTGCGTTTCGCGCGTTATTACCGCCTACCGCGCATGTGCGCCGGGTGTATCCCGCGTGGGTGGTGTAATAGGGCTACGTGAATGAGCCTGTAGTTACAGATATGCACGCCTGGGGCGCTGGTGCAGAGGTGCACGGATTAGGCGCAGCGTGTAACAGGGGCTTTATGCCCACTCGTGCTTGCGTTCCAGCCCTACGTCGCCGTACCAGTACTGGCGCCTAGCGGCAACTCGCGGCACTAGCAGTACGAACAAAGTAAATGCCGCAGCGCACATTCTTAACAACATTCCTATAAGGCTGGGTACCCACACTCCAAAGGCATCCTTCGGTTAAAACTGGGGACACAAACATCAAACGAGCACGCATCACGCGCTATCTTGGGGAACACATAGATGAAAAACTGAATTTCCACGAACACATAAGGCTGACAACAAAGCAGAAAAAATACCCCACAAACTGGTGAGGCTAAATTCAAAACAGTACAGACTACCTCTACCAGTCATACGTACATACCACTGTGCGCTCTTCGAATCAGTACTCAGCTTTGCAGCTAGCACGTGGGCACATAGACTGAACGTGGTCACCAACAAAGCATCCGTCAGACGAGGGCAGAGAAGTGTCCTACTTAGGCTATCTGGAGCCTTCGGTACCACCTCAGCGGATGCACTGTGTGTGGTGCTCGGAATATGCCCCATAGATATCACGACCAAATACAGAGCTGCGAGGTCCTGGTTAAAGGTGGGGAGACTAGATAAGGTACACACAATAACCGGTGTGCCCATAGACACGATACGTCACCTTAAAAGTTGCCGTTTGGATACATGGCAAGGTGAGTGGGATGTAAGTGATAAGGGACGTAGGCTGCACGAATTCCTCCCTGACATAAGGGAGCGGTTGAGAATGAGACATATCGATCCCAGCCGCGGTATGGTACATTTCTTAACCGGACACGGACCTTATCCCACGCACTTAAACCGCGTGAGTCTCAGGCAGACACCAACATGCACATGCGGGGAAGGAGGTTCCCCAGAACACACTGTCTTTTTCTTCGGGCAATACGCGAACAATAGACATATACTACACTTAGATTACACAGATACAGACATAGATATATACACAGCAATAAGAGACGAAGAACAATGGGCACAATTAAACGCACTGACAAACAGTATTTCAAAAACAACGCATGAAGAGTATATGCGGACACGACATCACAGACATGCCTATGTGCAGCGCAACAGAAATCTCCAGAGGATGGACAGCGATACCCACAGTGACAGCGAAGATAGTGACAATAAGGAGGAACAGGAGGAGGAAGCTGAGATGTGACAGTAAATAAGCAAATTGCTGGCAATCTAGCCAAGAAAACACCAAATGCTGTACATGGATGCGCACCTAATGTAGTTAATACATAGGATTAGTAACAAATAGGATAAGAAACATTATTTCTCTACTACTAACCATTTGTGTGTGTGTGTGTGACTGGCGGTCAGCGGCTCGACGAAACCATTCCGAGGTATTCACCGTCAATCACACTCGGTGATGGTACTAACATATCTCTCATCTATCCTATCTTCTTTTTATATTCTTCTTAAAAACAACAAAATTTTATTTATATTTCAACCTCAAACTATTGTTATTTTGAGTCATTCTTTGTAAATGTTGTAGATAAAACAAAAGGAAAGAAAACTGTAAAAAGATGAAAAACGAAAATTGTAAGATGTACGACCTGTTTTAAACATCAGGTAACAGGTCTATAATTTGGCAATAAATAAATAATACCCACACGGTAAGTAATTTTCTGTGTACGCCGCCTCAAGTAGCGAAAGTTTGACAGAGCCATCCTGTAGATAGGTTGACTCTGCTGGGGACGCACGCTCTCAGAATTCTAGAAGTAACACACCTTGCCTGAGGCAGCGTCTGCCACAGAAGTTGCTTTAACATCTCCACGCTTACTGTAATTATGAACCTGTACCGAAATGGTGTTTTTCTTTCGATCTTCTCTATTCCTTCTACAGCTCCATGCAGCTAACCATCTGTGCTTTGCCGTTTCTGACAGAATTGCAATTTCATCGGTAAACGATAAAGTTCTTGTAGTTTGAGAAAGTTCTGCAAAGTGGCACCGGCGCGGAGGTGGGATGTGTTGGTACTTCTGCGTAGCAGACCCCACGGCACTTCAGATGGCTCTGAGCACTATGGGACTTAACAGGTGAGGTCATCAGTCCCCTAAAACTTAGAACTGCTTAAACCTAACTAACCTAAGGACATCGCACACATCCGTGCCCGAGGCAGGATTTGAACCTGCGACCGTAGCGGTCGCGCGGTTCCAGACTGTAGCGCCTAGAACCGCTCGGGCACCCCGGCCGGCCACAATAACTTAAATAAATTTCACATACTGTATTTTTAAAAAATTGTACTGCACGAAGTTGGTTTTGGAAGGTGATTTCATCACCATTATCCTGATTTCGACAAGATGTGGGTCATACAAAGTCTATAGCAAATTTCATCTTTTTATTTGAAATATTCCAGAAGAAAATGTTCCTTATACGCTGAAACATGAAACTTCTGGAAAATTCAGAAGAATTATTTTATCAGCATTTATACCAGAAACAAGTACCTTAATATTGGCCACAATCATACATTTGGTCTTCATGTAGATCACTGCTTCTAGCCTGAGCCTTGTGGTCTTCCCTTTTGGTAATATCACTCACTGACTTTTCACAACAGACACCATCAACCTTCTTCAGTAGGTTTTGAGTGAAGCAACCTCCATCAAATCCTAGTCTGATATGGGTCCTGAATCTTCCACTGTTACCATCACCGGATACCGGCCAAGCACCATCAAGCAAATTTTAACAATAGTAGGTGAGTAGGCCTAAAATGCGACCCTCAAGTCGCTCCTAAACGAGGTTATTACAGCTTTCGTTCGGGTTTTGTGTTCTATTAAAAGTGCATTTATTTAATACACCGTAATTAATCGCATCTTTAATGTGAGCGGCGGGTGGGTGCTATTCTGTCATTCTGCGCAACGGATTAATCTGAGATGTACCCTTTACCCTGTGGCTCCAGCAAGATGCAATTTGCACCCCCACACTACGACAGAAGTCAGACAGACGCTCCTAACGTTCTAAAGAGAAATGCCTGAAAAACTTTCAGCAATAAATAACTTCTGGAGTCGTCTGCTGTAAGGAAATGACACAAAAATTCACAAAAATTTCTTACGTAAGTAGTGGGATACTTGGGTACTGGAGTAGTGCTATTTAGTGTAAGAAAAACATGAAACTAACGAAAATTATTATTTATTTTGCTAAAATTCTGAGAAATCACATTGGCACTTTTGGTTGTGAACTGAACAAGTTATTTCCGGGTCCTTTTCGGAATGTGAAGATACCTCTTAAGGATAGGATTCGCTAATGAAATTTCTATACAGGGTTTAAGATTGTTATTGACTTGGCAGAATGGCTGAGAGCCGCGCCTACTCAACTTGAATAATTATCCGTTAGAATGTCGCTAGATACGATTGAGGCTGTCGCGTGTGAAATGCAGTGAAGTGTACTGTTGTGGAGGAATTATGGGGCTCGCAAGAGCTGTAGCACACAATACCATAAGCTGTGATGACTGCTGTCTGCGCCACTCGCGTTCTGTCTGGGTTGACCTTCGCCAATCAAACTCTCCCTACGCTTTGATGAAGTCAAGGACTCTTATTCGCCCCTAGTCTAACTATTGGCGTGGTACACCGGTCAGATAACCAGTCCACCGTGATGCCACTCAAAATTCGCTCACAGGCGTTTAACTGTAACTCTGTCCGTTCGCACCGCACAATAAGTGTGTCGGCCAATACAGTGAACAACGCTTAATCGCAAGGACTCAATATAGGGTCGCACTTCGATTCGCTCTCAACAGAGGTGCTCTCCCAGTGAAGTACTGAGGAGAGACTTGTTCCTCGCTCCAAGAGCGACAACGGAACAGCCCCTCTCCACGCCAGACGTGAAGGGGTGTATCGTTCGGTCTCTTCCATTACTCCTTCAGCTCAAGGCGTCAGAAATATCGTCTGACAATCAGCATTGCTCTTCTAAAACGGGAGAATGTTTCGTTCAAGGCGACCAATCTGGAAATCTGTAGCATCGGCGTTTGGCGTTTGCTGTCTCCGTGTGAAAACCTCTAAAAGTGCGTGCTATGTGTAAAGAATGCGTAGGCTGGGCGCTCGCACACAATGTAGCGGAATTTGCTTTTAAGCCGGACTCGGGGTCGTTCTTCGTTTCACTCGGGCAAACGCTGTCTGCTCCACGGGCGGTCACCGGCCGACATAGGTAGGCTGAGTCGTCGTCTGAAGGGACCGGCCGCGACCCCCCGGCGTGCGGTTTGCGTCTCCGGAACTAAAAGCCCCTGCGACCGTCGTGTCTTGCATGTGAGTGTGTACGCCAGCCTCGAGTATTTCAATCTCGGAGCGCATTTCCGATTTACTAGTTATTTGCATATCGTTTACATGAATTCATACAACATTGACTTTATCTTATCGAGTTTGGGTTCGAATGAAGCGTCTTGATGTGCGGAATATGATTGTGAGGGCGGAATATGTAAGCATTGAAGGTCAGGAGATCACGATGTCTTACATTAATGGTCTTGCAGCCTCATATACTGGACAGATGTCTTCTCTGGTGGTAGGAAATAGTAAAATATCCCGAAGAACGACAGAGTGATGTAGAAAAGAGGGCGTGACACTGCACATTGGTTGAAATAACATCGCTTTCACATCATTTGTGGCACGAAGTAAACTATGAAAATATTCGAGACAATATTTGTTACATGCTAGAGAACTGTATCATGACAAAAAAATAGTTTAAACGTTTTCGACGAATCTCACATACAGCGTGACAAGTATTGAACTGTATGAAGTAAAACTGTCATAAGTTCTGAACAGTTTGCATTAGGCCGTTCAGTGTGCACGGTTGGCCGCGGGGCATGATGGGAATTAGTATGCGCACTACTGTTTGGCTTAGCGACGAAGCCCACTTTTATTTGGATGGGCTCGCCAGTAAGCGAAACTGGCGCATTTCGGGGACTGAGAATCCGCATTTCGCGATCGAGAAGTCTCTTCACCGTCAGTGGGTGACTGTGTGGAGTGCGATGTCCAGTCACGGAATAATCGGTGCGATGTTGCTTAATGGCACGGTGACTACCGAGCGGTACGTCGAGATTTTGGAAGGTGATTTCATCCCCATTATCCAGACATCGACAAGATGTGATTCGTGCAAGACGGAGCTCGACCCCATGGAAACAGGAGAGCGTTTGATGCCACGCAGGACCGATTTAGGAAGCGCAATGTGGCTCTGGTGTACCCAGAGGCCACTGGTATAGGCCTCGATCGGCCGCCATATTCTCGGGATCTGATCACATTCGACTCCTTTTTTGTGCGGCTATTTTAAAGACGAGGCGTACAGCAATAGGCCGAAAAAAATTGCTGAGCTGAAAAGAAACATTCAGGAGGTCATCGACAGCATCGATGTTTCGACACGTCAGTGAGTTATGCAGAATTTCGCTATTCATCTGCGCCACATCGTCGCGTCGGCAGGCATATCGAATATGTCGTAAGGTAAATACGAATGTCTGTAGCGACGTTTAGATGTTGAATGACACATATGGGCGCCGTAGTTTCTAACTAACTTGCGTATTCTTTCATGTAGTTCAATAATTGCGACCCTGTGCATTCCCGCTTGGTAACTAACCACTCGTAAACTTAAGTGATTGAGACTTGCTCCGTGCAGGCTCGCTTTCAGATTGACCACTCGGACAGGATGTGTGGTTGAAGCTTCAGTAGGTGTAAGAGAGTAACCAGGGGGAGGGGGGGCTAGCGCTAAGTGTTCGTGGTCTGTGTGCGAGCTGGTGAGGTGGCGGCCGTGGAGGCGGCGGCCAAGGCCTGCAAGCGTGGGCGGCGAGGCGACCGCGGGCTGGCGCCAGCGCCGCGGCCTCTTGCAGGTGGCGCCAGCGGACACCCCGCCTGCTCGCCGGCCTCCGGGCTGCCGTAGAGGCTGCACGAGGCGGCGCACAGCAGTGCGAGGCCGTCGGAAGAGCGAGCAGGGAACCTCCGTAGCAATAGTCGACCTACATCGAAATCTGAGTACATACTCAGCAGTCACTATTAGGTGCGTGCCGGAGGCTACCTTGTACCACTGCTAGTCACTCCCTTTCCCGATTCACTCGCAAACTGAGAGAAGCCAAAATGACTCTCTATACGCTCCGGAACGAGCCCTAATTTCTGCGCACTTTCGCGGAATGTACTTCGGCAGCAGTTCAGCATTCGGCCGCACATGTCGGTTCTCTAAACTTCCGAGTATCGCGAGAAGAAGGACGTCTTCCCTTCAGGGGTTCCCATTTGAGTTCACGCGGCATTTTCGTAATACTCGCATATTGATCGAAACTACCTGTAACACCAACTGCGACATAATGGCGTGTAAAAACGGTGATCCAACACTGTAAAATGCTTTTTTATTCCACTCTATGATCACAAATGAATTCTTTAGACGATGACCGGTTTCAGTCTGCAATGACCATCTTCAGATGTAAAATATATAAATATATACATCTAGTGAGCAGTGTGTCTTTTAACATAAAACAGCAATATGTATCACAATATACTGTCATACACCAGGGAAATGTACAGATAAAATATGATATAACGTACCTTTTTTACACCATGTCCTAAAGTGATACGGCCATAATGGCATCGTCAAAACATATAAATATAATCAGGTCCCGAGTTCGAGTCTCGGTCGGGCACACAGTTTTAATCTGCCAGGAAGTTTCTTGTTCACCCATATTTTCTGAGTATTTTGGTGTAAAGAATCCGTTATTTTCGGTGATTCGTTACAGAATAACAGCTTAATTGTGGTTTACTCAATTCGTTACGACAGTTCAAAAACGAAATTCGGAAGATGAAGGAAGCAAAGGCAGTTCCACTCTCGGGTCAGAAGAAAAACCGCAAATGACAACAGGCAAAGCTTACTAGAGATTTCTGCTTCTGTGGAAAGGTGTTTGAGCGAAGCGTACGACGCCTACCCCCATTATGCGTTCCCCAGAGCGTAACCCTCCCTCCTCCTCCTCCTCCTCCGGCATGTTTAGTGTCAGACGTTCCACGCCAGCGGCTACTCACCTGTCGCGTCCAGGCTGCAGCCCTGGTCGCCGCTGCGCCCCCACACACCCCCGCAGCCGCCGTTCGCCCCTGTGCTGCACCACGGCGCCGTCTGGCCGCGCACGGCGCTCTTAAAACACGGCGGCACGCAAACCGTTTACAGACGTGGCCGTTTCCGAAATGCTTCCACCACTGGCCCGAAAGCCAACGCTCGTGCCTGTTTGGATGGACGTCAGGTAAATCGCTCCGTTTCCGCATCACGACAGCGACTTCACTGTTTCCGGGGTCCCCCTGGCCGGCTTTGCTGTAGACTAAATGTATTCTCAAATGCTCGTCGGGTGTACATTGCAATGACGACAGTGAAAACTTCTGCGGAGAGGGACTCGAACCCGGATATCCCGCTCTGCGCGTGCTGTCACCTTAACCGCTTCGGATATCCGTGTACGAACCAAGGCCAGACCCAAATTTCCAAATGTCGTCCTCTGTTTTTCACAAACTGCACTCGTGCGGTACGTATATTCCAGTGCAAGAAGAACACATTTATTGAGACTCTGGCCGAGCGGTTCTAGGCACTTCAGTCCTGAACCGTGCTGCTGCTACGGTCGCAGGTTAGAATCTTGCGTCGAGCACGGATGTGTGTGATGTCCTTAGGTTTAAATAGTTCTAAGTCTAGGGGACTCGTGACTTCAGATGTTAAGTCCCACACTTATTAGAGGCATTTGAAACATTTTTTTATTGAGAGTCTCAGGCCTGATGTTTGCGAATAAATTTGAAACTGCAGTGTCTGCGTTCTTAAGAAGCGCAGTGCATCTCCTGAGGAACGTTGTGCGATACTTCTCTATGACACAGGCGCCGCTATGTGAAATTTTGCTTATGATACCGTCCACTGCTTGTGCTGTTATCTGCGGTGTGTGAGTGGTTGTTGCGCACTGACGAACATAGGCGGTGGCCACGTTAAGGGGCTCCGGAACGCCCTATACTTGCAATGTTAAAATAACGCTTATAAATAACATCTTTCCTCACAAAGTATTTGAGGTAGGAAGTTGAACTTTTTACAGATTATTTATTGGAATATGGGCTACAACTTAACACAGGGATTTTACAAAATTTTAGTTCAGTTATTAAAGATGATTTTTTTCAATTGTAATGAAAATTCACAACATTTTTTTGCAATTTTTTATTTATATATTCAAAAATATACAGTTTTTTGGAAAAAGGCAGTGTTAAATTATGCAGAAGGTACTGTGTAACATTTACTGAAAGTTTGAAACAAATATGTTTGGAAGATCCTTAGAAAACATGTAATTAGTATGAGAAAATAAAAGTTTTGGGAATCGAGCGACAAAGATTGGATTAACTTTTTAGTGCATTCCAGGTCCATAGGATGGATTATCTTCATCCTCTGCAAACTCCTCCTCCAGCTTCCTCTTGTTCCTCCTCCTGTTTACTCTTGCTTGTATTTCTAGACTCTTTACAGCCCTGTCTGCAGCCCGAAGGCGTTCCTTGTCTAAAGCAAGCATCGCTCGTTGTTGTGTTTGTAGATTTTGCTACCATTTTCTTCAGTTGCAGTTACTGCAACACTGTTCCAAAAGGTGGTCATGTATGAACACTTATCACATTTCAGTTGTATTTCACTAGCAAGTCCTACGTGCTTTATTATGGAGAGTTCCAGACCAACTCCACTACAATGAATACATCTTACACAGTTTGAAAAAATTCCTTTGAGAACCGATATATCAAATATTTCATTCACATCCGATTCGCCCATAAAACATTCATAGTTTTCACTCATTGAACCAAGCTTCTTCTGTGAAGTATTTTCTTTCCCACTTTGACTGCTATGGGCAGGTGTACTTGAGAGATTAGGTTCACTCACTTGGTTATCCTCTTTATTGTTTACAGTAATAACACAAACCTTTGGCTTTCCAACATTTCTCCTTTTCTTAAAAGCCTTCAGCGGATTTCTAATAACTTTACTTTTACTCGTTATTATACTTCAACAAAACAGAGACTCAAGAAACAGAATTAATTACGAATATTTTCGAGATAACGACAGAGTAAATAAACATGATACAATCGACAATCACACCAGCGATATATATTGAACCATCACAGGTTAGCCACAACACATACTTTATCTCACATCACTAAAATGTACCTGATGAACACCATTTGACAGCAGTTTAACAGCGCCACAGTGGGTCACGCCCATGTAGAACACATTTCAAAAAAAATTTAAAAATAGTTGTAGTCTTCGGAATTGAATAAATTATATATCTATTAAAAGGTAATAGTCTGCAGATTCAGAAAACGCAAAAAAGTAAAAATTGAACTTTTCATGATTTTGAGCCTTTCCGGAGCCCCTTAATATGACTGGACCGTGTAGGAAAAGTTAGATAGAAGCAGCAGATGACGCGAATGGCTGATGACTGAATAATATTAACGAGAGTAACTAGGACAGAGGATAACTGCACACGTGTTCATTGTGAGGTGTAACAGGTAGACGTGGGCAGCCTAGTTGCTCGATCGCTTTGAGCGCTTCGACACGCTTCCGCAGTGGGGCGAGTTCACATCGGAGTGGCGAGACGTGAGCCTCGCGCAGTGCAACAGTGGCCGTATTGTCAGAGAGCCGGTACGTGCCGCCAAGAGCTGTCACGTCCGCGTGAATCAGCCCGCGTGCTGCTGCGATGTCTCCTCTGAGAAGCCAAGCTCGCCAGGGGCTTCACCTGCATGCCGCCTCCACACAAACGTCTCACCGCTTGCGCATTCTCTACGCTCTGCGCTGAGAACTCGTGTGGCCGGCTTCTTCGTTGTATCGGTATGCGTGCGACAGCGTGGGTAGCTAATGCGTTCCAAAACGCCGGACATAAAAACGGGATTTTCCAGTCCCCGTGCCTCGTCTTCTGTTGGGTCAAGTTTTCTGGGACCGTTTGTACAGCGAACAGTCTTCGTGTCACTACCTTACAGTACAGGGTCACGTTACGAATACTTCTTCCTGCGTAGGCAAATGGAATAAATCGGTTGGTTTTTTATTTGCATTTGCTCTGTTCTACGGTGGATTTGATAGAAATTATGAAGGCGCCATTAATTCCTAGGCAGTTTCTCGGAAAACGTCATAAACGAGTTTTTGAACTACATTTTCGCCGTCACCGGCGAACCAAAACCCGTCAGAGGATTCCGAGATTCTTATGCACAGGCAATGGCTGAAATTTTACGCTGTGTTCCAAAGATCCCGATCTTGAACAGCCTTAAAATTGTTTTTGATATCTTTATTCGTTTCAAAGAAACAGACGTACAATGTTAACCCACTTGTACACGTAAAATCAAGTATGAGCCGAAATTTAAATAATAAATAACCGCATAAAATTGCTCAAATTTTAACGGTATATTCACTAAGTATTTATCTGGAATAAACATATCCCAGTTTTCAAAATCTTTACGCATTATCGAGAAACGTCCATTTTTTTTTTTTTTTTTTTTTTTTTTTTTTTTTTTTTTTTTTTTTTTTTTTTTACCTACACCCAGCCGCGGATTCCCAGAAGACAGTCCGTCCTCGAAGTGACTCGGTGAGCCGCCACGTAGGAATTCTTGCTGCCTGTAAGGTGGAGATGCTCTCGCAGTCTCATGTCCCCTTGCAGAGGCGTCGGTTTCAGAAACTGCAATACTATTGTTTCTTTTTCACATAATGGAGCAGTAAGAATTTTCTTGTGCAAATAATTTTTACATGGAATGCTGTTATGGTGCGTTTACTTAAGATATACCGTAAAATGAACTTGTTAACATTGACTATAAGCTAACTATTAACGGTACGAGAGCGCTATCCACCACGTGACCAGATAGGTCGAAAGGCGTCCTATCGACTGCAGCCAGCTATGGGGCACAGCGTACAGTTGGTGTAGTCCGTATAACGTCGTACGTCTTCGGCTAGGACAAAGCCATTTATTTATCAATATCAACGTTTCCTGGCATTGTAAAATTACTGAAAGATAGTGTATACCACATGTAGACGTCTCCTATCGTGTGGCTGGCACAAGACAACTTTTGTTAGCAAATATTTGTTACTACCTGTTACTTCATTCGCCCCAGAGTAAGTGTACTTTCCTCACGTATCTAGCTGCTATGGCCAGATGGGCAACCGCGTCTGGTGGGCAGCGTGGCGGCCCCCCGCCCCCGCTCCTTACCCTGTACGTGCTACAGCGCTGCTTCACCTATGTGATATAGCAAAACTGGAAATAAAGGAGAATGCGCTCTTACCTGCAGATAAGGAGCACCTTGTAAGCTGCGATGTGCGACTCGGATCACCCAGACTGGTGTTCTGTGAATTTCATGTGCGATAGACTGGTCGAAGAGGTCTGGTAGCAATGCATCGCTGGTCACCGGAGATGACGTAGTTGTATTTCTGGCCACGGGGCATTTAAAGGCATTGACGTATGTCCAACGCACCCGTAATATGCAGGCGTAATAGGAAAGTGTGACCAGTGCGTGGGACGCAGTCCCAGTAGAGTCAGGTGCGTTTCAAAAAGTGCGTGCTTCACCGTGAAGAAGGCGTGAAGGATGTGTGAGGATGCGTGGCAGCCACTTACAGCCACTGCCTGCAGTGTCGGCTGTTGTGGCTCAACTTACGATATAACTTTATACCAAGAACACAACACTTTTAGGAATAGTGATCTTCTCCCTTTAATATCTAAAAGATGACTCATAGCAACTACAAAAACTTCATAGAGTAAAAGCGTGGAAAATAAAAGAAACTGTTAGGAGCAAAGAAATTCACAACACAGAACCGTAGCAGAGGGGAGGAAACACAGTTCCGATTTATTTACTTTAACATCGAGTTGTAGGCAACAGACGAGTGGGAATAAGAGGACAGGTTGGCCCTTATCTCAGCAGTACTGGTTTCTGGACATAACGGTATAGGAACTTTTCTTCTGGTTTTGCGCAGTGCTACCTTCTGCAGGAATATGTGGTGCATTTTTAAACCCCTATGTATAAATTTACACCTGCCACACAACATATGTGACATAAGTGAAAATAAAGTAATGAATCAAAGAAAAATCGATCACGGTGTTTATAAATATAGCAAACCGATGCGGCGTTTCGAAGATTTTATTTACAGATGGAATATTTCTTACAAACTCGGGGAAAATCAGCCATCGCAATATGCACGGATCATCAGTATAAAACTCACACTGGCTGAGGGAAGTAGATAAACACCGATCTCGGTCTGTGCTTCGCTAAATGAAGTACACGGCTACTATAAACGATTCATTAGTTTTGAAATCTCGATATTTTCCAAGGTATTTGTTAGCCTCCGCAGACGGAAATGTAAACCGTGAATGTTACCGGAGGTCCACGAATGTAGGAGCACTGTATATTGGTTCGGATCCATTCCGGTTGTAATGAATGTCGACAGCTGTTATTGAATCACTTATTATTCACATTAAGTTAAGCTTCGTGCACCAGAAGGTACATATTTGACGTTTAGCGTACGTGGCGCACGCCCACGAGCTTAGAATAGCCGCTGGACAGAGATTCCGTTCAGGAAACTGTTGTCTGTCTGGCAGGGGCGAGTGTACCGTCAGTTGCGTCCGTGGAGAGATCGCCTACTGACCGTGTAAGTGCCTCTAGAGAGGGCAGCACCCTCCACTTACCTGGTCAAACATACCGGCCGCCGAAGAAATATTAATTTCTTTAGAAAATTATACAAGTCCTCGCTAAGTAACTGAAAAGAAAACAAGGTAAATACACATCTAACTGCGTCCTCCAACCAGGTATTCTGTCCGTAGGGGGCACCTCAAGAGACGTAAAATTGGAGTAGGATCGCGCACTGAGGTTCAAAAAATGGTTCAAATGGCTCTGAGCACTATGGGACTTAACATCTGTGGTCATCAGTCCCCTAGAACTTAGAACTACTTAAACCTAACTAACCTAAGGACATCACACACACCCATGCCCGAGGCAGGATTCGAACCTGCGACCGCAGCGGTCACGCGGTTCCAGACTGAAGCGCCTAGAACCGCACGGCCACACCGGCCGGCGCGCACTGAGGGTTCCGTACAAATTTAACTGTGTGTTTGTGTATATATACACAGACAGTTCGTCCATGCCGCGAATCGAGAATTTTCGACTCCTTTTGCCCGTTATCGACACTTACTGGCAGGACATCGGTCCCAGGGATTCCAAGACTTTCACGGATCTTTTAATTTCAAGTCAGTACATCATTATACGGCATGGTTGACGAAGTTTGGCTGTTCAGTATAAAACAACCAAAAACACCGTAAATCGTTTATATTTCAACTTCTAATTTACTAACGCGGCCACTTTCGGCGATACACTACGCCATCTTCAGGACCCCGACCGACGTGTAGGAAGAATCCAGTGTCATGTGCAATCGAAATAAGGGCGAGCATTCAGTACCCGGTATCTATAGAGTACTGTTTTGAACAACGGGATCGCCTCGTTCATCAATTCTAGACTGCTGTTGAACGGTTCAGAAGTTGGGATGATAATTCGGCAGACAGTTTACCACATGAAACTTTCCGGCAGATCAGAACTTTGTGCCGAACCGAGACTCGAACTTGGGACTTTGGCTTTCGCAGGCAAGTGCTCTAGCCGTCGATCTACTGAAGTAGAATGAAAATTTCATTCTGGAAACAACCCCCAGGCTACGGTCAAGCCTCGTTTCAACAATATCCTTTCTTCCAGGACTGCTCGCCCTGCACGTTTCGCAGGAGAACTTCTGTCAAGTTTGGAAGGTAGAGGTACTGGCGTAAGTAGAGCTCTAAGCACGGGTTGTGTTTGGTTAGCTCAGTCGGCAGAGCGCTTGCCTACGAAAGGCAAAGGCGCCGGGTTCGAGTCTCCGACAGTCACACAATTTTGATCTTCCAGAAAGTTTTATATGAGGGCACACTCCGCTGCAGAGTGAAAATTTCATTCAGTCCCGTCGACAACTATGTCACTAGAGACAGAGCGCAAGCTCGGTTTGGGAAAGGATTGGGAACAAATGGGGCGTGCACTTTCAAAGGAACCATCCCGGCATTTGCCTGAAACGATCTAGGTAAATCACGGAAAACCTAAATGAGGATGGCCAGAGACGGGTTTGAACCGGCGTCCTCTCGAATGCGAGTCCCGCGTGCTGACCACTGCGCCACCCCGCTCGGTTTCATTCTGTAATTTGCCTCGTAGCACACTGTAAGTTATTGAAAACCGTGTCTCGATACCCTCATTCGTTCCGGTTATATTTTGGACAGACCACCGAAAGTACGCTGGTGTGCAAAACTCAGCGAGGAAAGTAACTTGCACATAATGTGTCAGTGCCGAGTAACAGGCAAATGAGAGAAATGATGATGCCTCTGTCATTACGAAAGGCAGTTCGAGACAGTTACCAGGGTGCGTGGCTACCACGGACGGTAGTGCGTGCTCTGCAAAGTGCTCCCACGAGCTCGGGAAGGGCTTTTTGTGGAGGCGAATGCTGCATCCCACACGTGCTCAGTGGGACTCAAGTCGGGGGAATAAGCAGGACAGTTCATTCCCCGAACATCGTCTTGTTCCGACAGCCTTCCAACTGCGCAGTTCGATGAGACTACGCATTATGGTCCACGAGAGTAAAGTCTAGACCGAATGCGCAGCTGAGAGGACGCACGTGAGGTAGGAGCACAGTATCACAATAGTGCCGCATTCGAAGATAGTGTGAGGCCACCGCGCCGAAGCGGCAGTATTCGTCTGCACAACAGGCGGACCACCAGATCGGTCAGCTTCGACCACGTTCCTGGCTGCATTGTATGTTCGAGCCGTATGGTGGGTGAAACGTGATGGTTTTGGTGGCTCGTGTGTTACGGTGTGGGGAGGCTGAATGTTGCGTGGACGTACAGACCAGATCCTTAAAAACGGCACACTCACTGGTCTGCCGCTGTACTCTTTCCCCACGTGCGTTTTTTAAAAGGGTACATTCCGCCCTCACTGCATTTTTACGGATGACAATGCACAACCGCACCGAACAGCGCACGGTAGAGGAGGTCTCGAGACGAGACGATATTGAGCGCGGGCCCTGGCTTGTCCCTTCGAGTACGACTGGAACGCATCGCAGCGCCCAGGACCGTCCAGCGGTTGTGAACAGCGGTGATGGGGGAGCGGGACGCCCCGCCATGTACAGGGACAGCCGGCAGTGCGAGAGGTGAAGGTGAACACCTGCTGTTAGCACTTAACGTACGCATTTTAGAGCCGATTGTTTTCTTTTTTCGGTCTGTACTGCCACCTCTGAAAGTTGTCTGTCTATCAGTGTCAGCAACAACAGTGCCGGTACACGTATTCCACTGTCAGAGGCATCAGAAACATCTTCGTTTACAACTTTCGACTCGGTCCTCTCTGGACCGAGGTCCCTTATCACAAATCGATACATTTACCCTTCTCCATTATCACCAACTGCGACATAATCGCGTGTACAAACAGTGATCCAATACTGTACTGGAACAAAAAACCTTCTCCATTGTCCCTGAAAGTTAGCAGCATCATCACGGCACCAACTTGTATATAGTGTTCGACTCTTACAAGTACAAACGCCGCGCGGTCTCAGGCGCCCTGCCACGGTTCGCGCGGCTTCACCCGTCGGAGGTTCGATGATGATGATGGTGTTTCGTTTGTGGGGCGCTCAACAGCGCGGGCATCAGCGCCCTTACCGACTCCCAATCTTTACACAGTCTAATCTAGCTACTTTCACGAATGATGATGACAACACAAACACCCAGTCCCCGGGCAAAGAAAATCCCCAAACCGGTCGGCAATCGAACAGGGGACCCCGTGATCCAGACGCAGCATCTCTAGCCACTAGACCACGAGCTGCGGACTCGGGGATTCGAGCCCTCCCTCGTACATGAGTGTGTGTGTGTTGTCCTTAGCGTAAATTAATTTAAGTTAGATTATGCAGCGTGAAAGCCTCGCGACAGATGATCTGAGCAGTTTGGTCCCATTAGAACTTACCACCACCACCGCCATGTAGTAGGTACATACGAAAAGCGGCTAGTAGACCACAGAGAAAGAAGCAAATGATTCTAGTAAACAGAGGTGTGGAAAGCAATACTTTACCAGATGCGACATATGGATGCCAATGTTACAGTACTGTTAATTACAATGAAAGGAACACCCTTAGCTGCTTACAGGCGTCGACATACGTCAACGGGGACAGATGAGAATGTGTGCACCGACTGGGACTCGAACCCGGGAGCTCTTGTTTACATGGCAGACGCTCTATCCATCTGAGCCACCGAGGACACAGAGGATAGTGCGACTGCAGGGACTTATCTCTGGCACGCCTCCCGCGAAACCCACATTCTCAACGTATTGTCCCGCACTACATTCGTAGCGCCCCCGCCCATTATACTCATTACTCGCGGCGCGTTGCCGATTCCCGTAAGAGTTCGGGCACTGTTTGTGCATTCGCACAGAAGAAGAAGATGGTCAAGTGGCCGGTGAGCCTTAGCTATTTATATATACTAAGATGGTATCTGTTCTTTCTGACATGTCCGAAAGAACAGGTACCATCGGTGACCAAGCAGCTCGTTAGAATGAAATTACAATGAAATGAACACCATTAGCTGCTTACAGGCGTTGACATACATCTGTCCTCTGTGTCCTCGGTGGCTAAGATGGATAGAGCGTCTGCCATGTAAGCAGGAGATCCCGGGTTCGAGTTCCAGTCGGTGCACACATTCTCATCTGTCCCCGTTGACGTATGTCAACGCCTGTAAGCAGCTAACGGTGTTCATTTCATTGTAATTAACAGTACTGTAACATTGGCATCCATATGTCGCATCTGGTAAAGTATTGCTTTCCACACCCCTGTTTACTACAATCATTTGCTTCTTTCTCTGTGGTCTACTAGCCGCTTTTCGTATGTACCTACTACGTGGCGGTGCTGGTGGTGGTAAGTTCTAATGGGACCAAACTGCTCAGATCATCTGTCCCGAGGCTTTCACGCTGCATAATCTAACTTCAATTAATTTACGCTAAGGACAACACACTCATGTACGAGGGAGGACTCGAACCCCCGAGTCCGCAGCTCGTGGTCTAGTGGCTAGTGTTCATTTCATTGTAATTTCATTCTAACGAGCTGCATGGTCACCGATGGTATCTGCTCTTTCGGACGTGTCCGGATACGTAAGTACCGGGAAACAGAGTTTCAACAACATGGGTATCGGTGGTGGACCGCCAGTACCCGACATGAACCCGCAGCATATTTATGTGTAAAGGATATTTGAGAGCTTTGGTGTCTTCTTGCCCTGTCGATGGCGTCAATGAACTTTTTAGCGTCAATGAAGTCCTGGGACGCAATGTGGATTAGAAGAACTGTATTCGCATTTTCGAATATATTGAAACATCAGCTGTACTGTTTCTCGGTGACAGTGAGAATTTGTGGCGGGCCGGGACTCGCAGCCTGACTTGCAGTGTTTTATGCGGGTGGTCAGCTTAGCAGCCTGTGGCCAGCGCAGCACACTCTCTGCACAGACGCCGACTTCCGTACCTTTTGCACTCGCACAAATACTGTGAATTCACTGCAGGGAGAGGCGTATCATTACAGTCGCAGTCTTGTTTATAGGCACTCGTGTCAGAAGGACATTGCAGGCACTGAAACATAATATTTCATGTCGATAAACAGAGCCGTGACTTTAATCATTCATTTCTGCATGCAAGGAATTTACAGTAACCGTGCGAGCATAGGATGTAAACTATATGGTGACGTATGAAAGTTCGGGGCTGTCTGGGAAACGTCCTCGGGTAGCCGAAGCAGTTAAGATGACCGTCCCCGTAAAGCGCGAATTCCGGTACAAATTTTCATTGTTAGCAATAAAAAGTGAAGCGCAAATGCGAATATAATTCTCGTATTTCATACGGCTGCCAACTGCTCCGGTGCCTTCAGACAAGCGCGCACTGCAGAGTACATCAGACCAACTCAGGGACTCCAATATAACATAATGTCAGTTGCGGATTCTTGTCATTGCGTTCGGAATACCCCTGGAAATTTTGCTGAGAGCTGTCTTCACATGAACGATGACCGTAGGGAACAATTGTTGTAATATCTTTGTCTTCGAGGGTATGTGTGCAGTGTAGAGCCGGGTGGTTTTGTTATAACGTGTTCACGTACTCAGTCATAATACGTGGAATCAGGGAAACCATTGGTTGCCTGGCCTACGAGGGATTGTCTGCTCTCACGGGAGTTCGAGTGCCTGACACCTGAGCTAGCGCAACTCGTGCGCGACGATGTCTGCCGGTGTCTGTCGCCCGGCAGTCAAGAAAACAGCTTGGACGCATTAGGTAATAATGCCTGCATAGTTCACATTGTATTTGCCGTACAAAAGTCGGAAAGAGGCGAAAACCACGCCAATGCCTCGCACAAACGTCGGTGTAACGGGAACAGGTGCAGATATTTTTGTTTGTGGTACCTTAATATGTGGACACATCTCTTCGGTGAATAGGCTTCCCACAAACACGTCACAACCTTCAGGATGTAATGTTTCCCGCAGACTGATACTACACCGACAAGTGGACTATGCTTGTCAGTATAGACTAACCGTTTTGCGTCCGCGCTTCAACACCTGACGTGTTGCCCAGGGGAAAATCAGCATTAATGACTTGCTCTTGCCATATGTAGTTAGATGTACTAACCAATCTAAAAACATTCGACCTGTAAAATGTATAGTTGTCAGTCTTCAAACGACGTAAATACTGGTGTTACGTTGTCCACCACGCCGTCCTCAGTCACCAATAGAGATTCCTGCACTGACACCCGTTGCGCAATCTATGTCCGTGTCGGAGTCGCCCTACGTTGCATACACGCTGCAGAAGGAAACGCCCTCGAACGGAAATTTTTATTGGCTATTACAGTGCATTTCGTGCCAATTTAACGTTTCTTGTGTTCCGTTTTGCCGTCATCAGCGTATCTATCCCCACTGCTGATGGAAATATAGCCTCCTGAAATGAAGCCGGCCGGAGTGACCGGGCGGTTCTAGGAGCTTCAGTCTGGAACCGCGCGACCGCTACGGTCGCAGGTTCGAATCCTGCCTCGGGCACGGATGTGTGTGATGTCCTTAGGTTAGTTAGGTTTAAGTAGTTCTAACTTCTAGGGGACTGATGACTTACGATGTAAAGTCCTACAGTACTCACAGCTATTTGAACCATTTGAACCTCCTGAAATCTTCCAGTAATCTGTAATCCCTGTGTGGACGTCGTGCACATTAATTCGTTATTTTGGCTTTATTAGAGTATGGTTTCCACAGAAATTCTGCAAAGCGTTCTTTTACAGGTTTGCTGCCTCTCCTGTGTACGGCACGTAGTAACGCCTTGCTGTTTGTTTCCTTTCACAGGTGAGTCGTGCAGTTCCTATAACACGTGCCAGACACTGCCCGAAGCTGGAACGTGCACGGGCTGCGCCTGCCGCGACAGCTGCAATAGTACGTGAGTAAGCGTTCAATAAAAGCTGTTGCGTGCCGATTCCTGGCCAGGTTGCTGTGTGTACGCGGCACTCGAAACCACTTTTACGAGGGAAAATGGCAGCTCCTGAGGGCTTTACGGCCGTGGTTCACCCTACCTGCTGGCTTCCGTCGTAATTCTCGGCTACGTGCCGCTTGTGGACGAGGCCAGTCCGTCAATTGTCCCCCATCAGCTGCACGGCCGGCTCCAATAAAGCGGCGGCGCGGCGCTGCTAATGACACCGGTACACCGGTATCCGAGCTCTGTACAAAGTGGTCCGTAATAAATACCTCCCTGTACTCATTCTTATAGGTGAAGGTGGCCGGTACGAATTCATACATATTATAAAAATGGATGTACAGGTATGAATGTAGGTGTATGTATGTATGTATGTCCCAAATCACTGGACGTAATTCAACCAGTCTGAAAGTAATCGCTGTCAGGGTAAGTACTGCCCACTTATCACGTGGGTGGAAGTGCGGCTGAAAAAGCAGGTAGCCGACGACGCGCGAATATTCTTTCATCCAGTATTTGAGAATAAGGACACTTAGAGAGTTGCAACAAACTTTGCAAATAATTTCAAATCTTCACGAAACTTTTTCTCACTGACAATCGCCACAAAATGCTGAATGTCGCTTACTATATTTTCGCTGTTCAGGCAGTAAAACTGCCAGATGAATCACGTCGTTTTAATTTATTACTTCGTTACTACTAACAGTATTCGCGACACATTTTTCCGACAGTATTCACTTATACCACCGAAATAAAATTATACCGTTGCACGCACGTAGTTCAGGAGCTATGACGTCTCAAACACTGTGATACGTTAAAAATTGCCACATCACGCATGAGGTCTCAATTTATGATTTCTTCGCGACTAACTGTATTCGCAAAACATTACGCAGACAGTAGCCACGTATGCTGCTTGGGTGTACCTGAAAAATTATAACATCGTACGATACATTTTTTAAGAGAAAAATTGAGCTACCTGAAACCGTGGCGAAATTCGCTAGAGATGTGTGCAAACATGTGTGATGTACGTTAAATGGATTTGACAAGTGCGTATGTCTGCAAAGGGACGGGCAAAAAACTCATACCAAACCTCCTGGAAAGATTTCAACCAAATTTGGTATACATTCGTTACGACCTGGAAAGAAATGTCGCAGTAACAACCACCAGCCATCCATTGGGTTATGGGTGGTGAAAGAACTGGGGAGGGGGTGGTGGACGGAGAGGGAAGGAGGGGAAGTGGGGTGGGGAGGAGATGGTCAGAGAGAAGGTCAGGAAAAGATGGAATTAGATGGGGGGAGGAGACGCTCAGATGGGGGAGGGGCAGATGGACAGGGAGATAGCAGGGAGACAGGCATGAGGATATGGACAGACAGTGGGAGGTAGAGGAAGTGGACAAAGGCAGGGGTGGAGGGGATCGACAGAGAGGAGGGAAGATGGGAGGAGGAGACGCACAGAGAGTGGGAGGGGCACATGGACAGATATATGGACAGGAGGAGACAGACAGTGGGTGGGGAATGGAGGAGGTGGACAAAGCGATGGTGGAGGAGATGGGAAGAGAGGGCGGAGGAGATGGAGCGAGGCTAATGCACAGGAGGGGTGACGCATGTGGAGAGAGTGAGGGGTAGCTGTAGATGGGTAGAGAGAGAGGCAGGACGATATCGACAAAGAGTGCGGGATGGAGGAAATGGACAGGCAGAGGAGAGGACGAGATGTACAAAGGGGGGAGTTGGAGTAGTAGCTGACTGCAATAGATTGATACGTGGGCGACGCGCTCATCCTCGCAAGGAACGCACCGCATTTAAGCGGCAGTGCAGTCGCACTGCATAGGAGTTGGTTTTGTATTTCACTTTTCGCAACAGCATAAATCACAAAGAGAACAAATTTTCGGCATTATTTAATCATTTTTGTCGCGTGCGAAGACGTGATATAATTTTTATCTGGTACAAACAGTCGAGCTACGAATAGAAGCAGACAATTTCAAAGATTTTCGCACTGACGTCGCCACGCAATCGTGACTTAGTTTCATAATCGATAAAAGATCTTTGACACAAATATGTCGAGCGAAATACTGTAGCACTTTTGCAACCTCATTATGGAAACAAACGCCACGTACCTGGGGAAACCGTAAAAGGATTTGCGGTCAAGACTTGAACTTCCTTGCTGGTCAGTCAGTTATGTCTGCACATGCACAGGGCGCTTTCAGCTGAAACTGGACTCGGTCTCGAAAACAGCTTGAGAAGAGACATAAGATTGGCAGTGTCCTCAAAACGTTTACGAAACTACCCTCCTAATTCTCTCAAGGCGACAATGAATTCCGCACGCCTCGTGTTTTCATTAACGCCAGTGAGCTTAAGGAATTGGACTCTGTTTGTCAGAATGTGTCCCTTCTCTGACGCGATTTTATTTTTGAATGCATCCCCATCATTTCAGAAAGCAGTTGTTCCTCATCTAGCAATGTGCAGTCAGCTCCACGTAAAATACAAGGTCCGCAGTCTATTCCGGGTTCACGATGTTCTAATTTTCGTCCCTTCATTCCTTATTTCCTCACAAATTCATTCCAGGGGTGCCTCTTGGCTTAACCGTCCGATGTTGCAACTGACAGTGGAATACTGCGTGCGACTTCAGAAATTTTACTGCTCATGCCGCCAATTTCTGCACGTTCCGCATGCCTGCAAATTTAGAGTTAAGTGCTTCTCGATGTACAGAACAATGAATGTCGTCCGTCGATCGCTGTAATTTTTTTGCTGTTTCATTGGCAAATAATCCTTTAAATTCTTTCTGTATGTTATTGTAATATCGTTTCGTAGCAAATTTACTGTACCTGTCGCTTATGCGACTGTATAATATATATTGTGAATTGTCATCCTTCTCGTGTGTCATTCGCATTCACTTTTACAATCTTGTGACGAAAGTCGCGAGGTGGCTTCTTTTTGTGCGAATAGCCACTGGACGTGTGGACATCCTTCGTAGCACGAACAAGCAGCGGAGGGTAAACAGCGATTACGCCACGATTCTGCCGGTCGAAGGACGCCGCAGCGCAGTACCGAGCGAGATGTCGCCCTGTGCGGAGGAAGGATGGAGCAGACCCGGCGAAGGCCGAGCGTGTGGCCCGAACCTAACACTCCCCACAACACGGACCTGCTGAGGTAAGACACGTAAGATGAATCATTTCACTAAGTCTGGCTGGTACGTTTAATCCACGTTTATTTACCATCTGACACGAATAACGTTCTGCACACATACGAAGTGTATTAACTCTTGTAACAGCAGCTCTTATAATTTATTTCAGTAAGCAGTTATGAATTTTAGACTTTCGTCTCTTTTTTGTGTGTGTGACATCTTATGGGACTTAACTGCTAAGGTCATCAGTCCCTAAGCTTACACACTACTTAACCTAAATTATCCTAAGGACAAACACTCACACCCATGCCCGAGGGAGGACTCGAACCTCCGCCGGAACCGGCCGCACAGTCCATGGCTGTAGCGCCCTAGACCGCTCGGCTAATCCCGCGCGGCTTTCGTC
The DNA here is from genome assembly GCF_021461385.2 of Schistocerca piceifrons. Taxonomy (NCBI): domain Eukaryota; kingdom Metazoa; phylum Arthropoda; class Insecta; order Orthoptera; family Acrididae; genus Schistocerca; species Schistocerca piceifrons. Next base: position 28,924,562 of record NC_060146.1, on the reverse strand, counting down.
TCTTAGCGGCCGATACGTTTCTTAGCCACCGAGTTTCTCACTCCTTACTCCTTTAGATGTTTTGGCTATGGCTTGAAAGGCCAAGTCCGCAAACAAAGTGTAAACTCATGAGACGAACTGATCGTTCGAATTATGAACAGAACTGCCTCATTAAAACAACGCCTAGACTACTTCAGTAGAGCTCATTGTGGTGTTTTCAAGAGAATTTGGAACTTTATCAAAGTTTAAGGCGAAATTTATCAAAAATCAACTTTGCCTATCCTCACGACCTTCTGTGCGTATTTGTCTGCGATCGAGACTATTTTACTGAATTTTAATACCTCATTAAGCCCGAAGTGATACGAGAACTATAATGTCATTAAACTCTGGCACGTATCGGCCGCCTAAACGGCCGCTAAGAGACGAAAGCCGCGTGGGATTAGCCGAGCGGTCTAGGGCGCTACAGCCATGGACTGTGCGGCCGGTTCCGGCGGAGGTTCGAGTCCTCCCTCGGGCATGGGTGTGAGTGTTTGTCCTTAGGATAATTTAGGTTAAGTAGTGTGTAAGCTTAGGGACTGATGACCTTAGCAGTTAAGTCCCATAAGATTTCACACACACACAAGAAGAGACGAAAGTCTAAAATTCATAACTGCTTACTGAAATAAATTATAAGAGCTGCTGTTACAAGAGTTAATACACTTCGTATGTGTGCAGAACGTTATTCGTGTCAGATGGTAAATAAACGTGGATTAAAAGTACCAGTCAGATTTAGTGAAATGATTCATCTTACGTGTCTCGTTCATTGGAGTTCAGTATACAGAAAGGAAGGTATTTGCATGATTATATTTGGTACACAGACGTTTTCTCGTGTACACATATTTCAAATTACATAAAACATCCTTATTGAAGCAAGTCGGCAAATAGTAGAACCATTCACCTCGTTACATTGGTAAACAAGGGCTGCTTTTACTGCCATGAACACACTCGTCTGAAATTCACAACCGCTTATGAAATACTTTTAAAATACCATAGAAAAAAATTAAACTTCTAATGTCACTATATTTTAAACAATTTGCGAATCTTAGATAAACATTGTCATGCGCATAAAAGCGATGGCCGTCCGTTGTGGCCGAGCGGTTCCTAGGCGCTACAGTCTGGAACCGCGCGACCGCTACGGTCGCAGGTTCGAATCCTGCCTCGGCCATGGATGTGTGTGATGTCCTTAGGTTAGTTAGGTTTAAGTAGTTCTCAGTCTAAGGAACTGATGACCTCACAAGTTAAATCCCATAGTGCCCAGAGCCATTTGAACAATTTTTTTTTTAAAAGCGACGACTCTTTACCAAGTTCACGGCGTCACCACTGCCAACATGAATGATATTGCTTTGCCGTCTTGCTTAAATAAGAGACTTGCTTGCAATTTAAAATTCTTGAAAATGTAAAGTTTGTTGAAGCTCGCTAAGTGCTCTGTTCCTCTAACCCTGTGGGAATGTAGTCCGAGTAATTTGCATGCCTTCACTTAGACTGACTCAAGACATGTATAACGCCTCTAACCGTCATACTTGTCTTACAGTGTCAAGCCTTTACCGTCAAGATGGTACGTCTTAATGAGTAGGCGATGACAACATTTTCAATTTTTAAATTCGCTCGATAATTATGTGAAATACTGAAAGTCAGTTTCTGTAGCTCCTGGAAGCAGTTAGGAAGGAAGCTGCAACAGGATGATATAGCTCATTATTCTGTTCTTGGAGATGTGTCCTGTTTACGAGTTATCCTCGGTGATGTGTGTTACTTGTAGGATGGATATTAAGAATGTGTCGTATGATGTTCGCAGATGTGTTACTACAATAAGGTTTCTCTGGTTATTCTCGATGGTGTTATTCTTTTTGCTGTACGGAAATGTGTATGTTGTAGTTTTTCGAAATCAAAACACTAGATTGCACATGGCGATTGGTAGAAAACACTTCAGCATATAGTTCACGAGTTCTCTGGATCCTCACTTCGTAAACATCTGCCGACCGGAGTAGCCGTGCAGTTCTAGGCGCTACAGTCTGGAAGCGCGCGACCGCTACGGTCGCAGGTTCGAATCCTGCCTCGGGCGTGGATGTGTGTGATGTCCTTAGGTTAGTTAGTTTTAAGTAGTTCTAAGTTCTAGGCGACTGATGACCTCAGAAGTTAAGTCGCACAGTGCTCAAAGATATTTGAACCGAAAACAGCTACTGTACTCCACGTTTGTTTAGATTGATCCGTTTACCCACATTTTATCTATTTATTTATTTTCGGCTTTGGTCACCAAAGATCATACACCCAGCAGTAGTTAAGCAAGTGCCATATTGACATAACTGCAACTTCGACGGACGGCCGCTATGGCCGAGCGGTTGTAGGTGCTTCAGTCCGGAACCACGCGGTTGCTACGGTCGCAAGTTCCTGCCTCGGGTATGGATGTGTGTGCTGTGCTCAAAGTCTAGGGACTGATGACCTCAGAAGTTAAGTCCCATAGTGCGTAGAGCCTTTTTTTTTTTTTTTTTTTTTTTTTTTTTTTTTTTTTTTTTTTTTTTTTTGCAATTTCCACGGTAGAACAATAAAAACTTCGTTGTACAAACATGTGGTCTTAATGTAAAATAGAAACACTAAAATATGTACACCAGACTGGCAGCTGTAGTTACAAAAGTACCAAGTTAATATCAGTGCAAGTTTGACAGTAGAACAGTGATAAGAGTTCGTTAGTTAAGTTAAGAAATACAAAATTGCGGCCCAGGATTCGAACCGGACCGGTTCCGGACGAGAATTACATGCACAGTAACTTTCAATTGAAAGCTGGACAAGGGCGCCGCTTACAAAGATAAGTTTTTTTTAAGCAAAGGCGTCCCAGTTTCTGAACCGGGTTGGTTCTATGAGAGGGCAAGATGCACACGACTTAAACGTCAAAGCCGGATACCGTCGTATTTTAAATAGTTCTTAGGTAGTATTTATTTATATCGAGCCAGTGAAGTAAAGCAAGTACATTTGTAAGTAGAGGGTAGGGACTCGTAACCAATTCTTGGTACAAGAGCGCCTGTGCAGCGGAGTGCTGGGTACACTCCAGTCTGACGTGGTCCAGACCCGCCGTCACCGTTGTGTCCTGGCCTCAGTGTCCAGAAACTGTGGCTTCCAACCGGTGGCGGCGGGCGGGGCAACAGCCGTGTCCCCCCCAGGCTCAGGCTGAGGTTCACCGAGGTGAGCAGACGTTCGCCTGTAGGGCCGCCCTCGAAGTGGCGGGACGCGTGCCGCTCGCAGTTCCAAGCGTCATAAGCAGCTTTGTTGCCGTCGAGTTGAAACCTGTGTAGGGATCGGGGATGGACGCAACTGTCGTTCCGTAATGCTCTTTTCAGCGAGACAGCCAACCATTTCATTATGGAGAATGCCTGGATGCCGTTCAGCTAAAGTAAGCGACCGTCTAGACCCAATATCGGCGCGTCTATTACGGCCTACAAAAAAAAGTGTTAGTGTGTCCGTCAAACGCCTGATGTCGTAGTTCCTGCAACACATTTTGGGGATCGGTGAGGATCGGTATTAGCCGGAAAATCTGGGTGCCATAGTAGACAGTCACTCTCACGGGCAGTAACTCGGTATGTAGAGAGACGATTGAGGCGGCAGTGTAGGTAGACGGAATGTTGCACGCCCGCCTCACTTTCAGACCCACCCGCATACACTGACCAGCCAGGACAGTGTGACCACCCACCTGGCAGCCGGTGTGTCCACCTCTGGCGCGGATAACACAGTCGACGCGTCGTGGCTCGGAAGCGACGAGTCCTCGGTGGGTCGCTCGAGGCAGTTGGCACTCACACGTCACCTGATTCCCCCAAATTCTTGGGAGGGGCCGGTGAGCTCCGACGTTACGTTCAGTTACATGCAAGGTTCTTCTATCGAGTTCAGATCTGGCTATTTTGGGTGCCGGCGTATCAACTGGAACTCTCAACTGTGTTCCTCGAACCACTCCGTCACAACCCTGGTCTTGTGACGCGGCTATTATCTTGATGAAAAATGCCACTGCTGTCGGGAAACATCACCATCGTGAAGGGGTGAACGTGGTGTGCAACCAGTGTACGATACTCCTCGGCCGTCACGATGCCTCGCACGAGCTCCACTGGAGCCGCGGATTACCACGTGAATGTTCTCCAGAGCACAATGGAGCCGCCGCACCTCGTCTGCGTCAACGTCCGGAGCCGATGGTCACGTGCCCATTTCAGTCGTAGTTGCCGATGTCGTGACGTTAAAATCGGCAAGTACGTGGGTCGTCAACTGCAGAGGAGTGTTCGGTGCTCTGTGTGTCAGACACAGCATTAAAGTCTGATGTCGGTTTCGCCACAGTTCGCCGCCTGTCCTTTACCACTCTGTCCAGCGTAGGACGTCCGGCATCTGCAGTGAGGCCTGGCCGCCCAATCCCACGACGTCTGGACGCGGTTCCACCTCGGTTTCGCCACGTGCTGAAACACTCGCCGCAGCGCTCCTCGAACACACGACGAGTCGCTCAGTTTCCGAAATGCTCGTGCCGAGCCTCCACGCCATCGCAATCTGCCATCGGCCAGCCTCGGGCAGACGGCGCGCCTTCCACATTCTACACACTCACTGGTGCTACGTGCACCGTGCGTGTGTGACCAGCAGTCATCGCTCGCCACGTGGCGCTGCCATCGCCTGGACGCGTTCCTATCGACAGTAGGTCGGTGCTGATCATGTCCTGACTAACCAGTGTAGGCGCAAGCGTAGTGTGGCCAATGTCGGTAAGGGAGTACTCCAGGTCGTCATTAATGGTCGTCCCCGTTCTCGAATGGAATGTTAAGTATCGCAACGGGGCTGGGGTGAAGAAAGCAACGTCGTTTTTTCGTTGTTTATTTTAATAAACGTGGTGTGCACAATAACATAATTTTGGAGAGTAGTGGGCCTTGCTGTTTCACATGATGGTACATTAGATTAGATGAAGCCGAGCGGCTCTTGTCATACAAAAAATTGAGGAAACAAGAATTATTGCAAGCCGTGGCTTTAGATAGCAACCACATCACATATATCGCACTTCAGAAAGAACATCCACTAGTAAATGCCCACACGCAGAGGCTCTTGTCAACATAGAATTGCACTAGGCGTCACAGGATAAAGCATTTGCCTAAGTTACGTGTGCCTTGTGCAGATATTCCACATCTTCTCATAAACCACCAGACCGATTTCAACCGAACTTCGTGCACACATCACTTATTGTCTGGAAATCATCGCTGTTCACAAATGGTTCAAATGGCTCTGAGGACTATGGAAGTTAACAGCTGAGGTCAGTCCCCTACAAGTTAGAACTACTTAACCCTAACTAACCTAAGGACATCACACACATCCATGCCCGAGGCAGGATTCGAACCCGCGACCGTAGTGGTCGCGCGTTTCCAGACTGTGGCGCCTAGAACCGCTCGGCCACTTCGGCCGGCGGAATCATCGCTGTGTGGGCAAGGATCACATACCTATGACAGAGGTGGAGATGAAAAAACACTGAAGCCCATGACGCGCAAATACCCGTAACTTCCAGCATCTGAGAATTAGACCACTCACAGATTTGCAACAAACTTTATACATAGTTTCAAACCCGTAGGATAAAAGTTATCGCTTACTACATCATTTTCCCTGGTCGGGTTGCCCTTTGTTACTTCTTTACCATTAGTTAGTTATATTCGCGACAAATTTTGCATACTGCAATCACGTATTCCATGTACCACGTATCGCGTACACAAGGTATAAAACAACAATCACTCAGGTGATTCATATTACAAAAGGTTTTCCATGTGATTACGGCCGCACGACGGACTTTGAATGCAGAATGGGGTTTGGAGCTAGAAGCATCGGACGTTCCATTTAGGAAATCGTTAGGGAATTTTATATTCAGAGTTTCACAATGTGAAGTGTGTGCCGAGAACATAACTTTTCTGGGATTATTTCTCAGCACGGACAACGCAGCGGCGCTGCGTAGAGCTGTCAGTGCTAACATACAAGCAACACTGCGTGAAATAAATCTGTGACGTACCAAGAACGTATACTTTAGGACAGAGCGGCGAAATTTGGCGCTAATGGCCTGTGGAAAGAGAATATCGACCTTTGCTAATAGCACGACTGCCTGCAGCGCCTGTCCTAGTTTCGTGACGATACCTGTTGGACCCGAGGTGACTGCAAAACCGTGGCCTGGTCAGATGATCAATCCCGATATCAGTCGGCAAGAGCTCATGTCTGGGCACGAGCGTGGTGCGGATCCCACGAAGTTGTGGACACAATTTGTCAACAAGGTTCAAAGTGGTTGAAATGGCTCTGAGCACTATGGGGCTTAACATTTGAGGTCATCAGTCCCCTAGACTTAGAACTACTTAAACCTAACTACCCTAAGGACATTACACACATCCCTGCCCGAGGCAGGATTCCAACCTGCGATCGTAGCAGCAGCCCGGTTCCGGACTGAAGCGCCTAAACCGCGCGGTCACTGCGGCCGGCCTGTCAACAAGGCACTGTGCAGGCTGTGGTGTCTCGATAGTGGTCTGGACTGGGTTTACATGAAATGGACAGAGTCCTCTGGTACACCTGAACCGATCATGGTTATGTAAATGGTTATCTGCGGCTACTTGCAGACCATTTGCAGTCACTCCTAGACATCATGTTCCCAAATAGTAACGCAATGTCAGCGGTCCACAGTTGCTCGCGACTGGCTTAAAGAACATTCGACAGTGCATGGAATCCCATCATCTCCACGATTTGCTCTAGTCTAGAGTGCGCCGACGACCGCGGCAAACAGCAACGCAGACGGCGACTGAGTTCCGATATTCCACCAGCGAGGGCGCTGCCGGCGGGCAGTGTGGTTCATCTATCAAGTTTTCGACGCATTCGCACAATAGTTACAGCGCACTATATGTTGCCGAACGGAGGACATTTTCGCCAGTCTGCGACGGCTTACCTGAAGATGACTGGCAGGTGCCCAGTTGAAATATAGTGCGAGGTATTGAACGACGGCCGGCTGCAAAATGGTTCAAATGGCTCTGAGCACTATGGGACTTAACATCTGTGGTCATCAGTCCCCTAGAACTTAGAACTACTTAAACCTAACTAACCTAAGGACATCACACACATCCATGCCCGAGGCAGGATTCGAACCTGCGACCGTAGCAGTCGCACGGCTCCGGGCTGAAGCGCCCAGAACCGCTCGGCCACCGCGGCCGGCGACCGACCGGCTGCAAGGCCGAAATTTGTTTGAACAGTCAATTCACCGGAAAAATTTTACAATTCACTTAAAAAGGCGTGTAAATATCATCGTGATATCCAGTTATTATGTTGCGTTTCTCATAAACCACCAGACCGATTTCAACCGAACTTCGTGCACACATCACTTATTGTCTGGTCGTATAGATGCCGATTCTTATAGTAATGTTTTTCACCTGGTACAGTATAGATCCGAAGATAACAAATACCTTCTGTCGAGATCGGCCATTTAGTAAGTAAAGTAGAGATAAATATTACGTCATGTAGGCTGTCAAATACTCTTAGTTATCAAATAATATCGTATCGCTCCGAGTAACACGTGCAACTTATATTGTAGTAAAATGATTCGACGAACACCTTCGAGCTCGGAATTGAGGAATAATTCACAACCTGCCGTCCTTCATTTGGTATTTTACTGATTAGGTCATAGAATTCCTTAACTTCATCTACTTTGTGACCATCAATCTTGATGTTTACTCTTTGTTATTTCTGTTACTCGCTAACACGAGATGACGCTATTAACAATTCGCACGAAGCCGTTTAAGCAGCCGTTCACCCTTACCGCGCTCCGTACGCTAATGGAAATTCCGATAAGCGGCACACTGGGAAGTACCCACAGCCACGCAATGCACACTCGTCCGCAGAGCTGAGATGTAGATGTGGCGACGGCGGCGCCTCGCTGGCTGCCGCGGCGCTTCTGGGAACTAGCGATCCCGGGAAGACGTGCCGGGCAAGGCCGCAGACCAGAGAGAGAGAGAGAGAGAGAGAGAGAGAGAGAGAGAGCGGCGGCTGGTTCCTGGAACTCCAGCTGCCGGCTGGCCTGGTGGTTCCCATTGCTTCCTGCACGTGCGTCCCATTGCGCTGCGCCGGCAGACCGGAGAACTGCACAGCAGCGGCCGGCGTGTCTTGTGTGTGGCGAGCTGCCAGGCGCGGGTGTGGCCATTAAAACTGCAAGTCGGGGAGGATGGAAATAACCAAGTGTTTCTCGTCATACTGTGTAGTTCGTAGAATACATGGTTGAGTTGTCGCTGATTTCGGTGTTTACAGGAGAGCAAGAACGTCTGTAACCCTCTCGGACATCGAGTGTAACTGTGCTTGACTGACAGACATACTAAAATCCAGTAAATCAATCTCGAACGAAAAACTTGTCTCATTTGGTTGCGAACCGGCTTCGGTGTATAATTTAGAACATCTTTAGGCCGTAAGCTCCGCAGTACAATAGTATTACACATTCAGAGGGTTTCTATAAAAAGAGATGGTAGTGGGGCTGAAAACATCTAAAATAAAAGATACAGTAATAAGAAAAGATGATGTTATAGAGATAATGGTGGCTGGCGGCAGTGGACGGACCAGGATCTGTAACTGCCGAATATGGCACCATTACTAGGGAATACGTACTGTAAACCCCACCTACTGGATACGAAATTACATCATTGACAGACAATCATTATGTGAGGTATATCACGTCAAATGGTGTGTTTGAAGTGTACAAGAAAAATATATCTGATAACATGTACAAATTGTGATGATTGGGTGTTGTGTGATGTCCTTAGGTTAGTTAGGTTTAAGTAGTTCTAAGTTCTAGGGGACTAATGACCATAGATGTTAAGTCCCATAGTGCTCAGAGCCATTTTGAACATGTACAAAAATTACATGCCTAATGCTTCACAACAAATTCTGATAACCCAAGAGAGGTGGCGCAGTGGTTAGCACATTGCTCTCGCATTCGGAAGGACGGCGGTTCAAAGCCGCGGTCGGCCATCCCGGTTTACATTTTCCGTGGTTTCCCTAAAGTCACTTCAGGCAAATGCCGGGATGGTTCGTCTGAAAAGGCACGGCTGACTTCCTTCCCGTTCCTTCCTCCATGCGAAGGGACCGATGACCTCCTTGCTTGATCATCTCTCCATACTCAACCAACCAACCAACTGCTGTACATCGGCGAGGAGGGTTGGAATTGTTGTTATTGTCGTCGTGGTCTTCAGTCCTGAGAATGGTTTGATGCAGCTCCCCATGCTACTCTATACTGTACAAGTTTCTTCATCTCCCAGTACCTACTGCAACCTACATCCTTCTGAATCTGCTTAGTGTATTCATCTCTTGGTCTCTCTCTACGATTTTTAACCTCCACGCTGCCCTCCAATACTAAATTGGTGATCCCTTGATGCCTCAGAACATGTCCTACCAACCGATCCCTTCTTCTGGTCAAGTTGTGTCACAAACTTCTCTTCTCCCCAATCCTGTTCAATACTTCCCCATTAGTTATGTGATCTACCCATCTAATCTTCAGCATTCTTTGTAGCATCACATTTCGAAAGCTTCTATTCTCTTCTTGTCCAAACTATTTATCGTACATGTTTAACTTCCATACATGGCTACACTCCATACAAATACTTTCAGAAACGACTTCCTGACACTTAAATCTATACTCGATGTTAACACATTTCTCTTCTACAGAAACGCTTTCCTTGCCATTGCCAGTCTACATTTTATATCCTCTCTACTTCGACCATCGTCAGTTATTTTTCTCACTAAATAGAAAAACTCCTGTACTACTTTAAGTGTCTCATTTCCTAATCTAATTCCCTCAGCATCACCTGACTTAATTCGGCTACATTCCATTATCCTCGTTTTGCTTATGTTGATGTTCATCTTATATCCTCCTTTCAAGACACTGTCCATACCATTCAACTGCTCTTCCAGTCCTTTGCTGTCTCTGACAGAATTACAATGTCATAGGCGAACCTCAAAGTTTTTATTTCTTCTCCATGGATTTTAATACCTACTCCGAATTTTTCTTTTGTTTCCTTTACTGCTTGCTCAATATACAGATTGAATAACATCGGGAAGAGGCTACAACCCTGTCTCACTCCCTTCCCAATCACTGATTCTCTCTCATGTCCCTCGACACGTATAACTGCCATCTGATTTCTGTACAAATTGTAAATAGCTTTTCGCTCCCCTGCCACCTTCAGAATTTGAAAGAGAGTATTCCAGTCAACATTGTCAAAAGCTTTCTCTAAGTCTACAAATGCTAGAAATTGGAATTGGAAATTGGAATAAGCACGCCCATTTCTCAATTGGACGGTCACTGAGGGCTGACAAGTGGCGTTTCCAGATCAATGAAGTGCCATGGCCCATCGTACGGGCACAGCTTGTACGGCCCTGCAAGAACCGTCGGAAGGGTCCAGGCCGGAAAAGACCTCGTTACGCTCTGCGGAATGTTTTCGTGGCATTCTCTGCATCAATACAAGTTGTCGTCTAACCTTGGGAAGCAGGTCCGCCCCTAAATGAAGTTTGCATCTACCAGCCGGATAATACAAAGTGTCACACAACTCGCAGCGTACGTTGGTCGTTCGAGGAGGAGCAGGATGAGTTTAGCGTAATCCCCTTGTCAACAAACCCCCGGATGTAGACCCAGTCGAGAACCTGTGGGGCCACCTCGACAGGGCTGTCCACGCCGTGCGTCCTAAACCGAGCACTGCAGCGCAGCTGGCCAGGGCTCTACAGTCGGCTTGGCTGTACACCCCCGTCGGTCCCCCGTAGGACGTCACTGACCCTCTCTCTGCACATTTCGCAGTGGTTGGCGCTGCGAAAAGTTGTTATTCAGGTTTAAGTGTGCCGCCATCGTGGCGATGCAGTTTCAGTGACCAGTAATGTGAGTTCAAAGCAACTGCAAAAGGAGCATACACAAATCCTGTAACGACCAAATTGTTCAACTTCCATTGCCGGAATTGGGCCCTAAAAGAGGGGGGGGGGGGGGGGATAACGAAAAGAAACATTAGGATCTAAGGCTCAATCGACTACGTGGTTATTGTAGTACAGACTCGGTTAAAGGAAGTAATTCATTAGCATAATTTTCGGTAGGTTGGTGCATAGCGTGAGGGTCTGGTAATTTCACTAGCTGCAATTTATCTTTTACGTTGTTACTTTTATTCCAGGCTATCATCACAGAAAAATTGTCCTGAAACTATCGATTTCGGTAAATGGTGACCATCTTCAGATGAGGTCAAAACGTGTCCTAATACAATATATCCAGGGTGGCATTGCCAAGTCGTACAAACAAAATCAGCTAGACAACTTCGACCGTAATCGTATTTTTACACTACTGGCCATTAAAATTGCTACACCACGAAGATGACGTGCTACAGAAGCGAAATTTAACCGACAGGAAGAAGATGCTGTGATATGCAAATGATTAGCTTTTCAGAGCGTTCGCACAAGGTTGGCGCCGGCGGCGACACCTACAATGTGCTGACATGAGGAAAGTTTCCAACCTATTTCTCATACACAAACAGCAGTTGACCGGCGTTGCCTGGTGAACCGTTGTTGTGATGCCTCGTGTTAGGAGGAGAAATGCGTACCATCACGTTTCCGACTTTGATAAAGGTCGGATTGTAGCCTATCGCGATTGCGGTTTATCGTATCGCGATACTGCTGCTCGCGTTGGTCGAGATCCAATGAATGTTAGCAGAATATGGAATCGGTGGGTTCAGGAGGGTAATACGGAACACCGTGTTGGGTCCCAACGGCCTCGCATCACTAGCAGTCGAGATGACAGGCATCTTATCCGCATGGCAGTAACGGATCGTGCAGCCACGTCTCGATCCCTGAGTCAAGACAACAACCATCTGCACGAACAGTTCGACGACGTTTTCTGTAGCATGGACTATCAGCTCGGAGACCATGGCTGCGGTTACCCTTGACGCTGCATCACAGACAGGAGCGCCTGCGATGGTGTAATCAACGACGAACCTGGGTGCACGAATGGCAAAATGTCATTTTTTCGGTTGAATCCAGGTTCTGTTTACAGCATAATGATGGTCGCATCCGTGTTTGGCGACATCACGGTGAACGCACATTGGAAGCGTGTATTCGTCATCGCCACACTGGCATATCACTCGGCGTGACGGTATGGGGTGCCATTGGTTACACGTCTCGGTCACCTCTTGTTCGCATTGACTGTACTTTAAACAGTGGACGCTACATTTCAGATGTGTTACGACCCGTGGCTCTACCCTTCATTCGATCCCTGCGAACACCTACATTTCAACAGGATAATGCACGACCGCACGTTGCAGGTCCTGTACGGGCCTTTATGGATACAGAAAATGTTCGACTGCTGCCCTGCCCAGCACTTTCTCCAGATCTCTCACCAATTGAAAACGTCTGGTCAATGGTGGCCGAGCAACTGGCTCGTCACAATACGCCAGTCAGTACTCTTGGTGAACTGTGGTATCGTGTTGAAGCTGCATGGGCACCTGTACCTGTACACGCCATCCAAGCTGTGTTTGACTCAATGCCCAGGCGTATCAAGGCCGTTATTACGGCCAGAGGTGGTTGTTCTGGGTACTGTTTTATCAGCATCTATGGACCCAAATAGCGTGAAAATGTAATCACATGTGAGTTCTAGTATAATATATTTGTCCAAGGAATACCCGTTTATCATCTGCATTTCTTCTTGGTGTAGCAATTTTAATGGCCAGTAGTGTAGTTATGGTCCACGACGCCTAGCTGATTTTGTTTACACATCATGACGATGCCACACTGGCATGTTAGGACAATTTTTTTAAACAGATTGAATATCGTTACCACTGAGAAAGGCGGTATTCTGAGGAATTTTTTTTTTTTTTTGTGATGATAGACTAAAAAAAAAATTGTACGCTTCCGAAATCACTGTTTTTATTCGTGACTGTGGTCCACCTTCCGATTTTTTTACTTCCCCTTCTTCTACTACTTCTTCTTCGCTCGAAGGGATAGGCTTACAGGCTGTTCCGTCTTCACAAAATCCCACTTTACCTTGGTCTTCCTGTATCTTTCTATCCTACTGGTCAATAGTCGTTTGTAGAATGAAGGCTTTCACGACCGGGTGACATGGCTGTTGGTATACTTTCCGGGATGTGAGGTCGTGGTCCAAGTACTTTTCTGCTCCTTACGTTTCGTCCAGGACTGCGCTGGACTTCCTCAGAAGCGCTGCTCCGCTGAGTCTTGCCGACTGACTGGTCGGGTGTCTGAGAGCGACTTATATATTGTGAGAAAGGGGGGCGTGGTTCAGGTGACACGTGATGAGCAGTGATAATCCATAGCAAAGATAAGGTTGACTATCGATTACCACCTTGTCAAAGATAAAAATTGTTAGCAATTTTGTAGAGCCACTGTCCATATATCGCTAAGTTTCATAGCCTCCTCTTTCCTATTAAAGTTATCGAATGCAATTCGAATTGAAACCACTAGAGTTTTAAGCCACAGCAGACCTCTAGAAAGTAATTTAACAAAAGATGAGAGGAAGGCTCTTAAGGATTTGAATGCAGATGAAGAAATAGTGGTTCTTCCCGCAGATAAAGGGAACGCTACTGTTGTTATGAATACAGAAGATTACCGGAGGAAAATTGTGAAACTTTTAACGTCAGGACAGTATAAAAAACTTGCGAGGGATCCTACAGCCAGTGTACTTAGGAAAACAAATAATTTGATTAAGTCATCTACCTCCATCCGAAAAGAAGATAAAAGAACTTTATTGAAAAGTGAAGTTATGTGTCCTCGATAGTATGGTGTACCTAAAATTCATAAAATAGATTTTCCTTTAAGACCCATAGTCAGTGCCATCAATTCTCCCACTTATGAAATAGCAAGATATTTAACAACTTGTTTACAACCATTTATTGGAAAAACTGACTCATATATAAAAGACTCGCGTCATTTTATTGAAAAACTAGAGGGACTAACTTTGACCCCTGAAGATATTCTTGTAAGTTTTGACATTGTGTCCTTATTCACAATGATTCCTGTTAACGAAGTTATGATTTTCGTAGCGGATATTTTTCCAGAAGATTTGATTGTTCTTTTCAGACATTGTCTTACATCAAGTCAGTTCCAGTGGGATAATGAATTTTATGAACAACTTGATGGAGTAGCAATGGGTAATCCATTAGGCCCTGCGATTGCCAATCTTTGTATGGAGAAATTTGAACAATCAGCCCTAGACAAAGCTAATAACAAACCACCTCGTTGGTATCGATATGTAGATGACACATTTGTGGTTTGGTCCCATGGCAGAAAGGCCTTGGACGATTTCTTTGATTATCTAAATAAAATTCACCCAAAAATACAATTTACCATGGAAATAGAAAAGGATAACAGAATATCTTTCTTGGATGTCTTAGTTATGAGACGGTCCGATAGAAGCTTGGAATATAAAATTTTTCGCAAGGCAACACATACGGACAGATATTTACATAAAAATTCTAATCATCCCCCCCAACAAAAATAGAGGTGTCATAAAAAGTCTTGTCGATCGAGCGGAACGGATATGTACACCTGAACATTTAGATGCTGAAGTGAAACATCTGAAGCAGGCTTTTGAAAAAAAACGGCTATTCAAGAAAAGAGATAAATAGAATTTTGCGTCCAAGGAACAGAAACCCAAAAGATAAGAATGAACCACAACGACAGAAAAATACAGTAGTTCTCCCTTTTATTAAAAAAGTAACAGATCGGATCGGTAAGATTTTACGAAAACATGACATAAAACCGATCTTTAAACCAACAAAGAAAATAAGTCAAGTACTACGATCTGTGAAGGATAAACGCCCTCCCCTGTCGACATGTGGTGTGTATAAAATTCCATGTACCTGTGGTAAAGTTTACATTGGTACTACCAAAAGAAGCGTAAACACGCGACTGAAAGAGCATAAAAGTCTTTGTCGACTTGGAAAAATAGAAAAGTCAGCTGTAGCGGAACATGCTCTTCAACCAGGCAACCACCAAGTAAAGTTTTCGGATACCGAAGTTTTATCTACAACGTTAAATTACTATCCACGACGATATAGAGAAGCTATCGAAAAATTATAAACATCACGATAATTTTAATAGGAAAGAGGAGGCTATGAAACTTAGCGATATATGGACAGTGGCTCTACAAAATTGCTAACAATTTTTATCTTTGACAAGGTGGTAATCGATAGTCAACCTTATCTTTGCTGTGGATTATCACTGCTCATCACGTGTCACCTGAACCTGCGGTGTAACGACGCGTATTTGGGTTTTCGTTTGATATATGTATGACCATGTGCAGACTTCGTCACCCACGTCAGTTACACTCACTTCAAAAATGATTTATATTCTTTTTAAATTGTCATAGAATGGTTCTTGAACGAAACTGTAAAACATCAGTTGAGTCGTGTGCAGAAAATTACATCACTTGGGCCAATTGGTTTTCGTAACTTTTTCCCAATTTAAATTTCGTTTGTTTCTCCTCAGAAAATTATATCGACACACGTTATCTTGATCTAATCGATATCAGAATCACACATTAAATAAACTTTTTTTTAGACTCAAAGTTTCGGCCAACGCTGTCTGAATCAATAATCTTGTCAAAATATATTATTAATCCGTTCACATAACTCTTCATAAATAAATCTTCAAGACACGTGTTTCAATTTTAATAGCATACACTATTTTATTAGCTTCCTACACATACAGATGTGAACTTGAGCGTTGACAGACAGTGACTAACTTTTCAATAAGGTTAAGATCATTATGACGTCATTGTTGTACAAAAAGAGTATAAAAATTCATTTTTAATTTTTTAGAAACACGACGCAACAACTCGGTTCCAGGATCTTCTGTTGCTCCTTGGCTGTCGACCCGCGACGTATAGCGGCCAGCAATTTCCTCTCTGGTCGCGGCAACGAAGATGCTGTCCCCGTTCGTTGCGCCGATCTCTCCGTACATGAAACACATAAAAAAAATACAAAACTTTTAGATAATTCACATTTATTACAAATAATAAGAAAACACATAAACAAAAACTAAATTAAACTTATAGTCACCTGCAAACTGGGCTGACTTGGTGGATGGGTGACGTTTAATTTCGTCCCACTACATACCCCACCCACAAGCTCAG
The DNA here is from genome assembly GCF_021461385.2 of Schistocerca piceifrons. NCBI lineage: Eukaryota > Metazoa > Arthropoda > Insecta > Orthoptera > Acrididae > Schistocerca > Schistocerca piceifrons. Next base: position 28,908,427 of record NC_060146.1, on the reverse strand, counting down.
TTTGTCAGGTTTTAACCGGAATTAAAACTGTTCAATATACAATATTTAACTGTTAATACATTTTCCTCACATTTTACGTAACCTCAAGTCCTTGCTATTAGATAGATTTAATCCTTTTAACACGATACCGTTGTGACTATTTGTCATTTACTCTTAATTGTGCTCTTATGGTAATTCGTAACCGAATATAGGGAGATTGCTCCTCTTCAGTTAATAGTTGCTAATAAATACTAATTTAGTACGTTCTTTAACGTTGTACATTAGGACAGAGCGTTCAAATTGTGATAGATTAATTTCAGTTTCATTTATTTACTAGAGTTATTCTTTTCAAGAATGTATATTACTAATAAGTTTCTCACAATAACTAATAGTACTATTTACTTTACGTCATTCTCTTCCCTAAGGCCTTATTTATGCCTGAGGTCAAGAAGAAATCAAGCAAAACTTTCTTTAGAATCTCGGCACGGCTTTCTTTACCTTCGGACACCTTGTTGGGTAATGGCCATTTATTTAGGAGAAACAAGCGAGAGAGCCCCGTTTGGTGTGTTCTATATTAACACTATTGCAAACCTCTATTAAAGGCACTCTGCTATGTTCTCGTGAGCCATATAGCTCTGGACGCCCATGGTCCCTAAAACTATTAACCATCCCCTTTGGTTCCTACTATCCGAGTAAATTTGAAATATGCAAAATTCCTTTTGACCTAAGAGCAAAATTTCCTCCATATAAATCCCCCTTTTGGTTATCTTTCTCTTTTTGAAGTACCAGTAGATTATTGTAGAACACATGTTTAAGCTTTCTGTCATTTATTTAAAATAACACGTAACTATCACGAAAAACTTCACATGAATAAACTATGAACGCTCTTCCGTATGTAACATATACTAAATATTAACTTATTTAGAAATGAAGGGTTTCATTTGATCAACACTATATAATCCTTTAATTACACCTGATGAAGGTTCCATAAGAAGTAATGCTTTGGGATGTACAATCTTATGTACAACATATGGACCTTCAAAGATAAAGAAGAATTTTCTACATTCCTTATCGATCTTAGAACTTTTAGGATGAGATCGCACTAACACAAGATCTCCTACCTGAAATGAGGGTTCTACAGCCTGTTGATCATAACTCTCCGTTCGGCATTTTTTACAATCTGTTCGCAAACTTTTTCGTCTGGAATATCTTGTTGTATCTCATTTACTGGTGGCCAAGGTAAAGCAGCTAGTAAAGGCTCACCTATAATTCGTTTGCCTAAAATTTCTATAGGTGATAATCCCGTCGTTAGGTGAGGCAATTCATTTAATATCTTTTCGAATTCAGGCATTAGTTTGGCCCACCGAGTATGTTTATGTGCACAATAAGTTCTACATAATCGTCCTAATTCTTTCATGACTCTTTCTACTAAATTACTTTGAGGGTGATATTTCGAAATTAAGATATGTTTGATTCCATATTGTCTTATCATATCTTGAAATCTTTGACTAATAAAGGCACTACCGTTGTCAGACATAAGTCGTTTAGGAATGCCCCAGTTAACAAAGTAATTTCGGGTGAGGCAGCGTATAACGCTTGCTGTATTCGCTCGTTTCAAAGTATATAGTTTCACATGTTTGGACCAACATTCCATTACAAAAACACATACGTTAATCCTCCTGAACTCCGAGGCAGAGGGCCGAAAAAATCTAATGACAGTAGATCCCACAAACCTCGAGGAATTACAGCATATAATTTATAACGCTTGGATTTGTTATTAACTTTAACCTTTTGACAGGTTTCACAAGCCCTAATAATACTTCTCACAATACGGGACATATTTTTGAAATAATAATACTTCAATAGATGTTTAATACATTTATGAATTCCAAAATGCCCGTAACCTTCATGAATATAAGTAATTAACTCGTCCACAACCGTTTTCGGAATGCAGATTTTCCATCTCTGGTGTTCCCTCTGTGCTTTCCAATACAACAAGTCGTTAAAATATAACCACACACCCCGGGTGTTAACTGTTTCGTCCCCATTATTAAGGTTTTGTATAAGGTCCCTATATTGATCGTCATTTCTTTGATTGCATCTAACAGCAGTTACTATCCGTTTAACCTTACGTTCGTTCTCCTTAGTCAAAAGGAAATAAACATGATAATTTGTTCCTGGTTCTTCTGCAATATTAATATTCTCCATTCCTACGGGAAGCCTTGACAAAGCATCTGAAATTACATTCTGAGATCCTTTTATATACCTAATTTCGTACTGAAATTCTTGCAAGTATAATACCCAACGTAATAGCCGACGGTGAAGTAACCGGCAATTGTTCAAAAAGATTAAAGCCTGATGATCAGTATATACGATTGTTTTTCTTCCCATTAATAATACTCTAAATCGTTGAAAACCCCATACCACTGCGAGAGCTTCCTTCTCGGATACAAAATAATTTCTTTCATGTTCATTTAAAGTTCGACTAGCGAATCCAATAGGCCGATATAATCCCTCTTCATTGGTCAGATCACCTTGGAATATTACACAAGACACACCATAATCAGAGGCATCCGTACACATACCAAAGTCCTGATCGAAATCTGGGTGGTATAACATTTTGGCTTTGGATAACGCTCCTTTTATCTTATTAAAAACTTCCTCTTCCTTTTGTCCCCAGAGCCATACTGACTTCTCTTTCAATAAATCTAGTAATGTAGGATTAACAATATCCTGCCCTGGAAGAAATCTTCTCAGAAATCCTACCATTCCTAGGAATGATTTCAATTGTTTCCGATTTCTAGGACTCGGGCATCGAGCAATAGCTTCAATACGTGCTGGGTCTGGCCTAATACCTTTACTGTCCACTATATGCCCCAAAAATCTCACTTCCTCCTTTCCGAAGTAAGACTTAGATAATTTTAAAGTAATTCCTCTGTCAATTAAACGGTTAAACAATTACCGTAATATCGTTACGTGTTCTTCCCACGTTTTAGTAGCTACTAAAATATCATCTACATATAAAATAATCTTTTGTAACAATTGCTGACCCAAAGCAGAATCTAATGCCCTAATGAAAGTTGACACTGATATATTAAGTCCAAAAGGTAAAACTTGGAACTGATATGATCTGCCTTCAAAAAGAAAAGCCGTATATTGCCGTGAATCCGGGTGTAATGTTACTTGATGGTAGCCAGAGGTTAGATCCATTGTACTCATATAACGAGAACCAGCGATCTTAAGAAGTACGTCCTCCATAGGAATAGGTCTGTCTCTTTCCATCTCTATAATTTTATTTAATTCACGGGCATCCAGAACCAGTCGTACCCCACCAGTAGCTTTCTTAACTACCCACAACGGACTGTTAAAAGCGCTACATGATCGTTCGATAATGTTTTGTTCTAGCATCTTACTTATTTCTCTACTAGCCGCTTCTTTGAATTGTACTGGAATAGGATAAGGTTTCTTAAAGAATGGTTTCTTATCTTTAATCTTAAGTTTACAAACGTAATCTTTAATTCTCCCCGGTTCATCTGAGAAGACGGCTCTAAATTCTAACATCAAAGATTCCAACTCTTCCTTTTCTTGCTCGGATAGACAATTCGTAGATAAACATTTTTCTTTCACTTCGGTTTCGATACTATTACTAGCCTGACATTGGTATACTGCATACCCAAGATCACTAAAATCTGTTAATAGATTCATGGTCGGTGCGTACTTAATCTGTAAGGACTCGTAGCAATTTTCAGGTACTTGACTGTTAGAGAACCTCACCTTAAAAGTACGTGCCTCCTTATGGATGGTTAAGGAAGAATCTTTAAAATCTAATATAGCTTTATATTTACACAGCCAATCTATACCTAAAATTATGGCCACATTTAAGTTGGCTACGACGAGTACAGAGTGAGCAATTAATTGTTTAGCAATTTCAAAAGTTACATAAACTTCCTCAGTAATATTTTGACTTCTTTTACCAGTAACTCCTACAATTTTCACCCCAGTTACAGGTAAAGTCGGGAAATTCCAATATTTCCTTTTAAGCTGAAATAATTCTTTGGATAAAATACTTACTTCGCTACCCGAATCAACTATAATATTTACTTCGGTGTCTTTAATATAACCTTTAATAACGGGTTTATATGTTACATTCTCCCTTATCTGATTGTCTTCCTGAAGTAAATCTTGTTGCCAGTCATCGTCCTTTTGGCAGCTTAATGATAAATTGCAATTGGGTCTTGGATAATCTTGACCAATAGTTCCCTTTAGTTGACCCGTACTAAAGGACTTTACTAGTTTTCCGAACGTTCTATGATGACGTCACCTACCACTTGACCTTCATTAATTACTTGAGGATGATTTATCTCATGATCGTTATTGTGTAATTTCCGCACTTTAGAGTTATTACCACGATTTTGTTGGCTCTCTTTATCTTTAGATTGACGTTTTATATAACAGAACCGACTATGATTGTTGTTATTAGCTTTTCGTGGTTCTGAATCATTATTATTATTTCGAGGATTGTCATTTCTACCAAATCTAAACTTCTCGTCTTCCCTTTCTCTATTAAGTATATCTAACTGCTCTAAATATCCTAACAATTCGCACGGCTGTGACCATTCTCTTTCTATCATTCTTTCCTTTACGTAATACGGTAACCTACTAATTAGGACTCGTATTAAATGACTTTCAATAATTGGTTCTTCAATTAATTTAGCACGGTTTAAATGCCATTCAAAATAATTCCTATAACCTCCCCACCGTTTAGAATATGGAGGAGGGTCTAACAACTCTAAAGTTAAGTGTTGTTGTTTTCCTCTTGACCAATAATTTTGTTTAAACTGCTTAACAAAATCATCCCAATCCCTGAATTCATTTCTATGCAGTACTGCCCACTCCGCAGCTTCTGCTTCTAAATGTCCTATTACAAATTGAATGCGTTTTTCATTACTCCATTTAGGAGATAATGATGTTTCAAAAGCTTTTATAAAGATTATAGGGTGCAGTTCGCCTCCTGGTTTGAATACAGGAAATCGACTTGCTACATTTGAATTTGTTGTTATGTCATCCAGACATTCTGCGAGAGAAATAGTCGGATTTTGTTTAGATTGCAGAGACGGAGTTGCATCGGATTGGCTTGCCGTGATTGCCTTATTCATATTGTTGCCATCCGTGCTAGCAAAGGGACTAGTGCAGCAGGGGATACAACCCGTCGGCTTTGAACAATGACGTCACAAGTCGCCAGAGAGCATGTATTACAGAGATGAAAGAGCTGAGGAGAATGTTGAGAAACAAAGGAATGTGAGAGAGATAAACACATGGAGGTAGAATAAAGGGAGATGGCGCTACAGACTTGCGCTGTACGTTGTTTTGAAGCTAGTGGGCGGGGGATGCCGCCATCTTGGATCCCCCAAAACATTAGCAGACGAGTGTTTACAATTGCTTCTTGTTCGTTATTTATGTCGTGTGCACGTGATATTTGCTTTATATAGTAAATGTTACTCGGTTTTAGTGAACAACACAGCATAAGGAACGCAACTTCAAACGTTTTTCTCGTCTTAAATGCGTATTCGATACAGTAATACGTAAAAATATTACGCTTCTTGCCTCAGTACTGTAATTCCTTTTTGTTTATACACTTAGAATAATCGAGAAGAGACGTATGTGCTATGAAAAGCGTGCTTTTGTAATCCATTTCTATTCACTTTCATTGTGTTTGTGTCGATAATTGATAAAGCCAGAACTCCAAAAACAATGATTGATAGTTTAGAGGCACCGATTTGTATTCGTTGCATTTTCAAGTCAAATGCAAATTTTAAATGTTCACGTTTGCAAGAAACTTACCTTATTTCCTTTGGTGTCCCATAGATGTATGCAGGGATGATATAAACAAGCCAGCTGTCATGTCAACAAAGTGAAAAATACGTTAAATTACGAAGGAACAGAACTCAATTTAAGATTGTCAGTCCCATTGCAATTTCCACATCTGCTTTCTTTTTAAATTGAACCTACCAAATGACATTCAGTGTGGCAAAGAACAGAAATTTACAGGGTAACACGACAACACAGTGATTAATGTAATGATCTAAGCCTGGACTTCGATAGGGAACTTTGCTTTAACAAATATATAACCATTTAAGTACTTATAATTTAACCGCTGTAACAGGTGTTCCACACATTTTACTGAAGATTTAATTAACTACATGTAGTTACATTAGTTTTATATTAAATTATTGTATTTTAAAACATTAGTCCCCATTTCCAGGATATTTCTTCCCAGGACTTTTCAGTTACGTCAGAATAACCACACAGTGAAAACCAAGTGTAATGCTCACTTCCAGACAGCTCTTCGCCTTGGATTGATAGAAATCTAAAGTTAAATCATAGAAATAAAACCATACTGTAAAACTTTACAGTGCATCAGAATTTCAAGTATATATAAGAAAATAGCGCTTAAATAAGTCCACTTACGAATGAAATGTGATTTGTTTAAACTTTAGACTACAATCAGAACGATTAGTACACCCGTGAGCGACGCAAGCCCGGCATTTTTTATCAAAACACTTCACGACTACACGGAATCAAACCACCAGAAGCGAATGTTTTGGGGTAGCTAACATGGCGGACCTTCTCTTGGGTCGGCTTCAAGTTTGTGACGTCATGACAACTCCTCTTATTTTTACCTCCATGGATAAACATTGATCTTGTCAAAAGCATAAGTGTTTTTTGACTTTTAAAAAAAAATCTCACGAGATAGAATAAACTGATCCTACTTTATTAAGCAATATCTTGTCAAAAGCCGAGAAGCGATTGTTCTTAATGTTCTAGCTCCCTTCAGTACGTAATAAGTGTTTTTTGACTTAAAAAAAAAAAAAAATCTCAGGAGATAGAATAAACTGATCCTACTTTATTACGCAAGTGTTTTTTTGGCTTTTTTAAAAAAAATCTCACGAGATAGAATAAACTGATCCTACTTTATTAAGCAATAGTGTTTTTTTGGCTTTTTTTAAAAAAATCTCACGAGATAGAATAAACTGATCCTACTTTATTAAGCAATAGTGCTTTTTTGGCTTTTTTAAAAAAAAATCTCACGAGGTAGAATAAACTGATCCTACTTTATTAAGCAATATCTTGTCAAAAACCGAGAAGCGATTCTTCTTAGTGTTGTAGCTCCCTTCAGTAGCTAATAAGTGTTTTTTGGCTTTTTAAAAAAAAAATTTCACGAGATAGAATAAACTGATCCTACTTTATTAAGCAATAGTGTTTTTTGGCTTTTTTTTTAAAAAAAATCTCACGAGATAGAATAAACTGATCCTACTTTATTAAGCAATATCTTGTCAAAAGCCGAGAAGCGATTCTTCTAGTGTTGTAGCTGCCTTCAGTAGCTGATTAGTGTTTTTTGGCTTAAAAAAAAATCTCATGAGATAGAATAAACTGATCCTACTTTATTAAGCAACCAGTAAAAAACGAAATTGAAACATAACAGCAAAAGCTTATTAGAACACAGAACTGCTTTATTATCTATGCCTCGAAGTGAAGACATTAAGATCTATGACTAAGGAATGACGTCATTGTTCAAAGCCGACGAGTTGTATCCCCTGCTGCACTAGACCCCTAGCAAATTCGATGCGACTGTTGTCTCTGATTATGTTATTACCTCTGCTACCTGAAATGTTCTCGTTATTATCTAATTCCGATAACCGTTTCGTAATTTCCTGTATCCGCATTTCTGTATTGGATACGCGATTAGCTAATATCGATTCTTCACTGTGTTCACGATGTAAACGCTCTGTACCTTCGTCAATATTATTATCTTTGGCAGTCTCAAGATTACTGCATATCTCAGTAATTAAAAATTTCATGTTTTCGATTTCGGTATGGTCCTTTTCTACTTGATGAGTTAATGTTTCTAATTCTACATTATCTATTGAAGAAATCTCTACAGGTTTGGTAGAGACCTCTTTAATAGATTTCAATAATTCTCTGCGAACAGTTTCTGTTTGCATAGAAAATTCATCTCGTAACATATCGTTATTTTTCAGTATTTCATTTACAACTAAGATATTGACACTATCTAGTCTCTCGGATAAGTCAGTAATATCGTGTCGCATGCGAGCTTTTTCCTCGCGCGATTCCTGGATATGTTCTTCTAACCTTTTACAATTATCAGCAATCTTATTACTAAGTCCTACTAATTTTTCCTGCATTTCAACTTTAGAAGACTCTATTTTATCACTTAATTCTCGACTGGTTTCATTAAGATATTCCTGCAACCTGTCTGTTGATTTTGTTAGCTCCCCTTTAAGTCTAGCAGTAGATTCCTCGTTAGACTGTTTTAATCTAGCCATAGATTCTTCGTTAGACTGTTTTAGTTCCTGTTTCAATCTAGCAGTAGATTCCTCGTTAGCCTGTTTTAATTCCTCTTTTAATCTAGCAGTAGATTCTTCGTTAGACTGTTTTAATTCAGCTAGGAAATCCCCGTTAGATTGTTTTAATCTAGCTATCGCCCTAAAAAGGGATCTCATGCTCCTATCGGACATAGATTGCTCTTCGTCTGACATTTCACTTCCCGACATTATTGTAAGATATTAACTATTTACACACGCAAACTTGTAATCAACAATCCTGTAAAAGCACACTTCCTATGTACAACACTCCACTTCCAACTTGAAACAAACTCACCGGACACTAATATTGTAATTTGTAGTTCTCGATGATCAGTGTGCTGCTATGGGCTGCAGATGTAACAGCCGTCGATGCAGCCGCTGAGATGCTGCGACCCCGCTTCCGCAACCGGCCGGACGCTGAGTCGAACACCGGAAACGTCGCTGGCTGCAACCACGCCCGGCACCGCCGTAGACAGGCGAAGCCCTCAGCAACACCTCTAATACCAGCCGGAGGAACGCCCCGCAGCTGACGTACTGGGCCTATTAGTTTAGGGAGAAAAAAGGTTGTCGGGGTTTGCAGCGTTCAGCTGCTGCCCAACAGATGCGCCTTCTCGTGGAACAACTGCGTGACCGTACTGCTTGGCTGCACTCCGTCAGATGCCCACACCCGCGAAGTCGCCGCTGGCTGGTGAAGGCTCCACGAAAACTCGCGTTGACTTCCGAAGGACTCTTGATGCTTTGTTTCGTACCTGTGTGCCTTAGTTGCACACAAGTCCTGTTTCTAAGGTCGCCACGGTGCGGTGTAACGACGCGTATTTGGGTTTTCGTTTGATATATGTATGACCATGTGCAGACTTCGTCACCCACGTCAGTTACACTCACTTCAAAAATGATTTATATTCTTTTTAAATTGTCATAGAATGGTTCTTGAACGAAACTGTAAAACATCAGTTGAGTCGTGTGCAGAAAATTACATCACTTGAGCCAATTGGTTTTCGTAACTTTTTCCCAATTTAAATTTCGTTTGTTTCTCCTCAGAAAATTATATCGACACACGTTATCTTGATCTAATCGATATCAGAATCACACATTAAATAAACTTTTTTTTAGACTCAAAGTTTCGGCCAACGCTGTCTGAATCAATAATCTTGTCAAAATATATTATTAATCCGTTCACATAACTCTTCATAAATAAATCTTCAAGACACGTGTTTCAATTTTAATAGCATACACTATTTTATTAGCTTCCTACACATACAGATGTGAACTTGAGCGTTGACAGACAGTGACTAACTTTTCAATAAGGTTAAGATCATTATGACGTCATTGTTGTACAAAAAGAGTATAAAAATTCATTTTTAATTTTTTAGAAACACGACGCAACAACTCGGTTCCAGGATCTTCTGTTGCTCCTTGGCTGTCGACCCGCGACGTATAGCGGCCAGCAATTTCCTCTCTGGTCGCGGCAACGAAGATGCTGTCCCCGTTCGTTGCGCCGATCTCTCCGTACATGAAACACATAAAAAAAATACAAAACTTTTAGATAATTCACATTTATTACAAATAATAAGAAAACACATAAACAAAAACTAAATTAAACTTATAGTCACCTGCAAACTGGGCTGACTTGGTGGATGGGTGACGTTTAATTTCGTCCCACTACAAACCACGCCCCCCTTTCTCACAATATATAAGTCGCTCTCAGACACCCGACCAGTCAGTCGGCAAGACTCAGCGGAGCAGCGCCTCTGAGGAAGTCCAGCGTAGTCCTGGACGAAACGTAAGGAGCAGAAAAGTTCTTGGACCACGACCTCACATCCCGGAAAGTATATCAACAGCCAATAGTCGTTTGTATGCCTGACTGTTCTTTCTTTGTCCGTTTTTCAATATGCTTCTTCCACTTTATTATCCCGTTTCATATTCTTTCATTCATGAAAATGTATTTCATTATTTCAGGGTTTTTTTTTTTTGGCCCCTCGGAATACATTCTTGTACCTTCATTAAAAATTTCATTTCAGCTGACTCTGTCCTGCTTTCATCATTTTTTTTCGTTTTAGAGAATCCCTTATTTTCTAACAAATGTAGATATGTTAAGAAACACTGAATCTTTATTTTAAAAAAATTGTTGCCTAAATGCAAAAAGTCAGATGGGAAATTTTAAATTCATTTCTATAATGGATATCATTATTTTCCATTTAACAACAAGGTTTTTCGCACGTGTATATCAAATTTTAATTTGTTTTCATACAAGCAGAAATTAAAAAGGGAAAAATATTATTTTATTTTAAAATATATGATCCATTGTTGGGTAAATAACATTTCAATTTATTATTAAATATGGAATTTAAATAAAAGCAAAATGGCGCTGGTAGTAGGAGATTCAAACCACAAGCCAGGCAAGTACCAGACATTTATACTGTGCCATCAGTACCAACGTTTATATTCAAATTAACAATTCTTTCGTACTTAAAAGCTCTGCAAATTCTTTTTATTTTGAAGAAGGAGGTCCTTTTCTATTATTATTATTTTTTTTTTTTTTTTTTTTTTTTTTTTTTTTTTTTGAAATGCATTTGCTGCGACGAATCCTTCAACGGTTGCGATGCCGGAACTGCGCCTGCCAGTAGGCAACCCACAGCGCTATAATTCTCCTCCGTCCATCAGTAAATGCTTTGACACGCGTTCGACTGGGATCCTGCGTTAAGCAGCACCCTAACTGCGTGTGAAGCTGCTCTTAAACCTTTATTCCTTGCAGACAGGACTACTGGATTGTCTGCCTACAGTTTCCTGCTGTTAACTGTATTTCCACTACCTTCGTTGCGTCGTCCACAAACGTACTGTTGAGCCGGCCAGTGTGGCCGATCGGTTCTAGGCGCTTCAGTCTGGAACCGCGCGACCGCTACGGTCGCAGGTTTGAATCTTGCCTCGGGCATGGATGTGTGTGATGTCCTTAGGTTAGTTAGGTTTAAGTAGTTCTAAGTTCTAGGGGACTGATGACCTCAGATGTTAAGTCCCATAGTGCTCAGAGCCATTTGAACCAAACGTACTGTTGTAGGCAATTTCATGCTATTCCCCAACTGAAAAGCTGTTTTACATGAAGCGGTGAAGATGCGCACTTTGTAAGTTATTTAAGTGGCGACGTATTTTTTCCGTTATTCAGCTTGAGAAACTAATTTATATTAATTCCATTTGCGAAATACAAAAATTGCACTTGATTGCTACATTTGCAGTAAATATCGAATAAAATTATTAGGACCGATACATACTTGAGTTTAATTCAAGTAAACAATATCAAATAAAATTATTAGGTACGATACATACTGGAATTTAATAGAAGCAATTATTTTAATTTTCACAATTTATTTCATTACAGTACGAGGCAACTCGAAAGTATACTCGCATTTGTCAAATTTTTAAAAAAATTCGGGATACAATTTTCTGGGCATATCAAAAGAATGGAACCAATCACAGCAAATGGAGGACTTTACAAATCCAGGAATTGATACAATAAAGGAGATTGCTGCGGTAAAAGCAGACCTGAAAGGAACTGTGACAACACACTAGGCAATGCACTTCATTAAAATTTTTAATCAAAAAAACTCACGACTGGGCTGTTGACCACTCAGATAAACCTGAGAAGATTTAAAACACTTGGTTTGAGGACAGGAAAGTAGCCAGTGTTATGAAATTAAAGTAATACGGGCACAGGGAAACACTGAAAGAAAAATTTGGCCGTGTAATGTGTCCACTAAAATCCAAACTTGAATAATAGTGATTATCTCGGAGCCGTAATTATTTTGAGGCACTTAATTGAGGCTGGTGTTTACATTTTCCAAATTTATAGGGTGATCTGCCTATTGCATTATATGAGTAAACTGACAGTGTTTACAGCAAACAGTTTCATTTTAATTCATTTGACCACAGGTTCATTCCGTTTGAGAGATGTCAAACTATGTGAATTGAGATCTGTAAAAAGTTATGACTCTTTTTTTTTGTCTTAACCAGCTTCCGATGCATTCAAATACATATTTCATTAGGTGTCATTTTACTAGGAAGACCAGTAATATCTTTTATGCCTCTAATTAGCTTGTGATCTACAAAACGGACAGCGTTTAACTTGTGAACAGTTTTTAACTCGTGAAAGTTTAACAAGCGAAAGACCATTAATACAGGGTGTTCCAAGACCAATGCTGAGTATGCGGGGATATGACAAGAAGCAGCTGGCCGGAGTGGCCGAGCGGTTCTAGGCGCTACAGTCTGGAACCGGGCGACCGCTACGGTCGCAGGTTCGAATCCTGCCTCGGGCATGGATGTGTGTGATGTCCTTAGGTTAGTTAGGTTTAAGTAGTTCCTAAGTTCTAAGGAATTGATGACCTCAGAAGTTAAGTCCCATAATTTTCAGAGCCATTTCAACCATTTTTGACAAGAAGCATCATTTGCAGCAAAAAAACCTATTCCGAATGGTTTCAGAGATAGTAGACATTTAATGTACATTGTTATTTATTTTCTGTATTATTGGATATATCGTCAGGTTTACACATGTACAAAAGGTAATAAACATTACAAGGTTGAAAGGAGGATACTGGGGCACATTTGTATGTGGCACCCGAATATGATTTTATAAACGATGTATGTCTTTGATAGGCTTTATATTGTAGACCGAGAGGCACTGCTTCCGGTCTGAGTTGTAGGTAGGTGTCTGTGAGGGAAAGACGATGGAGTAGGCAGTTTTGATAGTGTGCTGTGGAAGCCACCAAGAGTTAGATTAATTTAGGTATGTCAATATTGTTGACCATGGAAGCATAAGTCTTCATGCAACCAAGGTAAAGATGTTAAATAATTATGATTTCTATTTTTGCCAGCGCTTTAGTATATATGAGTTGGCTGATAATTTGTAATTGTTGAATAACCCCAGAATGTGCGAAAACCGTTCTGATAGAAATGCTATTTAGGTATTTCACTTTGTAATGTTTCTAAGAGCTATATGTTATTTGATGGTTTGGATTAATAGCGTTAGATAAGACTTGCTGTTTTTGTAAGTCAGTTGTGAGCAATGTAACTTCAAATGTCAGATGTTTTTGTAAAGCCGAACTCAAGTTGCAAAATAATTTTGCTAAAAAAAGTCAGTGTTAATAATTTACCATAATCATTACCGCCTCCCTATCCAGGTCATATGTTTTTTTAAAGAAGTTGGATTTTCTTGAATGTTGTCGTTTATCAGCCAAAAGAACTTCAACGTGTTACGGCCAGCATGGCACAGTGCTGAGCCTGTAGCTAGGATTTTTTTTTTTTTATGAGAGACAGGAATATATCGCCTTCCACTGGTGCGCTCTAGAGATGAGACAATTTAATTTATTTGTTATGTGCACAGGCACCAAAGTTATCAGTTTGGAACAGGACCAGATGATTCAGTGCCTAAGGAGATGAATGTATTTTGGAGTGACTGTATTTATTTATTGGTATTGGGAGTTGCATTGCGCAGTCAATTCGTGTAAATTTTTGCTGACAATAACACCCAAGCACGCCACTTGCAGTCACAACGCGCCTCATGATAACTCCGGGTTTGTATCCATTCCACAGATCAGACAGTCACTGAACGTAATCGTAAAGTTCACCATTTCATTTATTTAAAGAACTTTACAAGGTGCATTTTACAAAGTATGAACTGAAAAATACGTATTTTCATCGCACTTATTCCCCTTTCGTTTGAACATCACGGATTTCATCGAATCCCTTAAACAAAAGTCTGATGGCATAAGGTCTGGCGATCTCGGTATCCATTAAATAGCACTACTGTGACCAATCCAGCGGTTAGAGGTAAGTGCGGTTGAGATGTTCTCCCACAAGTCTGGTAAAATGCCTTGTATCTCGGAGACCACACGCAATAGGGCATATGTCCATACGAAGTTTTTCGCTCCAAACGAATTTTTTGTAATACCACTGAATGTTGGCCATTCCTCTTGGGACAACAATGGGCCCGAGTTGAATCCGTGTGGTACTTTAGGACTGATTATTTATTTAGTATTAAGAATGCCTTTCGCTGCATGATGCAAGTGGATCATATACAGACTGTCTGAGTAGCTAGAAAGTATAGCAGCGTTGAATATGAGTTAATGCGTCACACATACGCATTGGAACAAATGAAGAGTGGATGGTCGTGGACTTGCAGTCGCACGTAATACCGGATCAAAAGTTGTGGCTGTGAAGGCCGGGTTACCACGCAGCCACGTACCGTGTGACGCTGAGATGTGAGCGACTGAACAGAGTCGGACTTTAAATCACTTGCCGAGATCGTGCAGGAACAAGTTGGTTTCTAGCCCGCGCAACTTTGAACGTTCGGCGCGAGGAAAGGCGGGCGCTAAAAGATTTAGGGCCGGCGTGTTTACAACGGGCCGAGGCGCGCCTGGTTGGGACCACAGGCGGCCAGCCGGTTGTTGTTAAAGTCGGACACGAGGGCGGACGACACGCGTTTGCACGTGGCGGCTGACGTCACCAGGACACGCACCCGCGTCGTCTGACGCTCGCTATGGAGCACTTATCCGTGTCAGCTTACACAAACCACTGGCGAAGATACGAATACGCAAGGATTTTCAACTGTCCCCGTTGATGTATATCAACGCCTGTCGGCAGCTTAGGGTCTTGGTTTCGGCAAGTACACTTTACATGGACAGACGTAAAGAAATCAATACAATTATTGTCGTTATTTTGTACTCAGTAGTAAGTTCTTCATGCTGATCAGAGGCAAGAGTTCCCTTTCACTGTCGGTAAATGCGAAAGTTGTCGGTAATGACGGAAACATGTTTTATGTAAGGTCTACGAAGTACTGAAGCGATGTTTGTTATGTGTCTGTTTTGTGTTTTTTAATTTTACCTTTCTTTTGAGAAAATTGCGTTTTCAATCGCTATATGATAAATACTTATTTTTTAAATGTTTTGCAACACCCGTAAGTTGTACGCAACAAATCAACAATTTTCTAGTAAAACCTGAATCGAACATTGGCAGTTTCAATTCTGCTGTAAATACTGTCAATTTTTAGGAAGATAACTTTGTGGAACAACAATGTTCCGTTGGTTATGCGGCCCTTTCTACTTCCTCAGTCATTATGTAGACGGTTCACTGCATGCGGTTACTAGGGAAACCTAGTAACACCCTAATCGCATACGCACATGAAAAGATCGAACACACGTAATGCCCAATATGTGTGCAACACACATACCGCACCGATAACGCGGTTATGATGTTAACTGACCCATGCTAATAAGAAAACTACCGTGATTTCCTTCACTTATGACAGTCTACGGTAGCCTATAGTATTTTTACAACTCTATGTACACATCGAAACACGTAATTGAAGTATTCACCACACAACCTTCACATCACTTCAAGAACCTTCGTCGAGAGACGGGCTCTACGTGTACGGTATACGTGGTCTTTGCATCAAACGCGAATTAGTGATAGATCACGTAACGGCGAACAAGTTTTCTTAGAGACAAACTGCTCGCTGACTCTCCCCAGTAACGCTAAGCGCTCTTTAGTACTCTCCGGTCCGGTGTCGACGAAATTTCATCAGATTAAGAGGATCTGGTAAGCAGATGCGCTGCGTTGTTCCTTCCTACCCTAGCTAGAGCGATGTTCAACAAGAAAACCTCAAGAATGTCTCGAAGCGAACGAAGATACTTTGAAAGAAACTTTAATTTTGCTAGGCCTATCCCCTGTCATACGGAGCAGATTCCTGGATTACGGGCGACACATAAGGCATTCGCACGCCGAAGATTGCCTACACCCTGCAGCCTCACTTCGGCATAACCATGAGAGGTGACTGCATCGGCACCGCAGACCACCGTCAGTCTGTAGGCACTGTGCAGTCCACTCCCAGTAGTCGTCATAACTGGCGGAAGCAGGAGTACCAGTGTATAAGGGCCGGTCAAAGGGTTTCCCATTCAGGGGGTTATTGTAGCGTATATGGAACGTACAGCGACTGCGATGCACACACATGTAGGCAAGGCATTAGTGTGCCAGCCCCAACTATGGCGACGTGACTACCAAACGCGTCCAAACGGGAGCAACTAGCTGTTCTTCTTTTCTTGGCCGCCCGAGTATAAACACCGGCAGCTGTTCATCGCAGAATGGAGAATCTGTATCGGACAGCTGAAAGCACACCAGCTCAAGTGCCGGACACGCGAGCAACCGCCCCATAGTCCCGGCCTCTCGCAGTGCGATCATCGCGCATTCCGTCCCTTTAACAAGGCCTTTAAGGGCCGAGAAGTTCAGAAGGAGGAAGATGCGCAGCACCCAGTTGCGGACTTCTTCACGCAGAACACCGCGCCCCCCTTTTTTTTTTAGTCACCAGTCTTCCTCTCCTCTACCAAGTTTTTCATCTCAGAGTAGCCCTTGCAATCTACGTCCTCAGTTATTTGCTGAATGTTTTCCAGTCTCTTATCTTCCTCTACCTCGATTCTCTTCACTTCTAGTTTTCCGACAGTCCATGTTTCATTACCGTACAATGCTTCAAACGTAAATTCTAGAAATTTGTTCCTCGCATTAAAGCCTTTGTTTGATACTAGTAGACTTCTCTTGGCCAGGATTCACTGTTTACCTCTACTAGTCTGCTTTCTATGTCTTTCTTAATTCGTCCGTCGTGGGTTATTTTGCATTCAGTGTAGCAGAATTCCTTAACTTCCTCTATTGATTACAAATTTTGATGTTAAGGTTCTCGTTTCATTTCTCCCACTTCTGATTACTTCGTTCTTTTTCCGGTTTATTCGCAGTCCATTCTCTGTACTCATCAGACTGTTCATTCTATTCAACAGATCCTATAATTCTTCTCCATTTTCACTGAGAATAGTAATGTTATCAGCGAATCTTATTATTAATATCATCCTTTGACCCCGACTTTTAATTCCACTCTTGTACCTTTCTTTTGTTTCCATCATTGCTTCTTTGATGTACGGATTCAACAAATGGGGCAAAAGACTACGTCCCTCTCTTATACCCTTTTCAATCCGAGCAGTTCCTTCTTGGCTTCCCACTCTTATTTTTCTCTATTGGTTCTCGTACCAATTCTATACTACCCATCTTTCCCTACAGCTTACCCCTATTTTTCTCAGAATTTCGAACATCTTGCACCATTTTTTACATTTACGCTTTTTCCAGATGGATAAATCTCATGAGGAGGAGGAGGAGGAAGAGGAAACTAGTATTTAACGTCCCGTCCACCCCGAGGTCGTTAGAAACAGAGCACAAACTCGGATAGGGCAAGGGTGGAGAAGGAAAGCGGCCGCGCCCTTTCGAAGGAACCCTCCCGGCATTTCCCTTAAGCTATTTATGAAAATCACGGAAAGCCTAAATCAGGATGGCCGGACGCGGATTTGAGCCGTCGTCCTCCCAAATCCGAGTCTAGTGTGATAACCACTGCGCTATCCCGCTCGGCACAAACCGTATGAATGCGCCTTGATCTTTTTTTCTTTAGTCTTGCTTCCATTATCAGAAACGCCTCTCTGGTGCCTTTGCCTTTCGTACAGCCAAACTGGTCGTTATCTGACACACCCTCAGTTTTCTGCTCCGTCCTTCTGTATATCGTTCTTGTCAGCAACTTTGATACAGGAGCTGCTCAGCTGATTGTGCGACAACTGTCGCACTTGACGGCTCTTGTAGTCTTCGGAAATGTGTGGACGATGTTTTCCGTAGGCTAAGTCTGACGGTATATCGCCAACGTCAGTGGTCTTTTGTTGCTACTTTCCCCAATCATTTTAGAATTTATTCGATCTTATCGAGCCTTCAATTGACTCTTGCGGCCTATCCGCTCTGTCCCTGGCATTAACAGTCGAATCATCATCGCATGCCTATTGTTACCGCCCTTGCTTTTAATTTCACCGAAGATTGTTTTGACTTTCTTATATGCTGAGTCAGTTCTTCCGACAGACATTTCTGTTTCGTTATCTTTACGTGTTTCATGGAGCCATTTGGCCTTAGCTTCCATGCACTTCCCACTTGTTTCATTCCTATGTGTCTTTTATTCTTGTATTCCTGAATTTCCTTGGGCAGTGTTGTACTTCATTCTTTCGTCGATTAACTGGAGTATCTTTTGCTACCTATGGCTTCTTCGCTGTTATCTTCCTTGTGCCAGTGGTTTTTTTTTCAGCTTCTGTGAAGGCCCTGTTTAGAGACGTACACTTAAAATACGTACTCTGCTACTCTTTATCGCAGTATTCGAATCCTTAGCCAATTGCAAACTCGTCTCACTGTTTGTCAGTATTTTTGTATCCCACTTCCTTCTACACTGAATCTTCTGGACAACTCTATTAACTTGTCTATTCTTTGTCGTAATAAATTGTGACCTGAACCTAAGTCTGCTCCTTGGTATGCCTCACAATGAAATATCTGGTCTCGCGGTTCTAGGCGCTCAGTCTGGAACCGCGCGACCGCTACGGTCCTACGCAATCCTGCCTCGGGCATGGATGTGTGTGATGTCCTTAGGTTAGTTAGGTTTAAGTAGTTCTAAGTTCCAGGGGACTGATGACCGCAGATGTTAAGTCCCATAGTGCTCAGAGCCATTTGAACCATTTTGAAATATCTGTTTTCGCAATTTCTGCCTGACCATTATGTACTCCGACTGAAATCTTCCCGTATCAGCACGCCTTTCCCAAGCATATCCCTTCGTCTTGCGATTCTTTAAGAGGGTATTCCGTATCACTAGCTGAAATATATTGCAGAACTCAGTTAGTTTTACCAAACGGGTGACTTCAACTTGGGTGCATCGGTGGTATGATTGCCTCAGTGCTGACGACAGTTTTGCTGACTGTACCCTGCGGCCTTCGAGTGGAAGCTTTTCGATCGCCCCTTATAGTACAAAAGAACATCTAGTCTTGCCACGAAGTGTCGCCAACATGTTCACTGCAGCAATGCTTGTTATCCTATGATATGGTCTATCAACTCTATACGTATGATGGAAAAACTTTGAAACAAGCGTAAATACGGGCAGAGTTTATTGGGAGCCGGAGCTTCTGTGGACATTGTAGTGCTAATTAACAATGTGAAGTGGTTGGATTCGAGAGCGCTTCCTTAATATTATCCTCAGTCGACTATCGATAATTGAAAGATCGGGTGACCTCAGAAAATGTTCGAATAACTGAGAGTTCGAAACAGCGAAAGCTTAACTGGTCAAGGTGTGATCGAGAAACAGTCAAAACCAGAAACTCCCCACAACTCACGATTCTTTAACGAATCAGTATCTCAGTATTTATGACGTCATGTCTCCAGAACTATAAGGGTTACAATGATATAATTTTGCAGGTACATTCGGTGGTAAATGTGCATACTGCCTGCAAAATATGTGGGTACTTAAGGGATAATAAACTGAAAAAATATGTCATGCCTGGAGCTGAAGTTTTGCTGCGTGGACGGCGGGAGTGTAGTAAGGGATCGACCTTTTTCCCTTGCGCCATTTAGTAGACGGTGTCTTCCGAAAAAAATTGAAATTACATGTAATGTTTGGTTTGAAGTCGATGGGTGCTCTCAGTACATGCACAGTTTGTAACTAAAATGCTTCTTAATACGTAAGAAGTAAACGCGGTTCTGCCTCGAGTAAGCACAATTTTTCTTCTTTTACCACCCATACATGTTTTGGAGTAATTGCTCCATCTTCAGTGGGTTTTATTTATTACCTGTCGAACAATATACAAGGAATTTATGCAATATGATGTTTATCAGTTTTTTGAGATTGAAGTATTTACGTTAATATAACAATTGACAGAAATATTAACATGAACAATAAATATATACCTTATCACTGCGAACCGTTGACCACAAGCATGTTTGATATTTGCAGCACACCTAAGTTATTACTTTCCAGTACGTTATCTGCAATTAATAAGCGTTTATCGTTGTTTTGTTGCGTAATTTCTCACAACTTTTAAGGCAAGTATGATGTTATCCCATTTTTTCTTCTTTCTATAGCACTACTGTCGGTATATTATGCTCTATTGTAAAAAAAGGTTCACAATTTCACTCTTTGACTAGCAGTTCGTAAGTTACAGTACTATTTTTTCCAAAAATGTGTTGAAATCTATGCTGCTTGTGAATAGGCTTTATCAAATGGTAATTGGGTTCGGGGAGCAGATTACATACGTAAATTTGTGTGTATTTACTTTTTGTAGACCTCACGTTTTCGTTCATCGACAGGATGTTTGAGTGGAGCTTGCTAACGCACACTGTTTCACAGTTTCTGTGATGTTCACTTGCTCTGCCATCTTCTAGTCGGACTGGGAATGTGTGTGTGTGTGTGTGTGTGTGTGTGTGTTTGTTCATGTGTCTTGATTTGCTGATAATTCCTTTAGAGCTGAGAACAGGGGCCCACTGCATACTACTGTGTATTCCTTCATCACTTCTTTTCTGTCCACTATGGCTCGGTAATTTCCTCCTGTTATAAGTTTCTGTGGAGGGCTATTGCTGCATTTAAGAATTTTTAAGTCTCTGTTTATGTCTGTTGGCTTGTGTTTGTTGCCCATGAGATGATCTTCAGATATTGTTGTTCTGGTCGTCTGTCCAGAGACTGGTTTGATGCAGCTCTCCATGCTACTCTATCCTGTGGAAGCTTCTTCATCACCCAGTACCTACTGCAACCTACAGCCGTCTGAATCTGTTTAGTGTATTCATCTCTTGGTCTCCCTCTACGATTTTTACCATCCACGCTGCCCTCCAATACCAAATTGGTGATCCCTTGATGCCTCAGAATATGCCCTACCAACTGATCCCTTCTTCTAGTTAAGTTGTGCCACAAATTTCTCTTCTCTCCAATTCTATTCAATACCTCCTCATGTGATCTACCCATCTAATCTAAAGCATTCTTCTGTAGCATCACATTTCGAACTTTTCTATCTCTTCTTGTCTAAACTATTTATCGTCCACGTTTCACTTCCATACATGGCTACACTCCATACAAATACTTTCAGAAACGACTTCCTGACTCTTAAATCTATACTCGATGTTAACAAATTTCTCTTCTTCAGAAACCCTTTCCTTGCCATTGCCGCCGGCCGCGGTGGTCTCGCGGTTCTAGGCGTGCAGTCCGGAACCGTGCGACTGCTACAGTCGCAGGTTCGAATCCTGCCTCGGGCATGGATGTGTGTGATGTCCTTAGGTTAGTTTGGTTTAAGTAGTTCTAAGTTCTAGGGGACTGATAACCGCAGCAGTTGAGTCCCATAGTGCTCAGAGCCATTTGAACCATTTTTTTGCCATTGCCAGTCTACATTTTATATCCTCTCTACTTAGACCATCATCAGTTATTTTGCTCCCTACATAGAAAAACTCTTGTACTACTTTAAGTGTCTCATTTCCTAATCTAATTCCCTCAGCATCACCCGACTTAATTCGACTATATTCCATTATCCTCGTTTTGCTTATGTTGATGTTCATCTTATATCCTCCTTTCAAGACACTGTCCACTCCGTTCAACTGCTCTTCCAAGTCCTTTGCTGTCTCTGGCAGAATTACAATGTCATCGGCGAACCTCAAAGTTTTTATTTCTTCTCCATGGACTTTAATACCTACACCGAATTTTTCTTTTGTTTCCTTTCTGCTTGCTCAACATACAGATTGAATAGCATCGGGGAGAGGCTACAACCCTGTCTCACTCCCTTCCCAACCACTGCTTGCCTTACATGTTCCTGGACTCTTATAACTGCCATCTGGTCTCTGAACAATTTGTAAATAGCCTTTCGCTCCCTGTATTTTACCCCTACCACCTTCAGAATTTGAAAGAGAGTATTCCAGTCTACATTGT
Organism: Schistocerca piceifrons; assembly: GCF_021461385.2. Taxonomy (NCBI): domain Eukaryota; kingdom Metazoa; phylum Arthropoda; class Insecta; order Orthoptera; family Acrididae; genus Schistocerca; species Schistocerca piceifrons. The sequence continues at coordinate 28,886,287 of NC_060146.1, read as the reverse complement.
CAAAAACTTTCTCTAAGTCTACAAATGCTAGAAACGTAGGTTTGCCTTTCCTTAATCTATTTTCTAAGATAAGTCGTGGGGTCAGTATTGCCTCATGTGTTCCAACATTTCTACGGAATCCAAACTGATCTTCCCCGAGGTCGGCTTCTACCTGTTTTTCCATTCGTCTGTAAAGAATTCGTGTTAGTATTTTGCAGCTGTGACTTATTAAACTGATAGTTCAGTAATTTTCACATCTGTCAACACCTGCTTTCTTTGGCATTGGAATTATTATATTCTTCTTGAAGTCAGAGGGTTCTTCGCCTGCCTGATACATCTCGCTCACCAGATGGTAGAGTTTTGTTAGGTCTGGCTCTCCCAAGGATGTCAGTAGTTCTAATGGAATGTTGTCTACTCCCGGGGCCTTGTTTCGACTTAGGTCTTTCAGTGCTCTGTCAAACTGTTCACGCAGTATCGTATCTCCTATTCCATCTTCATCTACATTCTCTTCCATTTCCATAATATTGTCCTCAAGAACATCGCCCTTGTATAGACCCTCTATACACCTTCCACCTTTCTGCTTTCCCTTCTTTGCTTAGAAATGGGTTTCCATCTGAGCTCTTGATATTTATGCAAGTGGTTCTCTTTTCTCCTGTAGGCAGTATCTATCTTACCACCTAGTGATATGTGGCTCTACATCCTTACATTTGTCTTCCAGCCATCCCTGCTTAGCCATTTTGCACTTCCTGTCGATCTCATTTTTGAGACGTTTGTATTCCTTTTTGCCTGCTTCATTTGCTGCATTTTTATATTTTATCCTTTCATCAATTAAATTCGATATCACTTCTGTTGTCCAAAGATTTCTATTGGCCCTCGTCTTTTTACCTACTTGATCCTCTGCTGCCTGCACTATTTCGTCTCTCAAAGCTACCCATTCTTCTTCTACTGTATTTCTTTCCCCCATTCTTGTCAATCGTTCCCTAATGCTCTCCCTGAAGCTCTATACAACCTCTGGTTCTTTCAGTTTATCCAGGTCCCATGTCCTTAAATTCTCACCCTTTTGCATTTTCTTCAGTTTTAATCTACAGTTCATAACCAACAGATTGTGGTCAGAGTCCACATCTGTCCCTGGAAATGTCTTACAATTTAAAACCTGGTTCCTGAATCTCTGCCTTACCATTATATAATCTATCTGATATCTTCTAGTATCTCCAGGTTTCTTCCATGTATACAACCTTCTTTCATGGTTCGTGAACCAAGTGTTAGCTATGATTAAGTTATGCTCTGTACAAAATTCTACCAGGCGGCTTCCTTTTTCATTTCTTCCCCCCCCCCCTCCCGCCCCACCAATCCATATTCACCTACTGCGTTTCCTTCTCTCCCTTTTCCTACTATCGCATTCCAGTCACCCATGACTATTAAATTTTCTTCTCCTTTCACTATCTGAATAATTTCTTTTATCTCATCATACATTTCATCAATCTCTTCGTCATCTGCGGAGCTAGGCGTGGGCTTCGTGTCTATCTTGGCCACAATAATGCGTTCACTGTGCTGTTTGTAGTAGCTTACCCGCATTCCTATTTTTTATTCATTATTAAACCTACTCCTGCATTACGCCTATTTGACTTTGTATTTATAACCCTGTATTCGCCTGACCAAAAGTCTTGTTGCTCCTGCCACCGAACTTCACTAATTCCCACTACATCTAATTTTAACCTATACATTTCCCTTTTTAAATTTTCTAACCTACCTTCCCGATTAAAGGATCTGACATTCCACGCTCCGATCCGGAGAACGCCAGTTTTCTTTCTCCTGAGTAGACCCCGCCCGGAGATCCGAATGAGGGACTATTTTACCTCCGGAATACTTTACCCAAGACGACGCCATCATCATTTAACCATACTGTAAAGCTGCATGCCCTCGGGAAAAATTACGGCTGTAGTTTGCCCTTGCATTCAGCGATATCTTCAGATATGGACGTACAATTCGCAAAACAAGAACTATGCCTTCTAAAAAGGGAACTCAAATACAGTGTCAACACACTGGTTACACAGAAGACAATAGGTAACTTAATAACGGAAAGTGAGACAAGAAGAGAAGTACAACATCTCTAATTTGAATACAGGGCTAACAATACAGCTAATAGCTGAGGAAATAGGGCGCATAATAAAGGAAAACAAAAATAACATACTCACAGGAATAAAAAGCATCCAGAAAAATAATAAATAAATTTATAAACAAGAGAGCTCTCATCACAAGTTCAGACAAGAGCGACTCCATGATAGTAATAAAACAGGAACAGTTCAAAAATGAAACCCTAAAATTATACACGAGAACAACGTAATAAAACTAACCAGTGACCTAACACATAGGTACCAGAAAGATACACAGATACTTTTAAAAAACATCTCACACGTGATCTCAAAACGGGAAGTAAAATGGCTGAAACAAAAGAACCCCAGGACGCCCACTCTAAACAGCCTACCAGAGATCTATAAACAGGATACACCAGTACAGCCACTCATAAATTACAGAACTACATCCACATATCACTCTCTCTTACGGAAACATTGTACGTACACAAATGGCAGAAGTATATACACACTGAAGAGCTTATGGAAAATGTCAAACACATCAACATAGTAACAAAAGCCAAACTCATATCATTTGACATCACATCCACCACAGAAACCATCAACATCATCAAATAAATTAGAACAACAAAAAGACAACCCCAAACCCCACATAAAAGAAATAACAAACATTCTAAAATTAATCACAGAACATGACTATGCCACATTTGACAACCAGTTCCTCTCACAACGGAACAGGCTCCCCATGGGATCATCTTCAGTGGAACATCTTCGTAAATCACACTGAAAACAAAATATTTGAAATCCTAGGGAAACCCAAACAATACAGAATAATATGCTGGTATCCTTGCGTAAACGACGTCATACGCCCTTATAGGTGAAACAGATAAAATTCACCTTACACTCAGAAAAGGACGAAAAACTAAATTTGTTAGATATCACAACACAGACGTATTACCCAATACCAATTTTCCAAATTCCGAAACCGACAAGTTGTAGCGCAATAATATATTAACAAATAATGCCATTATCCACAAGGAATGTAAGTTCCGACACATGCTACACAGACGGAAAATAATTCCACTCGATTAGGACTACAAAAATGAGCTGCAAATAATCAGACAAATAGCAGATACAAAACAAACGTAACAGGCAAACTAAACCAAATATTAAAACAAAAATGAAAGGCACATCCCACGCAAAACAGCAAACCGATCGACAACGGTATACAACCACAGGTCACACAGAACACAAACACACGGAGCATATATGAAAAATGAGCATCCACAACGACACACAAACCAAACAAATAGCAGTTTAAAATGGATACAAAACAAACACGATAGACAGACTAAACCAAAGGATTGAAACAAAAATAAAAAGCACATCCAGCACAAAGCAGCAAACCTATCGACAACGGTATACAACCACAGGTCACACAGAACGCAAACACACGGGTAATATCTGAAAAATAAGCATCCACAACAACTTACAAACGGCACGCACCCTCACTTACGGCAACAAATCAGTTAACAGAATAGGCAATGTATTCAAAAAACAAAGACTGCAAATTGCGCACAGAATACAGACAACTCTATACAAATGGAACTCAAATACTAACACAGACAAACACAACACATATAGTATGTCCCATCTCTTGTATCAAGACCGCAACTCAATTTATATTTGACAAACAAGCAGAAATTTCGGTTTTGGGTACACAGAACACAGAAAGGCACTTAAGAGTCATAGCAGTCATTACGCATTTGCAGACCATTTCATGGACAAGAAGCACAGATCAACAGACATTAACACAGACTTAACAATTCCTAAAGGACTCTACAGAAATTAATAAGAGAAGAAAATTACAATCTACAAAGAGCCCTAGTGGAATGAAAAGAAGTGAAGAATGAAAATAGCGGTATGCAATGAAACGCTGTTCTCAGCTCTAAGGGAATTATCAGAAAACTAAAGACACACACACACACACACACAACACAAACACACAACCAAACAACATTGACACACACACCCACAGCCTAATATCGCTGCAAAATTTAAAATTCTGACCCAGAACACCCAGCACAAGATGGCAGGACAAGTGAACTTCATACAAACAATGTGTGCTAGGAAGCTTCAATTAGACATCTTTAGCAACTCGAAAACACGAGGACTACAAAGAGTACACAGATTTACTTACGTAGTGCGCTCCCCCACCCCAGTCACCATTTCATAAAGCCTATTCACAATCAGCGTACATTCCAACACATTTTTCGAGAACTAGTGCTGTAACCTAAAAAATGCTTGTCACAGAGTAAAACAGCGAATCTTTGTTTACAAAACAACACGATATAACGGCAGTAGTGTTATAGAAAGAATAAAAAAGCGGGCAGCGTCCTGTTATACCTTAAAAAGTTGTGAGAAATGCGTAAGAGAACCATGATAAACCTTTCTAATTGCAGATGACATACTGCAATGAAATAATTAAAACTGTTGTGCAAAAACCACACAGGATTGTCAACGCCACCACGTAATAATAAGGTATATATTTATTGTCGATGTTAATATTTCTATCAATACTTACGGTAATATAAATATTATAATCTCAAAAACTGATAAATATCATTATGCATTAAGTCTTTGTAAGCTGTTCAATAGATAATAAAGAAAACCCACTGAAGATGGAGAACCTTCTACAAAACATACATGGGTAGTAAAACAACTAAAACTCTGTTTGCTCAAGGTATAACTACATTTCCTTATTACGTATAATACTTGTATTTTGTAAAACCGTTAACGTAAGATTATACCTGTTCACGAGTACATTATGCCAAGACGTTATTTTTAGTTCGGGCAATGTATACATAAAATTTTGAAAATGAAATTTTTGGTGCCTATCAAGCAGGAGAAGTCAGGACATACATGGTATGATAACAACATAAAGGAAGATGTAGAAAAAGTTAAAGATATTGAAAAGACAATCAGGTAAGTGAGTTAGTATGGTTCAGGACCAACATAGTACAGTAGATGATAGACTGAAAGCTTTAGTGGCGAAACAGGGATGTGGCCATGAAACCTGATTCAGGAAGTAATGAGTTTCTTCTTTATTTTTCTTAATTTTTTGAAAACATTCAGGTAAGGATGGGAAACAGTTTTACGGTCACGTTGAAAGTTTAGATAGCCATATTATACTTTCAAGTAAAGATAAGTTGTTACATCTAGTGTGCAAGTATACAGAGCAACTGAAAATAAAGCATCGGTTCAGTAAGACAAAAGGGAAAGCGGTTAAAGAGTTTTACTTTATTATGTGAAAAGATGTGAAGACTTTAGTCTGAGGACAGCAGAATCAGTGAGGTTGCAGCTAGCAGCGGGTTTCAGCAAGAAACAAGTTGACGGACTCTGTGACATTCAAGTTTACAACCATCCAATTAAAATATTTTGCAAAAAAAATGACTTTTTTGCTCATTACAATTTCATATCCGACACAACCCTCTAAAAATTTGAGCTACTTGAATGCAAAGGGTGGAAAAAGCCGTCGAACGCATGTCCTTACGACATTGCGTTTTATGATCGTATTGAGTAACGTATTATTTAGTACTGTTTAGTGTGGAAAATGTTACAACATAATCTTCAGAAAAAAATGTCGAAAAAGCGTACGTGTTCGATACTACGCGATTTCCACTTTTGCTTTGTGTACCTGAGTTCCTGTATCGGAGGATTAGCTCATCTCGCAGTGTTACTATAAATAGCGGTATCGTCAGCGTACGCTAGCAGGGATTTATCTGTGGGGCTCCCGCTTTCTTTTACAGACGGCACTCGGTTGCTAAGCGGCTGCCGGATGAAACATTAAATCGGTGTCGGCCAATCAGCAACGTGCACAATCGAGATCCCTCTGTATCTCTTGGAAAATTTAACACTGGCGCTATAACCGAGTTAGGTCACCTCACCTCAGTTTTGCATCAGAGATAGGCCTGAAGCCAAGATAAAATTTAAAAGAGTGCCATAAAAGAGAATGACATCAGACCGTATCACCCGTTCAAGCGAGGAGTGTACGTTGAGTGATGTTTCTCTGTACACCAATGGAAATTAATAGCTTCAGAACTCCACGAAAATTTGCCCTCTATTGTTCTCGACTGTGTGACGGTGCTGTATCAGAAAACAGTCCGGACGCAGCAGTGTTGTTATTGTTGTTGTTGTTGTCTTCAGCCCTGAGACTGGTTTGATGCAGCTCTCCATGCTACTCTATCCTGTGCAAGCTTCTTCATCTCCCAGTACTTACTGCAACCTACATCCTTCTGAATCTGCTTAGTGTATTCATCTCTTGGTCTCCCTCTACGATTTTTGCCCTCCACGCTGCCCTCCAATACTAAATTGGTGATCCCTTGATGCCTCAGAACATATCCTACTAACCGATCCCTTCTTCGAGTCAAGTTGTGCCACAAACGTCTCTTCTCCCCAATCCTATTCAATACCTCCTCATTAGTTATGTGATCTACCCATCTAATCTTAAGCACTCTTCTGCAGCACCACATTTCAAAAGCTTCTATTCTCTTCTTGTCTAAACTATTATCGGCCATGTTTCACTTCCATACATGGCTACACTCCATACAAATACTTTCAGAAACGACTTCCTGACACCTAAATCTATACTCGATGTTAACAAATTTCTCTTCTTCAGAAATGCTTTCCTTGCCATTGCCAGTCTACATTTTATATCCTCTCTACTTCGACCATCATCAGTTATTTAGCTCCCCAAATAGCAAAACTCGTTTACTTTACTTTAAGCGTCTCATTTCCTAATCTAATTCCCTCAGCATCACCCGACTTAATTCGACTACATTCCATTATCCTCGTTTTGCTTTTGTTGATGTTCATCTTATATCCTCCTTTCAAGACGCTATCCATTCCATTCAACTGCTCTTCCAAGTCCTTTGCTGTCTCTGACAGAATTACAATGTCATCGGCGAACCTCAAAGTTTTTATTTCTTCTCCATGGATTTTAATACCTACTCCAAACTTTTCTTTTGTTTCCTTTACTGCTTGCTGTGGCACCGTTAGGCTGGCGAAAATTGTAATAGACGGCCTCTCCCACATCTAGAAGCACGGCTACCGGTTTTCGTTTATGTCGCACAACTCCTCCTTGGTGTTGCGGTTTCCTTTTTCCGTCGGTAGTTTTCCAAATGACGTCATACGGAAACTTGTGTAATCACCATTCCCGCCGACCTCCACTACTGCGACGTGACCCAGCACGGCGCGCGTAGTGAAACACTGGACGGGTTTGGCTAACCGTGAACGCTCGCGTGCAACATCCGTCAGTGTGCCCACATCAATGCACCTACGAACATCGTGGTTGGTCGCGGCCCGACAAGCCACCTGACTGCCGTGCGCTATGTGCGCTGAGGGAACGACGGAGGTCAGGCAACTGTCATCTCGTCCTACTCGAAACGTGAGGCCTCACTTACCTAGTACCCTAGTTCTGCCCACTCGTAAAAGTACAAAAAATAATCACAAATTACTCTTTTGCTGCCGACGTCCCACACTGGAACAAGGTCCCCTGCACTGTGCGCACAATTCGACGCGCTGTTGCTTTCAACAAGAAGCTGATGTGGCACTTCGGTCTGCAGCCTCATAGCTTTCCTCCAAAAATTAACGTATGCGGCCAGTTTTGCCGCTGTCAAACAGTAAAGCAAATTTGATGATGACTGAGAACCACCTCACCCGTATAACACGTTTCAAAAAGCTGCACGTAAAAACGGGACTTTGCGGGTGCTCGTACATCGGGTTCTGTTCGTGACAGAAAGTTAAGGTCAAGTGTTTTCGATATCCCGTGGGCTAGAGACCATCTGTATATCCAACAGAAGGATCGTCTTACTGTTACTATCCTACAGAATAGAGTCAGTTTCCGTACTACCGGCTGATTCATTGAGCTTTACATGTGATCTACTGTGCGCCTTAACGGACTTATGGAGGCACTATTTAATTCGTGGGTGGTCCCTGAGAAAAACCAAAAAACTTGGTTTTTGGGTACCAAAACCGAACGGCGGATTCTATGACGGCTATACACAGCAAAACGCTGAAATTTTTACGATGTATTCGTAAGATACCGATCTCGAACACTCTTGAAAATTTTCTTGATATCTTTATCCGTTTCCGAGGTACGGAGGTTCAAAGTTATCCTACTTGTTTATCTAAACTGCGGACGTAAAATCCGGTGTGAAACGAATGAATAATGAATAATTGCACCAAATTGCCCAAATTATAACGGTGTGTTCCTTAGCCATTTATGTAGAAGTCCTTTCAGTTTTCAAAAATCTTTAACCATTATCGAGAAACACCCCAAAAACGTGGTTTTTGGGTACCAAAACCGGGCAGCGGATTCCAAGACGGCTGTGCTCAGATATTGGTCGAAATTTTTACGACCTATTCCTAAGATCCCGATATCGAACTTTAAAAGTTTTCATGTTAACTTCATCCGTTTCCGAGACCCACAGTGTCAAAATTACCCTACTTGTGGACGTAAAATTCGATGTGACGCCAAAACATGGTTTATAAAGGGATGTAGCACGGAGAAACCCGTATCTCCACTATCATCAGAAGGATTTCCGCAACTCCACATTGTTGTAGTACTGAAGCACATGCAGAATTTTTGTGCACATAAAATTCAGTCTGAGGTATAACATTATATAGTTTTCGTCACTGCAGTTTCACTTAAGCAGACTAGCAAAATTTTGCTGACCCATAATTCCTTTCGTAACAGTCAAGTGACGTGCTTTAGCAAGTAAGAGAAGGGGACCAGCGGACAAGTGCTCCTGTCGGAGCGCTAAATATGCGAATGTGTTCCTGTTTATTTAAAAGACTGAGTAAAAAGTGTGGTACCTTCCTGGGCAGCTTTTAGACATTTTCCCAAAACTTGTGTCATGCAAACATATTCACACTTTTTTATGCTGAGAGAGAATGAGAGAGGCCGGAGGAGCAGACGAAAAAGTTATAAATACTGTAAAGTAATAGAGAATGGTTGTGGTATGGAAAGAGCGAGAGACACAGTGGCAGTGTGAGGGAAAGAGAGGGACACGGTGGCAGTGGAATATAGTTGACAGTGGCAGAACAGTGCTAGGAAACGAGTGGAGGAGACAATGTCAGTGGCAGAGGAATAAATAGAAGTTGAAGGTGAAATTGTGTGGGAGCCAGTGATATTGAGAGATAGAGTCTAGCACAACAAGGGAGAGAGATATCGCGACTCTGAGGAGAGACAGCTGCAGTGGAAAGGAATGAATCAGATATTGCAGTAGCAATAAGAGAGAGCAGGAGAGAAAGAATGGCTTTGAGGGGAGACAGCGGTAGCAGGACAGAACGAAAGAGAATGTGGCTGTGGGACAGGAGACTGTGACAGTGACAGCGGGTTGGGATGAATGAATGAATGAGTGAGTGGAGTGGGTGGATGTGAGCGACTTACGCCGACAGATAAGTGGCTATGAGCAAATTACAGTTAAGACAGTTTGTCGGAGTGAAAGATCGGTTGCCTGTTAAAGAGAGCATGAGTATATTCGCATACCAAAATCTTTGGGTAAAATTTGAAAGGTGCTGAGGAAGGAAGAATTAGGCAGCTGATGCCCAACTTTTCAGTCAGTCTTTTTCCTCTGGTTACACATTTATTGTCCTACGACGTGTTTCGTTCTTAGAACATCTTCAGATTGTCGCGTTGTGTTAGCCTGAAGATGTCCTGAAAACGAAACAGGTCGTAGCACAATAAATATGTAATAATACAGCTGACTTCGCCTCCCAAATCATTAAAATTAGTGTCATTGTAATCCAGATTATTAGTAAAGCGAATGTTCCGTTTTCTCCCATTTACGCTTCTTTCTCTTGTTAGTTCTCGATCAGTCTCCTACCTAAATTGCAGATGTTCAGATGTGCGTGAAATCTTATGGGACTTAACTGCTAAGGTCATCAGTCCCTAAGCTTACACACTACTTAACCTAAATTATCCCAAGGACAAACACACACACCCATGCCCGAGGGAGGACTCGAACCTCCGCAGACCTAAATTGCATATGTTTTTAATGTTCCGTACCTCAGTCTATCCGACTGTTAAAAACCTCTTCCTGGGAAATGGTTGAAGAATCAAATTGAAATTAACGCCACCCTGACGGTGTAAAAGGGTTTAAGCTTCTAAGGCAATGAAATAAAAAAAAATATGTCACATATTTTGTTACTCGTAAACTCACTCATTGAAACCTGTAAGGTACTTACAGTTGACTGAAATTTGGAAGTAAGGAAGATTTCAAAGTACAAGTAAAGGGAATTTGTAATTATATCACACTCAAAATATCTCTTTTGTCATTTTTTATCCAACTTGAAACTTAAAATTAGAAACTTGGAATTCCCGGGACTGTTATCTTGCCAGTATCAATACCAATAAGAGGCAAAAATCGTCGACTTGCTCGATTTCCAGGATGGATAAACTTTCAGCCTTCATAATTAACTTTGTACTCGCACCTGGCCATTTTTATGATTATTGTTGCACTTGTCACGAACATATGTAAGATCTCTTCATTTCAGTTCGACTTATAACAAGTGATTTCCAAATGTTACCTTCTACGTTAGGTGTAGCTAATAACATGCTCGCCATAATGAATATAATGTAAAAATCTAGAATTCCTGGTAAAATGTGGGAGGGAGGACTGTGGGCCTAAAGTTTCGTGGTTAAATAACTCAGTAAGGATGTAATTAAAAAGCGTCTTTCCCAACTGACAATCCATATCGTAGGAGCTGCAGTTTCATGTGGAAGTAGAATATCTGTGGACAAAATTTGACAGGTGAAATGTTTGGTGACAACGAAAATAATTTCGGTAGAGCGAAGATTCGCAACGAGTTTCATTCGGGATGTAGTTGTTATACGGCAGGAAATCAGTGAAAAAGAAAGAGGAAACAATGGTGGTTATTGTTGAAATGTGGTTGTGGAGAAAAATATTTAAAATGTGAATGACTGTTTAGGGAACTAGAAGTTACTTACAAATTATTTCAAACATTGGGACACGAAAGAAGATATCATCGCTTGGACGTGCATTTGGAAGAAATTGCTTGCAAAGAAGGACAACGAAGGAAAAATTGCACATGAGAGAGGGAGACGAGAGGAAATGGGACAGTGATGGATGACATTAGAAATGGAAGAAGTTGGTAGTTGATTAAGGAAGAGGGAGATGGTTCAAATGGCTCTGAGCACTATGGGACTTAACTGCTGTGGTCATCAGTCTCCTAGAACTTAGAACTACTTAAACCTAACTAACCTATGGACATTACACACATCCATGCCCGAGGCAGGATTCGAACCTGCGACCGTAGCGGTCACGCGGTTCCAGACTGTAGCGCCTAGAACCGCACGGCCACTCCGGCCGGCTAAGAGGGAGAAACACAGAAGAAAGCGGAGGGTACTCAGTCGATTCCTGTTATAAGTCAAAACTACCAGAGACAAAGAAGAATTTTCAGTTCATTTGCATTAATTAATGACCCATGATACAGCGTGCACGAAACAAAATTGCTTCGGAAAATATTTGACGCGCCTTAAATAAGGCGATGCAACCTATTTCATTTTGCTCGGGTACGGATGATGTAACAATGTTTGCCTATGTTAAGGTGCATCAAATGTTTTCTGAGGCAGTTTCATATTGCGCAACCTTTATATGCGCCACGTTTATTGCCTCTGTGAGACAAGTAGACTGTGTGTACATCAGCTGTCTGTTTTGTGTTGTGACGCGGCAGGTGCGCATCCCGACTTTAGTGGCACGGAATCATGTGAGGATGGCACCGGTGCTTGCTGAACAAACCCGCGGTCGCTTCCCAGTTACGTGCCTCGGCAGTCGCCGTGAAACAGTGAAGCGGAAGAGGACACATTTTTCAGATACTGTTTTTGTGGCCTGTTTGACACATGAGAGCGCAGTTGTCAGGGTAAAATATGACGGGGGCGGTAAAGAAGGTATGTAGAGTGACTTCTTAACCGATGTAATGGGGTGTGTCTACTTAAAGCCAAACAACTACCTATACCATCCGCAATCGTTGGCTACAAAATTCTCTCCGCGCGGCTCCACTTTTGTAAGTGGCTCACCTGCTACCTTAACGATTTCAAACGTATTTGCTTGCGCTTATTTGCGCGTTTCTAGTGGACGGTCATTTTCAACCCTGGGATTGTGACACGCGGTAGACATTTATTATGCAATACTGCAAAACACTCTGTAATCGTGCGCAATATTGTGGAAATTATGGTAATGCTCAGTAATTATTAAATTAATTAATAGTGAATTAAACAACTGCTACATTATGCAACTGAAAACTAATCAACAGACAATGTATTGTGGGTAATTCCTTAATGAACATTTTTAATGATTTCTTTTTCAAGTTCGCGGCTGTACAGCCAAATTTGTCCGACGACAGTCTGTTTCAGCTCACTACTGCTAGTGAAAAATACTTGCGATTAATTTTGTCGGAATTGTGGATACGGTGAAACCGAGCTAAACAGAGGTACGACCGTTTGACGTTGCCAGTAAACAGTTCGTTATTAGCGAGCACACGATACATTATATCGGAAGTTTTTCGAGAATCCGCCGAGTTTGTAGTTTAATGATGCATCATGTTGGATCCAATATTTTTAATTTTGTAATTTTGACTCGGATTCTTGGTCAGCGGTCCCAAAAATCTAAAAAGAATAGAACTTTGCAGTAGTTTTTTTATATCCACTTTTCGAGTCTCTGCAGGTTCTGAAGCGACTTGGCCCACTGTGCGGCCGTGCTAGAGTCAGCAATGAGGAGTTTCGGCCGTAGCCCAGCACTGCGTGAGCGGCGCCTCGGAGGGCAACCCGCCGCCCGGGGTACGCGCGAGGGAAGCCGACCCAGCCTGTGCTGAGCAATAGCGCCCGTAACGACCAAGACCGGTCGCTGCGAGCACCGCTTCCTCTCGCACGGCTCAAATGGCTCTGAGCACTATGAGACTTAACGTCAGAGGTCATCAGCCCCTAGACTTAGAACTACTTCAACCTAACTAAAGACATCACACACATCGATGCCCGAGGCAGGATTCGAACCTGCGACCGTACCAGCAGCGCCGTTCCGGACGCAAGCGCCTAGAACCGCTCGGCCACAACTGCCGGCTCCTTTGGCATGTGACGGTACGATGAACATTCATTGACCTATTTCATTCTTCATGGTCTTCAAAGTACTGTGTCATTATATCTTGATGAATAAACCACATTTGAAGATGTGCCGAAACCGCTACTGGGACTATATTTTTAAGCGATCGTGACGTATGAAATTTTATACAGTCGGCCTACCGCTTTACGGACAATAATTTAATTTCGTTGTTAGGATTTCACAGATGTTCCATTGTTTCCGATTCTTTATAACAGTGAGTCATAATTCATATCTGGGGCATCCATCGTAGTATCGTATGGTAAGATTATGTAAATTGTTATTATGTCAGAGTTTATTAATGCGTAACTTTACAGTTAACGTACTGTAACTCCGGAGCGCTATAGCAGAGTGCCTTGTAAACATAATGACGACATCTGGCTGTTGGTTGATTTGGGGCAGGGGACCGAGCAGCGAGCTCATCGCTCCCATCGGATTACGGATGGAAGCCGGCCGTGGCCTTTTCAAAGGAGCCGTCCCGGCATTTGCCTGAAGAGATTTAGGGACATCACGGAAAACGTAACTCGGGATGGCCGGACGCAGGTTGGAACCGTCGGCTTCCCGAATACGAGTCCAGTGTGCCGACCACCGCGCCACCTAGCTCGGTACATTTGATTGTTATCACATGTGATTTTATAGAATGTATCTAATGTTGGCGTACAAAGTGACATGTTACGCATCAGTTGGTTGGTTGGTTGGTTTGGGGAAGGAGACCAGACAGCGTGGTCATCGGTCTCATCGGATTAGGGAAGGATGGGGAAGGAAGTCGGCCGTGCTCTTTCAGAGGAACCATCCCGGCATTTGCCTGGAGTGATTTAGGGAAATCACGGAAAACCTAAATCAGGATGGCCGGACGCGGGATTGAACCGTCGTCCTTCCGAATGCGAGTCCAGTGTGTAACCACTGCGCCACCTCGCTCGGTTTACGCATCAGTATTTTCCTGTGTTCCTCCAGTTTGTATCTGATATTGCAACAGTAAATATTGTTTCATTTCGATAGGTCTGATGAAGCAAACCGCAAAAATAGTAACGTGCTCAAAAAATAGTAAAAAGATTACTGTTCCTGACAGAAATCAATTTAATAGATCGTTTTGCCATCGCAAGTTATCAAATTATCTGTAAATCAGGCAAGTTTTCTGCAAATGAGTGGTTGGAAAGCGTTATTTGTGATATGACAGTCAGTACCTTGCGTAGAAACTTAGTGCTGCGCCATCTATTATTACTAAACGGCTAAAACATTTGCAATGTCCCACTTCCAGATTGGTTATTTAAGGCGCAAACAAAATTTGATTTTTGATATTTTTTCATAAATGTAGCCATTGATCGAATTTGAAATTTTGCTCATTAAGACGTATAATTTGACTTTAAACGTGTAGCACAGACTGTCTCGAATTAAAATTAGAAACTGAGTGTATGTCTCGAGGCAGCGCAACTCGTGGCGCGCAAATTACCTAGAATATGTTCATCGAGTATTTGAGAATGTGGGGACTTGCCAACAACCAATAATTTCAAAGCATTCAGAAACTGGAACGTCCTGGCAGATTAACACTGAGTGCCGGACAAGGACTCGAACCCAGTATATTTGCGTTTCGCGTGCAAGTGCTCTAGTGACTGAGTTACCCAAGCTCTGTCGCGACCCGCCCTCCCATCTGCTGCCATCCAGACATGCCAGACTCGCGGGACCAGCGCTCCTGCACTCGTGGGAGGAAGCAGCCTGCAGCCTGGATAGTGGAGGCGTCGCTCAACCGCAGCCTGGCTGACTCGGCAGCCAAGTGTGCGCTGGTGTGAAAACAAATTGCTGGCACATTAAAACTGTGTGTATTTCCGAACTTTTTTTGCCGCTGGTACTCCCATAAAATGGTTAAAGGAGAAATATCTCTTACTATACTTCCGCATCTCACCTAGTAAGATGTGAGCATCAGACACGAGGCTTTAATTTAGTACTGCTTTACTACTGACTCTCTTCACAGTACATTTCGCAGACAGTAACCACATATACCACTGAATGTACGTACAAAATTATATTATTGTGTGACATACAGTTGAGAAGATGTGACATCATGAGATGCTTGAAATACTAGCTTTTCTTACAGCGAAACGCACATTACCCAGACTATACTCATCCAGTGTATGAGAAAGGGAACGCTTAATGACTTCTAATAAAGTTCCAGCCCCACAAAATAGTGGAAGGAAAACAGTTTGTGATTTACTAAATATGTAAAACTTGGGCATCAAACGAGTTTCATACTAGAGAGTTCGAATATTTACTCGCGGGTGGGCGGAAGACCTGGGGTCGTAACTGAGTGATCTTCGATACTGAAATAGGGTGCTGATGAGCGTGCTGCTTAGCACCAAACAATTTTAAATACGTCTATACAGGAAAGCGAAAGCTTTTCGTTCTTTCAGTCTTGTGTGATTTCTTCTCGTCTAGGTTTTTCAAGTAGCGAAGTTTTCACACTTCCACTTTGAGCGTTGATGGAGTTAGAGCTGAGCTGTCTGCTGCTCGGTGCTGTGACTTGGAGCAAGCATCCGCAGAACCGGCCCACCCCCCGCCCCACCTCTACCCCCCAAAAAGCATATACCGGGTGCTGGTGGAAATGTAAACTAACCAAATCGTCGAATAATTTCGTAATCGCTTTGTATATCCTGCCAATCGAGGATGCATTACACAGCAGTCTTAGATACGAAACATAAAGCCTGTCGTAAGATTCGACAAAAACGTGACGTTATCTGTCAGCTTAAGCCAGCGTCAGAAGCGTACGCATTTTGCAGGAGGCCTAACGTACCGCCTCGCACCTGTTGGAACTGGTCACGTTAGTTCCTTATCTGCTGTCCATTAGCGGACGAGGAAATTATTAGTATTCTACAACAATACTACTAGGATTACGACATTATCAAGGTAAGGCAGCCGAGACGGAGCGAGGTCAGAAGACGCACAGCTTCAGAGAGGCCGCAATCTCGAGAGCAGACAACTTGGGATAAGATAGTTAGTTGCGCGTGCTTCCCTGGCCAAGGACGAGTAGGCACTTATGCAGGCCGCGCCGGCGAGAGCAGAGAAACTGCAGCGGGCGCAAGCGTGTGTCAAAGTGCGTTCCGTCACGTGACTACGTTCTGTTGGTTGTGAGGTTGCGTTACTTTGAAGCTGATTAGCAACACTTCCCGTTTTACTTGCTGTAAACGTCGGATTCATTTCATCCTATATATATATACTCCTGGAAATGGAAAAAAGAACACATTGACACCGGTGTGTCAGACCCACCATACTTGCTCCGGACACTGCGAGAGGGCTGTACAAGCAATGATCACACGCACGGCACAGCGGACACACCAGGAACCGCGGTGTTGGCCGTCGAATGGCGCTAGCTGCGCAGCATTTGTGCACCGCCGCCGTCAGTGTCAGCCAGTTTGCCGTGGCATACGGAGCTCCATCGCAGTCTTTAACACTGGTAGCATGCCGCGACAGCGTGGACGTGAACCGTATGTGCAGTTGACGGACTTTGAGCGAGGGCGTATAGTGGGCATGCGGGAGGCCGGGTGGACGTACCGCCGAATTGCTCAACACGTGGGGCGTGAGGTCTCCACAGTACATCGATGTTGTCGCCAGTGGTCGGCGGAAGGTGCACGTGCCCGTCGACCTGGGACCGGACCGCACCGACGCACGGATGCACGCCAAGACCGTAGGATCCTACGCAGTGCCGTAGGGGACCGCACCGCCACTTCCCAGCAAATTAGGGACACTGTTGCTCCTGGGGCATCGGCGAGGACCATTCGCAACCGTCTCCATGAAGCTGGGCTACGGTCCCGCACACCGTTAGGCCGTCTTCCGCTCACGCCCCAACATCGTGCAGCCCGCCTCCAGTGGTGTCGCGACAGGCGTGAATGGAGGGACGAATGGAGACGTGTCGTCTTCAGCGATGAGAGTCGCTTCTGCCTTGGTGCCAGTGATGGTCGTATGCGTGTTTGGCGCCGTGCAGGTGAGCGCCACAATCAGGACTGCATACGACCGAGGCACACAGGGCCAACACCCGGCATCATGGTGTGGGGAGCGATCTCCTACACTGGCCGTACACCACTGGTGATCGTCGAGGGGACACTGAATAGTGCACGGTACATCCAAACCGTCGTCGAACCCATCGATCTACCATTCCTAGACCGGCAAGGGAACTTGCTGTTCCAACAGGACAATGCACGTCCGCATGTATTCCGTGCCACCCAACGTGCTCTAGAAGGTGTAAGTCAACTACCCTGGCCAGCAAGATCTCCGGATCTGTCCCCCATTGAGCATGTTTGGGACTGGATGAAGCGTCGTCTCACGCGGTCTGCACGTCCAGCACGAACGCTGGTCCAACTGAGGCGCCAGGTGGAAATGGCATGGCAAGCCGTTCCACAGGACTACATCCAGCATCTCTACGATCGTCTCCATGGGAGAATAGCAGCCTGCATTGCTGCGAAAGGTGGATATACACTGTACTAGTGCCGACATTGTGCATGCTCTGTTGCCTGTGTCTATGTGCCTGTGGTTCTGTCAGTGTGATCATGCGATGTATCTGACCCCAGGAATGTGTCAATAAAGTTTCCCCTTCCTGGGACAATGAATTCACGGTGTTCTTATTTCAATTTCCAGGAGTATATATATATATATATATATATATATATATATATATATATATATATATATATATATGTGTGTGTGTGTGTGTGTGTGTGTGTGTGTGTGTGTGTGTGTGTGTATGATGAATCCAATATTTACACAAAGAAATGTACGGGTGGATCACCATTTTGGTTTTGAATACGTTGAATAGATACTTTACTGCCAAGACAAACTCAAATGAACATATACTGCAGTGTAAGACACTCTGCGGAGAATTTTTCTGACGCAGCATGTGCTCAGTACGTGCACATGAACACTGATGTTGGCGAAAACCCTACGGCGCGTGTCTTCTGCGATTTCGGTGCGAGCCTGAAGAATAAGGCGCCTGAGCTTCATTAAATCGTGTGGGCGTTTAGGAAAAATTGTTTCCTTCTGGCATCCCCCAAGACGAAAGTTCCACGAGTTGAGGTCCAGATTACTGAGGAGCCTATATTGTACGTCGTTGAAACGACCTGGAAATTGAATGAAATGACCCACAAGTGTTTTTGCATTGTGGCCTTCCTCCATCATACATGAAGGCCGGCGTGTTGAAGAGCAATACAATAACAAGTATCTGTGGAACGAACTTATTGGGATTCATACTTAAACAACGCGCACTGTTCACAGATCTTTCAAAGGAAAATGATCCAACAAATAAGTGATTTGGAACTGGACACACACAGTAATCCTAGGAGCGTTACATTTTCGTTCACGAAGCACTTGCGGATTTTCGCTATCCCAAAAGCGTACATTTTGTTTGTTAAGCACACTGTCCAAGCGAAAATGCACTTGGACTGAAACCCAGACGCTGTTGCCTATCCTCCCCCCAGCGGGCAAACAGCAGTGTTCCGCCGTGAGCTTCTGCGCAGAGGTGCATCCGGAGGCCACTTTCAAGAATCCGCTGAACGGAGCTCCTCGATACGCTAGCTGCACTGCTGCCTCTCTGCTCGTTTTGCCGGGGCTTCTGTGGCGAGCGAGTCGTACCGCTTCAGCATTCTCCGGGGAGCGAGCAGGCTTCGGGAGAGCTCGCTTCGCTGCCAGTATTGATCACTTGCGAGTGGAACAGGAAAAGGACAGGACTAGTAGTGGTACAAGGTACCCTCCGCCAAGCACCATCTTGATAAAGTCAGGAAAATCTTGCATCCCGCAACTTCTCCGCACAGATGATTTAGCGACACCAAATATTGGCGTCGAAGACAAGTGATAAGTACGTAGAAAGTTCCACCCCAGATTGTGCGGACGTGCACATTCTCGCGACTGCACACTTTAACAAGCCACCCTTTTCTTTCTTCGCTTGCTCGCCACGTTGTACTTCGAGGTCGTCGAGAAAATGCAGAGTTAAAATACATAGCGGAATTTCTCACTTTACCTACAGTTTGTTTCTCGATACTGTATTAGCCTGCGATAACTACAGTTTATATTCAATAAAAGTACTTTATAACAACCTTAATACTAAAAACAAATGATTTATTCTTCCACCTTCATTTAGATACCTTCGTATCGATCTTTCAAGACTTCAGAAAAAATACAAAGTATTTTGTAAATGTTCGTTACAATATTAGCAATCACGTTACGAACACCAAGAACGAAGTGCTTAGACCAAAACGGTGGTAAGACAGGGGTGCAGTCTAGCACCCGTGTTATTCAATCTGTGTGTGGAAGAAAGAATGACGGAAATAAAAGAAAAGTTCGAAAATGAGATTAAAATTGGTAGTGGAAGGATGTCAGTCGTAATATTCGCTGACGCCATTGATATCGCTAGTTAGGATAAAGAATAATTAGAGGATCTGTTAAATGGAATAAACGTTGTAATGAGTACAGAATATGGATTGACAGTAAACAGCAGAAGGACGAAAGTAATGAGGAGTAGCAGAAATGAAATGATAGCTAAACATAAAACCAAAATTGATGGCCGCGAAGTAGGCGAAATCAACGAATCCTGAGGCTTTATAAGCAAAATAACAGGTGACGGACGAAGCAAGGAGGGCATAAAAAACAGACTATCACAGCAAACACGGCATTTCTGACAAAAATAATCTAATATCGGCCTTCTGTCAGGCAGAAATTTCTGTGAATGTGCGTTTGGACCACAGCACTGTATGGTAGTGAAGACGCTGTGGAAGCATTTGAGATGTGATGCTGCAGAAGGAATTTGAAAATTAGGTGGACTGATAAGGTCAAGAAAGAGGTGAAGAAAGGCTCATACGGAAAACTCTGAGAACAAGAAGGAACCGTGTGATAGGCCATGGTTTAAGACTTACATAATACTAGCGAGACCTGCAGGATGTAAAAGCTGTAGGGGAAGACAGAGATTGGAATACAAGCAACAAATAATTGATAAAGTAGTGTGCAAGTGTTACTGCATGTAATGAGCAATTATATAGCGGATTTCGTTTTCATAAATCGCATTTGAATGTTGGTTATTTGTGAGAAAATCTTTTACCCTGCAGAACATGGTTAACCTCTTTCACTCTACTCTGTAATGAATGTCGTATTGTCCTGCATCTTCCTAAATTTCTTCGGATCACAAATAGTCTCTTCCGAAGTCGACCTCTGCCAGTTATCACAGAATTCTGTAAATAATTCGCGTCTGCACTTTGGTAATATCACACTTGTTAGCACCGGACTTCAACGCGATTATAAATCCACATTGTGGTTCGCGTGGCAAGCGAGCGCTAGACAAAACAGAACTCAACGCTCAGGAGACGCGTACGTAACAAAGGGACAAGCGCTTTCGCTTGTCGCGAAACGTCACGCCAGAGATAACGCTCCCGTCGCCTTAAATGGCGAGCGGGTGGCGCTGACGTCGCAGGGTTATCTCTGGCTCCCGCCCACATAGCTAACCCCTCTGGCCAGCATTTGTTTTCGCTGCCGCTGGCCGGAGAGTACACCAACAACGCATAACTGTTCCATATATAATTGCTGGCCGTCTCATCACGTTTCCTGAGCTTATCAGGAGGATTCCAAATGTCGAAATTTATGAGTTATGAAAACAAATCAATGATGGGAGAGTTCATCATAAAATCTTGTTTAAAACTGAGGTAATTACTGTTCAGTACTGCATTATAAAATACCTACAGGGTAAATTAAATAAAACTACTGCGTGCAGACACTTTATTCAACACGTAAATGTCACTACAGATATTCGGATTTAGATTATGAGATGTTCGATATGCCTTCCTTCGTATGCGATGATGTGGCGCAGACGAATAACAGAAATACTGCATGACCGCTGAAGTGTCGGAATATTCATGCTGTGCTGTCGATGACCTCCTGAATGGCTGAATGTGAGCTTCGTCGCTAAACCAAACCATACAGCGCATCCTAATTCCCGTCATGTCCCGCGGGCAACCGTGCAGTTTGAACATCCTAACGCAAACCGTTCACAAATTATGACCATTTTATTTCGTATAGTTCAGTAATTGTCACCGCGTAGCTGTGACGCTATATGTTCTTACAGACGACTGAGTTCGATCTAGGATCAGACCTCAGCGGAGTCCACTGTACCAAAGAAGAACAATAACGCGTATAATAAAGTGTGTAACATTACAGTATGCAGCTGTTACGTCAAACAACATTACATGCATCACATCTTACATCATCGTAACGAAATACTTATAAAATCATCTCAACTATGCGTTTGCGTAACTGGAATAATAGTTATCAGATGTGCATTGTTCCATCATTGATATTAGCTTTAAATACGCAATATTATGTCCATTTATACTCATAAGCGTATCTGTGTAGAATACTTGTGCACTGAATAAAGTAGGTCAAAGATTATTTAATGAGGTAATGCAAAGATGTCCCAGCCGCTAGATAGCTCGCTTATCGCTGAAGATAACATTATACACAATAACAAACTGATAATGCAAATCTTTCAACATTAATATCCAATTACAAGTTATTTACAGTTTATGGTTGCTGTATAACATTAGTAGAAATAGAGACAGACACACTTCAGTCATGCATTTAAAGTCATCTAATTGCTTACTATTACATCACTGTGGTTTCTAGATAATGGTATTTAATTTAGATAAAAGTGTTATGAGCAGAAAAGTATCTATTAGGTAGATGATCCCACAAATTTTCTAATGGCGATATCTATCACTACTGACTACCTCTGTCAGGCTCATAATTCTGGTACACTCAATTATTTACTAATCATCCATAGTTACATAACTTTTCATCAGGAAAACCAGTAAAAAATAAAAAGGTTACTATACGACTTATATCCAATACATATTTTTATTGCAGGCAGAGTCTTTCTGTATCTTTTCACAGTGTTAAAATGACCATAAAGTCAAACTTGGTAGTTGTTCTCACACTATAACATTTATTAAACAAAAAGTCAAACTTCACTAGTTCTTGACACACTGTAATATTCTTATGAAGAATTTATCTCAAAGCCATAACTGTGTGTATATAGAGTCGTAGCACAGCGACACCCTGACCTGTCTGTTTTTATTAAGTGTGGACTCTTCATAGCAATATCAGGTGGAACATCATGACCACCAAGCTAGTATCGACATAAAGCCGTCCAGGCGGTAGCAGCGTCGCCTGGCGCGCAGTGACTGCCAGTCTCTGTGAGTGCAGAACGGGGAAGGCACGCGGCCGAGGGCGGGCTGTGACGGCCCAGAGGCTCGGCACGAACATTTCGGAACCTGCGCGACTCGTCGAGTGTTCGAGTAGTGCTGTGGCGAGGGTCCTCAACACGTCGCGAAACCGAGCTGAAACCACGTCCAGAAGCCGTGGGGTTGGCGCAGGCTTGTGAAACAGGACAGTCGGCGAACTGCGGCGGAGTTAACATCAGACTTAATGCTGGGAGAAGTAGAAGCGTATCTGAACACACGGTGCACGGACCACTCCTCTGCAACCGACGTCCCACGCGTGTGTCAATGTTAACATGACGACGTCGACAACTACGACTGAAATGGGAAGTGACCACCACAGTGGCAGAACGTTACGTGTTCTCATGAACCCCAACACCTTCTTCATCGTGGGGATGGGAGGGGGCGTATCTGTCGTCCTCCAAGGGAACAGATCCTGACATCTGTGCTGAAGGCAGCGGCTCCGTGACGCTCCGGGATTTGTCCACGTGGAGCTCGAGGACGGCACCTTAATGGCCAAGGAGTATCGTACACTGACTCCAGACTACATACACCGCTTCGTGACGATCATGTTTCCCGACAGCAGTGGTATTTTTCAACAAGATAAAGCGCCATGTCTGAAGGCCAGCAGTGTGTTGGAGCAGTTCGAGGAACACAGTGTCCAGCTCCAATATATGTGCTGCCCTCCATCCCACCAGATCTGAAACCGATCGAACACATGTGGGATGTAATTGAACCTGACGCCAGAATTCGCGGTGCAGATGTGGTGGCAGCTCCCTCCAGCAACCTACGAAGACCTCATAGCCTCCATGCTACGGCGCATCGCCGTAGCATTCCGTGCCGTAGGTGGATATACCAGTTCTTACAAGGGAACCTCCCCATCGCACCCCCCTCAGATTTAGCTATAAGTTGGAACAGTGGATAGGCCTTGAAAAACTGAACACAGATCAATCGAGAAAACAGGAAGAAGTTGTGTGGAACTATGAAAAAAATTAGCAAAATATACGAACTGAGTAGTCCACGTGCAACATATGCAACTTCAAGTGCAATGTGCAGTCAGGAGCGCCGTGGTCCTGTGCTTAGCGTGAGCACCTGGGGAATGAGAGATCCATGGTTCAAGTCCTCCCACGAGTGAAAAATTTACTTTCTTTATTTTCGCAAATTTATGATCTGTCCGTTCGAGATTGACATCTCTGTTCACTGTAATAAGTTTAGTGTCTGTGTTTTGCGACCGCACCGCAAAACCGTGCGATTAGTAGACGAAAGGACGTGCCTCTCCAATGGGAACTGAAAACATTTCATCGCAAGGTCATAGGTCAACCGATTCCTCCACAGGAAAACACGTCTGATATATTCTGTACGATACTGTTGACGGCATGTGCGTCACATGACAGTAATATGGTGTCGACCCACCTAACTTGTACACTTGGCGAATTGGTAAAAAGATTCTTCTACCTTGCCCGATTTAGGTTTTCTTGTGGATGTGATTATCACTCCCAAAAAAGTGATCGCATCGGACGGACAGATAATAATTGTCTGAAAACAAAAAATTAAAATTTTCAGTCGAGGGAGGACTTGAACCAAGGACCTCTTATCCCACAGCTGCTCACGCTAACCACAGGACCACGGCGCTTCTGACTGCACATTGCACTTGAAGTTGTATATCTTGCACGTGGACTACTCAATTCGTATATTTTGCTAATTTTTTTCATAGTTCCACATAACTTCTTCCTGTTTTCTCGATTGATCTGTGTTCAGTTTTTCAAGGCCTATCCACTCTGCCAACTTATAACTAAATCTGAGGGGGGTGCGATGGGGAGGTTCCCTTGTTAGAACCATTTGAACCATACAGTATATATACGGCTATAGAACATTCCGTGCCGTAGGTGGATATACCAGTTCTTAGGTAGTTGATCAGAAGGCCTCGCTGATCACAGTATGTTAAGCAGATGCACTACACGTTACTGATTTGTGGTACATGCAATAACATGTCATTGCCTAAGCTGCCCCTTCTTAATTTAATTACCTCTTGACACACACACAGTGGTTACGGTTAGTACAAGCCACACCAGAAGTTGGGAAACGGGGCCAAATTTCTAGTAGCTTACTGTCGAGTTGACGTTTTCACAAATGTTTTATTCGTATCTTACAGAAACTAGCAATACGGCAATAAACAGCCTTTTAAACACACCGCTAACGGCAATCAAGTAATTTATAGTAATACAACAATTAAAAAAAATTAAAGAACATTAGTAGACAGGCTACTAAAGTAAATACCGAACTTTGTTAATAAGGTACGGTGAGGTAGAGAAGCTACCAACACCGCCATTGAAAAAATTAAACAGGTCTGAGCAAACACGCGATTAATGGCAATAAAAGGAATTTACAAACTTGGAGGAATTAAAAAAAATTTTAAAAAAAGTGTCCTGGAATGTTATTAGAACATAACAGATGTGACGGACCCGTGTAAGGCGGCCACAAATCACCCACTCAGGGATGCTCAGGCTAGACAGAATACTGACCAATTTAAATACGCCCGTAAACACAGTTGCCACTCTCAGGCTGGTCACTGCACCGACATTTAGCCCGCGAAAACTTGTTATAAGATGACTTAACTTGCTGACAGAATTAGAGCTAACCTCGCGCAAGGAAACATTACACCACACAGTCCTGAATGAGCGACCACACGATCAACCAACAAGAACCATGAATTTACTCGTAACCCACGACAGAATAGCGAAACAATTAAACTGCCAAAACTACACCTCCCATCTGACAGTAACGAGAGGAGGAGGAAAGATCACTGTCTTAAATTACAGCGGTGTCAGGGACAGGAAACCCGGTCGCCGGAGGCCACAAGGCCGAAGAGACGCTGGTTACACCAAATTATTACTTGATGACTAAACCTTCCACGAACATAACTTGCAATTATGCTCGAACAGGCACTACACGACCACCAATGGCAAGGATCCACACATCCGACCGCGCACGCGTCGCCAGCGTACCCAACACGCCAGGGTCACGCGACAACACGTTGTGTCACCGGAGTTCACGTCTTCTCTGCAACGTTGACGGGTAGTGACCGCTCCTTCATGTTAGGTGTCTCGTTTTAAACTCCAGTGTTGAAACGGAGGACTTAAGGAAGCTTGTTAACGTCCCACCAAGGCTAAATGAACAGCAACTACTCGTGGAGCGATTCTGTATACAACCAACTCGCGGGGAGCTCTTCCGTCAACTCGACCCGCTCGTTACACACAACCGACATACATCACGTGGCGACTCGGTACAACCGACCACGCCTGCTTCGCCCTGGAGAGCAACACTGCCCTCCCGTGTCCACCACACTCTATACGCGCAACGCCCCTACTTCCGCGCCACGACACGAGGTTACAACCGGTCAAAGATGTCACTTCCTCCATAGCAGTTTCCCGGAAGCAAAAAGGCAGATATCGATAGCAGAGGGAAAAGACAACCAAGCAGCCACTTAATGACAGACAACATATCAAACAAACATGTCAGGGGAAGAAAATGGTAACCAATGCAATCTAAACACAAGGTATAGCACGAGTCGATACACGGCTCACGTCTACTTTAGTACCGAGGTCGTTAATGCGCTCTTGTGCGGTGACGATCGAGCCGGTGGTATTCCAATTCGATTCCTGGTGACGGATGAAATTTTGAGTGCTAGTGTTTGGCCGGCAAGCTGTGACGTAAAGTTGCTGATCAGCAGTGTTTGTGCGAGTGACCTGGATTAAATTCCAGTCCTCCCGCAGTGTCTTACGAAGTGAGAGCACGAGCCATCGTTGATGGTGACCCGCCCGTCAGATGGGGCCGATTAGATGGGTAGATCACATAACTAATGAGGAGGTATTGAACAGAATTGGGGAGGAGAGGAGTTTGTGGGACAACTTGAAGAAGGGATCGGTTGGTAGGACATATTCTGAGGCATCAAGGGATCACAAATTTAGCATTGGAGGGCAGCGTGGAGGGTAAAAATTGTAGAGGGAGACCAAGAGATGAATACACTAAGCAGATTCAGAAGGATGTAGGTTGCAGTACGTACTGGGAGATGAAGAAGCTTGCACAGGATAGAGTAGTATGGAGAGCTGCATCAAACCAGTCTCAGGACTGAAGACCACAAGAGCAACAAGAGCATATATGTAATTTAAATAAAAGTAAAAATATTCTTCTAGTGAGATTCGAGTCAATGACTATGCATAGTAGAAAATTTCTTCGTCACACACAGCATCGCTACACTCAGCTACTGGCGATTACGCTGATCAGAAGGAATTTCTTTGCGCTTAGCGCAGCTTATAAACATGACAGTCTTCTTCAAAGCCGATTTATCGAGTTCTTTGAGCCCTACATCGTACATCATAAGGAAATTGATGTCCGGGCACCGAGATTCATACTCCATAAGTATAAAGAAAACGGAAGAGGGCCAGTCTGTTAGATAAAAATAGTACATACGTCAGACTCAAGCGGGATCCCAAATTTTCGTAATTGAACGAGTTCTTGGCTTGAGCAAACAAAATAGCTTAGAATGACTTCCTAGTTGTCTGACTGCCCTTTAATCCCTTCACAGAGTTACCAACTGTGCGCCAGAAGCTCAGAACTGAAAGTGAGTTTTATTTTTTAACAAGACAAAATGATACATACCCGAACGTATTGACAAATACTGGTTCTAAAATCGAATATGAGAAATTTTGGGCACTTTTCTTATTATTATTATTTTTTTTATTTTTACAGAGGGAAACAGGAAACGAGTTGCGGCGAATTGGTATTTCTTGTGTCGATTGTAATATATGAGTGTAATAAAGTTACAAATTAGCGTTCGTGGAAGCTGAACGACATACGCAAAGAACTAGACGCTAGGATTTAGAGAATGGTTTGAAACTGAACAAAAACGGGCGACCGCAAGAAGTGAAACGATCTCTGCCTGGACGAGGGACTAGTGACGAGCCGAAGAAGTGCGCGGCCGAGGCGGGAACGAGGGACGGGGGACGGCGGGCCGACTGCTCCTCTCGCTCAGTTTGGTGAACCGTTCCTCTGGATCTGTTCCTTTGGGAACTACCTGCCTCTGGTTCAGGGTTCACATTAACTGTAGCACTGCCTACAACTGGTTTGGTTTCTCGGAGGAAGGCAGCGGTAGCCGCCACTATCAGGATGCACGCCTAGTAAATCGGTGTGGCGTTCAAACCAGCCCTGCGGGAAAAGGACAGCTTCGCCTTACAAAACTTCGATCCGAAAAAGACTGAACGATTTTTCCGAATAAATAAATAACTGTTTTATGCATTGCGGGTACGGCTTATAACGGGGTATTAAGGTAGGCCAGCAGTATGTCATGCAGTCAACACTGAAAATATATTCGCGCATATTATCTGGAGAGCGATAAGCGGTCCGCCGACAAACAGACGGCGTCGACGATCCGGCCCTTGGTGCACCTGAGCGGTTGTTATGGCCAGATAAGCGCTCTTCAGTCCTCGACGCTGCTCTCATATAATCTACTGTGGATAGACATGATGCACTCACCACAGGTCGTGGGAACCTTCCTTATGTTTTCAAAGCCACGCACTTATTACGTAGATGTTTGACACCGGAAGGAGAGGATGATATAGCTACTCGGTCAAGATGCACACTTCATTTAAGTGTTCTTCCTCGTTTACTTTTCCAGTTTCTCTGCAGGTTCGGCACTGTTACATACCGACTGTGCCAGTGGGCGGCGTCTCGCTGCTACTGAGTACGCGCGGTCCACCTGTCTGCGTCCAGTGTTCACGTGAGAGAACGTTCTCCAAGTGTTTGCCTAGCGTGCAACAGAAGCGGGACTCGGCTACCAGCCAGATATTCACCTGGTCGGGTGTGAGAAATCGCCTAAAAACCGCATCCACGCTTGCCGGCTCACCAGCGCTGTTCGTTACTCCGAGAGGCGGATTCGATACGGGCCAAGATCGCCTCCCCAAATCCACGAAACGCGACGTTAAGGTGCTCGGTTATCTGGGCGGAGACCATTTAATTAAGATGAGATAATTTGTACTGCGAATATATTAATAATCATTGTACGGCCCATCCACATTAAATGTGACCACCAGTGGTGCAATAACTGTTCACAAACGCCAGGTGGCAGCACTGGTGTGCGCACATTTGCCACGCCGGACACTTGCCACGATTTTACCTGCTCCCAAGGGTTGGGTCCCTTGTCTCCCCCTCCTCCTGCTACTCCTCCTCCTCCTCCACACTCGCCGCCCGACCCGCAGTAAAGGTACTTACTGAGCCTTTCCGCTGCTTTTCTTACCATAGGACCAGACCCTCTATGGATTTTTCGCATTTCTAGAGAGAGTTTCGTTGTGGAAACTATTTAATGCATCTCGCATTGAAATCCGCACCAAATTTCGAGCCTCAGTAGTAAAACTTCGCCAATCTTTGAGATTTCACGTTCGTCTAAGTTATACGTGCCTGTACCCGTCGTGATGCTCAGGATTATTTGTGGCTAAGAGGTCAAGTGTGTTTTCGTAACCATTTACAATTTGAATGGCCTCGTGAACTAATTGTCTTGTTAATACCAGAGCTAAACAATGTAGAACAACGTACGAGCATAGCATTCTCTATTACTTCATTTCCTTATTTTTAACATTTTAAAATTGTACGTCGACTTTAGATGACATGTCAATCATAGATATTCTTATCTCTGTTTTGAACATTGTCCCGCTACACTTTATTAACTAATGTTTCGCCGGAAGGGATATCGGATTTTAGAGAGTAAATTAATATGGACTATGTCGCTCTTCTTTTCAAACATTCACATACCCATTTCTTCTTTCCGTATTTTTTTTGGGCATGCAGTTGTAGTAATTAAAGTAGGCAGAAATGCAGCGATAAAAAAAAAATGATTACCGTACATTCGCATTCTCTTTACAGCATTCCTTTCTTGTTACTCCCATGGCGATGGACTGTTTCTAAGGCAATCAGTAAGCTTGAAAGGAAGCTACCGTACAGACAGAGGGATCTATATTTATACTTGGCAGAACTAATTACATACTGACATAATCGTCGGAATTGCTTTCGTTTCCCAAAAGATAGAAATATTTCGATTTCGGTAAAGAAGCACTGTATTTCGCCAAGATGCCGAAGAAGAAGGTCCCTTATGTACTGGTTGTATCGAGTAAGATGTGGAGACGGCGGTTTGAAAGCGGACAGAAGAAGTACGAGGAAGGGCGTCCCATACCTGAGGGATCGCTACCTGGCGAAGGGGCAAGTGTGGCAAATGTCCGGCGTGGCAAATGTCCGGCATTCGGCAGCACTAGCAGAGGAGAATACATAATACTTGTTGGGGGGGGGGGGGGACGTGGAAAACAGTGCAGTTACTGTCGTAATGCCGAAATGGAGCCTTTATCTCACGTCCGATCATTGGCTTTCGGGTTAACGATGGAGAGATTTCCGAAGCGGCTAAGTTTTGTACGCGTGCCGCCGTGCGTGACGAAACTGCGCTATCCAAAACCGGCGTCGATTGGAGTGCGGTGCGTCGTCCGCCGTAGACCACAGGTGTGCACGGCAGTTGCGGAACTGGCCGCCCAGGTGAACCGGTGTCTCGCCGGCGACCGTTGCCGTGCACGCGCCTCCTCAACCGGGCGCCCGCTTCGTACACCCGTGCCTACTACTGTTCAGCGGTTTGTGCGCTCCCCGGAGTTCACCACTCTCGACTTTTCGCTCTGGGGTTAAGTAAGGTACCTCGTGTGCTGAACACCGATAGCAACAGTACCGACATAGTTACGCTACACGCCGCCATCCACACACTTCAATTCGGAACCCTCTTGCGGTAGAGGGCTGCAAATAAAGGCGTACAATGTTAAGGGGGGGTAGGACGTCAAACGGGTCGTCTTGGAGCAGGATAGACACCACACGACATTTTAATTTCCACTGTCTATACTTTCACGAATAAATTCGTAAAACTTTGTCAGCATGACCAGGAAGGATTCGGGTTTCACAATCATCGCAGTGCAAGTTCAAAAACATAACAAAATAATTTTTTTTTTTTCACGTGTGAAAGTTCATCATTTTTTCACTTCTATTGGCTGCGTTTGTTGCTATAGGTACACATTTCTTCATAAGAGAGATTCATCGATGAATTTTGCACAGGATACAAACCATACTTACAGGTGTATGAAACTATAGAAATTATTTAATTTATGAAAAAATGAATGTGCTGTTATATTTTAAACTTCATGTTTACAAAAAAACTCAAATTTTATATTTTAAACATAGCTGCACAACAGCAACGGTTCCACGTAATAAAATTATAAACAGCCGACCAGTTGCAATGGATAAAGAATTCTAACAAATTTAAATTTGTCTTCTTCAGAAGGTGGCAATTTTACATTAGTATGGACTGATGTATCGTCGCCCTTTTTACAAATGTCTGCATAGATCCATTTGTCAAAATTAAAATATAGCCCTAAAAATAGGGTTTATGAGCTCTGCGACATCCATGTACTAATTTATATTTACGTGACAAACCCTATTTTTAGGGCTATATTTTAATTTTGACAAATGGATCTATGCAGACATTTGTAAAAACGGCGATGATACATCAGTCCATACTAATGTAAAATTGCCACCTTCTGAAGAAGACAAATTTAAATTTGTTGAAACCAGGTAAAGAATTCTTTATCCATTGCAACTGGTCGGCTGTTTATAATTTTATCAAATTTTATAGTTAATTATCTCAATTTTTACCACAGTTTTTAATAGATTTGGAAAATTCTAGAGTTTCATACACCTGTAAGTATGGTTTGTATGCTGTGCAAAATTCATCAAAGAATCTCCCTTACTTATGAAGAAAAGTGTACCTATAGCAACAAATGCAGCCAATGGTAAGTGAAAAAAGGTCAAATACAAATGTAAAAAAATAAATTATTTTCTTATATTTTTGAACTTCCACCACTATAACTGTAAATCCTGACTACGTTCTGGTCATTCTGACAAAGTTTTATGAATTTATTTTTAAAAGTATAGACAGTGGAAATTAAAATGTCCTGTGGTGTCTCTCCTGCTCCAAGTCGTCCCGTTTGACGTCCTACCCCCATTAATGACGTTTGTTTTATGTAAAAAGCTTCGAGACTTTCACATAAAAAATTCCGAGGCATTAGATTTCAGCACGCCCTCCTATTAGCGTTCCATTATTTACAGAAACCTCACTGTTATCCCACAAATTCTTCACAGTATAGATACATTGCTTACCAGGCACTTTTAAGTAATTTCTTAAACAACTTCGTTTTAATAGCCCCTTTATCCTCTACACTTAATGCATTGTGCTCTTTTATTCCCTGATGGAAAAAAACCGGCCAAAAATGTTGTTGTGGGGTTTTGAATTGGTAAATGTACTTTAAGTCTGGATATTATTCCACTGCATACCAGATTGGTAAAAGTACTCCCACAGTACAGGTAAAATCTTTCTATTTCTACTGTTCAAGTATTTCCTCTCAGAAAGCTGCATTCAATTTTCTTTTATTTTTATTTTTTTGGCAAGTAGACTGATGACAAAATTATGTCTGGTAGCAGGGAGAATAAATCGAAACACTGAAAGGAGACAGCAGTCGTAGTAATGATGGCGTTTTTAAAGATACCGAAACATTTATACTACGATATATGCCGTGGTAACCGAGGGTAACCCTCATATTACTGCAATTTATTACTGGATAATAGTACATCGAGATCACAGAACCGGTTTTAAGGGATCTAGAGATGCCCGTGAGTGACGAAAGCGGTAATCAAAGAACATGTTTTGTCAAGGAGTGGCACTATTATACCGTAATAAACCAAACGTATTTGCTGAAAACATAGCCATTTTTCAGTTGCAAAATGAGTCATAACTAAGATTATATCTTCTGCGGCGATATCAATAGTGCTCACGAAGAGCCCACTGACGCTGCTCCTCTACCCGCAGTGAAGGCCAGTTTTGCGGCGTAGCGTGTCTCGCAGGGGCACTGCGTTCTGTGATCGAAGAGCCGTCACACGGCAGTCGAGTCGCCTGCGGTGACGCTTTCAGCACGTGGCCGCAGCCGAAAGCTGACTGCTGTACTGTTCCACGTTTGCGTAATCCGTGGTCATTGTTTCTGTGTACAGGACATTCCGAACTTCCGAAAGACTGTCGTATACGTGCCATAGGTTCTCTGAAGAAGTTAGACACTCCTGATAGTTCGAGACATGCTATAACGTTTTTACGATAGACATCGCTATTAGTCGCAAATCTTAATCAGCTGCCTCGTAGATGTAAAACTAACGGAACATCTTACCGCAAAAGGCGACAAAAGCTGCAAGTGATGGGCTGCTGGGTTTCGTCTTTCTTATTTTTTGCTAATAGTCGCTTCTCTCCAGTCACTATAGTACATACTTTGCAATGAGCTCTCTCTGTTTTTGAATACGTTGCGTTTCTGCATAAGACAGTAACTCATCTCCTGTTTGTGTAGATAATCTTGGTCAGCTTTTTGTCTGACGTTACTGAAGATAAAGAAACTTCCTGGCAGATTAAAACTGTGTGCCCGACCGAGACTCGAACTCGGGACCTTTGTCTTTCGCAGGCAAGTGCTCTGCCATCTGAGCTACCGAAGCACTTGCTCGCGAAAGGCAAAGGTCCCGAGTTCGAGTCTCGGTCGGGCACACAGTTTTAATCTGCCAGGAAGTTTCATATCAGCGCACACTCCGCTGCAGAGTGAAAATCTCAAGAACCACAAGTGGAGGCTCTGCACTTGGAAATCACCAGGGGATAAATATAGAAACCAAATCGATTTTATACTGGTAGAAGAAAGATACAGGAATGGAATCAAGAAGGTGCAGACATTACCAGGTGGAGATATTAATAATGACCACAACTTACTTATGGCAGAAATATGAATAAGAATGAAAAAACTGAAGAAGGCGTCCATGATGAAGAAGTGGGATCTAGAGAAGATAAGATCCAAGAAGGAACAAATTACATAAATGCTGTCTCGGGAGTTTCTAAACACATTACGAGACAAAGAACCACCTGATAATGCCAACGAGTACTGGAATATGCTGAAAGAACGAATCATTAAAGCAGGATAGCAAAATATAGGATATGTAAAAGGGAAAAGTTCAAAAAGACCATGGGTCACGCAAGAAATGATTTCCAAGATGGAGGAGAGAACTGAAAAACAAGAACACTGAAGATGCAAGAAAGATATACGGAAGGTTAAATAATGAACTGCGAAGAGAAACAGAGCAGGCTAGGAAAAAATGGCTAAAAGAGGAATGTGATGAAATTGAAGAACTGGACAGGAAGGGAAGATACGACTTACTGTACAACAGAGTGAAGACTATGACATGGCAACAAAACAGAGCAGGAAGTGCTACTATGGAAATTTTGAGTAAAGACGAAGAGGTAGTGTACGAAGATCGTGACGATGTCCTCCAGAGATGGGAAGAATATCTAAAAAAAGAGCTGTATGGCCCAAATAGCAAACCAGAAACTCTGGAACTTGAATCACACAACAGTGTAAGTGATGACGAGAAAGGACCAACCATCATAATGGAAGAAGTAAAGTCTGCCATAGCTGCAATGAAAAATGGCAAAGCGGTAGGTACTGATACGATACCGGGAGAAATTTTAAAATGCTTGAACCAAGATGGAATAAGAGAAATATTGAGATTATGTAATAAAATATATGATAGTGGTGAATGGCCTGAGGACTTTCTGACAACAGTAATGATTCCATTACCGAAAAAACAAGGAACCAAGAAATGCAGCGAGCACAGGACAATCAGCCTCGTTTCACATGCAGCCAAAGTGATGTTAAGAATAATTAATAAAAAAAAATGAAAAAGGAATGGAGGAGAATCTTGGCGAGGAGCAGTTTGACTTTAGACGGAGTACGGACACCAGAGATGCAATAGGGCTCCTACGAATCTTGGCAGAAAGGTTTATTGAAAAAGGAAGAGACCTGTATATGTGCTTCATCGATCTAAAAAAGGCATTTGAGTATGTGGTTTGGGACAAGCTGGCGACTAGACAAGCTGGCGTCTATAATGAGGGAAAAGAGAGTTGACTTGTAAACTCATTACATCTTAATCAAAAAGTCTCAATTAAAGTGAGAGGAGAAAGTACAAACTGGATCGGACTAGGAAAAGGAGTAAGACAAGGATGCTGTCTATCACCTGGTGTTTTCAACCTCTACTTGGAAAATATGGTTGACCAATGCTCATTAGATGACAAAGGCGTAGAAATTGGAGGAAGAAGAGTAAGGTCTTTGGGGTTTGCTGATGACATGGTCCTTCTAGCCACAGGGGAAAAAGAACTACACGATATGGTGGACACCGTTGAAACAAACGGAAAAAATATGGAATGAAAATTAACACAAATAAAACAAAAGTATTGGCACTAGGAGGAAATAAGGAAACAAAAATTATGCAAAATTTTAAGTATCTTGGAAGCAAGATAGACACCGACTGGAAGTGAACCACAGAAATTAAAACAAGGATAGCAATGATAAAAGAGGCGTTTTATAAGAAAAGGAGAATTTTCTGCAGAGGAAGAAAGGCAGAGAACGGCTGGAGACTTTTGAGATCTGGACATGGCGGAGGATGGAAAGAATAAGGTGGATGGACAGAGTAAAAAATGAAGAGGTACTGAGAAGAGTGGGAGAGAAAAGATAGTTAATAGATGTAATAAAGAGAAGAAAAAGAAATTTGATTGGGCATATATTAAGAAAAAATGAGGGACTGATAAAAACAGCTTTAGAAGGTTATGTAGAAGGGAAAAGGAAGCGAGGAAGGAAGAGATTCCAGACAGTGGATGACATGATGGACGGTACAACATACAGCAGCCTTAAGAAGGAAGCAATGGATCGCAGAAAATGAAGAGGCAAAGGACCTGCTAATGTACCAAATAACTGATGATGATGATGATGATTGGGCTATTGCGCAGCCAGAGTAGTGGGATACTTCGTTAATATTAATAATTTAAACGTTCCCGTGATGGTAATGTGAAAAAAACGACTTTTGTAAATGTTCGATTAATTATGTTCACAATTCGATTTAATCTTAACCAGTAGAAACACAGTGGTTTCGTAGTCAGAAGACCAGACAAATACGACGATCTAATTGCTTATTTTATGCTGTTAAAGTTCACAAAATTGTTAAGTTAAATTACACAAACGTCAATTTTACAACTTATAAGTGCCCGACTAGGCCGGTGGCCCAGTAATGCCAGTCAGTGAAGACCAAAAAGAGTCGAATGTGGGAAATACTGGCGCAGTCGCAAATACTTGCACAGTCGTAGAAGGAAGTGCCATGAACAATGTATTAGAAATCCTGACCGGTGAGGGCCGAGTGGGGAAGGGGGGATGCGTTTTTCATGAATAACTCGAAAACTACGGCCTTAGTACCAACTTGTCTGCATTAAATTTCCTAGAAAAACGTCTTATTTGCCGCGCGGGATTAGCCGAGCGGTCTAAGGCGCTGCAGTCGTGGACAGTGCGGCTGGTCCTGGCGGAGGTTCGAGTCCTCCCTCGGGCATGGGTGTGTGTGTTTGTACTTAGGATAATTTAGGTTAAGTAGTGTGTAAGCTTAGGAACTGATGACTTTAGCAGTTAAGTTCCATAAGATTTCACACACATTTTGAACGTCTTATTTTCTCTGTAGGACTAATTGTTTGTGTGGGAGAATACGAAAATCTCGCACGTCGTTTATGAATGCCAAATGTAACACTGCAGGTAGCATAAGATGACAGCGGTAGGGGCAGCTGATATCAGCCTGGCTATACAAATGAAACGTGCGCGCGGCCGGGGTCGGCAGCCAGGTCGGTCGGCTGGTCAAGTTCTTCTTTATTAGTTCACCACTTTTAGCTGCTTGTGCGTCACTGACGTGGGACTGAAATGATGAAGACAATACCCAGACCCCGAGGGAGAAAATCTCCGGTGCGGCCGGAAATCGAACCCGGGCCCCTCCCATGGCACTCTGCAGCTCTCGCCACTCGACTATATATGAATTAGAGAAAGAGAGAGATCAGACGTCTAGGGGTGATAGATCTCGTCCTAGGGAATAACTTTTGTCTGAGGCAAAGGAGGCTTTTACTATTGGTTATGCCTCCGACAGGCGACAGCGCTTAGACACTGCGGCGAGCGAGTTCCGGTTTCTCTTATTTTATGGTCGTTTCTCCTTTTGTAGGTGGGAGTCATCAAAATATACTCGCATTCGGAGGAAAAAGTTGCTGGTTGAAATTTCGTGGAAA
This sequence comes from Schistocerca piceifrons, assembly GCF_021461385.2. Taxonomy (NCBI): domain Eukaryota; kingdom Metazoa; phylum Arthropoda; class Insecta; order Orthoptera; family Acrididae; genus Schistocerca; species Schistocerca piceifrons. Next base: position 28,849,557 of record NC_060146.1, on the reverse strand, counting down.
GATCTTGCTACAACGAAAAACGCCTTTGTGTTAATGATAGCCACCTCAACTTGCATATCACATCCGCCACGATCTCTTCAGAATTTCGTAATACTACAAAACGAACTGCCCTTCGTTGGGCTGTTTCGACGTCCTCAGTCAGTCCAATCTGGAAAGGATCCCGCACCGCGCAGCAATACTCCACAAGAGGACGGACAAGCGTAGTGTAGGCAGTCTCTTTAACACAGTAACTAAAGTTGCGATAGCGTACTTTTCAGAAGAGTCGATCAATCCTCTTCCTACTAGGTATATTTCACGAAAAGACACGAACGCAAAATGAGAGATTTCAGCTTCCGTGGAGGCTCGTTCTTTCCGTGAACCACTCGCGACTGGAAAGGGAACTTAAGTGACAGTGGAATACACGGTACCGTAAGGTAGCTTGTTCAGTATAGACGTAAATGTACAGGGTCATTCCGTGATAGTGTTACAAACCTTGAGGGATGAGGGAGCAGGTAACTGTATCAATTTGAGGTAAAGGACCCTGGTACGGAAACAACCGAGTCGAAAGTTATAAGCGAAAATTCTTCTGATGCCTCTGACAGTGGACTTCCTCCACTGCGCGCGCCTTGCTTTACATATTTTGAGAGGTGGCTGTGAAGTAAACATGGGCTATAAAATGCATGCTTTAAGAGCTGTGAGGACTTGTTTAGTAGGAGAGATGTGAATCACACTAGGAAGGTGAACAAGCGGTCGTATCTCCAGTGATTTCCAATCTTTCTTTGACCATTACGCCTGAGTGCAATCAGACATTCTTTTGGAACAATTTTATTTTTGAAATGATGAAAGATGAGTGATAATTAGTTTCTGTGTGTGTGTGTGTGTGTGTGTGTGTGTGTGTGTGTGTGTGTGTGTATTAGAAGGAGTGACAAAGTAATCCGTGGTGCACCGCAAGTGCTACCCACAACTCCTTCTCAGGAAAGAAAACTGACTATCGACAGATGAGGGTAGGCACTTGTTACAAAACATACTTCCCCTGCATTACTCCTCTCCATTGCTGCACTTGCTTGACCCGCACATGGCACCCCATTTAAAATGAACCAAGTTGGTATGTGTTCCCTGTATCACTTCATGCTGCACTCCTGGCAAAAACTGGAGGACTTCAGGTTGCTAATGCGTTTGTATCCAACCACTTAATAACAGAACTATGTACAGTACTTTAGTAGTCAAGTTTTAGACAACACAATTGTGTGGAGATAACAGCGATTGATTTACTTATAATCAATTAGTCAAAATGACAGTCATAATCGCATTATTTATTTTGCCGCCAACCGGTTTCAACCCGCGATGGCGTCATCTTCAGGACAATTGTGCACAGGCAGTGTGATGACTCCCAACGAGCGACCAAATGGTGTAAATTGCAAAATAAATAATGCGATTGTGACTGTCATTTTCAATACACTACTGACCACCAAAATTGCTACACCAAGAAGAAGTGCAGATGATAAACGGGTATCACTGGACAAAAACATTATACTAGAACTGGCATGTGATTACATTTTCACGCAATTTGGGTGCATAGAACCTGAGAAATCAGTACCCATAAAAACTTGGCCGTAATAACGGCCTTGATACGCCTCGTATTGAGTCAAACAGAGCTTGGATGGCGTGTACAGGCACAGCTGCCCATACAGCTTCAGCACGATACCACAGTTCATCAAGAGTTGTGACTGGCGTAACTGGGGTAACCGCAGCCATGGTCTCCGAGCTGATAGTCCATGCTGCTGCAAACATCGTCGAACTGTTCGTGCAGATGGTTGTTGTCTTGCAAACGTCTCCATCTGTTGACTCAGGGATCGAGACATGGCTGCACGATCCGTTACAGCCATGTGGATAAGATGCCTGACATCTCGACTGCTAGTGATACGAGGCCGCTGGGATCCAGCACGGCGTTCCATATTACCCTCCTGAACCCACCGATTCCATATTCTGCTAACAGTCAGTGGATATCGAACAACGCGAGCAGCAATGTCGCGATACGATTAACCGCAATCGCGATAGGCTACAATCCGACCTTTATCAAAGTCGGAAACGTGATGGTACGCATTTCTCCTCCTTACACGAGTCATAACAACAACGCTTCACCAGGCAACGCTGGTCAACTGCTGTTTGTGTGTGAGAAATCGGTTGGAAACTTTCCTCATTGTATGTGTCGCCAATGGCGCCAACCTTGTGTGAATGCCCTGAAAAGCTAATCATTTGCATATCACAGCATCTTCTTCCTGTCGGTTAAATTTCGCGTCTGTAGCACGTCATCTTCGTGGTGTAGCAATTTTAATGGCCAGTAGTGTAATTGACTACTACCTGCTTCTCGTGCTGACAAATAATTCATTCATCTGTCTCGAAGGGAGCAATGAAGCAATTTCTGGACTGCTGCAGGTACTATTTACAACTTGGAGAAGACGTACTATCTAGAAGTTGGAGAAGACATTTTCTTGTGATATTTAGCATCTGTTATGTGTATGTTTCACTTTTATCATGAACAATGTACAGACCAAAGAACAATATACCTATGTAGTGGGTGAACTACGTGAAGAACCTATAACCTCAATCACACTAATGCTACTAATTCAGAAAATTGTGATAATAGTAATGATTTTTTGAAAATAATTTAGTTTCGTGATTGAAACCGAATCTAATCGTTTAGATTTTACCTCTCAGAAAACTGGATTTTGCCCCTCGCGGGGTAATTACCCCCAGGTTGCGAACTACTGTCTTAAGCTATGCGCTTTAGATCCCACGTTTACTGGACATTTCTTCTCATTTTGTTGTTCCATACTACCTCCTGCCAAAACATGGAAAGCAAAGAGCTTGCAGTAGAAGAGGTTCGCTGGCAGAGGTATCAGAGAGATTTTCACTTATAACTTCCGACTCAGTCTTTTTGATCAAATTGATACATTTGCTCCTCTGCATCACTCGTAAAGGTTTTTTAACAACGTCGCGGAATCACCTTGTATATTTACTGACCATTCTGTTCAAGAAAGAAAGACTGTCCTTGGTTCACCTTCCCCAGGGAATTTTCTTTCCGATAATTGCAGTTTGTGTTGTTCGTAATCGTATTCCTTATCGTCTTAAGTTTCGAAGCCCTCTGTCAGAATCCTGTTCCGGCACAAAGCTTTTTTTAATCTCAGTGCGCTAAAGCATGAGAGTCTCATTCTCGATTTTGAAGAAAGCAGTCAGATAGCTTCCCCTCTATCTCTTGTCTCCGTCTCGACAAGTGTTGTTAGTCGGAGAAGTGTGTATCTGCAGCGTAGAACGTAAATCGCGTACCGTGCAGTAATTTCCGCACACCTGTTGCTGTGGTTATTGCTGCAGTGGGCCCCCCGCTGAACGTTTCCGCTCTGCGTTTCTTTTCTTTTCCTCCTTTTTATCTAGCAGCCGAGCCCACAGCGGGTGTACCCCTGCGCCCGCTGTGCTGTCAGATAGTGGGAGCGGGGAGGCGGCGGGGAGGCGGGAGATAGGAGCAAAACAGTGGAGCTGTAAATTCACTTAGCGGCGGGGCGGTCGGCCTTGGCTGTAATGGCCCGGACGGGACGCGGCAGGAAGCTATTCGCCGTGCCTCTGCTTCTGCCCGCGCCGCTTCTTTTTCCTCTCTCCCCCGCCGCTAATGGACGCCTTGTGATGGACAGGCCGCTGTTTACTCGACGCGCCGCTCCAGAGCACTTGTGTGGGTAGTCAGGAGCGGAAGAACAGAGGAGACGGCAACGAAGTGCACCATCGCTGAAAGCCCCTGGTAACTATCAAACTTGTTTGTCAAATCCGCAGTTTCCAACCCAGGGTTCAAATGGCTCCAAGTACTATGGGACTTAACATCTGAGGTCATCACTCCCGTAGACTTACAACTACTTAAACCTAACTAACCTAAGGACATCACACACATCCATGCCCGAGGTAGGATTCGAACCTGGGACCGTAGCAGTCGCGTGGTTCCGGACTGTAGCGCCTAGAACCGCTCGGCCAACGCGGCCGGCTCCAACCCAGGGGTTTGTTAGTAAAGCACGAGGCGAATCAACGAAATCTCACAAACGTAACCTCATTTTGAAGCAGCTGTCACACTGTACGTTCTTGTCGCGAAGTATTTATACACTAGCTGGAACGCTACCAATGTACACAAAAGATTTCTTGCATTCACTTTAACATTATAACATGAAGAAAAGAAAAGAAGACGATGGTCCAACTTATTCCAGTCACATTAATGTGACCACCTGTCAAAAGCCGGAACAACAACCTTTCGCAGGTCAAGACAGGCGGGAAGGCAGTCAAGGAGGTTGGGATCTGGAAGGGACCGACAGGGGTGTCGAGCCATGCTGACTGCGCTGCCGTGACAAGCTGTGCTAGGTTTCCCGTGGCGCGAACAGCCCGATCTAGGTGGTCCAACAGGTTATCGACTGGTTTTAAAATAGGAGTAGTTTGGTGGCCAGAGGACTACGTAATCTCGTCCTGGTGCTCTTTGAACTGCGCACGTACACTGTGTGACACGATGTATTGTCCTGCTGGTAGATGTCGTTGTTGTTGTTGTTGTTGTTGTGGCCTTCAGTACAGAGACTGGTTTGATGCAGCTCTCCATGCTACTCTATCCCTGCAAGCTTCTTCATCTCCCAGTACGTACTGCAACCTACATCCTTCTGAATCTGCTTAGTGTATTCATCTCTTGGTCTCCCTCTACGATTTTTACCCTCCACGCTGCCCTCCAATACTAAATTGGTGATCCCTTGATGCCTCAAAACATGCCCTACCAACCGATCCCTTCTTCCAGTCAAGTTGTGCCACAAATCTCTCTTCTCCCCAATCCTATTCAATACCTCCTCATTAGTTACGTGATCTACCCACCTTATCTTCAGCATTCTTCTGTAGCACCACATTTCGAAAGCATTTATTCTCTTCTTGTCCAAACTATTTATCGTCCATGCTTCATTTCCATACATGGCTACATTCTACACAAATACTTTCAGAAACGACTTCCTGACCCTTAAATCAATACTCGATGTTAACAAATTTCTCTTCTTGAGAAACGCATTCCTTGCCATTACCAGTCTACATTTTATATCCTCTCTACTTCGACCATCATCAGTTATTTAGCTCCCCAAATAGCAAACTCGTTTACTTTACTTTAAGCGTCTCATTTCCTAACCTAATTCCCGCAGCATCACCCAATTTAATTCGACTATATTCCATTATCCTCGTTTTGCTTTTGTTGATGTTCATCTTATATCTTCCTTTCAAGACACTATCTATTCCATTCAGCTGCTGTTCCAGGTCCTTTGCTGTCTCTGACAGAATTACGATGTCATCGGCGAACCTCAAAGTTTTTTTTTTCTTCTCCATGGATTTTAATTCCAAGTCTGAATTTTTGTTTTGTCTCCTTAACTGCTTGCTCAATAACAGATTGAATAACATCGGGGATAGGCTACAACCCTGTCTCACTCAGTTCCCAGCCACTGCTTCCCTTTGATGCCCCTCGACTCTTATAACTGCCATTTGGTTTCTGTGCAAATTGAAAATAGCCTTTCGCTCCCTGTATTTGACCACTGCAACCTTCAGAATTTGAAAGAGAGTATTTCAGTCAACATTGTCAAAAGCTAGAAACGTAGGTTTGGCTTTCCTTAATATATCTTCTAAGATAAGTCGAAGGCCATAATGAAATTTTCACTTTACAGTGGAGTGTGCGATGATATGAAACTTCCTGACAGATTAAAACTGTGTGCCGGACCGAGACTCGAACTCGAAAAGTTTGGCTTTCGCGGACTACTGCTCTACCAACTTTTTTATCATACTAATTTATTTATTTATTTATTTCACGTATATTTGTTGAGATCACATAGGACGCCCTCCAGGCGAAAAACAATTATGTGTAATGACCATCAGTAACAAACAAAATAAAAAGGAAATTATAGAAAATAAAGAAGACGGCCTCGTGACAGAACAGACAAAATCGCATCAGCGTCCCACCAACTTGTGAGTAGACGCAGTCAGGCATGTTCCAAGCACGTCTTCACGGAACCGCGCGACTGCTACGGTCGCAGGTTCGAATCCTGCCTCGGGCATGGATGTTTGTGATGTCCTTAGGTTAGTTAGGTTTAAGTAGTTCTAAGTTCTAGGGGACTGATGACCACAGATGTTAAGTGCCATAGTGCTCAGAGCCATTTGAACGTCTTCGCGAAGAACATTGCATTTTGCCGCTACATTGGATCGAGTTCTGGTATTACACATTCTCACTGAAATGACCTTCTCATACCTGGGACACCCCAGCCGCAGGGGGGATCGAAGAAGGCGCTACCCAAAATGTTGGCACGGTACTGACGGTATCGCGGCTTGGCACGAGAAAAGTAAACCGATCATGCAGGAACGTCGAAAAATCAAGAACAGTCTTATCAGCTTCATGGAACAAGTACGAGATCGAGAGGCCTTTTATCCAGATCACAGCATTGTTCTACGTGGGAAGTGTGTCTCACCTGGGAACAGAAGAGATTGCGGTGTAATGGCATGGGGCGCCGTACTTAGAAGAAAGGCAAGCATCTTGTGAGTCACCTACCAGACCCCTGCAAATGATCCACACATCAGTTAATGTTCGTCCGTATCAAGCGTGTGGCAACGAGGACACAGCGGCGAATCTGTCGTTTTTATGGCATGTAGACGAAGTGTGCCCGCTCGAGTACGACGTCCACAAGTGACAGCTGCCACCCGCGCACCTCAGTAGAAAACCCTGGGACACCGGTATGCGAGGACTCACATGGCACTGTAATGCGTGACAGCCAACAGGTGGCGGGTGACTGCAAAGGTCTCAAGGCACGGAATAAGATCACGGGTACCGCGTGTACCAAAACATGTGTAGCATACCGGACGTCGATGCTCGTGCTCCCCTAATTCTTCTGAACAGTGTATGGGCTTCCGTTCCAGCGAGTAGTTTTTATGTGTTCCGCCCGCTGCTGCCATCCTAATGGACGTCTTCCGACGGACAGTACGCTGTATGCTCGAGGCGTCACGCTGGTACACCTCTGCTCAGCAAGTACAGAATAAGATTTAAGTCCACGTGACGCGAACAGTGTGAGTGCGGTCTGTGTTTGGTGGTAGTGGTGCAGCTACGCGGGAAGGAAGCTGGGGGCTCAACAAAGATACATTTTCGGTCCAGTCCGTATGACGACGCTGCTGGTTCGTTTACGCGAGCTCCAGAGTCTGCTTTCCCGGAATGCACGGACAGGCCGTTGTGTACGGACATCAGTCGTCAGTTTAGAGCAGCTTGGCGAGAAAGAAAAAGTGAGAATGAGGAACGGGGCTCATAATTACGTGTGGCGAATCGATCAGAGTCCGTCGGTGGTCTGACTCTGCGCTGGCTACTTCGACAGTGGCACGCACAGCGGCACGGTCTGCCCTCTGCCCTCGCGGGTGGTCGGCTGTTCGCCTGTCATTCATCTCCCGTCTTCCTCTGAAGCGGGCCTACCGCCATGCTGGAACCAAGCCAACTGCTATTGTCTCGAAGCGTGGGTAGGCATGCTGAGGAAGTGTGAAGAAACAGCGAAACCTTCCACTGACTGTGGCGTCGTGTCATCGAGAGTGGGGGCTTGCAAGATGGAAACTGTAACATTCGTACATTATGCGGCTAACATAACTGGGCCGACTTTTTCGTCTTCCCGAACGTGACGCTCAAGTGCCGGATTCAGAAAAACAAAGGTGTAGCTCCAGGCAATTGTTTTACAATTTATTCACGAAATGCTATACTTTGTTGCTTCGCTCTCGTAAAATCCTTCTAATTATCTGACTATAACGGAATATGCAAAAGAATCAGTGTTATATACGCAGTCGAAAGGAACATTAACTAAACAATGCTTTTCTTTGTGCTTTCAGGTAAGCGACATCAACCGCTGACCGTCTCCTATTGTCGCAAGCTGCTCGTTCTAAGCTAATGGTAAGCTCTGCCTCCAATTTTATTCTTGTTTTCTCTCTGTCTTCATCCTCCTACATAAACGTTATTAATATCTGTAGAAAAATCTCGCCTTCTGGAATCAAAAGTCTGCTAAACTGGAAGCAGTGGCTGGAAACCACTGTTCTGTCTGTATCTAGCCACTGTGTGAGAAGTGCATCCGTTTTGTTTTGTGATGCCGTTCCCAAGACCTTTTCCCACATCTAGCGTAAGACTTACGATCAGTATCCATACCACAGACATTCACCCCATATTGAACTGGCACGTTCCAAATCCATATTTCGATATCCTGCATTGTTCAGCAATTACTGAATATCCGTATACGTCAGTCCGTCCGTCCCTCCCTTTCTCCCTCGAATTGAAGAAAACATACATCCAATCAGAGATTACCTTAGGTTTTTTTTTATATTTTCGATTTAGAAACAGCCAAAGCTACTAGATTCATTTTTTATTTAATCGATGTCTAATTTCGTGTTACCTAAACCAGTTTTCAAATCATCCTGCGTGACAGAAAGTCAAAATTACAAGTTATCGAATAAAATTTTAGAAAAATTACTGTGTGTGCGTGTAACGAGATACAGAACGTATCGTCGAAGATACATGTACGAAATAGATGAAACAGTATTCTACGAAATACCATTAAATCGTGTCATTATTGTACATATACGTATAACAAACTCAACTTAAACCATGAATGATCAGAGAAAAAACATATAACTGCTTCGCTACTACAAGGATATGTCAGATAGGAGCCACCCTTTCAGGATGTAGGGAATGTCTTTATTACAACTTCCAACCATCAAGAATAAAACAATAAATACAATAAAAGTGCAAGTCAACTGCCATACATAAACACTTCAAGTTTTTTTAAATTTTTATTTCGAAACATTAGCAGCGCCAGATACGGTGTATACAAACAAAAGTACTCATCGTTCATTCTGGACCATAAAATAGTTTGGAAAGCAGCCTCATCAGAACGACACTGATATCTTATTTCGAACTGCTACGATAGTATAGATGCATACCTATTGGTCTTCCTTAGATTCTATACACCAGTTTTTCGAATATTTCAATGAGACTTCTGAAATAGAGCAACGTGTGAACGTCTGATGTAAATTCTTGCTGGAGTTATTTGTGTGTAGTGTAGGCTCGCATGGAGGCGCAACGGTTCAGGCAAGAGGAGAGCAGACGCTTTTCAAATGTGGTGCTACAGAAGAGTGCTGGAAATCGAGTGGCTATGTGAGGGGGAGGACGAGGGAGGAGAGGAACTTGACTAGCAGAACGGATCGAATGACGGCACGTATCCTGAGACATTACGGAGATGTCGATTTGGTGTTGGAGGTAAGAACCATCATCATCTGGTTATCTGTGTCGTGGCAGGTGAAGACTTTTTCATTCTTCCTAGTGCTTTGCTTTCTTCCAAATTCTTTGGTACCCTCCGTGCGGTCTACTGACGCTGTCTAGCACCTAGTGTCTTCTTCTGCCCTTCACTGTCTTCCCTGGAATAAAACGTTCAGTTGCCTCTACTAGAAGGCAGTCCGCCCTATCTAGTTTAGCTCCCTGTTCATCTCTGTCAGCAACGTCCGCCGATCTTATCCAGCTCTTCTCAGCACCTCCTCACTCCAACTGATCTTGTATGTTCTGCACGATGTCCGTATTTCACAAGCTTCCATTGCCCTCTCGTACTGCTTTGTTATTGTCCACCGGCCGGGGTGGCCGAGCGGTTCTAAGCGCTACAGTCTGGAACCAAAAAAATGGCTCTGAGCACTATGGGACTCAACTGCTGTGGTCATAAGTCCCCTAGAACTTAGAACTACTTAAACCTAACTAACCTAAGGACATCACACACATCCATGCCCGAGGCAGGATTCGAACCTGCGACCGCAGCGGTCGTGTGGTTCCAGACTGTAGTGCCTTTAACCGCTCGGCCACTCTGGCCGGCCAGTCTGGAACCGAGCGACCGCTACGGTCGCAGGTTCGAATCCTGCCTCGGGCATGGATGTGTGTGACGTCCTTAGGTTAGTTAGGTTTAAGTAGTTCTAAGTCCTATGGGACTGACGACCTTAGAAGTTAAGTCCCATAGTGCTCAGAGCCATTTGAACCATTTGTTAATGGGGAAGGGAAAAATCGGGGGGGGGGGGGGGGGAGTACAGAGGAAGGCCAAGGGTTGTGCACAGAGTAAATGGATGTCGGTTGCAGTAGTTATGCGAGAGACTAGATGAGTAGAGTTGCGCATTGCAGATTAGCGCGGGAAGCTGCATCACACCAATGTCCGGAAGACAACAACAACAACAACAAAACAGGTATCTGACGATCGTTCAGCACTAAGGCAGAAATTGATGTAAAGAAAAGTTTGCTGTGCTGGTCACGGATTATGTATCCATATCACAGATATGGATCACCGACTGCAAAACTTAACCTGTTGTGTAATCTCCCCCCACCCCCTCTCACTCTCTGTCTCTCTCTCTCTCTCTCTCTCTCTCTCTCTCTCTCTCTCTCTCTCGCAGACACACACACACACACACACACACACACACACACACACACACACTGCTGGAACAACCGACAATTGCCACAGAATACCGGACCAGTGAAAGTAAAAGGAAATGTAGAGAGTGGGACCCGTTATTTATAGCGAAGCCTGTGCACGAACACTCTATGTGCATTCAACAGTTGATGCAGTACGCTGTCTGACAAAGACTTTTGTGGAGCCGATCCGTGTGGTACGGCAACATATCGGCAAGACATCTTCTGAGCGTTTACTATAGCGGACGAGCATCTGGGCGGCTCGAAGCCCGTCAATGTGTCACTTCTCTGGCAACTTGTGTCGAAAAGTGTCATCTCGCGATTTTTTAAGACCGATCAAGGTGGATATGCTACGCTCTACGCGAAAGCACGTGGTGGTAGGTGGACCACCTGACCGCAAGAGTGGCGAAAAGGAAGAGACAGACGTGTGACTCCCAGGCAGATCGATGCAGCCGCTACCGGTGGACATGTCTCTGGCAGAAGGATTTCACTTCAGTTCGATCAGGCCGGGTTGCCTGCTGTCCACTTCAGCCGGGAGTTGGTCGGTGTAGGGAGCGTGTCGGTAGCGTCAGCAACGGAGTCACGTTCTCCGACGAATCCCGGTTCACTGTGGCAGCAGATTCTGGCCACCAGTTACTGTGCAGAAAGACAGCGAGGGGGGACACAGAATGTTCATCAACATCGCCGGTATAGCCTAGGTGTTATGGTGTGGGCAAGCATTATGCACAATGCCCGAACACTGCTGCATACCTTTGGACGAAGCTCGGTTACAGCACAGTCATACTGCAGGGAGATTACATGCATCTGCTGAGCGCTGGGTTGTGTCCGACTGGCTGTTTATCAGCGACAGCGGCCATCCTCACAGGACTGCTGGGCACACTGCAAAGTGAAGGTATTTGAGGTGCGGAGTGGCCTGCGTGTTATCCACACCTGAACCCTGCAGCTGGCGCCTGCCTGGGATGCTCCGGGCAGACCTCTTCCTCAACAGACATCTCTCTCCCTTACCCGTGCTATAACTCGTAACCGCCACGACAGACAAGTGGGACAATATCTCCCAAGGACTTCTTAACAGTTTAGTAGCCAGCATGAATAACTCGTTAGTGACCTAGGACGGCAAATTCCTCACTGAGAGTTCGATATCGACCTTATGTTGGGAGTCTGACCTGTGTCAAACATGAACGTTATTTATGTCCGTTATCCCACTTTCCCCTGTGGTGAAATCTGTACCATTTTTCGTTATAAATATGCCGCTCCACCTCTGTTACGAGTGTACTGTGTTTCATGTCATCCGTCGTTGTCGAGCAGTGTATGCAGTCTTATAAATGTGTCAAACAAAGTAGTTGTCGTAGAGCCAGAGGACGGCGGACGGAAATAGCTGGAGCGACTACGCGTGTGGTCCCGTGGCGAATATTAACGCCGCCATTGTCTACCACCCGTCTGTCAGCGAAGGAGGACGCACGTGGGGGAAAACAAATGAAGCACCGTAAACAAGCTCCGCAAATATTCTGGCATTTCAGAAATGGGCGCCATGGAACGCTGCCTGTGTTACTTAAGCGACCTGAGCACCTAATTATGTTATTTGTGGTCACTTCCGTATCAACTTTCGTGGTGTGCGGCGACTGGCGGTTGACACTGAACGTAAAAGAAAGTGGCGTATACGAAGAGATATGCCGCTGATCTACTGCATTATTGGCGGTAAATCACCGTAAAACGCCTGTGAAAGTTACCCTAGCAGCGACCTTATGAGCAATGACTTCGTGAAACAAATAGCAGAAAAAGCAGATATCGGAGTCAGTTTGATAGGAAGGATCTTACGGACACTTAATTCATCCACAAAGGAAGTGGCCCACGAAACACGTGTTCGTCCGACTCCTCGAGTACTGCTCGCCAGTGTGGCACCGTCGGCGCGTTGGATTAATGAAAGCGAGAGAGAGGGCCAAGCGACGACGGCCGGCGCGGTCCGTAAACAGCAGGGCGTCACGGAGGTGTGACGTGTCGCGACAAGATGATTCGGGCAACGCATTACTGCCTCCTTCAAGCGTCTCGCGAAGTGACAAGAGCGACAACTATCAGAGAAATACGAGAGATCACAGTCAGGTTTGTCAACAGTCGCACTTGCTATATATCTTCATATCATATCTTCTGTGAATGGCATTGTGGAGGGAGTAGTTGAGGAGGTGGCGGGAGAGGGGGGGGGGGGGGGGGGGGGCGCGAAGATAGTGGCATCAAAAGTACCTTCTGCCACACACCGTAAGTAGTTGGCGGTGAACACATGAGGATGTAGATGTTGCCGTAGGTGTTGGTCTATTCCCCTTAGTTGTTCTTTGCCGACGAAAAAGGGGAGAAGAGCGGTCACACTCACACGAAAAGGGGATTCTGAAAAGGCAACCACACTGCAAGTTCATACGTATTGCAAGATGGTTGGTTCAAATGGCTCTGAGCACTATGCGACTTAACGTCTGAGGTCATCAGTCGCCTAGAACTTAGAACTAATTAAACCTAACTAACCTAAGGACATCACACACATCCATGCCCGAGGTAGGATTGAAACCTGCGACCGTAGCGGTCGCTCGGCTCCAGACTGTAGCGCCTAGAACCGCACGGCCACTCCAGCCGGCTGTATTGTAAGAATGGACGTATATATATATATATATATATATATATATATATTAGTGGTCAGAAAATATGTCAAATGCTTGTAGGGATGTTACAGGGCAGTTTGTACTAAGGCATAAATGTTAAGAAAGAAATTCGTTACGTTGCTCCGTTTCCGAGTTATTTAGCGTAGAATTTAGCCAATCGGGGCGTCGCGCGCTCGCATTCAGGCGGCCTGCCAGGGGCGGTGTTGCCCAACGAGTGCTTTGACTCGTTAGCTGAAACTTGAATTTACACGCGCGACGATCTGATTGGCTATAACTCGGAAACGGCGCAACGTAGCGAATTTTTTTCGTAACGTTCGTATCTCAGTGCAACCCTCCCTGCAACATGCTTACAAGCGTTTCAGACATTTTCTGACCACACACATATATATATATATATATATATATATATATATATATATATATATATATATATAGGGTGAGTCAGGAAGAAAGGTACATGGTTCGAAGGGTGAAAGTATTAGCGATTCAGAACAAAAAACTTCATATGAACATATCTACTATTCCAAATGGTTTCCTAGATAGAACACGTTTAATGTACACTGTTGTTTATTTTGGGTATTACTCTAATATTTTCATTCTTTACAGCGTACCACAGTAGTGTAGAGGAAGTTGGGATGAACAATTTAATACAGGGCACTTGCGTCTATCAACTCGTCAAACTACCTCTATTTGGCCTACATAAATTGCCTACGCTACAGCACTTGCGCGTCGCGCGAGATTGTCAACATTCTCGCGCTCTCTTCGCGCAATCTGTTACCCCTAGAGAAAAAATGATCACCATATTTCTATAGGGAACTTGATGTTGTTTAATTTTGTACTGCCGCCCGTTTTCGCTGGAGGATGCGCTCTTCCAGTTATTCGAGGAAAACGTAGAAAACTGATATTAAATGCGTTGCATTTCGGAAACTATTCGGAATAGGACATTTGTCCGTGTGAAGTTCTTTGTGCAAAATTACTAATACTATCACCTGTCAGAGCATGTACCTTTCCTCCTGACTCACCCTGTATATATGTACGTATAGCCCACATCTCCTCCTAAACTAATGGGCCGATTTCAGCCACAATTGGTACACACATCACTCACAATCCTGAAAGAATCGCTGTGGGGGGTAAGAACCACCTACCTATCAAATGCATGGGTGTAGTAAGGGCGAAGACAAGTGTAGCCCATGACGTGCGAATTCGCAGACGTTATTCAGACAGTATTTGAGAAAGAGAGCACTTGGTGACCTACAGCACGTTTTACGCGTAACTTCAAACCTCCACAAAACTTTTTCTTGCTGACAACCCCTACAAGGTAATGAGAATAAGATTTTCGCTTACTACATTTTCGCTGTTCGTGCCGTAAAACTGCCCCATCAGGCATGGCGTTTTAATTTTTATTCGCGACACATTTTACAGATTGTAATCGCATATACTGTTGAATTTACCTACAAAACTGTAACACCATACGACATGGGACTTCAGAATTTAAATTTTTTTACTGACCTCGACTTTAAGAAACGCCACATAGTACAGGAGGATCAAAGCTAATTCTGTGTTATGTTTCTGATTTTCACCTGAATGGTACACTGTAAGAAAATTTTGAACAGTGTTTAGGAGAGGAAGATGGTAATTGAATCCATACATGCCTACATGTTATAAATATTTATGTATGCATGTATGTTTATGTATGTGTGTTTGTATGCATCTTCCACTTCTCCTCCTAAATCATTGGACCAGTCTCACCCAGACTTGGGAACATATCAGTTTCTGGAAAGAGACGATTTCGGGTTAAGAACCACCTACCTGTCAAAGGGGTGGGGGTGGTGTGGAAAAGAAACGTAGATCACTAGACGCAAGTAGACACAATATATTCATCTCGTATTTGAGAACGAGACTACTTACTGACTTACGACAAGCCTTTATGCAACTCAGACAACCCCAGAAAATAATGAGTGGAAAAAAGTATGTCGCATATTATATTTTCGCTGTTCTTGCAGTAAAACTGCCGCATCAGGGATACCGTTTTAATTTATTATTTCCTTACTGCGAACTGTATTCGCAATTCATTTTTTAGACAGCATTCCCACTGAACGTACCAGCAAAATTATGACTTTGTTCAGCAGATATATGACTTCATTAAAACTGAAACGCGTGCAAAACTACTACATCATGCACTGACTGCTTCATTACAACTTACTCTGTTCGCATCACTCTGTTCACAGACGGTATCCACATGTACTGCTGGATGTACCTGCAAAATTATATCACTATACGACGTACAATTCAGGAGATACGATGTCACAAACATTTAGCTGCGTGAAAACGGAACTGCATGGCGAAATTCGATACAGATACAGGTCAAATATACGTACAAATATCTTAAAATATGTTAAATATTTGTGTAATATCTGTGACACGTGCGTATGCGAGCAAAGTCACTGGTAAAAAGCTTCTTCTAAGCCCCCGGATCGAATTTAGCCAAGTTTGGCATACATATGACTTTCTATCTAAAAAAAATGCTATGGAGCTAAGAACCAGTACCTTCCTGTCGGGGGTGGAGGTAATACGCTGGAGGAAGAAGCGAGGAGGAGGAGATTGGGGAAATGGGGGAGGTGAGGGGAGGGAGAAATGGACAGAGATCGGTATGAGGACGTGGTGGGCAGAGAGATGAACAAAGAAAGGAAGGAGGAGGAGGAACAAGTAAACACTTGGGCTACGCCTGGTACTCAGGTAGTAAAAAATATCGGGTACTATTCCTATCTTCATAGCGTGTAAAGTTACAAGTAAGGGAATCGTGGCAGTTAACATTTGCTTTACATATGTATTAATTTTTGTTCTGCACGAAAAGGTTTTTGGGTGTTACCATATTTTAGTCAACGTACAATGTAAATCAGAAGATGTAACAGAAGACCTGATGTGGCACACGCGGAGAGGAGTGTTGTCTGTCATACGCCAACCTCAGTAAACACCCCCCCCCCCCCCACCCTCCCACGCGTGCTCTTACGCTAACGTGCCGTGACACCTGATTGCCAGAGATTACGCAGGCAGCACAGATGACGTCTGCCAGAATTTTGATGGCAGCGTGATTTGCAGTTTGGGCGGTGGGTACGTCGAGTTCTTTGCTGAGGCTTCTGTCTCTCTCTCTCTCTCTGAAGTGAGTGTGATTAGCGGCTCGCGGACCGCCAAGGCCGCTCTCCAGGGACTCTTACGTTTCTTCCCTGCACGTTACGACTGCCGAGGTCGCGGCAAAACACACCTGCCCTGTCAGAAGAGATTAAACAGCTCCCACAGGGTCGCCGCAGTCTGCGTGCTGCGAGAAGTCGTGGCTCGCCTAACAAACACCAGCTACATTTGCCGCTGCTAGACGAGAAACAATGCGGTTAATATAGCGTGGTCATTCGTAAGCTTGGCATTTTTTAGGCATTTAGCCTGTCACACCCGCCCCCCATTTCTTTCCAGGTATGCGACTGGCTTCGAAGATTTTGGTCAAATATTTGAGCGGAGCGAAAACAAAGACTCCGTATCAACGACACAGTGGGGATTTTGTCCGAATTTTCATAGCTAAGCGAATAGCTGGAAATGGGTCAACGCTGTTAACTACGATGGTTGACTGAAAAGTAATGCCTCCACCTTCGTAACTCTTCAACATTTGGCAGCATTGGTATGCGGCAGGCACTCGTTTGTTCCGTAGCCTCTTCTCCACAGCTCCAGTTGGCGGGAAGCCTCAGCATTGAACGGCTGTGTTGTTACAGTGCACAGTATGGAACCCTGCGCAGACGATCAGTCAATGCGATTTAAGCAACATGCAGCCCTCGAATTCTTGACAGTAGAACGTGTCACCCCAAAGGAGATCCGTCAGAGAATGAAAGCAGTTTATGGTGATTGTGTTGATGTGGGTACTGTGCGCACGTTCCCGGCAAATTTCAAGTCTGTGCGCTTTCATTTCAGGAGTCAGCATCTGGGGCACCCATGGTGCACAGATCTTCTCATAGCCAAGCAAAGCAATAATGTGACCCACACGTTCTTGTGAAAAGCCGATTGTGCTTGCAATCTGAGTGATACGACGATCTGCCAACACTTTGCTTGTGGAACTCGGTGGGCCGCGCGGGGTAGCCGTGCGGTCCGGGGTGCGTTGCCACGGTTCCCGCGGCTCCCCCCCTCAGAAGTTCGAGGCCTCCCTTGTGCACGGGTATGTGTGTTGTCCGTAGCCTAAGTTACTATTAGTTAGATTAAGTAGTGTGTAAGCCCAGGGACCGATGACCTCTGCAGTTTGGTCCCACAGCCCTTACCACAAATTTCCAAATTCGGTGGTTGCTGCCACAGGACGTCCAACTCTTTGTTTGTCACGCAGATGTTCCCGCCTCAATATCTTCAAAGTTAGTCACCCAAAGACGCACAGTACTCACATCAACACAATCACCATAAACTGCTTCATTCATTGATGAATCTCCTTTGGGGTGACACCTGCTGTCAAGCATTCAAGGACTGCACGTTGCTTAAATCGCATAGTCCCACCGTCTGTGCAGGGTTCCATACTGTGCACTGTAACAACACAACCGTTCAATGCTAAGGCTTCCCGACAACTGGAGCTGCAGAGAAGAGGCTACGGAACAAGCCAATACCTGCCGCATACCAATCCTGTCAACTGTTGAAGAGTTACGAAGGTGGAGGCATTACTTTTCAGTCGACCCTCGTGTATACAGGAGGTGACCTCGGGGACCCACGAGAAACACAGACTGCGGCACGAGAGTCGTCTTAGCCACGTATTACACTATCAAATGTCTTTGTCAAAGATATGATCAAATAATCGTCACATTTATTTGACAAAGATCTTTGACGTGGCGCTATAAAAGGGTATTACACTGTTTCCAGAATGAGAGTTTCACTCTGCAGCGGTATTACACTGTCATCATATTTGTCGTCAAAGTTCAAGATGGCTGACACCAACAACTTGTTATTAACCGCAGCAAAAAATGGCTCTCAGCACTATGGGACTTAACATCAGAGGTCATCAGTCCCTAGAACTTAGAACTACTTAAACCTAACTAACCTAAGGACATCACACACATCCATGCCCGAGGCATGGACCGTAGCGGTCGCGCAGTTCCAGACTATAGCGCCTAGAACCGCTCGGCCAACACGGCTGGCTAATCGCAGCAGTTGCATGTACCACAATTGCACTGTGTGAACATGTGGAAGAGAAGCGGGGAAAAGCCGTGGGTTTTACGACGAGACGATGAAAGCATTCAACAAAACCTGTTACGTGAGTTTGTAGTGGAGGACGACAAGTCGTACATAAATTACTTAAGGATGGATGAGCACACATTTCAGTGTGACCTCATATCACAAAAGACAAAACTCACTTAAGAGCTGCGTTATCTGCAGAAGACCGGCTCACTGTAACGCTCGGATTCCTTGCTACAGGAGACAGTTACTCTAGCTTACAGTACAGCACTCGAATACTGCAGTGCACATTAACGAAAACAATACCTCACACGTGTGCAGCTATTTATGAAGCAATAACCGACCAATGTCTGAAGGTAAATAAATGTTCAATACACTTTATGTGCATTAAGAACTATTTTTATTTTGTAAACAAATCAATTACATTTTGCGGCCGAAAACTACGAAATTATATATCCTCTTCTATACGACCTTGCTGCTAGGCAGCCTGGATATATCCAGAGGTGGACGGTTGTGGATGTCGAGGTGTCGCATGCAGCAGATCCCACGTGTCCATCAAATGCCGCTGCAGCCCATGAATAGTGCCCGTTACCAGCCACATTCTCCACCTCTCGCAGTCCAGCTGCGATTCGGGTGGCTAGGGCGCTGTGGCGGTCTTCTGGGGCTGATTTGGGGCCGTACCAGCCACAGCCTCCGACGCTCTGGTAGCCTCCAGCATTACGTCGGTTCGCCTCTCCTCCTCTTTGTGGGAGGCCGCTCTTGAGGCTGGGGCTGGGGCTCCCTGCATGCGACAGCAGGCTCTTCTTCAGACTGCATTTCTTGCAATAAAATTGAAATGAAAGCCATTAGTTACATACTTCCTCGCACATACATATTTCTTATTCACAGGTAGCCACAAGCAGAGAAGGGTGGGAGCAAATTGCAAAGGATTTCGAGGACAAGTGCTACTATTATAACACTATAGGAGCAATGGACGGAAAGCATATTCGTATTAAATGCCCACAAGATAGTGGATCTCACTTTTTGAAATATAAATCCATTAACAGTGTCATTTTATTTGCCACGGTAGCTGCTAAATACATATTTTTGTATGTTGATGTAGGAACTAATGGGCGCGTTGGTGATGCTGCAGTGTTTTCAAAAAGCAAACTACGGGAGTGTCTCATTGGCGGTTCTATTCTGAACATTCCTGAAGGCAGGAAGCTTGGGAACACAGACATTACAACTCCAATGGTTGTACTGGCAGATGACCCTTTTCCTCTGAGTTACAACATTATGAAGCCGTACCCGTTAAAAGGAATCACTGAGGAAGAAAAGGTTTCCAATTACAGACTGTCAGGAGGAAGAAGATTAGTCGAAAGCAGCTTTGGCATTCTTGCCAGTCGTTTCAGGATTTTCCTTACTACCATTAATCTGCCTCCAGAAAAAGTTACCACAATTACACTGGCTGGTTGCACACTGCACAACTAGTTAACTGAGAGAAGAAAACACTTGTTCACCCGTCAGGAAACGGTGTCTGCCGTAGTAGGTGACTGCACTTGTCTCGAGTCTCAAAGCTCTGAGGGCCTACAGCGAATGGAACCAAGAGCTTGCCAAGCCGGTTCTGGACGTCGACTACACGGGAGAGCAATCAGAGAATGCTTCAAGACATTTTACAACGGCGCTGGGAAAGTGCACTGGAAGATAATCATATTTCGTTATGTAAAATGTTAACAAATGTACATACCTCAAAGATTTCTTCGAGCGTTGGTGTAGCACGTCCACCGCCACTTTCCGTACTCTCGACATTGCTAACACGCCCGTCCGTCCGCCTCTGTGGCCTGGTCGGGGAACCTGAGCATGTGGAACCACTGCACTTGCGGAGTATAAACCGCCTGTGCACTGGCTCCACTTTTGCTTTTAAGCATCTGCAATAATAGTAACGAAAATAATGTAAACTACTTGTAGGTTATCTAAACAATATTGTATGCTTCAAGTAGCTGCAGTGAATAAATTTAAGCAAATCATTTGTATGTCATGTAAACTTTACTTGCATAAATAAAAAGAAATACACCTTTCGATACGTACTTTTGCTTTCTCTTGGGACTAGTTTGTGAGGAGGCCATTAATTTTCTTCTTAATGTCTGCTGCCGTGCAACCACGCCGTATCTCGCCGCTAATGACCTCCGTAATATTTTTATAGCTCTCCAATCTTCTTAATCTCTTTCTGTATTCAGGGTGCCTCGCGTTGTAATGCGCGTCATCAGCTTCATAAATCTCTATTAATTTTGTAGTTGACGGTACACACCAATTGTACTTACCGGCCACGTTTGTAAACACACTACAGGTGACATAACGCTGCAGCAATGCTAGCGCTCCACGTGGTAACAAGTCACATTGCAATGAACAGAAGACAAGCGACTTTTATGATCAAATTTACAGCGAGGCCCTTAGATTTGATCAAATTTATTTGATGAGGGACGAGATTTGACAAAGTGCCCTGTTACACCATAGAACTCCTTCGACATTAATATTTGACGTATCGACTTTGACAAAGAATACTGTTTGTTTACTTTACCAATGGGTTAAAGTGTTAAACACTTCGCTTTAATCAGGTAAAATCTTTAAAGGGAGGAAAAGGTTAGAAAAGATTTCAAATTATGTTTAAAGCTGGTTTCCAGTCCATAAATTCTGCCACTAAAGCACACCGCAAAATCGCGGCCTCTAGTGAAAATGTATGCCAGTACAAAATTGAACTACATTATATTTCCTAGAAAAAAGGTGTTGTGACCAGGTGAAACTGCTTTCGTCCGGTCACAACTGCCGGTGCTGTTGATCAAGTGCTCTTGGGGATGGTTCGTTGTTAACTACAACATATGAAATATTAGTTCAGTTTATTACGTAAATGAGTAAAAGATTTACTTAACTTTGTCACACTTCTTCGCCACAGGAATACTGGATAATTTACAACTATCATTGACTAGCAAAACATCACTTGATGCACTAGTTAACAAATTATTTCCTTGAAGAACTATGTCCGACCGTGACAAAAGCATACGTCCATCTGAAACGTCACAAACATTGCCCTACTAGATGTTGTTGACTGCTGAAGGTGAGGTCTCGGACTAGGGCTGAGCTGTTGCGGGCTCGACGCAATGTCGGCCACAGGCTAATGGCACACTGGGCGCTATTCTCCTCTCGATAATAATCGTGGCTGAAATAGTTGCCTACGGTGCCACACTTCAAACGATTATAGCGGCGGCGGATGAAGTCGTGCCGACGAAACTGGCTGCCGCACTAGCGACAAAAATCGGTGTCTCCTGCAGTTGTGTTGCGACCAGCCACGAGAAACACCATGCATGATGACCTGCCATTCAAAACTGAAATATTTAGCTGCAGTAGCATTATATGTAGATCGACGTCGTAGAAGGCGTAACTGCTAACGAAAGTGGTGGATTCATCCAGTTATTAAGAATCGTCCAAGTGAAGGAAAGTTCGTGTTGTTACTCAAGAAACTTAGGAGTTATCTGGAGAAATTCTTTAATTATTTCCGCGTGTCCGTAGCATCTTTCGCCTTACTGCTGTCGAATATAGAAACTAACTTACAAAAGATGGATACCAAGTTACGTGACTGTGTTGGTGCGGAATAAAAACTCGCAGTAACATTGAGGTACATTTTTTAATTAAATAGAGTAAGTAATTTATGGACATGAACACACACCTAACATAACGTTAACATAAACTAGGTTACCACGAAAGAGTTTACATTACAAGTTGATGTCAGCTCCCTAATAACTTGTAATATTCTTCAAATGACAAGATTGAGCCTCCATCCGGCGGTCCCAGTGACTGGCGAAAAATAAGTTGTTGTCGATGTCGACGTACCTGACGGCGCAGTATTTATGAAGCAGTCAATAGCAGTGCTGTTCTCTACAGCCTTTCGGCTGTAGGATTTTATTAGTTGTAATGTTTTTATTTGAAAGTCTAGTTTATCGTCGGTAGTCATTTCATTTAAGTAATGCAAAAGAGATGTCAAAAACCACTCATCGGGGTCCTTTTGTGGTTCAGCACAGGTTGAACTGTGTCAAAACCCTTATCAACTCTCTTTCAGATGGGTCGCGAAGTGTCCTCTTATTTGCTTCAGCAGTGGAAGGCTTAGCACCAGTGTTAGGTGGCGGCGCCCTGTCCTCGCGATGCTTTTCAGCTTCATCATCCTGAAGAATGGAGGCATCATTCGTATCTCCCGAGGTCCTGAAATTAAAAGAAACGTTTTGGAAAAACCCACATGCCACTTGGTATTGTGCAAATGCGTGTGAGTCGGTATCCTCGTAACTGGTTTTTTAACCTTAGGTAATATTGGATTAAGATATTAGTAAGAAAAATTAGTAAAAATTAAGAGTATTTATTTTTATGATTTTTTAAAAATATATACAATAGTCTAAAAATACCTCTAAAACTTTATATTAAATCAAGCAAAGTTTCGACACAATTAATTAAATTATTTAGGATTAAAAGGTTTGTATGCACGTCAAACTATTAGAGGAAGAAGAAAAAATAAAAATTAAATTACTTTTGGCTCTTTGAGGGACTTCCTTGTCCCAGATTGGATTTGGTACTTGGTGGAAGAAGATAGGTCCTTTTGTTTTTCTTCTAGTTTGGAACTTCCATCGCGTGATGTGATGATACACAGATAATCGAAGCTTTTCACAGTTTTCTCCCCCTCCAGTATGATGTGAAGGTGTTGTTGTCTGCTCATCTTCATTGCCTCTGTCTTCTTCCTACTCACAGTTAACTTAAATTTTTTTTAAATTATTGCCCCGGCCAAAAAAAAAAGAAAAATAGGGCCGGACCCATTCGACAGCGACAGTCGCGCGCAGAAACTTAACGGAGCGACAATTACGGCCCAGTGTGGCGCCTACCGTTTGCAACACGGAGTCCCATTTCCGGCGAGACAAAAATCGTTGACCTTGAGCGGAGAAAGTCACTTAGTGTGGTATTAGCCTCAGCGTGAGGGCGCTGCTGTACTGAGAGCCGAGGCGTGCTCTTCAGGGGCGCTTCCCATACGTCGCTGCGGACTGCAGCGAGAGCCCTAGCCGAAGTGTGTGGTATCGTCTAAAGCACCCAGTTGCGTTACAAAATTCAGTTCGCCACCGCCAGGTGCAATCGGGCTTCCATTTTAATATCGATGTAGCGGTGGGAATCATATTTCCCAAATATACAACGATACTTCTTGAGAACAATCGATGTATCGGTAAGTCGATATTTTGGCAATAGCGTTAACAGAAAGTCGAGACGAACAATTTTATGTAGAACACTTGCTGCCTATCATGACGGGAAACAAACGTCAAACTGGCCCACAAAAGCTGCCAAAGGTAGAGTGCATACGCGGTGCGTGAGATTTTCAATATTATTTTTCTTTGCGTGCTACTATTCGTTCTAGAGAAAAATGAATACGACCATTTGTGGTATCGTACAGAGTTCGCGTTGCCGACTGTCGTGCGGCACGTTGCTTGTAACGTAGGTCACCTACAGAGCCATTCTGAAACTGCCCTGCAGCTACGCTATCTGTCGGAAATGACGAAAACTTCGCGTGCTTACTCAGGAGACATCAAATAATACATACGTGACGTTTCGCATTCGTACCATTGTTTTTCCCGTTCCGGGAATTGAACATTTCGACTGTTTCTGCCTGTTGGCGACCAAATATCGGTCCCACAGATTCCAAGACTTTCGAGAATGTTTTTGTTGTGACTTGGCGAGACAGCCAAGCCACTGTGAGGTAGCCGAAAGGCACGCGTTTAAGCTCACGCAGGCTGGCGTGAGGTCTGAAACAGGTAAAGTAATTATACTAGCAAGAAAAGTACGTAGCTGTTGGAATACTTCACTTTAATCCATAATTGGTGAACATCGGTCTGACGGTACATGCATCACAAGATAAATAGCAAATGCTAATGGCGCCTTGCTAGGTCGTAGCAATTGACGTAGCTGAAGGCTATGCTAACTATCGTCTCGGCAAATGAGAGCGTAATTTGTCAGTGAACCATCGCTAGCAAAGTAGGCTGTACAACTGGGGCGAGTGCTAGGAAGTCTCTCTAGACCTGCCGTGTGGCGGCGCTCTGTCTGCAATCACTGACAGTGGCGACACGCGGGTCCGACGTATACTAACGGACCGCGGCCGATTTAAAGGCTACCACCTAGCAAGTGTGGTGTCTGGCGGTGACACCACGGTTTTAATTTCAAGTTTACAGTCGGATAACAAATGACAAAACAAATATTTTTTCGTGTGATATAATTATAAATTAACAACATTTAAATTTTTTTCCTTTACTTGTACTGTGAAACCATCCTTGCCAGGTTTCACGATTCTGCGTGAGAGGGAAGTACCCTAGAGGTTTTAATCAGTGAGTTTGCGATTTCAAAATGTGTGCCATAAATCGCTCTATTTTTTCATTCCATTGACTTATAAGCTTAACAGATTTACCACTAAACGACAGTAGACCTCTCAGCTCGTGACTTAAACTTGAACGTGCTACTTCTTCCCATTCCTGAGGAAAACGGTTTTGAACAGTGGAACAGTGAGGCAGACACACAGACGGACAACAAAGTGATGGTATAATGGCTCCATGGAGGTACGGGACGCTAATTAGTGGAAATTTCATGTAACTCACTGCTGAATATCCGATGTGATACCAGTGTTCCCTTTGTACGGACCCTAGGCCACGTAAGGTTGTTACAGAATGACAATACCGACAAGTTAACGGACAGGCCCGTGTTTCTGGCCCTAAAATGAAGTTTAGTCTACCATTCTCCGTTTTCAGGTTGCGGATCTGGGTAATGGCTGAGGAAGAATGAGCAGAGATTTGGCGCCTGTCAATTTGTCCTAATGAAGATTATTGCGCTGCGATCCGACCAGTATTTATAGGCTCCCCTCTCGTGTCGAAAATTGTAGCTGAGCAGGAAGCTCATAGCTACCTTGTACGAATTGCTACAGACAGTGATTCAGCTCGGATAGGCATAAAACGTAAAGGCCCTCGCAGATTATCAAACGTTCTGCCACAATGGCTCTGAGCACTATGGGACTTAACATCTGAGGTCATGAGTCCTTTAGAACTTAGAACTACTTAAACCTAACTAACCTAAGGACACCACACACATCCATCCCCGAGGCAGGATTCGAACCTGCGACCGTAGCGGTCGTGCGGTCCCAGACTGAGTAATAATTAATCGACACACTGATCCCATACCTAACAAGTGTTAGCTGTCTGCTTGTAGCGTACAGTGCTACATCTAATACGTACTCCGCAAGCCACCTTACGGTGAACGGCGGGGGGTACCTTCTTCCTTTCCTGTTCCATTCGCAAACAGAGCAAGGGCAAAAGGACCATCTATGTCCTTCCTCAAGAGTCCTAATTTGTCTTATCTTCGCGGTCCTTACGCGAGATGTACGTTGGCGGCAGTAGAATCGAGCTGCAGTCAGCTTCAGATGCCATCCGTTGAGGGTATCTCCTTAGTTTTGTAATTACATACGAAGAATAATTCAATGATTTGAATGAAGACATAGATCCTGGATATAATTTCTACGTAATTTCGTGTAACATCATGTATCCACACGATATTCAAGAAACAGCACCCGTCGATCTAATCAGTTAGCAAGCAAAGAGAAAGTGCTTATGCTAACGGCCCGCGACTGCAACTCAGTACGTGATTTTCGATGCGACGGGATGTTCTTGGGTCTTGAGCTGGACCCACAACATGCAACAAGATGGCGACCGTGCAGCATGGTACGATACTGTGCGTAATACAAAGAATGATTAGGTATATATTGAAATCAATCCGAAAGGACTAGATTGATAACCAGTTATATTGCTATTCAACACAAATAAGATTTGCAGTCCCATACGGATATTCAAAGCAACAGGTTCAATGTCACGACAAGTTATTGCAACATCACGTTCAGCATACCAATATGAACAAGCAAAGATATTTCATTATTCGTGCTTTGAATTTACAACACGTCAAAGCGAAAAGAAAATATAGTGTACTCTGATCAACTTGCGTTCGGTGAAACATGAGAAACCAACAAGTTGTCTTTTTACAGCGCACAAGCACACCGGCCAGTTCCTAACGGCGGAGGAACCACGGCGAAGCAGTGCCGATGTGACCCAACCACTTTAACTGAGCTTCGCCGTGGCAACTAACTGAAATAGTCTCAACCAATTCTTTCTTCCATTGATTTCTGGACTTACTTTTATTTGGATTATTTGCTTGTTTCGTAGTCGTCTGCACGCCCATTCTGTTTGCACGAACAATATCTAAGCATCCTGTATGACTGACCGTGTTCGTGAGGTTGTTATTAGGAAGAGAAACTGAAAAATGGTTCAAATGGCTCTGAGCACTATGGGAGTTAACATCTGTGGTCATCAGTCCCCTAGAACTTAGAACTACTTAAACCTAACTAACCATAGGACATCACACACATCCGTGCTTGAGGCAGGATTGGAACCTGCGACCGTAGCGGTCACGCGGTTCCAGACTGAAGCGCCTAGAACCGCACGGCCACACCAGCCGGCAAGAGAACCTGAATAAACCCGAAATGTACCACATGTCTCTGTCGTAATCTCATCAAAATGTTAGAAATCGATTAAAAATTTCACACACATGAGACCTCAAAGCAGAAAATAATTTTTAAATAAAAAGGAATCTTCAAATTGGACTAAAAAGTATAAAGTAATTTTTAGTTGCCTCATACACATTCGTAACTCCATACAGACAGACATGAAAGTTTGTGATTGTCAATTTTTAACAGCTTCGAAAACAGTTCTAATATTTAAAACGAAAAACGAGGGACACATGAAATACATAATGGATGCATGAATAGTTCACTTCCTTACTATTAGACCGCTTGCTAACTGATACATGAATAGTTCGCTTCCTTACTATTAGACCGCTTGCTAACTGATACACGAATAGTTCACCTCTTTACTGTTGTCCTTTGCATGCACTCCACGTTTTTCATTTTAAATCTTATACTTATTCTAATAGCTACATAAATTCGCAGTCAGCAATTTTCAGGACCGCCTGTAGGACGGGGCTAGGAGAAATTATTTTACACTTTTCAGTACGATTTAAAGCAATGGTTAGCTAAAAATTCATTTTTATTTAAATAATTAGTCAGAACAGCTTATAGGTAATTGGGGACAAATGTGTGTGCGATCATGGTAACTATAATAATAAAAATAATAATAACGAACGACCGGAGACAAATGGTCCCTTATACCAGAATATCCAGAAAATATACACGAGCAACCTCCGATATTATATTTTCGTTGGAGATCGGGCTGATCCCTGTGCGTTGTGTAATTCTAGAGGAAATTGCCGCTTGAGATAATTTCCCACATTTCGATCGCATTTTCCAGAGCGACCAGTGCCCTGTCTCAGCAGTAGCGGCGCCATTACTTTCGCCGTCGGCCTTGCGCCGGATTCCTCGTATCTTGAGCCGGCCGGGACGTGTTTCTCCAGCAGGGGGCAGGGAGGTGAGGGCAGTAACAGCCGAGGGCGGGGCATTAGGGCGAATAATGGGCCGGCCTCTCTCTGGTGGACAGTGCGCCGCCGAAATTAGGCTCGCTCTGCTGGCGCTCGCTGCCCATGCTGGGTCTGGCTAGGGTCAGCTGCAGCCGTTCCGACCCACACAGCCGGTGGCAGCTTCAGGTAGCCATTACCACGTCGGGTACTTTATGGGGACCCTCAGTGTTCACTCACAATTTTGTGCCGCCCACTATTGCTGCCGTGGCCTTCAGTCGCAAGGCGGGTTTGACACAACTGAAGTGTGCCAGCGGGGATTCGATCCCGCTGTACCTCCCTCCGGACCACCCCCGTCAGATACCAATCTGGTCGTGTTTGCGTTCTCGACGCACTGCTGCTCTCTCGAGTTGTGGCGGCAACCTTCCTCGTGAATCAGTGTACCTATCTCGCGTCTGTCTGTGTATGTACGATAACCTCAGGAATTGTTGTATGGATTTTGGTCTGGTTTTGACTAATAGGTACATCGATTCACGAGGAATATATATATATATATATGATGAAGATGATTTGGGCCCTCAGATCGCCTAGCCTAATCCCTTCGAGGTTTTCCTTTGCTGCTGTGGTGACCATTGACAGAATGTTGCTGCATAAGGTAGATAATGAATACCGATAGGAGGTATGTCCTATTACTTGCAAATAACTCACTGTATCGAGCAAAAGCTGTCAGCAAGCGTGGAAGTGGTTAGTAACTGGCAAGGGGATGCCCTCAGATACGGCGAACCGATTCGGCTCATATTTGGCAGGTCACGTAACCGACTCAAAGCCCACGGAATCGATAGATACCTGAAAACAGTATTTTTCTTCATCGTATATCGCGTATACAAATAGTTATTTTCCTAGAAATCGAGAAAAGAAACTTTTACGACTGTAGCTTATGTACGTGCCCGTAACGTATATCCTGGTTAGCGACCAAGGCATCTAGATTCCCAGATGTATTCAGCGTGCTTTTCGTTTATTTGTATTTTTTCCGCGTCTTAATTGGCAGTAGTAGGAGGGTTAATAAAGTAAGTAAATCAGTAAGGAATAAAAACGAAGTATACAAATAAATTTCTCAGTTACTTGGGTCAGTAAATAATTAAAATTTTAAGCCTCGCTGTATGAAAACAATTCCGAGTATCACTGCTAGGAAGACGAGTATTCTATGCACGTTGCCGCATAAACGAGAAAACGAACCCTTCTCGCAGTTGGTAGTATACATAAAATAACGCATTCGTATACGGCGCAATATTCCATCAAAGCGTCCGAAAATTTGTTCCTAAAGTTTTCCTGTGCTTATAAGAACCAAATGATTGATTTGCTCCTCGGCATATGGAAGAGGTCAATTGTATAACCGACTCGTCAAAAAAATTTTGTGTCACTTGTTCCAGATCTGAGAAATTGACAAAGTGAGTTTACAAAACGTATATTGAGAACGTTTTAAAACCATACATTGCTGATACGAAGTTTTGTCTAATACTGGTTTCCTGCGGGAGAACAAACTAACAGCATCACCTACTGGTAGCATGTTTAAAAGTGACGAGGCTCAGCTGACTTGCGCGGTAGAAGTAATACCGCCAAACTGCACTCCTGTGTGCCAACTACGTGATGTTTATTTTTGTCGCCAAGCTAAAAATCTTATTTCGAGGCTTCAAATTGCAATCTGCTTCTGAAACCCCAGCGGCTGTTGAATCACCGCACGGATGAAATAGTAATTCTCATTATAATTCGTGACCAATTTTCAGCACCGATTTTTCAGACAGCTTTATCGCATACGTGATGCACATCAAAATTTAATTCTTGATTCTATTTGCTTCGAATGTTTACATGAGACACTCCATCGACCGATTTGTTCGAACCGAACTGAGGAAATGTGAAAGGACATTTTTAAAGCGATCAGCATTATTAATTTTTAGTAATGAAAATCGTTTGAGAAGTTTATACCCTACGTTGTTGTTGTTCCTTATTCATTTACTTATCTTAGTAATCCTCCAATTACCAACAATTTCGAAACGGAAAAAATACAAAAGAAAAAAAAAATGGAGAATCAATGTGAGAATCGAAGACGTGTTCTCTGCTCCATAGCCAGATGCTTGGTCGATATGTTTTTTATTACTTTTGACTTATTTATTAATTTTTTTTGTACGCCAGCGCCTTTTATGTTCAATGGCGTTCACCTTAGAGATAAATAAACAAGAATCGTAAAAGTTCATTCTCTCAGTTTGTAGGAAAATATGCGTTTGTGTACCGCGTATACAGTAAATCGTCACTTTTCCATTTAAAATATCTTACACTCTTTCATGTTAGGCTGCACACAAGCTACCTACCAAACATGAGCCTCATCGGCTGGCCGTGTCTCAGGCCTTCCCCACGTAAGCACAACGGCACGTGTTTACCGCCCTTATTTCGCCTGATCTTTCGACAAAGTATCACTACACTCTGACACTTTCGTTGCGGTGGGTTTACACGAGCCTTATTGTAATCGGATGTATGGCCACTGTTGAGTTTCCATTAACACTGCTGCAATGTGGCTGCAATACACGGGAAATATTCCGATGTGGCTGGATAACACTGCTGCACTACGGCTGCAGTACACGGCAAAATATATTGTGGCGTCGCTGTGCAACATTGATGCAGTGTAGCTGCATTGCGCGGCAGTATTGCGGTATGTCTGGACAATATTGCGGTAATGTGGCCACAACATACGGAAGTATTGGATTATATGCAAGCAACATTGCTGAAATGCACGACAATATTGTAGTGTAGCCGGTAACTTAGCACTAACGTACTGCAACATACGGCATTATTGCGGTTCAAAATAGCTCAAATGGCTCTGAACACTATGGAACTTAACTTCTGAGGTCATCCGTCCCCTAGAACTTAGAACTACTTAAACCTAACTAACCTAAGGACATCACACACATCCATGCCCGAGGCAGGAAGCGAACCTGCGACCGTAGCGGTCGTGCGGTTCCAGACTGAAGCGCGTAGAACCGCTCGGCCACACCGGCCGCCATACCGTATTAACTGACATGTATGTCATTACTGTAGAAATATGTAACTGCTACTGCATGTTAGTTACCATTTTGTAGAAATCGTTGTACATACAACACTCTGTATCAAATGCCACGAATGGTTATAGACCCGAAAACCAGTTTTGCCAAGTAAAACATTTCTATTGCAGCTCATGGTGTATAGAAGACGTTCCATAATACATAAACCGAAACAATAAAGAAAAATCAACGAAAAATAGCCGTTCACCCTAAATTACACGCGAGGAAGGAATGCAAAGATAACATTACCTGAAAATTTTCACAGTTCTCGGATCAGTTTTTACCATCTCATATTTCCAAAAGGCAACATCCTTCATTTGTATCTCTGCTGTGGAAGTTATTTCCGGACCACTCAGCAGCATAACCAACGCCCGACTCTCTTACTTCACTCTGAATGCTACTTGGCAGCGACGATGCTGGTGACAACAAAACGTCGCACTGCTTGTACTCAGAACCTCTGTGGTCTAACATATCCACTACTGAAGACTGCTGTTTGAAAAATAACCAGTCTACAGACATGAAGTGTGACGCATGGGATGAAAATTGATCTATCACTTTCACTGTATACGGAAAATAAGTTACAAACCTTACAATTGTTGCATGTGATCTCTCACCATAATGTGGTTAACAGGCTTCAGTCTCAAAGCTCGTTCGACAATTTGCGTGTATGTGTGTGTGTGTGTGTGTGTGTGTGTGTGTGTGTGTGTGTGTGTGTTAAAGGGAGAGAGAGAACATGTGAGCACGTGAGCCAGAATCGGTTGATCTGCTCCTTGTGCCCTCTGTAGGAGAAAATTTATAGCTCTCTCTTGTGTCTTAGCGTACGCAAAATAATGGACGGGCCAGCAAAGACACGGGTGGAAAAGGGCTCCGCGATATTTACTGTCAGCTGCTGACAGCAAGTGTTGCCTCGCGTTGGCGGTGGTCTCGTTCCAGGAGTAACGGCTTTCGTCATCCTCCCCTTCTCTTCGTCGTCCCACAGGCGTAGCTAAGACCGCTCGTGGGGAACACAACTTGCTTTACACATACGCGATATAATGCGAATAATACGTGCAGCTGTCTTTCTAGCACCTTAGCACTGACACCTTCATATGAACTATCTTCCCATGCGTGTGACTGGCTCAGGAATGTTTAGAGACTAGATGTCAGGACACTATATTGTACGGCGAAAGTTCGACGACCGCAATAGCAGCAGTGCCGCAAGGAGGATTTAACTGATTTACACTCTGACGTGAAACGTGTCAACTGTACAAATGCCGGCCGGGGTGGCCGAGCGGTTCTAGGTGCTACAGTCTGGAACCGCGCGACCGCTGCGGTTGCATGTTCGAATCCTGCCTCGGGCATGGATGTGTGTGATGTCCTTAGGTTAGTTAGGTTTATGTAGTTCTAAGTTCTAGGCGACTGATGACGTCAGATGTTAAGCCCCATAGTGCTCAGAGCCATTTGAACCATTTTTGAACAGTACAAATATTTACTACTTGAAAGTTGCTAAGGAGCAACTGACACTTGGGTAACTGCCTATTGCTACGGAACAACAGATAATTGCTACGGAACAACCTATCAGTGACAGTAAAAGGAAATGTAGAGGGCGCAAAATGTCAAGTTCAGCGAAGCCTGTGCGGGGACGCTCTGTGTGCATTCCATAGTTCGTGTAGTGCGATGTTTGACGAATGTTGTTGCGGAAGCGACAAGTGCGACATTACGTACGGTACGAGAACATGTCTGCGAGGCATCATTTGAGTGGTGAGGATCGTGGACGAGCAGCTGGACGGCTCGAAGCCGGTCAGTGTGTCGGCACTGGGGCGGCGTTAATGGGTGTGTCCAAAGGTGTGATGTCGCAGTTGGTAAAGGCCGCTGATGGCGGATATGCTATGCGAGGGCTGCTGGTGGTCGCAGCTGGACCACCTCACCCCGAGAGAGTCGATACGTAGTCCTGGTGGCAAAAAGGAAAACGCATCACACTCCTAGACAAATTGCTCCTGGCCTTGCAACCGCTGCCGCTACACGTTTCTCAGCCGGAACCATTTCGCGGCGATTAAATCACGCTGATTTGCATGCTCGGAAGCCTGATAAATGCGCCCCATTTCAACTACCCCATCGTCACCAAAGAGTTCGTTCGTGTACGGAGCACATTGGTTGGGTACAGCAACAATGGTCCGGAATGATGTTCTCCGACGAATCCCATTTCAGCGTGGCAAGCGATTCTGCCCTCCACTTACTGTGGAGGGAGACGGGGACATGTTACGCACCAAAGAACGTTCCTGAACGTCGTCCGTATGCCTTAGGCGATATGGTGCACGCAGCATTAGGCACAATGGCCGGAGACCACTGCACATTTTTTGTGTGAGGTACCGTTAAAGCGTAACTGTATTGCAGCGCGATTATTCTGGATCGTGTTCGTCTGTCTGGGGAATGCGACTTTCTGTTCACGAACGACAATGCCTGCCCACGAAGGACCGCTGAGGTGTCGGACAGACTGGACAATGAAGCTATTAAACATGTGGCCTGCGTACTCCATCTAGTATCTTAGTTGTGAATGTAGACCGTCAAAGAGTTTCATATCCGCATACTTCACCTCCTTCCGACTCAAAGTTAGGTCCACTTTTCCTTCTAGTATCTTAGTTCTGATAACTCAGCTATACTCAAATGAAATAGATTGCTAATGGTGAATTCCGTAAGTGAACAAATGTGTAACGTGCTTACTTATTCTGTGAATGAGAACGACTGTGTAAGTTGAAATGACATGTTTAATGTCCCAATTTTAGCTGAAAAATACACGATTTTACTCAGTTTTCAATTTGACAACATAATAACAGTTGTCAGGATAACGCATCTCGCCTAACGTAAAAAAGTGAAACAATCCTATACACAATAATATTAAATATTAACTCTCAGAGAGAATATTAATCCTAAACACAACAATATTAAAGTTTAATTAGAAGTTTCTTTACAAAATTTTTCCTACATGTATGTTATGATGTTGGTCAGTACTACAGAAGTCGTCCGATTCGGCTTTAAAGTTTGGTACTATTTAGGATGACAATCAAGTGTACGGTGGATGGTTAGTTATGTGACAAACAAGGCTGCTCGAGTTTACAGTAGACGCAAGCTGGTGAACCATTTACACCTCTGCACGCAGTATTTACCTTAACCCTTTGTTGCCTGACGGTACTTAAAAAAGTACCAGTAAGTTTTGACTCTCATTATTTTCTCGTGGTGCAGTTTCGTGATCTGAAAGCCTGTCGGTGCGTAACAGTAACTCTGCTCTACTGTTTCATAGATGTTATTGTGCAATACATAGACCTCTCTGGCGGTCAGAGCTTGAAATTGTTTTTCGCGCGCTGCTGTGAAAACAGAAGATTGTATGTGCTTGTTTCCATGGTGTTGCCTGAATTTGTGCGCAATTTATTGAAACTTCCGTTGAGTTTTCCATTGTACGTACTTACCTTCTTTGTTTTTTTATAACAGTTTGAAGCATTACGTTACAAGTGAATGAGATAAAGTGGAAAATATAAGGCGGACTTATTAGTACCGTCAGGTTGTG
The DNA here is from genome assembly GCF_021461385.2 of Schistocerca piceifrons. NCBI lineage: Eukaryota > Metazoa > Arthropoda > Insecta > Orthoptera > Acrididae > Schistocerca > Schistocerca piceifrons. Next base: position 28,815,114 of record NC_060146.1, on the reverse strand, counting down.
CGAACACTTTATTGTAGCAACAACGCGTTACCTCTCACTAGTTGTTCTGTCCACTTTTTCTCACACAGAAATCCGTAAATACATTTGCCTGTGGAACAATTAGAACAAACAAGAAAGGTTTGCCAGGGAATTTACCTGAAGAAAAATGTCTAAATCAAATCACAGAGTGTCATCTTTAGAACTAACAGTATTTCAATGGAAGGAAAATAAAGTAGTGTATTTTGCGTCAAACTTCCATAGCACCGAACAGAGCGTAGTGACAAGAAAACAGAAAGATGCAACTAGTATGACTATACCATGTCCAGTTATTGTATGTGATTACAATAAAAACATGGGTGGTGTGGATCATGCAGACAGATTACGTTCAACTTATGGTTTTGACAAGCGATCAAAGAAATGGTGGCACCGTCTCATCTGGGGAGCAATAGAAATTGCTTTTGTCAATGTTTACGTCATTTTCAGTGATCTACATGGGGCACTGCCACTGCTGGAATTCAGGCGTGCTGTGGCACTAGGGCTAATGAATGAACAGCAAGTGCCAAATCTCAAAAAGAGAAACTCTGGTAAAGATGAAATAACTCTCCAAAAGAGAAGGAAGGATAACTTTTCTGTTCCGAAGGATGTACGTCTTGGCAACCGAGGAAACCATTTTGTAGTGTTCAGTTGTAAAAGAGGACGATGCGAAATGTGTGCAAAAAATAAAATTCAGTCGAGACCACATTCACAATGTAGTACATGTAAAGTGTATTTGTGCTGCAATGAGAAAAAGAACTATTTCCTACAATTTCATGAGGTATCACTAAATATGTGATATGTATATACTGTCAAAAATGTATAGCCAAGTTACTATGTATTGTGAAGTTGCTCTAGAATAAATTTATGCGAAATTTAAAAAAAATTCAGAAATATCATATTTCTGTTAATTTTCTAATGTAAAAATATTTAATATTTATGTGGAATAAAGTACATGTTACAAAAATTGGAGCATTTTTCTGCGCATGTTGTGATTCTGTCCATGGAGTCTGACGGTACTTCTGAGTACCAGGAGAGAAAAAAGTTGCAAAAAATAAAATAAAATTTTACAAAAAATCCTACCGTCATTTGAGGCCACAATAGCATAAATTCTGCAAAGAAAATGTTAAAAAGTAAAAATTTTCTTATGTCAGGAAACAAAGGGTTAAGCTGCGACGAGCTGCCATCTGTTAGATCGCTCTCTTCTGCTGAAATTCCTATAAAACTAATCAAACCTGAACTTTCCAACACACACTTTCCCTATGTTTCTCGTTATGCGAGAAAACATGTACTCAGGCCTAGTCTTAGAATTTGGCGATATACACACGCACGGTTGGAGCAGCAGCGTGCATATTATAGTGCCCTCTCAGTTCTCGCAAGAACAATTAACTAATAGGCTGGTTTGTTTCTCCACAGTTGGAGCTAAATGATGCCACAGCTAATTTATAGCTGGATTTCAGCCACTGTGAATGCAGTGTTCACGCAATTTCTTCTCTGAGTCGTACAGAGTGTTAAGCGCTCCGTTCTGCACTCGACGCCAGTTCAGAGAAGAGTCTGCGAAAATTTCTCTCTCGTCCTACCCGTAGCAGAACTGCCTCCCCACCTGGTTTCATTTGTTCTTCGCATCACGGCCTTTTTCGACCAATAGGAGCGTTCCTCTTATTTTGTGGAAACTCTGTCTACCAATCGCAATGCCCCTTGCATTAAACAGCATCAAAACTTCAGTATTTTTCTCCTTCCTGGAGCATTTCCGCCAATCGGACGTTTTGTGCCGTTCTAGACATCTAAAGTACATTGACCTTCATGTGCGTTGCACTTGCTGGACACATGATTGAAATGCGTCACTGGTTTTTGTCGGTATGCCTTTGGAATTCCGACATGCAGCTTTCTGAAGCTTTTTCTCTGTCCCTCTGCAGATGTGCCGCTACCCGCGTTTCTCCCACCTGAATCACCCAGTTGGGGTCGCTGACTGTCCTCCTGCCACTCTTTAAGTAGTTTCTGAGGCAACCACTGCGGCGCACCTTTGCCTCTGCCCTTGTCCCTCTGGCTTTCAGACTAAAACGCCTTGCGCAGCTTGTTGCACCTTCTGCTCAAAGACATGCATTATATAGGAACAGTGTGTTAATTACCATCAATTGACCTCTTCGCTTTTTGCATTACATACTGGTAGGCAAATTTGCTCATAACTGCCGTATTATGTTAGGTGTCATACTTTCCTTCTCGTTGCGATGTATGTAAGGTGCGGATCTGACCTTCATTTATTCTGCCACCTTACAAATGTACCGTGAGGAAAGAGATTCCTGTGAGATGTAGATGCATAAACCCCACACATGGTTCTAATAGTTTCTTTTGTGGAATGAATACTTTTGCATAAGCGAGGAGTTACCACAGAATATCATCCCGTAAGAAATATGTCAAAAAGTAGTCAAACATAAACATTGTAGAAGGTCTTCTGTATATTTCAATATGCAGAGCTGAGGACTTAGGAATACGTATTTTTTTTTAATAAAGGCAGTCGCGTAATTGGTATTAATAAAAAAAATTGCAACCCAGATTGCCTTTGTTTGAAAAATGGGATCACCAGTTGGTGTACCAGACGCCAACGATGGACTGTAACCAGTATTGCCCATGATGAGACGTTGTGTGTAGTCTAGAGTCCTGTGTGGATGATGGGAGTGTTGGTTCACAGCAACATTTTGTAGGTGAGACATTCGGACACATGGGACTGGAGAAGGAACGGATTCGAGAAAGAATGTGGTATTACCATAGGGAAGGGTCAAGGGACCGGATATAACGGAATGTGAGTTGGATACCAGCGTCGCAGGGAAAGCGTCAGTTGTAGTTGATAGGATAGGCAGATCTGAACGAGTTTTCCATGCTCTGGGGGAGGAGCGCAGTTGAAATTACAATGGGAATATAAACTATAAGAAAGGTGGTGACACTACTCGAGGTTGGTGGGTATCGTGGGGTGTTGGGGATTGATGCTGCAACAGAGTGATGTGGGCAGGGCCCTCCTACCACCTCGGGAGTCTGACGATGTAAAGGGCCAGTTGGACAGAACTTAGCACCACATCCCTCACGACACCCAACTCGATACCAAGCCGAATAATTGCTTACATAAGGGCCAGAGGAGGACCAACGCCTTACTGACGTTCTCAATTTGTGAAGCACTTGCTCCTGCATAAATCATCCAGTTTTTGTGAGATTGCAATCTTCTGTTTTTCTGTACGTGTAAGTAACATCTACAGATTTCTGTTCCATTCAGGTAATTCATTGATGGTGCGCCGGTTTTTATCTTTTATTTGCCTTTTTTTCTTAGAACGGAACGTATGTTACATCCTGATGGCACATTTCCAGACATGGATTCGTTATCAAAACCGTATCTACGAAGTACCCTCTACAGCCCCTAAAGTCTTTAAAAAGAATTGTGAAACACCGCTTATTTTCCGACATATGAGCCAAAGGAACGCAGAACTGTTCATCCTGGATCGTTCGCGGTCCCCATCATCTTGGTGGGCGTTTAGCTCCCTCCCTTTTCCCAGCTCCGGCAATTGTCTTCCGTACGCTCGTCAGAAGCGCAGATTGCGCCTTTCCTCGAGAAGATGCAAGTCACCTCGGATAATTCCCACAGCTTTACTCGCCGAGCATACAAACAAGACCCCGGCGCTGAACTAGTGCCTAGGCTTCGCGCCAGGTGCTGCTAGCGCTGGCGCGTAATGGGCGCCGTCCCTGAGTGAGTGATTAATATCCCCGAGCGCGAGGTGCGTCGCACTCCATCGTGTCGTCACGCACGCGTTGCGCGCCGCGGGAAACCGCCCGGTCACTGTGTCACCCGCTGGATGAGGGCTCTGGGCGCTGCTCACAGCCAGCGTCGAGCGCCACCACCCAGTAAGCAAGGTGGCAGGTAACGCTGCAGGCGGGTGTTTGGGGTTGTGAGGGGGCTCAGTAAACTGAGGTGTTGAGCCGACCTTACAGTTTACGATGTTGTGATTAGCACTATATAACGGGTGATCAAAAAGTCAGTATAAATTTGAAAACTGAATAAATCACGGAATAATGTAGATAGAGAGGTACAAATTGACAGACATGCTTGGAATGACATGAGGTTTTGTTAGAACCAAAAACATACAAACGTTCAAAAAATGTCCGACGGACGGCGCTTCATCTGATCAGAATAGCAATAATTAGCATAACAAAGTAAGACAAAGCAAAGATGATGTTCTTTACAGGAAATACTCAATATGTCCACCATCATTCCTCAACAGTAGCTGTAGTCGAGGAATAATGCTGTGAACAGCACTGTAAAGCATGTCCGGAGTTATGGTGAGGCATTGGCGTCGGATGCTGTCTTTCAGCATCGCTAGAGATGTCGGTCGATCACGATACACTTGCGACTTCAGGTAACCCCAAAGCCAATAATCGCACGGACTGAGGTCTGGGGACCTGGGAGGCCAAGCATGACAAAAGTGGCGGCTGAGCACACGATCATTACCAAACGACGCGCGCAAGAGATCTTTCACGCGTCTAGCAATACTTCGGTTTTTTTTTTTTTTTATTCTTCGAATAAAACCCCATGTCATTGCAAGCATGTGTGTCACTTTTTACCTCGCTATCTATATTATTCCGTGGTTTATTAAGTTTTCAAATTTATACTGACTTTTTGATCACCCTGTATAGTGATATGTGTGTTTCAAGTTTTTCATGCATCAAGGATATCTCTTATCCGTCTTTTACCGCGGAATGTGCAATTCGTTATCATGCAAACATGTTTCATCTGTTCATGTCAGGCCTCATCAGTGACCTAGAAAATTTGAAACATGTTCATCTAGACATATTTTCCTGTGAGACGTGTAGTGTTTTTGTTTTCTGGTAGCACATTTAAGGTAGTCAACTATTTTTAGTTTGTCCGCAGCTCGTGGTCTAGTGGCTGGCGTTGCTGCCTCTGGATCGTGGGGTCCCGGGTCTGACTTCCGGCCTGGTTGGCGATTTTTCTCTGCCCAGCGGCTGCGTTTCTGTGTTGTCCTCAACATTTCATCATCATTCGTGAAAGTGGCTCCACTGGGCTGTGTAAAGGTTGAGGCTTTGAGCGGGCGCTGATGACCGCGCACTTCAGCGCCCCACAAACCAAACGTTATCACCATCCCATTTGTGGTTGTACGATGAGCATTCAATAAGTAATGCGAAACATTTTCTTCCAAAAGCAGGTTGGTGTTATTCAGGATTCCAGTACACCAAATTATTCCTCACTCTATTGACCTGGTGGAAGGGCCTGAACGGCCACCGTAGTACCAACCACCCCACTGGTCGACGTCGGAGGAGGCGTCCTGCTGCGTCAGTGACCTCCCCATCTCCACGTACTGCTTCCCGCGGAGTGCGTCCTTCCGTCACCTCGAACGAGAGTGTCCGCACGTTCGAGCACTGCACGAGTGACAGCAGTGAGTGGCCGGCTGGCACACGGGAGATCTGACAGGTTTGCGCGACCTCGTTGTGACAACAGAAGCCTCCGTCAACGACTCACCGTGCTTCGTTTGTTCGGAACTTCGTGAACCTGTGGGGGTTTTGGGGGAATGTTCCACGACGACGCACAACAAATTCCGAAATTTTTTAACCGACATTGGCCGACAAAAAAAGTTATTGAACGCCCCTCCTATCGTGAAATGGATTCGCAAATTGCGAATGCAGTTTGACGTCAGCAGCACGTTTTATTAGTGACAAAAGTAAATTACTTTGGCTATCCGTGCACGCCTCTCGGACCGACCCAAACGTCATATGTCATTTTGTCCATATCGCCTGTGCTCACACTTTGCCGATGTCCACACACGGATTCACACAATGTCTGTGTTTATGCAGTGTTTGGCCATGACATTACAGTGTCCCTCAGACATGCATGCTTGCTGGTCCAACTCAAATTTTCATGTGTCACTAATACTATGTACAGCTAACGTCAAACTATATTTGCAATTTGTGAATACATTTAATAATATTTACAACTGTTGTGAATCGTCAAACTGTCTCGCTGCACAACTGGACGCAATTTTTGACAGTGCTCACGAAACTTCATTGGACAATTCTCCACCGTCCACTGTTTGGCGCAATGAAGGATAGTGTAATGTGACATACAGACACTGCATAAATATGCTCGTATGCTAAAACCTTTCGTCAGGTCTGAGGCAGCTACCAGAGTCTTCTAAAGTGGAGCATGTTTGCCTTCTCTTGTCTTCGACAGTAGCATTTTTCAGCTGGTGTTACATAAAAACCAACTTTTACTGCATAGAACATTAGAATATGACGAACAAATCAATTTTCATTTAAAGCAATCGATTTGGAGTGGATTTATTTCTAGGAAGTGATCTCGGATTTGTGAAAAGAGTAGTGACGTCAACAGAGTTGTATTACAAGTAGAATTGTAAAACGATAGATTAAGATAAGTAAGACTACAGCAGTTTTCCTAGTAGCTGCGGTCAGTTTTTACCCACAGTACATATGCGTTACATGTGTCGCGTACGTCTTGGGCATTACTTCATAGCGACCGCTTTTTTGACTTACGCAGTGAGCATCTTACTAGATTCCACTAGAAACGGAAAGTTGTGAACCATTTAGAAACTGAGTGAGGATATAGCGGGCTGGGCAACCTGCGGAACATTTCTGTTCCACATAACTATCCTCATGTCTGTTACTTAAAAGTAAACAGTATTTCTAGCAAAATTGCGATTGTTGTTTAATTCAGGTTCTATTCGAAAACTGATTTTTAACGTGAAACAGAGGGGTGTCGTAGTAAAAATAAATAAAACCTTACGGGCTTATCGTATAGCGCAGGAAAACGCAATTTACTGAACAAAAAGGAAAATGAAAAGACCCCTAGACCCCTGCAAAACAAAAGTGTATCAGACATCTCTTCAATACTTAAATACATGTGTCTGTCATAAATTATATATATATATATATATATATATATATATATATATATATATATATATATGTGTGTGTGTGTGTGTGTGTGTGTGTGTGTGTGTGTGTGTGTGTGTGGTTTTGCAAACTGTGCTCGCATCAAAAGTAATTCCTTTGATTACGTAAAAGCGCAGAAGTTAAGCGATAAACTAATTTTTATTACTTATAAAATGCAGTTTGTGCTTTGAAAGGGTATAAATAGACAATGGACTAACACTGAAGGATGTACGGCTCTAATTATGTGCAAAACAAATTACCAAACAAACAAAAAACAAAGACAAATCGTCGGCTCCCATTTTCTCTCCTACACGTCCATTTATGGTTCTTTCCGTTACAACTGCACCAGTACTACCGATAATGCTACCATTTACTACGTCATTTGTCTCGTGTAGCAACACTACCGCAGCTCCAGTCGCAAGAGTTTGTCAGCACCTGGTGTGCTGTAGCTCTACTCGGACAGGGTTGATGTCCCCCCTGTCTTCAGTCTGGCCACGTTCTCGGACGGCGCGTATTTTGTTGTTATGCTGTATAAGTTGGCCGTCTGCATGGAGCACGTTTCCCCGTACACGTGTAGTTTCCCACAGTGTTGCTGGTGCGCGCCCATGCGTGCACGTGCCATCGCGATACAGCCTGCCCCGTGTGTGTGTGTGTGTGTGAGCGGTCGTGGTCGTGAGGCTCTTCCGCCCGGCGACCGTGACTCGTGACCCGTGCACCTGCCCACGATCCGCCGGACAGTCTGTGCCTCTCGCCTCGAGACCGGCGCACAGTACAGTCCGTTCCCGGTCCCCCACGACGCCCCACCTGTCTGGGAGTGCAGCCCTCCTGCACCGCTATTCCGACGGGGAGTCGAACCGCCGTCTCCAGGAATGCGCCACCAATGCGCAGTCTGCTGATTTGCGCGGTCCGACAGCATCGCGTGAGCTGACGAGTTTCACTTATAAAGCCGGTGAAACAACTGGTTTTCGGTTACGCCGGCTCTTTTCGTCTATACTTTAATGTTACTGGTAAACCCTCTCAAAATAACCGATTTTCGGTTTTTTATTGCTATTACTTCTAGTAACAGATTTCGAACAAAGAATGAAAAGTTCTAATGGAGTGAAGGAGTCGCAGATCACTATCGGTACAAGGTCGAGGCCGTGGCAGAAATCGGTCTCATTGTTCCCCCCCCCCCCCCCCCCCCCCAGCAAGAATGGCGAAGGTAAGGAGACTGGCGAGACGGCAGCTATAGCGAAATGTCACAACTTGCTCACTGTTCTACATCGTCGTTTTTTGATGATGCACACATCACCCTGAAGCAACCACAAAATTAAGGGTTCAATTATTTTCGTAAGTTTATAACACTTCAATAACATTTTAGGTATTAGAGTTCCAACATGAACGAGACCGAACATTGTTGGAACACATGAGGCAATACTGACCTTACGACTTGTCTTAGAAGAAAGATTAAGGAAAGGCAAACCTACGTTTCTAGCATTTGTAGACCTAGAGAAAGCCTTTGACAATGTTGACTGGAGTTTTGCTATTTGGGGAGAAAAATAACTGATAATGGTCGAAGTAGAGAGGATATAAAATGTAGACTGGCAATGGCAACGAAAGCGTTTCTGAAGAAGAGAAATTTGTTAACATCGAGTATAGATTTAAGTGTCAGGAAGTCGTTTCAGAAAGTATTTGTATGGAGTGTAGCCATGTATGGAAGTGAAACATGGACGACAAATAGTTTGGACAAGAAGAGAATAGAAGCTTTCGACATGTGGTGCTACAGAAGAATGCTGAAGATTAGATGGGTAGATGACATAACTAGTGTGGAGGTATTGAAAAGAATTGAGGAGAAGAGGAGTTTGTGGCACAACTTGACAAGAAGAAGGGACCGGTTGGTAGGACATGTTCTGAGGCATCAAGGCATCCCAAATTTGGCATTGGAGGGCAGCATGGTGGGTAAAAATCGTAGAGGGAGACCAAGTGATGAATACTCTAAGCAGATTCAGAAGGATGTAGGCTGCAGTAAGTATTGGGAGATGAAGAAGCTTGCAGAGGATAGAGTAGCATGGAGAGCTGCATCAAACCAGTCTCAGGACTGAAGACTACAACAACAACGACAGCATAAATGACGGAAATAGCGGATCGTCATGTAAGCGAAAGTATGGCTCCACCGTTTTCTCAACATTTAAACGAAGAAGTGGATCCGTACTATCCTCTTACCTGACGATCCGCTAATTTCGTCATTTATGCACACACAAGGAGTGCTCGGCGCCATCCACGTTGCAACTTTAACGGCACGATTCGCCATGTTTAACCTGATGATGCGACCTCCAGCCAACGAAACCGGTCGTTACATAAACTATTTACTAGAGCAGCCAAGCGATTATTATTCAAGATCTCTTCTTACGGCTGTTGTCCCTCATGCGAGGTGGTGTAATAAAAATGCTCAAGGACAAAAAGAGGAGGGAAGACTATATGGGCAGAGGCGGGGGTGGGAGGAGGAAGGAAGAGGCAGCGAAGGAGAATATGGACAAGGAGAGGTAGGAGGAGGAGATGGACAGAGAATTGGGGAAGGAAGGGATGGAGACAGACAGCAGGTGGAGGAGATGATCAGAAGGAGGGGAAGCTGATGGACACAAGGAGAGGAGGAGGAGACGAGCGAAGAGAAGGGGGAGCAGGACGTGGACAGGTGGAAGGGCGAGCGGAGACATCCCACACACATCTAGCAGTTCGAACGCAGTGTCTATTGTTCGTCTTTCCCTATAGGTTATACTATTTTTGTAAGAATTTCCGACATCTTGCACCGTTTTACATTGTCGAACGCTTTTTCCAGGCCGCCAAATCCTATGAAGGTGTCATGATTTTTCTCAAGTCCCGCCTTCATTATCAAAGGCAACGTCAGAACTGCCTCTGTGGTGGCTTTACCTTTCACAAAGCCAATCGCCGTCGCACTGAAGGTCTCTATGATGGAGAAGATACGTCTGATGTGACAGGAGTCGATTTAGAAGAGATAGGGGTTCCAGTATCATAATCAGAACATAAGGAAGAACAAATAAGGCAGAAGGGATAGACAACATTCCATCAGAATTTCTAAAATCATTGAGGCAAGTAGCAACAAGAGGACTATTCTCGTTAGTGTGTAGAATATATGACTTGGCGACTTTAGGAAAAATTTCTCATGCACACAGTTCCGAACATTGGAAGAGCTGACAAGTGCTAGAATTATCGCACAATCAGCTTAACAGCTCATGCATCCAAGGTCCTTACAAGAATAATATACAGAAAAATGGAAAACAAAACTGAGGATGTGTTACACAACTATCAGTTTGGCTTTAGGTAAGGTCAAGGCAATTTTAACGTTGCGCTTGATAATGGAAGCAAGGCTCAAATAGCTCTGAGCACTATGGGACTTAACATCGGAGGTCATCAGTCCCCTAGAACTCAGAACTACTTAAACTTAACTAACTAACCTCCGCCGGGATCAGCCGGACAGTCCCTAAGAAGCCTCTGCGCAGAATCGGAGACGAAAGGAAAATGTGGAAAACACTGACAAGGAGAAGGGACAGGGTGATAGGACATCTGTTAAGACATCAGGGAATGACTTCCGTGATACTAGAAGGAGCTGTAGAGGGCAAAAACTGTAGACGAAGACACAGATTGGAAAACATCCAGCAGATTGCAAGTGCTACTCTGAGATGAAGAGTTTGCCACAGGAGGGCCGCATCAAACCAGCCTCTGATAACTAGCCGATCCTCATCTAACGGATCTTCATTTTTTTTTCATTCTGCTGCGCATTATTCTTGTCACAACTTAGATGCATCAGCTGTTAAACTGATTGTGCTATAGTTCGGGCATTCATGGATTTTATCTAACAGGATGATGTCTGTTGCAACAGGAGGCGAAATGAGACGTAGTAACAAGGTATAGCCGCACCCTATGTCTAACCCGCATCCGCAGGCGGGGACGTCGGCTGTGATCCACTTCGTCCCGAGACGGACCCCCTCTCCCGTGTTGCCGCTGTGACTGCGGACGGCCCGGGGGCGCGTGGCGGCGGCGTCTCGTGGGCGCCGTACATTGTTTTACGAGCGCCAGCTGCCCACCAGCCACTGCCGCCGCTCGCCAGTGGCGGAGGACGACAGAGCAGTAAAGCCTACGAGCACGGGGGACAGCGGCTACCAGTAACAGGCCGTCGTCCGCTGTGGCTCTGCGCAGGAAGGCGTCCGTCACCGCCGGCCCGCGCCAACCACACACACAACCACCCGGACCGTTCAATAAGTACTGCAAACACGTTTTATTTCTCGGCCAATTCCGGCTGAAAAAATGCGGAATTTGTTGTGAAACATTCAGCAGAAGTGGTTTCGTCAAGGTCCGATAGGAGGCGGTGCTTTACGTAGCCTTCAAAATGGCGTCTGCAACGGAGGTGCCATTGATTTTGTTTTGGCGGGAAACCAGAGTATGGCAGATATTCAAAGGCGCTTGCAGAATGTCCACTGAAACCTGGCAGTGAACCGACCCCGGGGGCGTCTGTCGTAGTCGCAACGAGGTCGTGCCAACCTGTCCCACCTCCCACGTGCCGGCCACCCGCACACAGTTGAAAGTCGTGCAGTGTTGGAACGTGCGGACACTCTCATTCGAGGTAATCGACGGATGCGAACCAGCCTCTCCTCCTCCGTGACAAAGCGTCACGCAATTCTGACCACCCTACGGCCCAGATCTCTCAATCGGATGTTGTGCCAGTCTTCAGTTGTTGTTGTTGTGGTCTTCAGTCCAGAGACTGGCTTGATGCAGCTCTCCATGCTACTCTATCCTGTGCAAGCTTCTTCATCTCCCAGTACGTACTGCAGCCTACATCCTTCTGAATCTGCTTGGTGTATTCATCCCTTGGTCTCCCTCCACGATTTTTGCCCTCCAATACTAAATTGGTGATCCCTTGATGTCTCAGAACATGTCCTACCAACCGATCCCTTCTTCCAATCAAGTTGTGCCACAAACCTCTTCTCCCCAATCCTATTCAGTACCTCCTCATTAGTTATGTGATCTACCCATCTAATCTTCAGCATTCTTCTGTAGCACCACATTTCGAAAGCTTCTATTCTCTTCTTGTCCGAACTATTTATCGTCCATGTTTTCACTTCCATACATGGCTACACTCCATACAAATACTTTCAGAAACGACTTCCTGACCCTTAAATCTATACTCTATGTTAACAAATTTCTCTTCTTCAGAAACGCTTTCCTTGCCATTGCCAGTCTACATTTTATATCCTCTCTACTTCGACCATCATCAGTTATTTTGCTCCCCCAATAGCAAAACGGTATTCATTCAGAAATATTAAGTGTAATTTTTTTAAAGGCGGTTGTTCACTCCCTTAACGGGCGTACGGGCGCGTACGAAAAAACTGTGTCTCTTATTTTTCTGTACACTGCAACATATTCAAAACCGATCGAAATGTAAGTGTATCCATTTGGTAGTTTTGCTAGTTAAGATAAGTGGGTGGGTCAGTATTGCCTCGCGAGATCCTAGATTTCTCCTGAATCCAAATAGATACTCGTCGAGATCGGCTTCTACGTGTTTTTCGATTCTAACCTAAGAAATTCGTGTTAGTATTTTGTAGTCACTACTTTTCAGACTGATAGTTCGGTAATATTTACATCTGTGAGCACCTGCTTCCTGTGGAATCGGAATACTACATTCTTCCTGTGGTTTGAAAGCCATTAAAATTGCTCCACCACGAAGATGACGTACTACGCACGCGAAATTTAACCGACAGGAAGAAGATGCTGTGATATGCAAATGACAAGCTTTTCAGAGCATTCACACAAGTTTGGCGCCGGTGGCAACATCTACAACGTGGTGACATGAGGAAAGTTTCCAACCGATTTCTCATACAGAAACAGCAGTTGACCGGCGTTGCCTGGTGAAACGTTGTTGTGATGCCTCGTATAAGGAGGAGAAATGCGTACTATCAAGTTTCCGACTTGCAGGCTATCGCGATTGCGGTTTATCGTATCGCGATACTGCTGCTCGCGTTGGTCGAGATCCCATGACTGTTAGCAGCATATGGAATCGGTGGGTTCAGGTGGGTAATACGGAATGCCGTGTTGGGTCCCAACGGCCTCGCATCACTAGCAGTCGAGATGACATTCATCTTATCCGCATGGCTGTAACGGATCGTGCAGCCACGTCTCGATCGCTGAGTCAACAGATGGGGACGTTCGCAAGACAACAGCCATCTGCACGAACATTTCGAAGACGTTTGCAGCAGGATGGACTATCAGCTCGGAGGCCGTGGCTGCGGTTACCCTTGACGCTGCATCACAGACAAGAGCGCCTGCGATGGTGTACTCAACGACGAACCTGGGTGCACGAATGGCAAAACGTCATTGTGTCACTTGAATCCAGGTTCTGCTTACAGCATCATGATGGTCGCATCCGTGTTTGGCGACATCGCGGTGAACGCACATTGGAAGCGTGTATTGTCATCGCCATACTGGCGTATCACCCGGCATGATGGTATGGGTGCCGTTGGTTACACGTCTCGGTCTCCTCTTGTTCGCATTGACGGCACTTTGAACAGTGGACGTTACATTTCAGATGTGTTACGACCAGTGGGTCTACATTCGACCCCTGCGAAACCCTACATTTCAGCAGGATAACGCACGACCGCGTGTTTCAGGACCCGTACGGGCCTTTCTGGATACAGAAAATGTTCGACTGCTGCCCTGGCCGGCACATTCTCCAGATTTCTCACCAATTGAATAAGTCTGGTCAATGGTGGCCGAGCAACTGGCTCGTCACAATACGCCAGTCACTACTCTTGATGGGCAGCTGTACCTGTACACGCCATCCAAGCTCTGTTTGAGTCAATGCCCAGGCGTATCAAGGCCGTTATTGCGGCCAGAGGTGGTTGTTATTTGTACTGTTTTCTCAGGAACTGTGCACCCAAATTGCGTGAAAATGTAATCACATGTCAGTTCTAGTATAATACATTCGTCCAATGATTACCCGTTTACCATCTGCATTTCTTCTTGGTGTAGCAATTTTAATGGCCAGCTAGTGTATTTCGCCTGTCTCGTACATCTTGCACACCAGATGGGTCGTGATTGAATGAAATCAGGCGATCCTGGGGGAATTATATGGACTGTGTTATCAGATTTTGTTGACTGTCTCTTGTTTTGCTAAGAATAGTCACCGTGGCCAACACTGAAAACAAAGACATACAGCCGTATCAGAGGACAAGGCTGTGGAATGCCCGGCATAAACTGTGTTTTAGTGCGCGGCGGGAATAATTTCGGTTGTTTGTGGATTTTTTTGTGGAAAGCTGTGAGGCGGGTGCTGTGTGTGTGTGTGTGTGTGTGGTGTGTGTGTGTGGTGTGTGTGTGTGTGGCTGACAGGGGAACAGAAGAGGTTAGAGACGTTGTGTGGGAGGGGAGGAGGTGTGGGAGCAGGAGCGGTGGCCCACGCAGTCCGCTGCCTGCCGTGTCGTGTCCTGTCCTGTTCTGCGCCGCTGACCGGCTGTTAGCGATTTTCTGCCGGCGCACTTCACACGGCGGCCGATGCGTGGGTGGCGCGCCGCGTGAGAACCTCGCGGCGGCGCGAGAGCCGTGCACACACGGGGTGCGGCCGCGGAGCTGGAGCTGGAGCTGCCCGGTGCGTGCGTGGCTGCGGTTCTGGCCGGGCCGCCGGCAGCCGCTTCTCACCGAGATGCTTTTTTTTGTGGTTTTTAGGGCGCACAACTACAGTGATCATTAGCGCCCAGACTAAATTATGAATGCACTGCGAGGCACAAGGTTAAAACAGCAACTAAAAAGGACAACAATATAAAAGGCACATTAACAGGCAAGGGATTGAAAGAAAACAGCATAATCAAATGTCCTTAGACAGGTTTGTCAAGTAGATAAAACGAATAACGCGAGCAGCTGCTCCTGGATCACCCGCTAAAATTTCATCCAGAGTACATGGCAGGCCAAGATCAATGCGCAGTGTATTAAAATTCGGACAGGACGTTAAAATGTGGCGGACCGCCAGCAATTGTCCACACGGGCAGAACGGCGCCGGCGCAGCCGTCAGCAGATGGCGGTGGGTGAACCGGCACTGTCCAATCCGTAACCGGGCCAAAAGGACCTCCTCCCGCCGAGAAGGGCGTGAAGAGGTCGTTCGAGCCGTGGGGAAAGGGTTCGAGGCCCGGAGCTTGTTTTCAGTAAGTGTAGACCAATCGGCATCCCACAGCGATAAAATGCGCTGACAAATGACCCTGTTAACATCAGATGAAGGTACACAACAAGAAGCTGTCCGAGGCTGGAGGACCGCAGCCTTGGCCGCGGCATCTGCAGCTCCCTTCCCAGGCATACCGACATGGCCAGGAGCCCACATAAAGGTAATCGGAGAACCGTCGTCCACCAGCTGCTGAAGAGAGCGTTGGATCCGGCGGAGGGAGGGGGGGGGGGGGGGGGGTGGGATGGAGAGAGAGAGAGAGAGAAATAGCCCAACACGTTCACCTCGGTCCCGCCTGGTGGCGCGGTCCGTTGACTGGATTGGCTGCCTCCTTTCTGATCGATCGTGGGCCACGTGCGGATGCAGACTGACGGCCTTCAGGTCGTGGTGCAGAGCACTGGCCCATCGCAGATCGGTCGCCTCGTGGATCTCTTCCTCTTTACTTCCACTATGCCTACCGTCGACTGCCTCTGCTGTAGTATCCTCCTTTGCGCGTAGCACATGGCCAAACCGTCGCAAACGGGTTTGTCGCATTTTCTTCCGTATCGGTTCTACCCTAAAACGTGTCCTGATAGTGTCGTTCGAAACGTGATCCATGTAAGCATCTTCATCCCCGTGACACACACTCGTCGTTCTGCCTCTTCCGTAGTTGGCCGACACTCAATGCTGTAGAAAGCGACGTCTGGCAGGTCTTTGAATTCAGACGACCCTACATTCGACGATCGCAAGTGACTCTAGTCGTCATTCCAACTTCATCGAGGCTGCCTGTGTCCTTCAGTTCATCTCGTTTGTAAGTTGGCCGTGCTAGACATTGTCCAGCCGAGATACTGACATTCTGTGACGCCGAGAGAGGTGGCGCAGTGGTTAGGAGTCTGGACTTGGTATTCGGGAGGACGACGGTTCAAACCCGCCTCTGGCCTGATTTAAGTTCTCCGTGATTTCCCTAGATCGCTTCAGCGACATGATGAGATGGTTCCTTTGAAAGGGCACGGCCGGTCTCCTTCCCCACCCTTCTCTCCTCGCTCTTTGGCCCCTCCCCCAAAGCAACCAGACAACATTTTGTAACTCGTGCCAGACCTCGTCTGTCGACGTTCGTGGCCCCATCTTCTCCTGGACAGATGTCTCGTAATCAGTTTTCTTTCTGTTGAGCTGCATCCTAGTGGGGATGAAATAGGAGATGGAAATTTCTATGAAAATATTTCGTTACATTACAGTACAAGCTAAATCTATAAAACTGGTATTCGACTTCTAACGAACTATGCGTTAGCGGTATAAAAGTCCTTTTTGTGCAAATGGAACTCAGAAGGGAGGATCAGCAAACACTCCTCACTCCAGCTGCCAGAATCGCTTTTTGCCCAGAAGTACGTTCGGAAAGGACGATGCTTATGTGTCGTTAATTAGCGTGAAAAGTTTACAAGACGTTTCACTTTGTGAACAATATAAAAAATTTCGATTAAATAAAAACAAAACAAAATATGTGCAGACCGTACAGTGTACGAGAACAAAGCATCGAATACTAAGCTGGTGTCTTAATAAATTAAACAATGGAAAATCTATGATGGAATGTAACAAGATTATGAAAAGGAAAGTTGCTACCCACCACATAGCTGACGGATATGCTACGTCGCAGATAGGCACAACCAAAAGACTCTCACAATTGAGACTGCAGTCGTATGTGCGAGTTGCCTTTTCGTGCGTGCGTGCGTGTGTGTGTGTGTGTGTGTGTGTGTGTGTGTGTGTGTGTGTGTCGTTTGTTGTTGACGAAGGTCTTAATGGCCGAAAGCTATAATTGTGACAGTCTTTTTGTTGTGCCTGTCTACGACTCAGCATCCCCGCTATATGGTCCAAAAATGGCTCTGAGCACTATGGGACTTAACTTCTATGGCCATCAGTCCCCTAGAACTTAGAACTACTTAAACCTAACTAACCTAAGGACATCACACATGGCCATGCGGTTCTAGGCGCTGCAGTCTGGAACCGAGGGACCGCTGCGGTCGCAGGTTCGAATCCTGCCTCGGGCATGGATGTGTGTGATGTCCTTAGGTTAGTTAGGTTTAAGTAGTTCTAAGTTCTAGGCGACTGATGACCTCAGAAGTTAAGTCGCACAGTGCTCAGAGCCTTTTTTGACATCACACAGATCCATGCCCGAGGCAGGATTCGAACCTGCGACCACAGACTGTAGCGCCTACAACCGCTCGGCCACCCCGGCCGGCAACCCAGCGCTGACCACTCAGCTGCCAGGGGCGGACGTACAGGGTGAAGAGAGTCTGGGTAATTTGCACGCCACGAGTTGTGCTCCTTTTGAACATATACACAAATTCCAACTTTTATACCTGACTTAATATGATAAATCTTTAAAGTAAGTTTACAACTCTAAACGCGTGTTTCATGACACCATTTTAAATCTTTAAATTCGGTCAGTTGTTTGACATCAACACACAGGGTGACAATTATTTAACTGTTTGAAAAAAAATATAAATTAGTTACAAACTACGGCGTACACACACTTTGTTCAAAATGTACGTCACTACAGGTAGTCGGATTTGGGTTGTGACCTGTTCGATATGCCTGCCATTATTGGCGATGACACGGCGCAGACGAATAGCGACATTCTGCCTGAAGTGTCGGAACATCGATACTATCGATGACCTCCGGAATGGCTGTTTCCAGATCGCCGATGGTCATGAGGTTATTGCTGTTCGCCTTGCCTTTAGTATAGCCGCACAAGAAGGAGTGGAATGCGTTCGGATCCGGAGAATATGGCGGCCGCTGAGGCCCGTGCCAGTGGCCTCTGGGTAACCCGGAGCCGGCACGCGGGCCCCAGACTGCTCCTCCGGGACATCAGACGCTGTGGTCGAGTTCCGTCTTGCGTGAACCACGTCTTGACAAAATCGGGATCACTTTGGATAATGGGGACGAAATCATCTTCCAAAACCTTCACGTACCGTTCGGTAGTCACCGTGCCGTGGACGAATATCGCGCCGATTATTCCGTGACCGGATGTTGCCCACCACATAATCGACCGTTGACGGTGAAGAGACTTCTCGATCGCGAAAAGCGAATTCTCAGTCCTCAAAATGCACCAGTTTTGCTTATTGACGAATCCATCCCAATGAAAGTGGACTTGGTCACTCCATCAAACCACACAGCGCTTACTAATTACCATCGTGCCCTGCAGTTTGAACGTCATAAGGCAAACCGCCTGACAAAACTCCGCCACCTCGTGAGCACGATGTTTGCCCAAAGAAAGCAGGTGCTGACAGATGTGAAAATTACCGAACTATCAGCTTAATAAGACACAGCTGCAAAATACTAACGCGAATTATTTACAGACGAATGGAAGAACTGGTAGAAGCCGATCTCGGTGAAGATCAGTTTGGATTCCGTAGAAATGTTGGAACACGTGAGGCAATACTGACCCTACGACTTATCTTAGAAGAAAGATTCGCCTATGACATTGTAATTCTGTCAGAGACAGCAAAGGACTTGGAAGAGCAGTTGAACGGAATGGACAGTGTCTTGACAGGAGGGTATAAGATGAACATCAACAATAGCAAAACGAGGATAATGGAATGTAGTCGACTTAAGTCGGGTGATGCTGAGGGAATTAGGTTAGGAAATGAGACACTTAAACTAGTAAAGGAGTTTTGCTATTTAGGGAACAAAATAACTGATGATGGTCGAAGTAGAGAGGATATAAAATGTAGACTGGCAATGGCAAGGAAAGCGCTTCTGAAGAAGAAAAATTTGTTAACATCGAGTACAGATTTAAATGTCGGGGAGTCGTTTCTGAAAGTATTTGTATGGAGTGTAGCCATGTATGGAAGTGAAACGTGGACGATAAATAGTTTAGACAAGAAGAGAATAGAAGCTTTCGAAATGTGGTGCTACAGAAGAATGCTGAAGATTAGATGGGTAGATCACATAACTAATGAGGAGGTATTGAATAGAATTGGGGAGAAGAGGAGTTTGTGGCACAACTTGACTAGAAGAAGGGATCGGTTGGTAGGACATGTTCTGAGGCATCAAGGAATCACCAATTTAGTATTGGAGGGCAGCGTGGAGGGTAAAAATCGTGGAAGGAGACCAAGAGATGAATACACCAAGCAGATTGAGAAGGATGTAGGTTACAGTAGGTACTGGGAGATGAAGAAGCTTGCACAGGATAGAGTAGCATGGAGAGCTGCATCAGACCAGTCTTAGGACTGAAGACGACAACAACAACAGTTCAATAATTGTCGCCCTGTGTGTTGCGTGTTGTGTATGATTGAGCTCGCGTCTTTCTGCAGAGAACAGTGTGAGTGAACGGACGTGTGTACGTCATCTTCAGTGGCGGCATCCGTCTCAGAGAGAGAGGGGGAGAGCGAGATGTAAATTTGGCGGCGCTCTCCACTGGTGCGTCCTCCGACTCCGCGGCGTCGCTCGCGCCGGGAATGCGCGGCGGCCGCTGCAGAGGTTGCGAAACGCCGGCCGGCCGCCGCCCCCGACGCCCCTGTGAGCCTTGGCCCCGATGTCTGCGCGCACCACGCTCCCGCCGCACCTTGTGAAACGTGCGCTGGCCTGGCTGGCCACGTGTGGTCTAGCAGCGACTGCGCTCACACCATTAAGGTCGGCCTTATCCACACTGATTACCGACCTCTCTCGATATCTCACTTCAGTGTTTCCTCTCGAAATGCTGACTACTACCGCGAAAACACCCACACCATTACAACGTAGGGATGTTCGATTGTTGTTGTTGCTGTTGTGGTCTTGGGTCGGAAGACTGCCTTGGCACAGCTCTCGATTCTACTCTATCCTGTGCAAGCCGCTTCGTCTCCGAATAAGTAATGCATCTTACATTATTTTGAATGTACTTATTGCATTTATCTCTTGGGCTCCCTCTACAATTTTTACCCCACATACTTCCCTCCAATGTTAAATTGGTGATCGTTTGATTTCTCAGAATTTGTCCCACCGACCGATCCTTTCACCTACTCACATTGTCGTGCAAATTTCTTTTCTTCCAAATTCTATTCAGTAGCTCCTCATTACTTACGTGATCTGCCCATCTACTCTTCACCATTCATCTGTACTGCAACATTTCCAATACTTATATTCCCATCTTGACTATACTGTTCTATGTTCATGTTTCACTTCCATACATACCTGCACTCCATACAAATTCTTTCAGATTTGTTACTGCTTAAATCTATATTCGATGTTATAAATTTCTCTTCTTCAGAAACACTTTTCTTGCCATTTCCAGTCAACATTTTATATCGTCTCCACTTTGGCCACATCAATTTTTTTTTTATTACTGCCCATACAGCAAAACTCATCTACCGTTTTAAGTGTCTCGTTTTCTAATGTAATTCCTTCAGCATCACCTGATTTAGCTCGACAACTTTCCAGTACCCTTGTTTTGATATTGCTGAAGCTCATCTTATATCCTCCTTTCGAGCACTGACATCTCTGCCAAGTCTTTTGCCGTTTCTGACTGAATTACAATGTCATCGGCTAACCTCTCCCTGAACTTTAATTCCTGCACCAAATTTTTCTTTTGTTTCCTTTACTGACTGCTCAGTGTACAGACTGAATGAATAACTCTTCAAGTCATTCAAATGGCTCTGACCACTATGGGACTCAACATCTCTGGTCGTCAGTCCCCTAGAACGTAGAACTACTTAAACCTAACTAACCTATGGACGTCACACACATGCATGCCCGAGGCAGAATTCGAATCTGCGACCGTAGCAGCCACCTGGTTACGAACTGAAGCGCCTAGAACCGCTCAGCAACCGCGGCCGGCTTCGGAAAGGGAATTAAACGTCAGGAGGAAGACATAAAAACGGTGAGGTTTTCGGACGAGATAATAATCCAGCCAGACACAGGAAAGTAATTAGAAAATCAGCTGAACAGAATGCATACTAGATTGAAAAGAGGTTACAAGGTGAATATCAACAGAAGTGAATAAACGGTAATGGAATGCAGTCGAATTAAATTAGGTCATGCGATAGGAAAAGTAGGCAATGAGTTTTACTGTTTGAGCAGCAAAATAACTGATAACAGGCGAAGTAGACTCGCAGTAACAAGAAAAGAATTTCTGGAAAAAGGACTTTGTTAACATCGAATTTAAATTTAAGTGGTAGGGAGTCTGTTCTGAAAGTATTTGTCTGAATTGTGGCTTTGAATGTGTGTGAAGACGAGAAGCACTACAGACAACTAGAGAACAGAAGCTTTTGAAATGTGGTGTTAACAAAAGAACGGTTAGATCGAATAAGTAGTGAGAAAGTACTGAATCGAACACGGAAAAAAGAAATTTATGAGACAACGTGACAAAGGTGTGTGATCCGTTGATAACACTGAAGTTGAGGGATCAACCGACTACGTGCACGACTGCACGAGCAAATTTTCCAACCCTAAGTCAGAAAATAAAAAGTTCAACGATCTTACTGTACTATCGGTAACGATTTCGGTCTCTCTCTCTCTTATACGTTCACACGCAGTGTGGCACATGTGACATTTACGTGAACTAGTATATATATATATATATATATATATATATATATATATATATATATATAAAATGACGTTTGTAGTAAACATTAGATTTATTTCCTCGGCGTTCCTGGCTAGACATGACATTTTAATGGGGTAGTAAAGTTATTGCTCCTCAAAGCACTTTGATGTCACGCATCTAATATTTTAGAAGATGACCGTTAACGATCGTGTTGTTCACAAAATTGCATGACACGAGAAGGCGAAGAGACAACAACGTATCCACACCTGTTGCTGTGGTGGCTACTACTGTGCTGTGTTAACACTGCATCCAGTGTACTTACAAGAGGGGCGTTGAGTAACTAATAGAACAGTTCCTCTTGATAAAATGCAGAATTTGTTGTGGGGCATCACGGAGTATTCCCTCTTCACCCCTTGAGTTTAATGAAGCTTCCGTAGGAGGCGACACTATGCGTACCGTTCAAAATGGCGCCTGTGTCGGAGGAGATGCGTTCCAGAGAGAGAGAGAGAGAGAGAGAGAGAGAGAGAGAGAGAGCTCTCATCTGAGTTTGTTTTAGCGGAAAATCGAAGCACGTCAGATATTCGTAGGCGCTTGCAGAATGTCTGTAGACGACAGGCAGTGAACAAAAGCGCGGAGAGTCTTTGGGCGAGGCGTGTGCCGCCATCGCAGCGAGGTCGCGCAAACGTGTCCGATCTGCCGCGTGTCGGTCGGGCGCACGCAGCTGCGTGTGGCTCCTGCAGTGTCGGAAGATGCAGACACTCTCGTTCGAGGTGGTCGACGGATCACTATCGAATACCCGACTGCACTACTGGACGCGTCTGTCGGCACTGCTGACACAGTGGTCCAGCAGGTGAGGTGTGCGCCGCCGCCTAACAGGAGCCCTTTAGGGCAACGGAGGGCCGTCTGTGCGGTACGACGGCTACGAGGCTGATCGTGACAGTTTTTTGTCGAACATCGCCACAGGCGGTGAAACACGGGCTCCTCACTTGCAACCGGAAACAGAACGGCTGTCCAGGGAGCGGCGCCACACCACGTCTCCGCCGGCCGGAGTGGCCGTGCGGTTCTAGGCGCTACAGTCTGGAGCCGAGCGACCGCTACGGTCGCAGGTTCAAATCCTGCCTCGAGCATGGATGTGTGTGATGTCGTTAGTTTAGTTATGATTAATTAGTTCTAAGTTGTAGGTGACTGATGACGACCTCGGAAGTTAAGTCGCATAGTGCTCAGAGCCATTTTTTGAACCACGTCTCCTCCGGAGAAAAAGTCCGAAATTGCACTCACAGCCAGTAAAGTCACAGCGACGCTCTTCTGGCTCTCTGAAGGGGTTAACCTGTTTCGTGTGCAAAGATCAGCTCTGACGCGTATTGTTCTACCCTCAGGAAATTGAAGAAGCGACTCGAGCGTGTTCGTTGTTACAGCAATGCGTGCGAAATTCTCCTTCTCCGTGAAGAAGCTGGGCCTGGCAAAGGCTGGGCAGCCTAGAGGAGCTCGCGAAACTGCCGTGGGCCGTTCTTCCTCGTGCACTCTGCAGCCCGGATCTCGCGCCTTCCGACTTCCATTTGTTTGGCCCAGTGAAGGAAGTCACGGGGAGGTTATGGACGTAAACGCCCTCCCAGGGAGGTGGAGGAAGGCCGTCGCACTGAGCGAAAAGACTGTGTTGGAAAAATAAGAGTTGGTAAGGAATAATATAGTGTATTGGAATCCTCAATGAAACCGACCCGAGTGCAAAAAATAAAATAAATAAAAATGTTGTATTACGTATTGAACGGCCCTCGATTTATTTGTACAGTATCTCGTTCTTGTTTGCTCGCTTGTTTCTTAATTTTATAAGCTTCGATTTAAATGCACGAACTGAATGATTGATTTCATCGACTTTGGAATTGTTTCGTTTATAGTGTCGTGGCTACCGTCACTGAACTCGTGATTGTTAATCAATACGGATCCGGTACTGGAAAAGCGGGTTTAATTTAGTGCCTCGTCTTTCTTTGCGAGAGGCCCTGGCAGGACAGCTGCTCTCTGCAGGTGCTTCGGAACTGTCAGGGAAGTGTCGAGGTAACAGTGCGCTTGTCGGTCCCCAGTGTCGTGTCCGCCATACTGACGGACACTTTGTTTGAGGGACGCGCCCCGGGACGTCGGCTCCGCAGACCCGCAGCTAGCCAGCGAGGCGGGCTCGCCTGGCTTCATTTCGCCGTACGTTACGATTTTATCGTCCACGCCCCGCTGCCCTCGCCCGTGCCGATAGCAGGGCTTAGCGGTTCTTCATTGCGTATTGTTCGCCTCTGCCCATTGTTCTCCCTTCTGTATCTGCCCCTTTATTCTGACGCGAGTTTCGCGCCGTAAAACTGACAGCTCGAGTCGGCGTTATTTACCGTTTCGCTCGTAAATCCGTACATATCAGACGGCCATCACCCAGTTCCACCTGTTGCTGGCTTCGTGGGCCGTACCCCGCTCTCCCCGGTGTGACGCGCATCGGATGCTCCTTAATTCTGCGCAGCATATATTTCGGAAGACAGCCACTATTCTGAGAAGTAAGGCGGAGGGGGCCCTCCTGCCTGGATAAAATGGAGATAAACATTGCGGAGAGCACTCTAGTGCGTTCCCTTTACAAGAAAAGATAACGTGACAAGTTCTCGACAGGATCCACCCTAACTTTGTTTCAGGAACAGAACCCCTCGCGCAGAAAATAGCTGTTTATAACGGTCATGCTTGCATGCAAAAATTACAGGGCTTTCGCAAAGGGCCAAATAACATTAGGCTACAGCACGAGCAAAAATGGATGGCAGCAATGTTCAGTGATTCATCGAAAGAAGCTTAATTATACTCAACGGAAGCAAGAAAACTGAGCGTAGCAGTGTACACGGTGGAGTCACATCGATGTCACCGTCGGGGCAGCGATAGCAATGGAAGATAGACCAGGCGCGTCGGGGGAAAACAGTCGTGACGCGGAACCGGAGCGGTTTATCTGACGTCCAGAAGTGCGCGATCGTCGGCTTTCCGGCCGAGGGTGGAACTTTTTCGGAAACACGGGAGTGTGTAAACTGCTCGCGTACCGCCAGAGTTAAATTACATCGTGCGTGGCAGAATGGCGCTGCCCGAAACCGACGAAGAGGCAGCTGTGTTGCACCACGGGCCACGGCTGACGTAAGAACCGTGTGCGTGCAACTGTGGGGCGGCTGGCCGGCCAGGGGCTACCGACAGCGCCTGCACAGTCTTTCAGCGGAAGTCGGTGCGAGCACGCGGTCCACCGTGCGTCCGTGCTGGCTGCTGTCCCTCCAGTGCTGCAGCCGGACGTCCGCCGAGGGGCGAGAATGACCGTTGGCGTGCAGGGCGTGGATCGTCTTAAAGCGCACACATCGCAGCAGTTACGGTCTCGGGAAAGTGTGCATCTATCCGTGGAGACCGTCTTCACCCCTACGTGCACTTTATTTTCCCTCGTTACCCTGGCCACAAAATTCCCCGCAATTAAACTCAGTCGAGAATGTGTGGGACCGCGTCGATCGGACTGTTCGTGCCTCGGACTCTCAGCCGAGCGACCCGGAGCAGCTGGCCAAGCGGCGGAGTCGGCGCAGGTCTTCACACTTGTCCGCACTTTCCGAAACCTCGTTGACATTATTTCTGCAAGTCTCAAAGCAGTCCTCAGTGCTAAAGGCGGGTGCTGATGTGTCTTTATGTTGTGTACATAGTTCCGCGTAGTCAGCGCGTACACAACTTTCCCACTAGAGCGCTCCCCGCTAAGCACAACAGCGCAGGCGCAGCGCTCGTCCGTCTCCGCACTACGAGATGGCGCTGTCTTAGAGGCGGACCAAATTCTGCTTCCGCCGATCTGCGTATTAATATGTAACGCAGCCACTGAGATTGCTGCTAACGTAGCACCTTTTCTCCTCGCGGATCACACTCGCGCAGTGATACCTGAACGCGCGAGGTATTATAGCGAGTGTACAGACCTCCGATTAGTCAGTCTGCATTAGTCTGTACCAGTCTGTACGAGTTCTACATTTGTCTGTAGCAGCCTATAGTCAAGTTTCAGACTGCGCCTAGTAAGATTACCATATTCTTGTACATAGCCATGAAGATAAATGTATAGACACTTTTGTCAAGTATCAGAGATATATGTGAGAATAAGATTAACGTACCAATACCAAAGGAACTTCAGATTGTCAATTGTAAATAGCATCCAGAACCAAGTTAAGTAAGTTTTATGCTTGTTATTATTTTAATAAACGTGTGTGAAAATTGATCAAGTTCTGTTTAAAGTTGGTCACCGTCAATCTGCTACTCTAAGCGTGCAAGTGGCATTTCTATCGTCTGACCTAACGGCAGAAGATAAACACGCTAAGATAAGACCACGAGACATACTGCTGACACTCACCTACTTCGTTAGAGCGACAAGTCAAATAATCTGATGGTGTGTGTACTGAAGGTCTTACAGTACGCACACCACACTTTAACCACGGTGTAGCACCAGATGCGGTGAGCGATGACCGACGTCACTCGTATAGACTGCAGCTGAATGTCGTCGGCAGGGACTGTGGGTGGGTGCTGGTACCAAGCTGAGGCACTGTCTACCAGCAGAGCCGCGCGGCTGCTTTGGCGGAGAAACGTCCACTCGGGAAGTGTTAGCGTGACACAGAGCGAATGCGTAACATAGTCGTCGCCGCGGCACTCGCTTTTGGAGTGTGACTTTAACCGAGGTGCGTCTGAGATGCGAACAGCCCAGCACCCTTCTGTGCAGGATGTGCCTCGTCTCTTAAGCAGGACACAGCCGTTTGTCAGAATGAAATTTGTAGTTGAGGTGTAACTCGGTGGAGTACACGTTATATACGGTCAGACTTGCAATAAAAAAAATTGAAGTTGTTCATTTGTGAATGAGGCACTTTTGAAGAGCTAAACGTATTTTTGCAAAAGTTAGAACTTGGTGTAATTAAGAGAAAAGATGAACAACGGTTCTTTTCATATATAGCAAATAGAAAACAGCAAGTTAATGCGAATAAGGATAACGTCTCGTTCTGACCGAATGGTATGGAGAAGGGGCTGCAGATTGGTGTTGTTCTGTGCATGTTACCTCAAAGAAAAAAAAGTCCCAACACTAAGAAAGAGTTGTGTGGCGTAAACGAAAGTTGGTAAAGGTGTTTCTACATTTCGCGTCAGTTGCATAGGGGACGCAAAGCAGGTTTGCTTCAAATACAGGCTTAACGGTCGTCAGCGTTAGAATGGACGTGGTGATTGGGTGTTAGACAAGAATGCCTTTAAGGCGACAAACACCTCACTGAGCTTCAAAGAGGTCCTGTAATGTGGCTACGAGAAGCCCACCGTGTTGGGCGTATCGCTCTGGCGCCTCGTGCTACATCTGCAGCGGCAGTGGGCACCACGGCGACACGACGAAGCGATACAAACTGGTTGCTCGGAGGACAGCTGCGGCCCACACACCCTGCAGCGCGCATTCCGCTGATCTCAAACCACCGCCAGTTGCGAGTCGAGTGGTGTGAAGCGAGAGCAGGACGGCGGTCTGTCGTGTTCCCTGACGACAGGTGCTTCTGTCTCGGTGCCACGCGTCGGTAAGGAGGGGACCAGTCGAAGGCCTGCGACCGACGTGTCCGCTCACTGCAGGCACTGGACCCGCACCTGCAGTCACGGTCTGGGGTGCGGTGTCGCGCTTATCACATCCAGCCTGACTGCAAATCTGTACCTCAGTCTGGTAATTCCATCTGCTGTGCTGCCATTCGTGAACACCATTCCAGGGAGTGTTTCCCAGCAGGATAACGGCCCCCGACATACCGCTGTTGTAACCCGACATGCCCTGCCGAAAGTCAAATGTTCAAATGTGTGTGAAATCTTATGGGACTTGACTGCTAAGGTCACTTACACACTACTTAACCTAAATTATCCTAAGGAGAAACACACACATCCGTGCCCGACGGAGGACTCGAACCTCCGCCGGGACCAGCCGCACAGTCCACGACTGCAGCACCCCAGACCGCACGGCTAATCCCGCGCGGCGCAGACAGTCGACTGCTCAACCACCAGATCTGTTGACGTCATCGGACGGCTACTGCTGCATCATCCACAAACAGCATTAACCGTCGCTGTATCGACCGACCAAGTAAGTTCAACACGCATCGAACTACATCCCACAAAGTAACACCTGGCATCTGTACGACACAATTCACGGACGTTTGCATCTTTGTATTCAATATTTGGCGGTTTCACGGGTTGTTAATGCACGAGCATTTCACATTCGCAATAACGTACCTCGCACTTACATTAAACTGTAATCTCGCAATGTTAATCGCTTACATAGGTTACCTATACAGATGTATAGAATTTCATTACTCGGGATTAATTATTTTTTTGGTGGTGCGATATATACGAGCGAGGGCGGATCTAGGTGCTTTCAGTACGGATGCAGCACATGTTCGGAAACCCTGCGGGACTTGGCGAATGCTACGAGCAGTGGGGCCACGCTCCTTGTGCGTGGCGGGTCGAGAATTTGGGTCAGTCCGTAGCGCACCCGGATGGCCGAGACTGCTGAGGCAACTATTCCAGAGAGGCGAAGCATCCAGGTGCAAGCCCCGCTGCAGCACACATTTTCAGCCTTCACCTCAGATTTATTTCAGTGCCCACAAACGGCTCAAGTCCTGATTTCTGTTAATATCGTATTATTATTCTTATTATTACAATTATTATTATCGTTCCTTTCCGAGGAAACACGATTAGTTGTAGCGATACAAGTGTTTGGTGGGCGACTGGAGCGACTGGAAGGCAGACTGCAGGCAGAGCTGCTGGCTGCAGCACCGCTGGCGCTCTCAGTACACCCTGTAAGCGTCTGAGCCTCGGTTTCTTGGAATCGGCTGACAAGTGCGTGCTACTAGAGCAGGAGTCCACGTAATGTTGTGAGCAGACGAACCCACTTCCGTGTGGCCGTGATTGTTGGTTCTTTGATTGCTCTGGGCAAGAAAGATTTATTTCACTCGAGGCTTATTTGCCACAGCAGAGTGCAGAACATTTACAACCGTCACTGACCACGAAAGCGTCACTTGTTGCATACGATGACAAACTCTTCTCTCCATGTCCAACTTGAACTAACGCACGTACTCATGTGAAACTTCAGAATCACCGCCCGTTGAGGGTGGTGTTGACTGCCGAAGCTGCAGGCACAAACTGGCCAGCACTGGTGCACGCTCGCCTCTGTGTCGACCTCAGCAGTGGCAGGGCGCTGCAGCCGTGGGGCGGAGACGCCTCCCACACGGCAGCGAGAGCGGGACCTGTCCGCCTAACATCACGTGTAAGGCCGCGCGGACGACCGTCGGCTGCACGCTTCCCTAGTTACAGAAGACTGAATCCACTCGGCACCTCTGCCACTTGCCACCGGCTGGGGTTTGCTTTTTTCTTCGGCGGACATCGCCTGTGGGGCAACGCTAACGCTAACGAGAGCTCGTCCGGTAACGAGCAATTAGCCGTAACACACAGGCGGCTGCGGGCCTCGTTTCTGCCTCTCCCCCCCTCCCTCTCTCCCACTCTTCGCAGTTCTCCTACGGGACACCCCTCATAAACTTGTCTCCAGTTTACAGCACCGCCAGCGGCAAGCTGCAGCTGCACTGGGTCCATTCCCCTCTTTACAGGCTCGATTGCTGCGATTACCATCTACAACACCCGCCACTCCATTCAGGGCGAGCACCGCACGTTGCCTCTAACCGGTCTGATCTGGAATATCGCTCACATTCGTCCTGTTTCTGTAACCGACGAAGGAGGCATCACATTAGGATTAACACTGTCTTGTAGAAACGTGGCTGTAGCAGAACTGTAAGTACGTCTTACAAACAGCAGATGCCCAAAGCTCGTTTAAATGCTGACTTCCTAGATTTTCGAGAAACTTTATATACTGAGCCGCATCGACTGCGATCACGCAGGTGTGTGAGTAGCTCGAGACTATTCGACTAACAGAAGCCCGGAAACTAATGCTCGACGACGAACGCTTCACACAAACTAAAGTACCCTCGAGAGTGTCTCGACGTGGCGTGAGAGAGAAAAAGTGTAGCTGGTGGCCCACTCGGGAGCGACCGACCGCCGCGCCACGCTCTGCCGCTGTGCAGCTCGGCGTGAGCACACCGTGCCAGCCCCCGCTGCCCGCCCTCTCATCTCGCAGCCGCCGACTCTCACCGCACCTTGTACCGGGACTCGAACCCAGCAGAGCAGCCACACATGCTATGGAGGCGGAGATTCCTCCATACGCAGCGAATCAAAATTGGCTCACTCGGGCACAACAGTGCGATTCCTCGCATGCTCTATTTGAAGGAGGAATTTCTGAGAGCGTACGTTTGAAGCAGGTCATTGTATGGTTGTGAAACGTGGACTTGGGGGAAACCAGAAGGGAAGTGAATCGAATCATTTGAGATGTGGTGCTACAGAAGAATGTTGAAAATTAAATGGACAGGTGAGGTAAGGAATGGGGAGATTCACCGCAGGATCGGCGAAGATAGGAATACGTGGAAAACAGAGCATCTCTTAAGACATCAGGGAATGACTGCCGTGGTACTGGAGGGAGCTGTAGAGGGCAAAAACTGTACAGGAAGACAGAGTCTGGAATACGTCCCGCAAGCAATTGGAGAGGTAGGTTGCAAGTGGTACTCCGAGATGAAAAAGGCCGGACAGGAGAGGAATTCGTGGCGGGCCGCATCGAAGCAGTCAGAAGGTTGATAACTCTTAAAAAAGTGTATTTAAAATATTATAAATTCGAACCGTTTGTAGTACGTATGTTCAACATATACACACCGATAAGGTTTGTCGTTACTTCTGTCCTATGTCAGGTATTTATTTTTAAGTGATTATAACTCTTTACGAATATTTCTGACATGTATGACCAATAGTTGTTGCGATCAACACTAAAAAAACTGTAGTTATGCGATAAGTATAGTTTCATAACTGAATGCTGCAGCATTGCAAGGGCAGATTTAAATTAGGAAATTAATCGAAGGAAGTATGGAGCCGGAGTGGAACTCTTGGACGCGAGTATTGTAACACAAAATAGTAGCAACTGCATTAACTATAAAGCACAACCTCATAGTCTTGAATGAAGATCATTACAGCCTTCGTTTGACTTCAGTTTTCTACCGAATATACCTACGGGGCAAAATTTCTACGTAGGGAAATTTTTGTCTTTGAAACGGTTAGTAAGCAAGGTGCTTGTGGAATGACAGGTCTAGGCCGTCAAATAAACATCATTCGCACAACAACGATTTCATTAAACTATCACTCTGCTTGTAGGTAACTAAATAGAAAAGCTTGCGATTATGTTTACAATACAATTACAAACGCCAGAAGGTGTCCAATTAGCTTCCTTTTACAATCGATCGAATATGGGCAGGACTCAACCCGGCACCAATTCACAGTACCGCGTGCGCCTTTTTACATGACCTGGCCAAATAGTACAATAACGTGTGCTTGAAAACATAAAATACATTTAACAGACGCACAATAACCAGTTAACATAGTGGGCCGCTCTTTCAAGTTCCGTAAATTATACATTTCATTGCGCGCCCCCAAAAAATATTTAACCCAACCTTTCATGATACTAATATATAATCTAAACTCCATAAATAAGGATACGAACAAGTTGGAAGAGAGGTGCTTGAATGTCAGAGCAATAGCTATTAACTTTTCAATAATAAAGCAACGAGAACAAGTCCTGCTAAACCTTAGTACAACAACGAATTACACAGATTCACACAGTAAAATAAGCTAACGCACTCATTTAGGAAGATCAGACCCACCACTCATATCTACTCTCCCGCTCCACACCAGTGCTCAAAAAATAAATGAGCAATTTATAACTCAAGACAAAAAAACATTTATTTCCGACCTCCGGTAACAAAAACGAATTAGCGAGCCAAACCCATTTAACATGAAACAATCAATAACAAATTCTTTTAGAGTCTGTCTTAACAGTAACAAACATGAAGTAAAAACAATCGACTCGAATCTAATGGGGCGCTCTAGACAGACTGGATGGTATGTGCACAGTAGTGACCGGCAATGTTGTGAGGCGTGACCAGCAACGGCAGCTTTCGGTAACACCTGCATCCATCCGTAGGCAATTTCAAGATGTGTGGCCTTTCAGCTCCCCCGGCGTAAAATCCGTGTGGCTTGTGTTTGTGGGAATATCCGAAAGATCGTGTCTATCAGGAATGTATCCTTGTCTGAAGGATAGTATATGACGACATATAGCTCTGATTACACCGGATATGCTGCGAGCAACTGTCGACCGTGCTGTGTCGCTGACTCAGAAGACCGTGTTGAACACATGTTGTATCTCGTGACCACATCCAGAAAGACGTGCCAGAACTACCGTCGTCATGTGTCTGATCGTTCCTCCGCTCCTCCTGCACCCACATGACGTTTTCTGACTGCTTACGGCGCCATATTTTCACCTGGTATCAGGAAATGGAACCTTTTTTTTTTTTTTTTTCAGCACACTCCGCGAGCGAACCGATTAGTGAACATACGTAAGGCGTTTCAGTGTCCCGCGGTGTATACAGCACGCACTGCAGCACTCGAAACACTGTGAGTTTAGGTATAACCGCTGCAGCCTTCCAACACGTCTTTTCACTGCCTTCCCCAACACATTTTTAGGTTACTGTCCCATTTCGTGTCGCATCATCCATGAATACTTACACGATGTGTCGAGTGCGAAAGATGTTCACTATTAATCTTGTGAGCAGAACTATCTGACTCCATGTTTTGCTACATATGCTACTTTGCATTATGTACATTTGAAGAGAGCCGCCACTCATTACACCAATTGATAATGTTGTACAAGTATTTCTACAATTCCTTACGATTGTACAAGGACGATACCTTCCTGCAGGCAACGGCATCGGCAGCAAACGATCTGTAGTGCTGAGGATCCCACCTGACGAATAGCTGACGTACAGGGGAAACAATATTCCCGTACCCGTGATTTCGAGCCCTGTTGGCTGTTATCGATATTGTGCACGGTAACACACCGGCAACGACTTCACACGTGGTGCCCCAGAAGGTGTGCGCGGCCATTTGCGAGCCCTTTACTGGCCGATAGGGCGGTCAGGAAGGGAGGTTCCAGCTGGCAACTGGAGCAGCGCCTCCAGTGCGCGCAGTAGTGATGGGCTAAACTGCGATTTTCCGATATCAGTGATTTCTGTGAATGCTACTTTTCAGTATCTGTTATTCTTAACTGTGATTTGTCGCAGTTAAGAGTCGCAGTTAAGGACCCTAGGTCGTGTATCCCTCCGCCACTGCTATTTCTGCTACTTCCGCGATTTCTGCTACTTCTGCGATTTCTGCTACTTCTGCGATTTCTCTGACTTCTGCTACTTCTGCGATTTCTGTATTCCTGCGATTTCTGCGACTTACCACCGTATGAAAAAGTTACATCTGTCAACACAGAAAATTGCATCTCAACAAACCTGTCATTGGCAAGTATGTTTTACGTTTTTTCTTCCGTTGGCTTTAATTTTGTATTAAAGAAACAACTGTGAAAATATTAATAGTGTAATTAATATGTAAGTAGCCGTACAGTACCGTAATAGTTCGTATTTAGAAAATGAATTCTAACATACTGTTATGTTCACAGGTACCTGAACTACATTTCAGTCACTCAGTAAAGTGATAACTCAAAATATCATTGTCAACAGATCCGAAGAAATTGCCACTGTGTCTTTAGACCGTTTTCGTCAGAAGAGAGGTTAGTTTCTAAGCGTTTCGATGGACTTAATTACTTCAGTGAGATCGTTCTTCCAAATGTGATATTCATTATAGCAAATATTAGCAATCCACTCTGTCAATTATATTGCTAGTAATTAATGACAGCAAAAATTGTTTAATAATCCTTGTGTTTTTGCAGACACAGTTCTGACTCTGATTACTGGTTGCTGTACGTATCCATCCACATCAAGGCTGTTGAGAGAGACTCGTGAAGATTCAAGACAGCTCTTAGAGGATTTGCAGTTTAAAAGTGAAATAATTGTGAAATAAGTGTGTGAATGATTAAACTGTGTTTTATTGAAGTTGTTGTGCTATTTTAAAGGAATAATAAATGTCAAATACAGTGAGTGAATAATAAAAATCTCATTTTCCACATGTTTAAGCCGTCCTATACCCATAATTTTCCGCCACTTACTTATTGGTAAACACTTGTTGGAGTGTGACATGCCGCCCCCCCCCCCCCCCCTTCTCCACAATCTTGGTGTGATACTGACCTGTAACATATCCCGAAGTCTACAATATGCATTTTGAGGCTGTTGATATGAAAGTGGGAAGTACAGATCTTCCAGTTAAATCAGGAATAGCTTAAGTGCATTACTTGAAAGTAACACAGGAAAAGCTTACTTATGTAGGTGGTAGTAGTGTCGGAAAAACGGTCTTGTGTGTGAAGTTGCCATGTAGAACACCAGGTGTAAGACTTTTCTCCCGAGTCTTGAACTGTGTCGGAACAAAAGTGAGGCATTCATATGACTGTTTTCATTTCTCTACAGTTATACAGATGTCTGAGTTCTGCTGTGTTAACATTGCAAAGTCCTGTAGGCATGTGGAGTATTAACCAAAACTGTCATATTGGAAGCAGAATCAAACACATTTGTTACGTTACTTGATATTTTCAGGAAGAAAAGGCAATGTTGCTTCTTATTAATATAATACATTCAGAGTCACAGCAGTATTAGACCAACCATAACTGATGCTGAATGTGCATGTCGTCATATAATATGAAGGGCTTATTTCAATAGTGGTACAAGTCCATTACCTCCACTTTTCTGTCTATAATGCTTCTGAAATTAGTGGTCCAAACAAACATAAATAAAGGTTCATCTCTAGCAAGAAGACATATGCTTGAATATTTCTGGTATCTCAACTGCAGATTTTTCAGCGCTCATTTAACTTTACGACTCTGCATCTCAAAATGAACAAAAATGGACTTGTACCACTATTGAAATAAGCCCTTCATATGCACACACAGCA
Organism: Schistocerca piceifrons; assembly: GCF_021461385.2. Classification (NCBI taxonomy): domain Eukaryota; kingdom Metazoa; phylum Arthropoda; class Insecta; order Orthoptera; family Acrididae; genus Schistocerca; species Schistocerca piceifrons. Next base: position 28,780,477 of record NC_060146.1, on the reverse strand, counting down.
TATCGATCTCGTGAGGCACAAGGTTCTCATAACAAAGTACGTACGTCGGTCAACAGATGACACTAGGAAAAGTATGTTAACTGCGCTTTTTAGTTGCTACTTGCGACTCTTAGTTGCGATTTGTCACAGAAATCGCAGTTTGACTCGGTAGCGAATAGCGTAGTATGAACTTTGCTCAACAGATGGCAGTGCTAACTGCGCTTTTTAGTTGCTACTTGCGACTCTTAGTTGCGACTTGTCACGGAAATCGCGGTTGGACTCTATAGTGTATCGCAGAGATGGGCGTAGTACGAACTTTGGCCAACAGATGGCACTGTTAACCGCGCTTTCTAGTTGCTACTTGCGACTCTTAGTTGCGACTTGTCACGGAAATCGCAGTTAGACTCGATACCGTATCGCAGAGGTGGACGTAGTACGAACTTTGGCCAACAGATGGCACTGTTAACTGCGCTTTTTAGTTGCTACTTGCGACTCTTAGTTGCGACTTGTCACTGAAAGCAGTGCTAAATTCGACCAATAGATGGCTCACGTCTTTGAATGTGAAATACTACTTGCGACTGCTAACTGTGACTGAAATCGCTGTTAGATTCTGTAAAGTTGCTACTGTGATATCTGTGACTTCTCAGTCACTGTGATTTCTAACAGATACGCTATTTCCTGCCCACCACTAGCGCGCAGACAAGCTGGGTCGCGGACACCGAGCCAAATGGGCAGCCGTACGTCGTGCCCAGGGAACCGCCGGGTCACGGACGCTGCTGTAGCGGTCTCTGGAACGTACTTGCTTTAATACTTGATCGCCGTTCTGTAAGGTCGTATAGTGCCGTAGCGAAGTAGCAGCAAGAACTCTGCTAATGGCTGATGTGTGTGTAAGCGGAAGCCGATTGAACCAGGCGCACTGTTGCCACACAAGCCGTATTAGCGACATACGTCTGTTTGATAATAGTCATTTGTGTAGGATGCGATTGTAGAAATCGCAGTGTGACAACAGCCTGCGTCGACAGTGGCAGGCAGAGGGAAAGGCTCGTCCGGATTTCTTGTCGGTCAGCTTTTACTGTCCCCTCTGTACGTACGCCCTTGACGGGTGGCCTGTCCTGCCACGTCTCGCCGCGGATCTGGAGTTGGTATTTTCTTGCATCGTAAGTAGAGCTGCGCTCTACCGTTCGGTAGTTTTGGTACAGTATATAACTGAAGCAACAAATGGTGAGATTGCCAGTAGAGAAAGAAACGTGAATAAATATGTGAGACAGTAACTGGGAGCTGGTGATTTCTCTTTGTTTCTGTTTGTTTGTTTCGCACGTAATTAGTACCGAACATCGTCCAGTGCTAGTCCACTGTGTATTTTATGTCCTTACAAAATACTGATTGAATTTTATAGGTAATAATAATTACTTGATCGCCTAACTTCTGCGATTTTATGTAACCAAAGGAATTACTTTTGATGCAAGTACAGTATACATGCGCAAACATAAAGAAATCTCTGTAATTATTGTTGTTGTTTTATACTCGGTACAGCGTGTTTTCCTGTTACTATTGCCAACTGCGAAAGTTGTTTATGAATAACAGAAACATGTTTCACACAGGCTAGTCTAGGTATTGATGTGATCTTTCCTGTGTTTTTGTTTTGCGCTTTCTTTTTAATTTTACCTTTTCTCGGAGAAATTGGGTTTTCTAGCGCTATGTGATAAGTTTGTATTGCTTGCTATGCATTTTGCTGCAGCATCTCTGTCTCACGTTACAAATCAACTATTTTCGAATAAAACCTGAATCAAACATTGAAAATTTTAATCATGCTATAAATATTGTTAACTTTTAATTAACAGACACGAGGACCGTTATTATGTAGTACAAAAATGTTCCGTAGGTTACGCGGTCCTTTATGTGTCCTAACTCAGTTTCTAACGATTGAACTCTTGCGATTTCTAGGGTAATCTAGTAAGCCACTGATCGCATGCGTAAGCAAAGCAATGGAAATGAGGTTACGCCCGATAGGTCTTGAACACTCCTGACGTACACTTAATGTCGATACGACCTTAACAGACCAAGGCAACTACTAAAACTGCGGTAGTCTACGCTTACTCGTAATACTCTACGGTAGCGTGCGGCAGTGTTACAGTTCCAGTCGTTAGCTGTCTCCGACTTACGGGTCACGTAACATCACAGTGGTCGTTGTTTGTGCGGCAGCACGTGCACTCGCGTTGCGTCCAATTTATTTGTTGCTGTGCCGTTTTGTCGCCGAGGCAGTGGCGACACGGTAGACACCTGTTGTATACGCCGGTTTTGTTCCTCTGCGATAACGCGCCGCTCACACTGCGGTACTTATCTGGAGCGGCCTGGTATAGTACGTGCTGCCAGCGCTCAATGAGTCCGCCGTGGGTCCAGGCAGCAAACTGGAACGGCGGACAGGTGCTGCTATAGATGCGCGCGATAAGTCGCCTTACGTACAGGTGTCGACTTAATAATGGGGCGGTGGCTGTAACATGCAGAGGTTTCACTGCAAATAGTCGATATTATCAGCCGAGGCGCGGCCATAGGGGGGGGGAAAACCTAATACTTGATGGCGTTTTTCGGTATTTTTTGCTGCAGGCGTCAGTATTTTCTCCTACCACAACCTTCTCGATCTTTCGATCTCTGCATGCCTCCTGCAGCCAACGTCCTAAACAGTGTGTTTTGTAGACTGTACTCTCAATGTGAGCCTACTATTTTCTGCCGCAGCAGAAATGCCACTAACATCAGCGTGTGAGGATATCTCAATGCTTCTTTCGTCACCCAACTTTCTCAACAAATGTCATATCGTGTGGAGTCATTGTCATCAGCAACAACGTCAGTGTCATTATCAACCTGCTCAGTATCCACTGCTCGACAAAGGCTTCCTCTACACCTTGTTCTACACCATCATCTCCAGCTGTGCTCATCCACGTTCCTTCCGCATATTTGTCTGCCGTTATTTACTCTGTTTGTGAACATTATATCCGTAGATCGTAAGGATTCGAAAAAGAAAAAACCGCGTTATATTTGAACCGCTAAGAGGTGCTGATAACTCGTTCTTTGTTTGCAACTGGTTCTAATTTTCAGATCATCTTCACTTACCGTAAAGCTAACTCCAACAACAATTGCACTATAATTATTTTCAATTATTGATTATGTAGTAACTTTCTTATGATTACCATTTTCGGCGTTAGTCTGCTCCAGATTTTTTTACGGTGAATATGAAAGAAAAACAATTGTTAACAACTGAATTACAACTAGCATAAAAAGCTAAAATTCACATTTGCATAGGCTCTGCGGGTAATGTAGGTACACTGTGCAAACATGCCAATATCTGCCAGTAAACAAAAAATGTATCTTGTCGTATGTTTTTCTGTACAGACCTACGCATGCAGCGGGTGAATGGTATTAACATGTTTATAGAGGGTCCAGAAGCATTTATGTGACCAACAGTCAGAAGCCTGAGTACATCTACATCTACATCTACATACTCCGCAATCCACCATACGGTGCGTGGCGGAGGGTACCTCGTAACACAACTAGCATCTTCTCTCCCTGTTCCACTCCCAAACAGAACGACGGAAAAATGACTGCCTATATGTCTCTGTACGAGACCTGATCTCTCTTATCTTATCTTTGTGGTCTTTCCGCGAAATGTAAGATGGCGGCAGTAAAATTGTACTGTAGTCAGCCTCAAATGCTGGTTCTCTAAATTTCCTCAGTAGCGATTCACGACAAGAACGCATCCTTTCCTCTAGAAATTTCCTGAAGCATTTCCGTAACACTCGCGTGATGACCAAACCTACCAGAAATCTATCAGCCCACCTCTGAATTGCTTCTGTGTCCTCCCTCCATCCGACCTGATAGGGATCCCAAACGCTCGAGCAGTACTCAAGAATAGGTCGCATTCGTGTTTTATAAGCGGTCTCTTTTACAGATGAACCGCATCTTCCCAAAATTCTACCAATGAACCGAAGACGACTACCCGCCTTCCCCACAACTGCCATTACACGCTTGTCCCACTTCATATCGGTCTGCAATGTTACGCCCAAATATTTAATCGACGTGACTATGTCAAGCGCTACACTACCAATAGGGTATTCAAACATTACAGGATTCTTTTTCCTATTGATCTGCATTAATTTACATTTATGTATATTTAGAGTTAGCTGCCATTCTTTACACCAATCACAGATCCTGTCCAAGTCATCTTGTATCCTCCTACAGTCACTCAACGACGACACCTTCCCGTACACCACAGCATCATCAGCAAACAGCCGCACATTGCTATCCACCCTATCCAAAAGATCATTTATGTAGATAGAAAACAAGAGCGGACCTACCACACTTCCCTGGGGCACTCCAGATGATACCCTCACCTCCGATGAACCAGTTTTTGCAGCGGGGACGTGCAGGAAGAGAGTCACTGAGGTTGTGGGAGTTACTGACGAGTCATGCAGACTTCAGTACCGCGACCAGAAGCGCTAGGTTTCTGTGTCGAGGGTCCGTGCCGCGAACAGCCCCATCGAGATGGTCTCACGAATTCTCGATTGGGTACGAAGCTGGCGAGTGTGGAGGCCAGGGGAGTATGGCTAACTCAGCCTGCTGCCCTTCGAACCACCCGCGTACACTGCGAGCTGTCGTCCTGCTGGTAGATGTCCCCGTGGCAAGAAAACAAACTGCAAGTCGGATGGACGTGGTCCCAAAGGATAGATGCAGACTTGCATACTCGTGTGGGTCCGTTATGACTTGCAGAGTGACACGAGATCATTTAGGGAATGCCTCCTCCAGCCCGGACCTTCCAACCCTTGTCGGAAGGCCTTCGCTCTCAGACGCATCACGCCGCTTGAAGCGTGACTCATCTGGAAGGGCCAGTTGTCGCCACCCGGTGGACATCCAGTTACGTTCGCCACCGCCTGAACGAGGCGAGGCGCCTGCCACGGAAGCCCACACGCGGCCACGTCCGCTGGCAGCCCTTCGGTTAACGCGGGCGGTCAGCTGCTCAGCAGCCGCCGCTTGCCCCCGTCACCTGCGGCCCGTGCTACACCACAGCTGCCTCGCAGCCGCATTTGGAGTGTGGCCATGTATGGAAGTCAAACATGGACGATAACTACTTTGGACAAGAAGAGAATAGAAGCTTCCGAAATGTGGTGCTACAGAAGAATGCTGAAGATTAGATGGGTAGATCACATAACTAATGAGGAGGTATTGAATAGAATTGGGGAGAAGAGAAATTTGTGGCACAACTTGACTAGAAGAAGGGATCGGTTGGTTGGACATGTTCTGAGACATCGAGGGATCACCAGTTTAGTATTGGAGGGCAACGTGGAGGGTAAAAATCGTAGAGGGAGACCAAGAGATGAATACACTAAACAGATTCAGAAGGATGTAGGTTGCAGTAGGTACCGGGACATAAACAACCTTGCACAGGATAGAGTAGCATGGAGAGCTGCATCAAACCAGTCTCAGGACTGAAGACAACAACAACAACATTTTCCCACTTACGGTATACATGAACCACGGCACCACGTCGACTGTTTACAGACCTACTCATGTCATAAGTGGCTTCTTCCTCCGCGTGAAAGCCAATCACCGTACCCTTTCGAACGGTAAATAAATCGTTCCGTTGCCATTTCACGACACCTGCCGCACTGTTTTCCGCGTCCCCCTGACACGCTTTATATACCCTCCACTGCTAGTGCCGCCACCGCCTGCCTCGATATCGTTACTGCACGTTGACGAACACAGACGGCGGCCACATTAATGTAACTGGATCGTGTGTAGCCACACGACCTTCCTAACGTCTCGTGTGCTCAGTATCGTAGTTTTAAAACCAGCAGTTGCTTAAAAACAACGCGTGAGAGTGCATTAACAAATTGATCAGAATATTTGTTTAGGTTCAACAAATGCAAGCGTAATAAAAATAAAATAGTGGTAAAATAGTAGCAAGCTAACTTCTTATTAAAATAACGGAAACAGTAGCTGAAATATACATTATGAGCATCGCTTACTGTATTTAATCCATCCTTTCCTTAAGCATTTCGAGGAATGTATTTGGTCAACACCGATCGAGGTGGCGCAGTGGGAGGACATTCGTTCAAACCTGCGTCCAGCCATCCTGATTTACACTTTCTGTGATTTCCGTGGATCGCTTCGGGCAAATGCCGGTATGGTTCATTTGAAAGGGCACGGCCGATTTCCTTCGTCATTCTTCCCTGCTCCCAGCTTGTACTCCGCCTCTAATGACCTCGTTAAAGACTAATCTCCTTCCCCAATCAACAAAATTCCACAGAGAGAGGTTGGGTCTATTTGGGACAGCGGGTGGAACGCAACAGTCGACGCCACGCAGCTTGTAATCATTAATGACATTGTCCGAATGGGACGGAAATCGTCGGTACCGTGTGCAAACATGCAAATATTTGCGACTGATCAGTAAAAATGTATCCTGTCGTAGTAAGTTTTCCTACACAGTCGTACACGTCACAATTTAAATTTAGAACTGCTGCAGGCGAGAGATACTGACATATTTATACACGGTCCAGTCGCACTGGTATGACCGACTGTCACAAGTCTGAATGTCGATACACTGAGAGTATCGGGATCATGCACTGCGGCAATTTCAACTGTTTCGTGTACACCCTTAAATTCGACGTCTATAGTGTCCTGCGACACAGGAGCGACAAGATACATTGCTATTCCATCAGTATATCACACATTTTAACACTTATCAGCGCAATAGGAGCAGAGTTGGGTGCAACAAAATTGGATGATTTACGCAAGAGAAAGAGCTTCACAAATTGTGCAAGTCAATAACGTGTTGTTCTACCTCTGGCCCATACGAAAGCATTTATTCAGTTTGGCATTAATCGATAGAGTTCTTTGATCCCCTCCTGGAGGATATCTTGGAGAATCTGCCCAACTGGCGCATTAGGTGATCAAAACTCGGGGTGCCCGTAGGGCCCGCACGTAATGCTAGCCGCGCGCGGTAGTCGCTCGGTCTAGGGCGCTTTGTCACGGTTCACGTGACTCCCCCCGTGGGAGGTTCGAGTCCACCCTCCCTCGGGCACGGGTGTCTGTGTTGTCAATAGCGTAAGTTAGTTTAAGTTAGATTAACTAGTGCGTAAGTCTAGGGACCGATGACCTCAGCAGTTTGGTCCCATAGACGGTTACCACAAATTTTCAATTTCTCCCATAATGCTCCAAAAGTTCTCAATTTGGGGAGATCCGACGACCTTGCAGGCCAAGGTAGGGCGTGGCAAGAACTAAGACAAGAAGCAGAAACTCTCTTGCCGAAATGCAAGATCTGGAAGGCTTGCCACCAGTTGAAAACGTGCCTCCGATTGAAATCCGTGGAGAAACGGAAGCTGTGATGATTGTATCGACATCGGTAATGTGCGGCGTTGTGTAGTTGGTGCTGGTAATGAAGGCGACAGCGGCGCTGACCACGACGTGTTCCGCGTACGACAACACACGAGACTCGTCGCAGTGAGGTTGGTAAATCCAGCAGACAAAATGGACGGAGGACACGGACTGCCTCTCGATGGACGCGAGCTGCATGGAATCCGCCCGAACCCCTCTGCGCGCACTTCACACTTGGCGGCAGACGTTACTGCTCTGAACGTCTCTACGTGCTCACTGTGTGCTCACAACTTAAAAAGTGTGATGTGACGCGGCCGGCGGGCCTACTACAGACACTGCGCAAAGCTCCATCAGATTTTCGTTGCAATTCTAATTTCGCGAACGATCGGAGATTGAAAAAACAAAAATTCGTACTTTACAGAGCAGTTTAATTTTCCCTACCACGTACAGCAATAAATGCAAGTTGCAGGAACGTACATTTAAACAATGAGGGTTTGTAGCAATGGTAATGAAAGAAGGGACGAGGAATGGAAGATGGAGACATAGAGGAAACATGCTAAAACACAATGCAGATATGGAAAAAGCAAGTGGTGTGATGATTGAGAAATAGAAAGAAACGTTAACAAGGTGACAGAAGGAAGTGTTTCAGCTACATCTTGAAAGCAACAGGGTACCGAATTGTTCCAGCACCTACAGCAGATATGTGAGACCTTGTGAGCAGGTGACAGGTACTCAACTTCTGGTCATTGGGGTACTTGTGCACCGTAATACAGATTTTGTACAATGAGTGTTTCAACATATTTTCGTTTCATATACTGTGGAAATATGTTCTGAAACTTTTTAAGGGCCTTGAGGGAAACGACAGTATTTTCGGCCCCCTGCAACGTCCATGCAGAGTTGAATCCAAGTTCTTCGCTGTTTTTGATAAGGTGTTGGGTGTTTACTGAGAAGAACAGGAGCTATATTTGTTCGAGGGATTCGGAACTTGTCCATTTCCGATGGGATAGTGAAATTATTTTTTGTCATTGAGTTTAAGTCCCAGGTCTAGTGTCCCTTACCACTGAAGACAGGTCATCAAAAAAATGGCTCTGAGCAGCATGAGACTTAACATCTATGGTCATCAGTCCCCTAGAACTTAGAACTACTTAAACCTAACTAACGTAAGGACAGCACACAACACCCAGTCGTCACGAGGCAGAGAAAATCCCTGACCCCGCCGGGAATCGAACCCGGGAACCCGGGCGTGGGAAGCGAGAACGCTACCGCACGACCACGAGCTGCGGACAGACAGTTCATCATTCGTGTGGACGTGATGGTAGTGTAGATGTCTTCAGGCGTGGCATTTGGTCGAAGCTGTAGGTTTTCGGCATGGAAATGGTATCTGCAGAAGGACAAAACTGATGAAACGTCATTGACATAACAAGGATATAATATAGCCCCTTTGCTTGTCAAAGAAACTACAACACAAGTTCAAGTGTGTTATGTGACCCTTTTTTTTCCAGAACTGTCCTATGACTGTTATAACCGGAATTAAACAGACCAAAAAAATCAGAACAATTAATCCCAACCAATAAATGAGCGGTGTATCAGTAGCAGTGTTTGCTAGTACTTAATTAATTATATTTTTATACTTAATTGCGTGGTTCATCTAAATGGAAGGCCACCCAGGAATCGTACCGAGCTGAGCTGCAAGCACAACTCCAGAAGAAGTCGCAGAAGAATTCGCCGGCGGTGCCATTTGTTGAGCCAACCTTCGGTTTGCGGAGCCGGCCCTGGACGCGGCTGGCCAGAGTGGAGTGCCGCAGTGCAGGCCCAGCGGCAGAGTCCTGAATGTGGAAGGAGGAGAAGTGGCACATTTGTGAGGCCGTAAGAACGCTACTGTGAACGGAACGTAGAAAGCTGATACACTTCCGGCACTGTCAGCGTGGGGATCATTTGGAGTACTTTCAGCTGCCAATAACACTAAAATCATTTATTCATGTAGATTACCAGTTTCCAGAATTCTGTTGCCATCTTCAGATCTACGTTGACATCATTACACGACTTACTGTTTTGGTGCACACAATTGTGTAATGACGTAAACATAGATCCTAAAATGGCAACAGAGAATTGCCAAACCCGTAATCAACACGCATAAATGGTTTCAGCGATATTGGCTATTGAAAATGTACTGAGTGTTCGTAGAATGCAGAACTGCTTCGAAACACACTGCCCGTCATAGGTGACGTCGCGAAGTGCATTGAGAACCCAGGAGTTAGGCCACCTCTGAAGGCTTAGGATGCCACCGAGCTCAGGCGCTACAAAAACCAAATGTTGAACCCAATTTAAGAACAGCCAGGACTGGCTAACATAAATAATTTACAAGTTAGAGAGAGACACTCTAGTGAGGACATCTAGACACAGATTTTCAGCACCGGGTGTAAGGCAGCATGTTACTGGTTAGCAGCCTGAAAGAAGAACCAGGGGTGGACGCCAGCTTGTTTTAAGACGTCTTTTCACTGCTCGTCACTCAGAATATCCGTAGTTCAGCCAACTGAAATGGCGTGACGAACCAAAAACGAGAAAACACTAGTCTTCCTTATAGGAAACACACTGTAAAAACTCATTTCTGCGCCAGACGCTGGTCCGCACTTGATCAGCTGAGCAGCCAGGCGCCTCTTCAAGCAGATGAGCGGTGGACTTGGACACTGCTGTGACTCAGTTAAACTGAGCTGTCGGCGTGAGTTGTTCGTACCAAACCAGTGACTGACTTTGCAGCCACTCGACCGCCACGTTGCCGATCAACACGACAGTGAGACCAGCCGCAGGGACAGTCAAATCACTTTTACTGAGCCTCACTTATTTCGAGATTCACTTTGAAGACTTCCGTGCAGCTTTCACAATGAACGTGCTTTCAACTACAGGGGACGGATGCAAACTTATACCCTTCCCTAGCACTATCTGCATCTTAATAATAACAATTTGGCAATCACAGTATGACTTTGCAAATATAAATTTTCTTTGATCTGATATAATTACATTTTCCTCGACACATTTGAGTCTCATCTTTATACACGATAATGATGAAAGCTGAAGAAATGAATTAAAATATGCGCCACGGGCATTGGAGTAGTATACTCCGTGCAGCTATGTTAACTGCAGAGCTGTGGGGATGTAATGGACTGCATACCGGCCTAGTAAACGAGAAGACCCAGGTTCAAATCTCGATGGTGGAACAAATTCTAATTCATTTCTTCAGCTTTTCACTATTACTGTACATAAAATTTTAGAAAGCATTCTCTAATGGAGAGTGAACAACAATCAGTATAATACACTCCTGGAAATGGAAAAAAGAACACATTGACACCGGTGTGTCAGACCCACCATACTTGCTCCGGACACTGCGAGAGGGCTGTACAAGCAATGATCACACGCACGGCACAGCGGACACACCAGGAACCGCGGTGTTGGCCGTCGAATGGCGCTAGCTGCGCAGCATTTGTGCACCGCCGCCGTCAGTGTCAGCCAGTTTGCCGTGGCATACGGAGCTCCATCGCAGTCTTTAACACTGGTAGCATGCCGCGACAGCGTGGACGTGAACCGTATGTGCAGTTGACGGACTTTGAGCGAGGGCGTATAGTGGGCATGCGGGAGGCCGGGTGGACGTACCGCCGAATTGCTCAACACGTGGGGCGTGAGGTCTCCACAGTACATCGATGTTGTCGCCAGTGGCCGACGGAAGGTGCACGTGCCCGTCGACCTGGGACCGGACCGCAGCGACGCACGGATGCACGCCAAGACCGTAGGATCCTACGCAGTGCCGTAGGGGACCGCACCGCCACTTCCCAGCAAATTAGGGACACTGTTGCTCCTGGGGTATCGGCGAGGACCATTCGCAACCTTCTCCATGAAGCAGGGCTACGGTCCCGCACACCGTTAGGCCGTCTTCCGCTCACGCCCCAACATCGTGCAGCCCGCCTCCAGTGGTGTCGCGACAGGCGTGAATGGAGGGACGAATGGAGACGTGTCGTCTTCAGCGATGAGAGTCGCTTCTGCCTTGGTGCCAATGATGGTCGTATGCGTGTTTGGCGCCGTGCAGGTGAGCGCCACAATCAGGACTGCATACGACCGAGGCACACAGGGCCAACACCCGGCATCATGGTGTGGGGAGCGATCTCCTACACTGGCCGTACACCACTGGTGATCGTCGAGGGGACACTGAATAGTGCACGGTACATCCAAACCGTCATCGAACCCATCGTTCTACCATTCCTAGACCGCCAAGGGAACTTGCTGTTCCAACAGGACAATGCACGTCCGCATGTATCCTGTGCCACCCAACGTGCTCTAGAAGGTGTAAGTCAACTACCCTGGCCAGCAAGATCTCCGGATCTGTCCCCCATTGAGCATGTTTGGGACTGGATGAAGCGTCGTCTCACGCGGTCTGCACGTCCAGCACGAACGCTGGTCCAACTGAGGCGCCAGGTGGATATGGCACGGCAAGCCGTTCCACAGGACTACATCCAGCATCTCTACGATCGTCTCCATGGGAGAATAGCGGCCTGCATTGCTGCGAAAGGTGGATATACACTGTACTAGTGCCGACATTGTGCATGCTCTGTTGCCTGTGTCTATGTGCCTGTGGTTCTGTCAGTGTGATCATGTGATGTATCTGACCCCAGGAATGTGTCATCCCTTACGATGAAACTGTTCTATTGCATTTTAATATTTCCCGAATACGAATTGTTTCATTACGATTCGTGTTCATTAGGATCAGATCTCACATCCTTTAATCGGGCTTGCCAGGGTATTAGTCTAGCTTTATCAATATGTGTCAAATGATTTAACATACACTTTTTGTTTTACAAGAAATTTTACAACTCAGACGAAAATTACACATGAACGACGACATATGGAAGTTTGGGTCTAGCCACGAGTTATGCTGGAACAGCGAAAGTGTCTAAGGCGACCGCTCACACACAGTGTCTAACAATACCAGCACTTGCAAAGTAGGTTAGGAATCAGATTAATAATGTTGCTCAGGCAGCATATGTTCGCTTTATGGGGCAACAACAAAGTTATTGACTGTGGATGGTATCGTCAGAATAGAAATAATGAAGCCGTTTTAAAAAAGTCATTAATTTTGGCACTTCTCTTGAATGGATTCCCACGTAGATTTCGTCGAAATCGTTATGGCTCATCTAGTTGATTCTAGGGTGATTCCACTTTGACTGCTAGAAGGTCCAATCTGTATTTTAGCAACATTTGAAGACCTAAGAAACGCGTTTTTCAGGAAATTCTTAATGATCAAACAATCCCAGATCAGGACAATGGTATGGTAGAAATAATTTTTGACTTGGTGTTCAAGATCCACATTTTTATTAAACTTCTTGTAAATTCACATATACTTCTTCTTAACTGTCACATCATCGAGAAAACAGTTTTGTATCAATCTTCATATATTTAATTTCCACTTTAACCAAACACAAGACTTGACTGTTCTTTTGCAATGCAAAATAACAACTTAACTTCTGCAAAGTGAAACAAAGGCTGCTCTGTGCGCATTCGCGCCAAAACGGTTACAAGTAAGTCAAAGATTATGACAGTCTCACAGAAATGAATACACACAAGAACCATATCACTGTAATATATCGATACATCGGAGTACCTATACATTATACATGTGAATATTGCCACAAAAAAATGTCTGTTACTTCTCAGAAAAGTAGTACGATGTTACTGGTATCGAGAACTGGGGTTGGAGTGCCGTAATGGTCACATAAATAAAGAACCATTACAAGTGGAAAATACAGGTTGTGGCCCAAGTCAGGCATAAATTTTCTTTGGAGCCGGAGGTGGTTCCCGTTCGCAACTGCGAATATATTTCATGTCCTTCATAGCAGCTGTAGTCGCCTCAGTGCCTGCACGCATGGCCGTACTTCTTGGCAACAAAGGAACTATACTGGCCGATACTGAGCCTGACACTTACAAATAAAATGTCTGGCTCAAATGGCTCTGAGCACTATGGGACTTAACATCTATGGTCATCAGTCCCCTAGGACTTAGAACTACTTAAACCTAACTAACCTAAGGACAGCACACAACACCCAGCCATCAAGAGGCAGAGAAAATCCCTGACCCGCCGGGAATCGAACCCGGGAACCCGGGCGTGGGAAGCGAGAACGCTACCGCACGACCACGAGATGCGGGCCAAAAAAAAATGTCTCCCTCTACGGGAACAACATTGTTGGGTCGTACGTGTAAAGGTGCGACACGTGGACGACATAGGGAATTTGAGTCTGGCCTGAAACGTGCTCAAGTAGCCGAAGCGCTAAGTCCGGTACAAATTTTCTTTCTCATTTCGTTATACGGCTGGATGCGGTTCGTGTTCGTAACTCGCGATACACGTCATGTCGTTCACAGCAGTTGCACCTAGACATCAGAGCGCCCTTTCCTACGGTCACGCTTCCATGTCCGATAGAGCAGTGCATAGCACTTGTCGATAACACAGCCACTGCACTTTCTTCGTAAACATCTGCCTCGACGCGGCACGGAGGGTATCTCGAAACTCGGAACTTCCAGCAGGAGCGCCTCCGAAATGTTTTGGGCTGCCAAAGCCTGTTTCGGAGCTCGTCGAAAGTTGTGAAAGTTTTATCGGAAGGCAATGTGTGTGTGTGTATCTGCTGCTATTTGAGTTCCCCTATATGGCACCGTAAACGTGTTGCCGCCGTCGTTAGTTTTCGTGCTTAGGAAACCTTACTGTCGGAGACTTCGGCGGGGAACGCTTTCGCAACGCGTAAGGCACACACAGACACACACACACAGACGCCAGCTCTCATCCAATCAAGCCACGTCCAATTAATTAGAAGGGCGCTCGCGCATCTGGAACGCGCCTGTCGATCTCTTTTTATTTCGTTTTTTGCTTTTTTTCCGGGAAGCCGGTCCCATTCATCGCAACCAGATAACGACTTCTTCTCTCGGCCCGCACATATTTTCCGGCTTACTCGCGCCCGAGGGGCCTCCGTTGAGCCGCGCTCCTCTTTTTCCCTCCCCTCCTTCCTTTCCTCCCCCCCCCCTCCCCCACTCGTGGTGTGTTTTTAGGAGAGACGAGAGGAACGACGCCTATCGACAATGAAGCGCGCACGTGCACGGCGGATTTACGACCTCGAGAATGAGCTTTTTAAAGTTAATGCACGTCCGATGCAAGAGTTATGCGCTCTCAAGTAATTATGACCGCAGGTAATAAATCGTAGCCGCTTGTTTGCGAACGAGCATTCCTTATCGCATTTATTTTTTCCCTCGTTTACGCTTTCAGCTTCGCCCCGCAGGCGCTGGGAGGAACGAAATGTTTTACTTCACACTGGCATTAAAAATTACTTTTTCGCTACAATTTTCCCTACAAGTAATGTCTAGCTCCTCAGACTTCTTTCGAACGAAACCTAATCTAACAAAAAGTTTATTCGTCCAGAACATAGGAGGAAAAAGAATTTCGTCAGCTCTTTTTTCTCTGTATCGTGTGTAATAAATTCGTGCTTTCTTCTTATTTTGGTCCCTTAATCTTCTCACTCTGGTTAACGAACGACGCCACTCGAAAATGGACTCGCGTCTGCAGCCGCGCACGGTGAATGTAAGACCTCGAGAATGGGGTTCCACACAGTTGATGCACATCCGATGCGTGACTCTGCGCTCCCAAGAAACTGTAATCACAGGCAATACACGGCAATGCTTGTTTCCGTATAAAAATTGATTTCGCATTTTTGCATCCCCTTTGCTTCTCTATCACGAATGAAACCTGGAGAAAGGTTCCTCCTTACAAACGCATCGACTCCATATTCAGCATGAAATATCTGCCCACTGCCCTTAGATCAGTTACCAACAATAATATCTCTAATCCAGAGTGTAATATTGCGAATAATTAATTTCATTGAATTGAAAATTGTAGCCATTAATGCGAAATGGATTGTCTTTAATAGGTGCTCCCTTTAGAGACTTCCGTAACTCAGAAAATTAAAGGCTGTTCTTCGGGTCAGTGTTCTTCATTCAAAATTCAGGAGAAGTAGTACCTGACACTTACTCGATTTACAGTTGGACATTTCCGACGAAGTCTCGTTGTTCACTAGGTGACGTTTCTGTAACCTCGTTGAGAAACCTTACATCAGCTCGTGCCAGAAGCTTTATAGAATCATAACTTTTATCTTCATAGACCGTCCGAAGTCAGTTAGTGTGTTAATATCGTACTGCCGCTGGAAACTGCATTACAGTCGCCATATTACCATTGAAAAGAGATTCGTGCAGATGAAAAATTTTGAAAATTGAATATGACACTGTGTGCGGGCCCTAACTATCCATCCATCCTTCATAAATCCGCACGTACAGATATCTTGGCTACATATAGTTCGATTCACAAAATGAGAAATCCTATATACCTTTTGGAATAATTAACAACGTCTATTCTTGAAGAAGCAGTACACTTTTTCGCTACACATTCCATTCTACACATATCATATTTAGCATCACCTCGCTTCCCAGAGTTCTTATTGCTCATGACAGCCACAAATTGCACGTTCTACCACCATACAGCGAGACCTCGGAGGTGGTGGTTCAGATTGCTATACACATCGGTACCTCAAATACCCAGTAGCATGTCCTCTTGCATTGATACATGTCTGTTTTAGTCGTGGCATACTATCCACAAGTTGATCAAGGCACTGTGGCCGAGCGGTTAGGGCGCTTCAGTCTGGAACCGCGCGACCACTACGGTCGCAGGTTCGAATACTGCCTCGGGCATAGATGTGTGTGATATCCTCAGGTTAGTTAGGTTTCAGTAGTTCTAAGTGGACTCGAGTGTCTACCCGTGGTCTAGGGGTATGTAGTGAAACATGGACTGTGGGGAAACCGGAACAGAAGAGAATCGAAGCATTTGAGATGTGGTGCTATAGACGAATGTTGAAAATTAGGTGGACTGATAAGGTAAGGAATGAGGAGGTTCTACGCAGAATCGGAGAGGAAAGGAATATGTGGAAAACACTGATAAGGAGAAGGGACAGGATGATAGGACATCTGATAAGACATGAGGGAATGACTTCCATGGTACTAGAGGGAGCTGTAGAGGGCAAAAACTGTAGAGGAAGACAGAGATTGGAATACGTCAAGCAAATAATTGAGGACGTAGGTTGTAAGTGCTACTCTGAGATGAAGAGGTTAGCACAGGAAAGGAATTCGTGGCGGGCCGCATCAAACCAGTCAGTAGACTGATGACAAGAAAAAAAAAAGGAAAGAAAGAAAAGTGGACTCGCCATGGACGTCGGGACTGAAGTTGCGCATCATGCAGCCTATTGCGCACAGTGTGAGTCGTAAGACGACGTCTTGTAGCTGCACGAAAAGCATCATTCAACATGGTGGCGTTGCTGTCAGGGTTCCTCCGAGGCATAATCCGTAGGTAGCGGTCATCCACTGCAGTAGTAGCCTTTGGGCGGCCTGAGCGAGGCATGTCATCGACAGTCCCTGTCTCTCTGTATCTCCTCCACGTCCGAACAACGTCGCTTTGGTTCACTCCGAGACGCCTGGACACTTCCCTTGTTGATGCGATCGAACCGCGGGGTCGACCTTCTAGGCATGGTCGAACTACAGACAACACGAGCCGTGGAATGACTGGAACTGATCGTCTGTCGGACACCCTCAATCTAGTAGGCGCTGCTAAGGCATGGCTGTTTACATCTTTGAGCAGGTTTAATGCCATCTCTGAACAGTGAAAGGGACTGTGTCTGTGATACAGTATCCACAGTCAACGTCTATCTTGAGGAGTTCTGGGAACCGGGATGAACTTTTTTTTGATCTGTATACTTGTTTGATAATTAAGTCACAGTAACGACATGAAGAGAACATAAATTAAAAATCATGCAATCGCTGCTGCCAAAAATGCCTAGACTTTAGAAATGAGTCTAGTCGCAATAACCTCGACCATCTGGTCCGAGTTCTATCGTGAGTAAGTCTGTCTCGGTCTCTTTTTGGTAAATTGTCATTTCACGGTAAAAATACCGCAAAGCAAAGAGCGCTGAGGTCTATAGCAGGCGAATCGACTGTATTCAATAACGTTGCACAATTTGGGCGCAGTACAAGGTATATTACAAGGAGAAGCCTTCCGAATTGAGATGTGGAGAATAATGTTGCATGGAGGATTATGAACAGCGAAGGAGAAGCTACTGCAGTCACCAGTACGCCACACGGAAGACCCTCAACAGATTGAGAAAAAGGGTGACGGAGTGCTGAACGTGTTTGAAGAAGTACGTGAACTTTGCGAATGTGGAACACTGAACACTTGTCGGTTGCTAGTAACCTGAGCGAACCCTGTGAAGTGGAAGACTTGTTTGCAGAAAATGATTGTTCCTTTCTGACCGCTGAGCAATGCGCAAAATTCTGTATCGTTAATATTGGATCATAAACACTGTTGTGATTTGTTGACGGTAGAATTAAAGGCGATGGACGACTTGAAACACAGTAATAGAAGTGGAGTGGTATATTTGTAACGTAAAATGGTGCGACTTTCACCAAATGGGAAATCGGGATAACAGAGACGTTTGGCACAGGACAGACTCCCACATGAAGGTGCATATTGGTCTCTCAGTAAGGAATACGCCCTCCTCGAACACTAATGCTCATTTTGCACCTGTTATTCAGGCTCACTACTAAATTGTTTGGAAGTCCTTGGGAAATAATTGTCCCAGTCGTCTCTCAAGGCGGTTTTTCAGTTCTTGCTGGGTTCTTGGAGGGGGTGCTGGTCGAGAAACACATCTGCCGAGAACATCCCAGGCACGCTCTATAGGGCTTAGGTCCGGGTTGTACGCACGCGATTCAACACGTTAAATACGAGGAGGTACCAAAAAGCTCGGAATTGTTTTTTAAAAGCTGTAAATTTTCAAAATGTTTACGAACCAACCTTATCCCCTTCAAAATACTCTCCATTACAACTGATACGTTTGTCCCGCCTGTGTTTCCACTGTTCGAAACATTTTTTGCAGTCATCTTTAGAAACAGCTGACAGACCCTGCCCCATTTTTTTCTTGACTTCTTCAGTGTTGTCAAATCGGTGTCCTTTGGTGCCCCTTTTTATGCGTGGAAACAAGAGAACGTGGCAGGAAGCCAGGATGGGCGAGTGAGCTGGACCGTGCCGTTTGCAGCCAAACGTCGCCGGACGTGGCTTCCTGTACGAAACGTCACCTGCGACCTCTACAAGTGTGAAACACCCTGTACACAGACGCGTTTGTGACTGACAGGTGATCCAATTACGTATTTTACGGCAAGGAACCTTCCGTAAACCTGATCTGCTGCTGATCTGTGACTTGAAATGGGCGTTTCTCGGAGACCAGTTGTCTCTGTGTACATATTCACTGCAACAGCTTCTGACGTATACATCGTGTCGTGTTTCAAATGAGTTGAAGATGTACTCCATTTTCCACAGGAAATGCTCGCTGCCTGTGGCGCTTCTTCTCATGCTTTGGAACGGCGTCTCCTGTCGTACTTTTGTTTCCCCCGGCTCGCTGTTTAAAATGGCGACAGGTCAGGGACACCGCGTGCTTAAGGCGAAAGGAAATGAGAGAGAGTGTGTGTGTGTGTGTGTGTGTGTGTGTTTTCCGTGTCTTGTCCCGGTATGGTTCAGCCGACCATGAACCCAGCGTGTCGACGAAAAGACCAGCGCCGGCAAAGGCAAGGCACGCTTTAAACACGCAACCGGTGAAGGGGACGTGGGTATATGGCTGGCTGCCGTTCGAGCGGCCAGCTGTCGGTCGCTGAAAGGGGACATCGAGAGCGAGAGGGAGATTATTGCGAACCAAATCAGCAATAAAGTTCTACGATAAAAGTGACTAGCCGGCCCGCAGCTAAAGGGGCTGGACAATAGATGGGCTAATGGTAGCCCAGTTTTCCTCTAGAGCCGAAACCAGAGAGAGTAGTCCAGCGTCTGGAGCGAAGTCAACATTCTGACTCATCCCAAAGGACTTCATCGGGGGTGAGGTCTACTCTCTAGACCGGCCAGTCAGTTTAAAAGATGTTATTGTCTACAAATCACCAAGTCATTTGTATACTGTTGTGCTGATACAAACAACTGTCGTCTCTGAAGTGTTCCTCTGTTATACGCAGTGCTGTACAGTGTGTTCGCATCCTCCCACATTTAGGTTCAAATGGCTCTGAGCACTATGGGACTTAACTTCTGAGGTCATCAGTCCCCTAGAACTTAAACCAAACTAACCTACGGACATCACACACATCCATGCCCGAGGCAGGATTCGAACCTGCGACCGTAGCGGCAACGCGGTTGCAGACTGTAGCGCCTAGAACGGCTCGGCCACTCCGGCCGGCTCCCACATTTAGGGTTTTCTTAAAGACGACGAGGGGACCACACCCTAACCACGAAAAACACGCCAAAACCGTAACTCAACTCGCCCTGTACTTCACTGTTCGCACCACGCACGATGGCAGGTAGACTTCTCCAGGCGTCCGCTAAACCCAAACTGTCCCACCGGATTGTCATAGAGTATGGCTTGATCCATCACTCCCAGTCACTCGTTTCCAGTCATCCTCGTCCAGTGGGGTCGTTCTTTACAGCGTTTCAAGCGTCACTTAACACTGACTACATAAACGGGTCGCATTTAAGGAGCTAGTCGGCCAGTGTACGTCTCTGCCTCTGGCCCCCTGTGCCAGCTTTGTAGCTCTGGTGTGATTCCTGGAAAGCCGCCCTCCTCGATGCCCGACGGTCCATGTCCGTCGGTACTTCAGGGAGGTCCGCCTGGTCTTCGTTTGGACGCGGTCGTTCTTTCCCGTTTTCGCTTCAAAGTCGACGTTACCAACAACTGACTGGACAGTTTTATACGGATTGAAATGTCCCTGATGGGTTCGCTACCCAGGTGACAGCCAGCGACTGTCCTACGTTGGAAGTGACTCAGGTGTCCACTCTGCTGTTATTGTCTCTCTACTGACAACGCTTCGCCTCCTTTCGTACTGGCGCTTCTGCTGCTTGTGACAGCTAGCGGTCGGATCCGCATTACGTAGTGGTGTCCCGAATACTATTGATCAGATACTGTATATCCAACAGATACTCGTGTTAGATTTTTGTAAGCGTATAAAGTGTATATATGCTACGGTTTGTACGAAGTCTCCGCACATTTGTATTTTTAACTGTTCCTTTAGGTGCTGCGACTCGTAGCAATTATGCAGTGGAAGACAAGGAACCCACGCTCAACCTGACTTAACGGTCTCCGTCAGCACATTCTGTCCACAATGCTCCGCTGCTGTGGCCCCGAGAGGTCAGTCGGGACCGACCGACCGCCGCCTCGTCCTGCGTCGTCTGGATGCGGTGTGGAGGGGCTCGGCGCCTGCACGCTTCCCTCGTGGCCGCTGTCGGCTTCCTGGACCTTGGCGCCTCTGTAGCTCCTCACTTGGCGTCACGAGGCCGAGTGCAGCCCACTCCAGTCCTCTCGCCAACGGGAAGTCCGTGACTGTACCGGGATTCGAACCCGGGTCTTCCGCGTGGCAGCCAAACACGCTGCCGGCCGCTGTGACCGAGCGGTTCTAGGCGCTTCAGTCTCGAACTGCACGACCGCTTCGGTCGTAGGTTCGAATCCTGCCTCGGGCATGGATGTGTGTGATGTCCTTAGGTTAGTTAGGGACTGACGACCTCACATGTTAAGTCCCATAGTGCTCAGAACCACTTGAACCATTTTTGAACCAAACACGCTGACCACTCAGCTATGGAGGCGGATTCCTATCACAATGATTGTTTTGACAATTTCTATTTGTTATACGTTCCTACTAAGAGGTAGGTGAATTGAAGATGGTCACTTGACCAGCGCTAATTGCCGGTAAATACGAGTGGTGTTCAATAGGTAATCCAACACTTTTTTATTCTAACAATTTCGTTGAAAAATGAGGAATTTGTTGTGTGACGTCGGTGAGTATTCTCACTTCAGATACGATAGTTTCATGAAGTTCCGGTAAGTGGCGGTGCTGTACGTCGCCTTCAAAGTGGCATCTGTGACGGAGGTGCGGCACAAGCAGAGAGATGTTGTTGAGTTCTTTCGGTGGGAAACCAGAGTATCGCAGTTTTTCACAGGCCGTCGGAGAATATCTGTGCTGACCTGGCAGTGAATAAAAGCACGGTGAGTCGTTCAGCGAGGCGACAACAAGGTCGCGCAAACCTTTCGGATCTTCCGCGTGGTAGCTCATTCAAGGTGACAGTCTCCACAAAAACGCAAACGAACTTCTCCTTCTCGATGACGCGCAAGGCGTCACCCAAGTTTGCATACCCGAGAGGAGATCTTACATTGGACTGTTCTTCCTCATCTACCCTACCGCTCAGATCCCGCACCTTTAGATTTCCACCTGTTTGCCCGAATGGAGGATGTACTCTGCGGGAAGCAATACGTTTTTGATGGGGGAGGTTATTGATTACTGAGCCAGCAAGTCGACCAGTAGAGTTCTACTACGCGGTCATACAAGCCCTCCCAGTGAAGCAGGGTTAGGCCGCCATACTGAGAGGAGAATATTTTGAAAGATAGGGCTTTGTAGTCAAAAGAGTTGGGAATAATATGGTGTATTTGAATCGTGGGTAAAACCAACCTGTTGCCAGAAAAAAATATGTGTTGTATTACTTATTGAACGCCTCTCGGAAATGCACGTTACAGATGATTTAGTGGTTTCGTGATGCCGTTAGTACTGCAAGAGGCAAAACGAGAATTGATCGGGAGTCGAACCCCAGACTTTAGAATCAATAGTTTGATGCTTATTCTGTGAGCCACAGTGCAGAACATCGTCATTATTGATGCAGTGTTAGATGTCATACCTGTCCTTGATGACAGGCCCGAATCAATAATTTATGTGCATTGGTTAGGAAAATTTTATAAGTAAAGCTGTCTAATCATTTGGGATTTCACCAGTAAACCCCCTCCTTCCGCAGACACGCTCCGCCCCCGGTCCTCCTCCCCTGAATGTTCTCCTATCTCCCGACCTATGTGTCGTGCAAAGACGTAGTGTCGCAGGGACACTCAGAGGTATATTTGGATACTGTCTGGAAAATGCAAGGCGACGTAGTAAATTAAAATGTCATGCCTGCTGTTGAAGTTTTAATGCATGAGCAGTGAAAATGTGGCAAGCGATATACACTTTTTTTCATTATTTATGGGAGGCGTGAGTGAGAAATAGTTTAGAAAAGCTTTTCAATTATGTGTAATATTTATTAGAAGTCTCTAAGTGCCCTTATTCTCGAACACTGGACGAATATAATCTGAAGAATTTGAGCCCCTTGAGTTATACTGCTTCAGGACACACACACACACAGTTTCTAACTTTAATACTTGACTTACTGTCCTAAACTTTTAACGTAAGATTATACCTCTTAATGGGGAAATTATGACAGCATTTTAAAAAATTTTAAATTCAGTGAATAATTATATGAAATATTCAAAATCATATTTTTGTTGCTCGTGGAAGCTAGGAGGTGAGGCAGTAAGCAATCTGTGCTGCGCAGTATGAGCCGAATTACGCATTCATTAATATAAGTAGGATATCAATGATAAGACCCGCCAGGTCAGCCGAGAGCGCTAATGCGCTGCTTCCTGGACTCGGGTAGGTGTGCCAGCCCTGAATCGAGTTAAGGACGAAGTGTCGATGTGCCGGCCAGCCTGGATCTGGTTTTTAGGCGGTTTTCCAAATCCCACTATGTGAATACCGGGCAGGTCCCCACGTTCCGCCTCAGTTACACGACTCGCAGACATTTGACACACATTCGCACTATTTCACAGTTTACACTAGACGCAGACAGCTGGGGTACACTGATTCCATCCCCGAGGGTACAGGGACGCGACAGGAGGGGCATCCGGACACCCGTTCAGTTAACCTTTGCAAAATCCGATCGTAACACCCAGACCTTGCAGTAGCTGGAGCGGGATTTGGATAGAATATGAATGATAAGATCTGACGATGACTTTGCTATCCGGAGTGGAAGTGAAGAAGAATTAGGGGATGTATCGAATGGAATGAACGGTCCAGTGAGTACGGAGTAAATCGAAGAAAGACAAAGGTAATGAGAAGTAGCAGAAATGAGAACAGCGAGAAAAAGTGCGAATTGGAAATCACGAAACAGACGTAGAAATTCTGCTGCAAAATAACCCATCACGGACGGAGCAAGGACATAAAAAGGAGACTAGCACTGAGTAAGAGGGCATCCGTCTACTAGTGTCAGACATAGGTCTTAATTTGATGAAGGATTCTATGAGAACGCACGTTAGGAGCACGGCATTGTGTGGTAGTGCCACACGGACTGTGGTAAAACCAGAAAATAAGAAAATCGGACCATTTGAGATGCAATCCTACAGAGGACTACTGAAAATTAGGTGGACTAATAAGTAAGGAATGAGGACCTTCTACACAGAATCGGCGAGGAAGGAATATGTGCAAAACACTGACAAGAAGAAGGGACGCATCATTGGACATCTGTTAAAACATCAGGGAATGACTTACGTGATACTAGAGGCAACTATAGAGCGTCAAAAAAGTATATTTCGGGTGATCAGTGTTCGGCCATTTTCGATGAGAGTCGGCGGCGGAATTAAAACCAAGTGTTTACTATAAATTGTGATCAAGACTGTTTTTGATAGTAATTACACTACTGGCCATTAAAATTGCTACACCACGAAGATGACGTGCTATAGAAGCGAAATTTAACCGACAGGAAGAAGATGCTGTGATATGCAAATCATTAGCTTTTCAGTGCATTCACACAAGGTTGGCGTCGCTGGCGACACCTACAAGGTGCTGACATAAGAAAAGTTTCCAATCGATTTCTCATACAGAAACAGCAGTTGACCGGCGTTGCCTGATGAAACGTTGTTGTGATGCCTGATGTAAAGAGGAGAAATGCGTACTATCAGGTTTCCGACTTGCAGCCTATCGCGATTGCGGTTTATCGTATGGCGATACTGCTGCTCGCGTTGGTCGAGATCCGATGACTGTCAGCAAATATGCAGTCGGTGGGTTCAGGAGGGTAATACGGAACGCCGTGCTGGGTCCCAACGGCCTCGCATCACTAGCAGTCGAGATGACAGGCATCTTACCCGCATGGGTGTAACGGATCGTGCAGCCACGTCTCGATCCCTGAGTCAACAGATGGGGACGTTTGCAAGACAACAGCCATCTGCACGTACATGTCGAAGACGTTTGCAGCAGCATGGACTATCAGCTCGGAGACCGTGGCTGCCGTTACCCTTGACGCTGCATCACAGACAGGAGCGCCTCCGATGCTGTACTCGACGACGAACCTGGGTGCACGAATGGCAAAACGTCATTTTTTCGGATGAATCCAGGTTCTGTTTACAGCATGACGATGGTCGCATCCGTGTTTGGCGACATCGCGGTGAACGCACACTGGAAGCGTGGTGGTATGAGGTGCCATTGGTTACACGTCTCGGTCACCTCTTGTTGGCATTGACGGCATTTTGAACACTGGACGTTACATTTCAGATATGTTAGGACCCGTGGTTCTAACCTTCATTCGATCCCTACGAAACCCTACATTTCACTAGGATAATGCACGAACGCTGTTGCATGTCCTGTACGGGCCTTTCTGGATACAGAAAATGTTCGACTGCTGTCCTGGCCAGCACGTTCTTCACATATCTCACCAACTGAAAACGTTTGGTCAATGGTGGCCGAGCAACTGGCTCGTCACAATACGCCAGTCATTACTCTTGATCAACTGTGGTATCGTGTTGAAGCTGCATGGGCAGCTGTACCTGTACACGCCATCCAAGCTCCGTTTGACTCAATGCCCAGGCGTATCAAGGCCGTTATTAGGGCTAGAGGTGGTTGTTCTGGATACTGATTTTTCAGGATCTATGCACCTGAATTGCGTGAAAATGTAATCACATGTCAGTTCTAGTATAATATATTTGTCCAATCAATATGTTTGTAACACATGATCACTGTCCACTCCCGATATGTGTACAAAAGTAATAAAACCGAGTGGTCTAAATTGAGACACCTGTTGCGAGCCGCTTAGTAATAGAGGTAGCTCGTTCACGTGATGATATCATTTGTGTCAGCTATCAGAAGGTGACGTCTCCCAGAAGCCGGGCGTGTTAGGGGCAGCTGCAGCTAGCGGAGCGCGGCAGCGCAGGGGCGTCGCTAGCCGACGTACGCGGTGGGCGTGTCCCCGAAGCGGCCGCGTCGCCTCCCATCGCAGAGGCGCCGGCCGTTATCCCGCGGCAACGCGAGACCTAAAGCCTGGCCCGGAGGACGTGTTGCCTCCCCGCGACGACCTCCGCCGAGCGTGCAGCGCGCCGCATAATTTGTCCTCCCGGGACGCCCAGCGACACGACTCCGCAGCTAGTGCGCCGTAAAATCTGATTTTAAAATCAGCGTTCCAGGGCATCACCGGGCGGAGAGGGCCACGGAGGACGCGTGCGCCCGGAATGTCGGCCGCCTCAGATGTCCTTACGCAACGACGGCGCACTCAGCGCGGTCACCTTCAACGTTAGTCACCGGCCGCTCCGGCTGTATAAAGCCCTCCTCCCGAGCAGCATTAGCCTCACTGTACTCACTCGTGTTGCACCAACTCCTTCCTTGTTCTTCTTTCGTTTCTTTCAAGTTCTCATCAGACTTCCAGGACGTTTCTCATTAAACATCCTACACCGTTTCTTCGAACAGCTACACCCACCTCTATTGCACTATCTTCTTCCTTCGTCCTTTTTCGCTACTTTCAGATTCTCATTACGAAACTTTACTGCGTTAATCTTTACTTCTGACTAATAACACTACTCGAAAGCCATTTTCTATATCAGTTAGTATGTAATTCGGTGTGCAGAATCGTAATCTGTCTATCAAAACGTCGTAGCACGTAAGATTTCGAGTTTTTAAGCTTTTCTGGTCCTCTATTGCTTGTCAACTGACAATTTCGGCATTATCCGACCCGATTCATTTTGCCAACATCCTATTAGAAACGGAAACAAGAAATTAACTGTGTTCGTAGTGTAATATCGAAAAAAGGTCATTTCCACATATTATGAAAACACCTTTGCAATTATGAATTGGTTCAAATGGCTCTGAGCACTATGGGACTTAAACATCTGTGGTCATCAGTCCCCTAGAACTTAGAACTTCTTAAACCAAGCTAACCTAAGGACACCACACACATCCATGCCCGAGGCAGGATTCGAACCTGGGACCGTAACAGTCGCGCAGTTCCGGACTGAAGCGCGTAGAACCGCTCGGCCACCGCGGCCGGCTGGAATTATGAAACAGTCGTACAAAGAAATACGCACAGTGTACAACTGTCTTACGTACTGTATGCAAATTAAGAAACGAGGTTTGCAAAATGCAAATTCTCAAATTCTCTATAATGTGCATTTAAGCCCTGCAGAGGCCTCGGCGTGAGATGTTGCCGGGCACTTCCCGCACGCTGGATGCAGCTGCTTCGCGTGTCCAGAACACTGTTTTGTAATCTTCCGTGTGCCAACGCCTCACGGGAGCTCTATGGACTACTACTGTTTTCGCCTACCGTCGTTTGCGCTTTGCAGTTGAAACCTATCAAAATCGCTGCCTTAGGGATTTCCATCACCTGACTCGACTGCAGGTGTGCCTCGGTAGTATAGAATAATATATTAAAACTTCGTGCAAGATCCAGCATTTTCTTTTCACGCATCTGAGTGTTTCTGATGTCTTATCTCACGAACTGTTTGCCGTACAATATTAGTCTAGTACATCCACCGGCAAACGTTGATACCGTCTGCGAAATAAGTTGCGAAAAGAAAAGAAGTTGTAAGTTTGAACGTCAGGTGTGCGGTAGCAGTTCTTCAAGCATATCAATGTTTTTGACGTCATACTTCCTGAATTGTGGTAGGTAAGAGGTTGCCATTCCCACAGCGATTGTTGCCTGACGGTAAGGCAAACGTGAACCAAACTTTGTTGAAATCGGTCCAGTGGTTTAGGAGGAGATTTGGAAAAAACACACAGACATAGGGTGAGGTTATAATTAAACTTTTCCAATATAACACGTTATGAAACACGTTTTGACACGTGAACTAATTACCGTACAAGTAGCAAACTTGGTAGCATTAATGTCAAGAGTGTGGGATACATGACTAGCGTCAAGTTCCAACTATGGCTGCCAAGTGCTGTGATCTGTCATCGTGATTCACAGTGTCACACACCTGACCAACCGCAGTGCACTTGTTGACATGTCAACATGAGCTCGGAAAAAAGGATCAGGGCATTATTGATGAAGCTCTGTTGTCAAAACAACAGTAATGCTGCAGCTCCACTTGGAGAATATCGCCCGCTGGAAGGATGACGGGAGGGTCCTCTTTCTCTCCCTGCTGTGCGGAGCATCAGGAAGAAGTTCGAATCAACTGGACAACTGGGCATCGCTCCGGGAACAGGCCGACGACCGGTTGCACCACAGGTTGTCGATGTTGCTGTGGCAAACAACGCTTCGCGCAGTTCCCGATAGTTAGGCAGTGCGCGTGCTGTGTCACGACAGTTGAACATCCCGTGGTCCACTGTGCGGGAGGTGCTTCGGTCCATTCTCAAATGGTATCCGTACAAGATCCAGCTTGCACCACAGGACGCACAACGACGTCTTGACTTCGCTCTCCACTTTCTCTCAGGGATTGACGTTCACGTGGACTGGCCTTCAACCGTCCCCATTTTTCTATGACGGGTGAAGGGAACACACAGAATTGTGCCGAGTGTGGTGTTCTTCACCTCCAGTCACTGTGCACGAAGTTCCTTTGTACGGTGAACGTGTCACTGTATGGAGTGGCTCCACAGTTGCGTTCATCATTGGCTCATTCTCCTTTGAAGAGGTTGGCGCTCAAGGACCAAAGACGTGCAGTGTGACTGGCCAGCGTTTCTGCGATATGCTTCGCCGGCATGTCATACCCGCCCTACAGAAGAGAGACACACACTAAACGCAACAGAGCCGGCCGCGGTCGCCGAGCGGTTCTAGGCGCTTCAGTCCGGAACCGTGCGACTGCTGCGGTCGCAGGTTCGAATCCTGCCTCGGGCATGGATGTGTGTGTGATGCCCTTAGGTTAGTTAGGTTTAAGTAGTTCTAAGTCTAGGGGACTGATGGCCTCAGATGTTAAGTCCCATAGTGCTTAGAGCCATTTTAAACGCAACAGTTTTCATGCAAGATGGGGCCTCGCCGCACATCGTTCGTGAAGTTGACCTGCTTCTCCCAAACACATTTGGCAACGATCGAATTATCAGCCGATCGTTTCCAAATGCTTGCCCGGCACGGTCACCTGATCTCACTCCCTGTGATTTCTGGTTGTGGGGCTACCTGAACGACAGGGTTTACCACAGGAATATTCACATATGAGCTGATCTGAAGCACAGTATATCAAGAGAGGTAGCCAGCATACCTACGGACATGCTTCCTTCTGCTGTGTATAATGTGAAGCTGCGCTTCCAGGTTCTTCTGGACTCTGATGGGCGTGGGCGTGTTACTGAGCCCCTTGTGCAGCAGTAATGGTACCGGTATGTAATGGTATGATGTACGGTAGCAGCACATTAAAAGTCTTTCAGTTTAGTTGATTCTGCATTATTTCTCTTCCCCATATCCTCGACATAAATGCTACCAAGTTTGGTCCTCGTACGGTAATTGCTTTCCGTGTTAAATAGGGAGAGTTTAATTATAACCACCCGGTACAACGATTTTTATATGTACGAATTTTCCGTATCTCGCTGTTTACTGTTGGTTGCAGTTCATCTGGGCGGCTTCTCGCCCGCAGACGCCTCTGCAGCCGCAGTCCAGAACCTGTCATCTGCGGCGCCTGGTGCGCCACAGTTAGGTTTTGGACGGCGCCAATTTGCCGCGCGTGGTATACTTTAACCGTAACGGCACGCGAAAACTTTATTAGCTCAGCCGTTTCGGAAATCCGTCCACCATTCGCCCGGAAGCTGAAGGTCATGTCTTTCTGACGTCGGACAAATCGTTTCGTTTCCGCATTACGACAACGACTGCAGTGTTTTGCGTGCGCCCTCGACACACTTTATGTACGCTCTAGTGCTCTAGTGGCGGCGTTCCCACCTCTCGTTTGTCTGTGGTTACGGGACGTCGACGTCGAACATAGGCTGCACCGTGTATATGTAGAATTGCTCCTTATTATGCTGTTAAGTTACAGTTGTTAACGCTAGTTCTTCCTTTATGTAGGGTTACTCATATCTCCAGGGTTTCAGAAAACTACTGCTTGAAAACTAGGAAGCAGACGGAAAAAGGACTCATATCTGTGCATAGAGTGACTCTGAAAATCTTGAATTGACATTACAAGTGCTCGATACGGGCAGACTTTGTGATGCCACAAACGTCAATACGTGTGTGTAATTCAATTAATTCGCTGGCACGAATCACCTGTGAAGGCGCGATAACAACCGGTTTTGGAAATCTGTTCGTCAAGGTATCGTATATGCAGGTGTGAACTACTAATTCGATGGTGAAGAAGAGAGCGGATGATTTGTCGTGTTCCGAGTCACCTGCCTCGTGGAGCAACTACGTCAGGCGCCTTTTACGCATCGAGACACGGAGGGACGGCCTATCCGGTGATGTGTGTCATTTCTCGCGTGTCTTGTAGTTTTCGTCCAGACGTCATCTGAAACACCGGAGGTGCTTATGAATAAGCCTGTAGACTGGGGCAACAAAAGTCACGGGACAGCTATGATGTCGGCAGTATGACGTGTACGAGGCGCAGAAGGTGAGTGCACTGGCGGAGCTGCCACTCGTACTCCCAGGTGATTCGCGTGAAAAGCTGTCCGAAGTGGTTATGGCCACGCGACGGCAATTAACAGACTTTGGACATGGAATGGTAGTTGGAGCTGGACGGTTGGGACTTTCAGTTTCGGAAATAGTTAGGTAATTCAGTATTCCGAGATTGACGGTGTCAGAGTACCGAGTGTCGGGCGCCACCTCTCACCGCAGCAGCCGACGGCCCCCACTTAAGGACCGAGAGCAGCGGCGTGTGCGTACAGTTGTCCGTGATAACAGACAAGCAACACCCCGTCAAATAATCGCAGAAGTCAATGTGGGACGTACGACGAACGTATCCTATGGGACGGTGCGCAGAAATTTGACGTTAATGGTATACAACAGCAGGCGATCGGTGCTAGTGCCTCTGCTAACCACGACATCGCCTGGTCTCGCGACCGCAGCGGTTGGACCCAGAAACCTGCAAAGTCGTGGTCTGGTCAGACGAGTCCAGACTTCAGTCGGTAAGAGGCGATAGTAGCGTTCGAGTGTGGCGCAGTCCTCACGAAGCTATGGACCCAACTTCTCCACAAGGGACTGTGGAAGCTATCTACACTACAGCTACATGGATACTCTGCAAATCACATTTAAGTGCCTGGCAGAGGGCTCATCGAACCATCTTCACAATTGCCATTATCTGGTATAGCGTGCAGAAAGAACAAACATCTATATCTTACCGTGCGAGCTGTTTTTGCACGGAATCGATTAGAGCCACTGGCCTAACTGAACCGATCATTGGCTGCAAATGGTTATGTTCGGCTACTTGGACACCATTTGCACCCATTCGTGGAAAGAAAGATGCAGTTTTTATGGATGTCACCAGCTCGTGATTATTCGCGCTTTTTTGAAGAACATTCTGGACATTTCGAGCGAATGATTTGGCCACCATCCATGTAACATGTATGGGTCTTCATCCGGAGGTCAATTCGTGCACAAAATCCTGCACCGGCAATTGTGGACGGCTATAAGGCAGTATGGCTCGGTATTACTGCACGACGACTTGTTGAGTCCATGCCACGTCGCGTTTCCGCTCTACACAGGGAAAATGAGGTCCGACACGATATTAAAAGATATCTCGTGACTTCTGGCACTTCAGTGTAGACCTGAAGATGGCGAACGCCGAAATCGGTTATCACAACAAAATGTATAGTCGATAAATGCCGCTTCCACGCTCATCACAGGCTCTCACTATGACACTGTATTGATCTGCCAGGAAGTTGCAAAACGGCGTACACTCAGCTGCAGAGTGAAAGATTCGTTCTGGGAAGCACAGGAATGCGACCTTCGTATTTGAAAACAGTCCGTGATCACGGCAAGAAGATGGCTCACGAAAAAAGGGCTTTAGGGAGGATTCCTGAGCATTTCCCCGCGACGCACTTGTGGTGAGGGGTGGCGGGGAAACGTTCGGAAACGACGAAGCAATTGCCGAAGCCGCCGTCCGCGCGGCTATCGGCTATCGGCGCACGAAAACACACGGCTGGGTGCGCCGCATTCCGAATACGGCGTGAAAGTGCCGGGCGCCGCGGCTGCGGTACGATTAAAAAGGCGGAAGAAATGCGGCCTGCGGACGGCGAAACAGCAGGCTGGTGAGCCGATAGGCGGCAGATTTACGGGGGGGACCGCGGAGTCAGGGACTGCGAATGCAACGACAGTGCGCGCCCGGGGCGTTGCGACACCTGCGAACGACTCCCGGCCGTCTGCGGAGCCAGGCAGGGGGTGCCTTACACTGCGGCGTTGAGGCAGTGGCAACACCTGTGGTCCGCAATAAGCAGACACTAGACACACGGCGAGCTAATCGTCCGGGCCCGGAAGGCCCGCGAGATGTCGACCGGCCGCCGTGTCATCCTCTGCCTAGCGCCGTCACGCGGATGCGCTACGGTCAGCACACCACATTTCCAAATTCCTAGACCGTGCAGCCGCTGCCTCTCGTTCGAGTAGCTCTTCAGTCGGAATCGCGAGGCTGGGTGCACCCCATACCACTCCTCCCCCGAGGAAAATTCCATGCCATTATCGGGAATCGAAGCCGTACCTTCTACATGGCAGCCACCTGTGCTGAGCACTCAGCAACGGAGGAGGTCGTGGGTAGGACATATACTGACGGAGGTGGAAAGGTTACATAATGAACACCGTGACCCGAGCCTTTTGCTTTAGAGTCAACAGTCCTCTGGTTTGTTGTGTCCCGCCACGAATTGCTCCCGTGTGCCAACCTCTTCATCTCCAGGTAGCACTTGCAACCTGTGTCGCTGGATATATTCCAATCACTGTCTTCCTCTACAGCTTTTAACCATTACAGCTCCTTCTAGTACCATGGAAGTTTTTTTCCTGATGTCCTACCTCCCTGCCCCTTCTCCTTGTCACTGTTTTCCGTGTATTCCCTTCCTCGCCGATTCTGCGGAGAACCTCCTCATGTCTTACGTATCAGTCCACCTACTTTTCGTCATCCTTCTGCGGAACCACGTCTTAAATGCTTCGACTTTCTTCTTTTCCGGTTTTCTCATAGTCCCATGTTTCACATTTCAATCCTCTGCTTGAAACGCACATTCTCAGCAATTTCTTCCTGAAATTAAGGCCTGTTTTTGGTACTAGTGCAATTCTCCTGGCCAGGAACGCTCTTTTTGCCAGTGCTAGTCTGCTTTTTATGTTATACTTGCTCCGTCCGTCACGGCTTATTTTCCTGCCAAACTAGCAGAATTCTTTAAAATCAACTGCTTCGTGATCACCAATCTCGATATTAAGTTTTTCACTGTTCTCATTTCCGCTACTACTCGACAACAAACTGTAGTTGTTTGGTCACTTAGCACCCATCAAGAGAAACAGTGGGCCAATAACTCGACCGTGTGGGGCATCTCTATTTCACACCCCAAATTTGCTCCCTGCTTGCTTTTTTTGCCTGCAGAGGCGCGCAGAACTGAGCAGCAGTAGATTAGCTCCGTCTTTCCTGTACTGTACAAGGCCGCGGTTCGCGTGACGCCTCCAATTACGCCTCTCAGCGGGAACAGGTAGTGTTGCTGCCTTCCGATTAAGTGCGTCGGCGGGAGGAGAGAAACGCAGCAGGCCGACAGGCAAGTCTCCAGGTGGTGCCTAGCAGGAACGACGAGCTACAAATACACGCCTGTTCGTTGGCGGAGTCTTACTCTCCGTTACTTTCACCGCATCTCGAGGTGGGAAGCATGGGTGAATGTTTGTCCCTAGACACATGTGACTGTTTCGTGTATGTGTGGTGTGTGTGTGTGTGTGTGTGTGTGTGTGTGTGTGTGTGTGTGTTCATATTCTTTTGTCACGACAAACGATCAGTGTGATATAACAGAATGAGTGACCATATTACATATACATAGATACTCCTCAAGCCACTGCACAGTGGTAAGTGGTACATGGAGGAGGGTACCTCGAATCAGTAATAGAAGTCACTGACTTTCCTATTTCCGCTCGTAAATGGGACGAGAGGAGAGATATCGTCTGTATTTCTCTGTACGAGCGTTAATTTCTCTTACACTCTGATCACGGACAATGCGCGAGATGAACATTTAACGCACTAACATCCTTGTATAGTCTGTCCGACGTACAGGTTCTCTAAAGTGAGACTTGAGTTTCTCCCGCCGTATAGAACGTTCAGAAAACTTACGGAAATGTACCTGGCTGACGTCGTCGACAACCGCAGATATTTCGATAGGAGCACACCGTGTCATTTGCAAAGCAGAACTGCAGCAAGTAGGGAGGTCGAGGGTACTTTGAGAAATGCCGTTTGCAGGAAGCCTACTCAGGCTGACTTGTATCCACAGGCTGATGGTGGTCACCAGCCGGCTGAGCACGAGGGGTTCACAGGACGCACGTCATATCCCAACCTGGGAGACTGTCAGCTGAGTTAACCCATCCTGAGGTCGCCTTTCGCCAGACAGTGAAAGATAGATTAACTTGCGCTGCACTGTCGAACAACCGTGCACTTCCTCACTACTGATAGTATCGACCTGGTGTCGCAGTCCGTAGTTCATAATGTATGCATCTTAGACCCAATGTTTACTTGTCTTTCCCGCTTGGAATGATCATTCCTTGCAAGTGACCTCGCACGGAGCGTGGAAGCGCTGTGCCCCAGTTGGTGACCTCAGCTGACGCACTCAGCGTGACTGAGTAAGGCTAAAGAGTTATTCGAGTCTCAGATGGAAGCGCAGTTCTGTAAATGATGAACATTGAACTACAATTAGATCATCGAGTGATGCTTTAATAGTGCCGGTTGTAAATTATCGAGCACTCTTGTGGCAAATGATAGCACCAAGTGAAGCAATTCTTTTTGTCGTTCATATAAGAAAGTGATCTGATATTTCATATGTTGTAGTTGCAATGAACCAATTCTCATAGCAATCACAGCACTTTTACTTATGGCCAGACAGTTGTAGTTTCCTCTGATCGTAACACTCGTAGGTCTTAAGGTATGCACTTCAGAGCCCATGTTTAATGTACTTTTTTCTTACGTCGTTCCGTACTGCCTCCTGTCAAAATATGAAAAGGAAAGAAATTGTATTAGAAGAGATTTGTATCACAGTATCAAAGACGAAGAAGTTCTCGTGGCTCTTAAGCTTCAAAGCCCACGTTTACAAGACTTTTTTCTTCGAACGATCGTTCCAGTCTCGTCGCTGAACACCGACCGCACCCGCTGGGACGCCCTGTGGTGGCGCCAGCTCCAGTGTAGCGACAGTTTGGTGAAACTCAGCTGCAGCTGCAGCTGGCGGCCACGTGGATCGTACAAATACACGGCGTCCGTGCTAGACGTATACAAAAACATTTGTTTGTATTTCAGTATCTATTAAGGTTCATAACTATTTGTGCAGCACTGTAGAGACGAGTTCAAACATGCCGGTACAGTTCAGTGTAGGCCCAGGCATGGTTTAGTAGCCTCCATCTTCACCAGATGTTATTAAGCGAGACAGGTGTCAAGCCCTCTACTGCGGCGCCGGTCCATTGTCCCAAATCTACCAGTTATGGATTCTCCGTTCCGTATAGACCAGTTATGGATTCTCCGTCCCGTATAGAATGTCGTTGACAAGCTTAAACTCCGCTGCACTGAAATCCAGCGGAGTCAGATCGGGAGACCATCTACGGGGGGCTGTGAGGGGGGGGGGGGGGGGGTTAACAGGCTGACACCGCCTCCCTCCGATACAAGGAGACGTGGGGTGTGGCATCACTACCCATCTTGCTTGAAAATGAAATCTGGAGGCGCCTGTGAAACTGCACAGACCGCCAACAGCTGGAGACAGGGCGTGCCCTGCCAGTGGCGGCCGTGCGCAATGCGACTCAGCGCTGGTCAGGCAGTGGCGGGGGTTACATCCTGGGGAGTGTCTCTGTGGATTGCGTGTTTACCCGTCGATATAAAATGTCGCGTTCTTTCGTTATAAGGATTTGTACGCGTATACCTCTAGCCTGGACTTTCTGTATTGTGCCAAGTTGAAGATTCAGCTGCCAACCAGTGAAGAGTATCACACGCAGAGAGAGCGGTTATAAAGAACTGTTGTGCAGCTGCGCTCCCAACGGGCTCGGAATGCTGGAAAACATCTTAAGAATGTCAAATCGTGAGAAGGACGCCGATTCACGAGCCGCACGCCAGGTAGGAAATTTCCACCCAGCACAGAGAGGCGTGACGATGGAACGGCCGCATCGAAAAATTCGTCCGCCAATGACGACGACGATATTTCTGTGAGGAGCTGAGCTGGGAGATGGATGACGGACGAGAAGAGGAGAGTGGTGCAGGCACCGCGGAAGGGAGAGGAGACGGCCGCTCCTGCAGCCACCGCCGACGCCGCGGCAGCACGGCTCCGGCCACGCCACCGACGACGACAGACGACGCGGGGGTCGTACCCGGGAGCCGCCGCAGCGCCGCCACCGGTGATGCGGGCAGCCGACCCGCGCAGCACAGCTCCGAGGCGACGCGCCGCACCGAAGCAGCGCCCGCCGACGGCAGCAGAGTGCGGCCAACGGTGACGCAGAATGGTGGGGCGGTTCGTCCCCTCCTCCTTCCCCCTAATAACTGAGTTGTGTACACGCCCAGTCAAATCGGCCCTGAGATTTGTAATTTGATTTTGAATTGTATAAGCATCACGACAATAAATACATTTCTTTCATGGTTTGAACACATAAGCAATCTTTTACATTCATACACGAAAACCCTGATGCCGTAGCATTTGTGTTCGAATTTATTTAATTATAGATATCAGTTAATTGTTGGCTCCTAACGAGGGGCAACCTCGTCAGTCATCGTCTCGTTACGTTATTTGATGTTCGACAGCAGAGAAAGCTTTTGACAATGTTGACTGGAATACTCTCTTTCAAATTCTAAAGGTGGCAGGGCTAAAATACAGGGAGCGAAAGGCTATTTACAATTTGTACAGAAACCAGATGGCAGTTATAACAGTCGAGGGGCAGTGGTTGGAAAGCGAGTGAGGGTTGTTGCATCTCCCCGATGTTATTCAATCTATATATTGAGCAAGCAGTAAAGGAAACAAAAGAAAAATTCGGAGTAGGTATTAAAATCCATGGAGAAGAAATGAAAACTTTGAGGTTCGCCGATGACATTGTAATTCTGACAGAACGAGCAAAGGACTTGGAAGAGCAGTTGAACGGAATGGACAGTGTCTTGAAATCAGGATACAAGATGAACATCAACAAAAGCAAAACGAGCAAATGGAATGTAGTCCAATTAACTCAGGTGATGCGGAGGGAATTAGATTAGGAAATGAGACACTTAAAGTAGTAAAGGAGTTTTGCTATTTGGGGAGCAAAATAACTGATGATGGTCGAAGTAGAGAGCACATAAAATGTCGACCGGCAATGGCAAGGAAAGCGTTTCTGAAGAAGAGAAATGTCTCAACATCAAGTATAGATTTTAGTGTCAGGAAGTCGTTTCTGAAAGTATGTGTATGGAGTGTACCCATGTGTGGAAGTGAAACGTGGACGATAAATAGTTTGGACAAGAAGAGAATACAAGCTTTCGAAATGTGCTACAGAAGAATGCTGAAGATTAGATGGGTAGATCACATAACTAATGAGGAGGTATTGAATACAATTGGGGAGAAGAGGAGTTTGTGGCACAACTTGACTAGAAGAAGGGATCGGTTGGTAGGACATGTTGTGAAGCATCAGGGAATCTCAAATTTAGCATTGGAGGGCAGCGTGGAGGCTAAAAATCGTAGAGGGAGACCAAGAGATGAATATACTAAGCAAATTCAGAAGGATGTAGGTTGCAGTAAGTACTGGGAGATGAAGGAGCTTGCACAGGATAGAGTAGCATGGAGAGCTGCATCAAACCAGTCTCAAGACTGAAGACCACAACAACAACAACAGCAGAGAGAAGAATTTCTCTGGTTCGTGACAAAGGACAGGAGTCCAGTGCATTGACCGCTGCGGCGCCTCACTCGGCTAAATACCAGTCAAATTTGCAAAGAAGTTGGCAGTACGGCCAACAGTCTGGCCGCAGTCGTAACACAGGCTGCCATCAGATCACAGGAGTTCAACGCCTGTCAGGCTACCACCCTGGTCTGCTGAGCACTGTTGGCAAGCGAGGTGCTCGTGGCCGTTGAGAGGCCAATCGAGGTGCTACTTGACTGACAATCAGCATGTCCAGCCACGAAAGTTAACACCAGCTGTGAGAGCAGTGTGCTGACCAAAAGCCCGTCCCTACCTGCATCCAGCGACTCTTTATCAGCTGCGGCTGACACGGCCGAGGCCTGCTTGTCCGGAGTTTAAGTTTTACAGTATGGGCCGGCGTAATGATGTGACGTTGCACCCCCTCTGCCCTCGTTGGATGCAATGATTCAGCTGCGTGAGATGTCATAAAGCCGTTATACCCTGACGTCAGGCTAGCTGCCCCGCAACTGTTGCAACTGCCCTCGATATCTCGGATACCGGAACACAGACGGAGGTGGTCCATACTCTACTGGAGACAGATCTGGGGATGTTGCACCTCAGCATCACACAGACAGTTCATAGAGACTTGAGCCAATGTGGAGAGGCGTTGTTGTGTTGAAAAGTTGCGTCATAAGAAGTAGTACGTGAGGACGCAGGATGTCCGTGACGCACAGTTGTGTCTCCAGAGTTCTCTCAATCAGCACCAGCCGTGACCTGGAGTCACACCCGACGTCTCCTCACACATGTCGAGGCTAACACCGCTGTGTACCGCCAGATTTGAATCGCCAACAACGTATAGACCGTGGTCGCAGCTGACAACGCATGGATCGTGTCTGTATGAATTTGTTCAAATGGTTCAAGTGGCTCTGAGCACTATGGGACTTAACACCTCAGGTCATCAGTCCCCTAGACTTGTTGTTGTTGTGGTCTTCAGTCCTGAGACTGGTTTGATGCAGCTCTCCATCCTACTCTATCCTGTGCAAGCTTCTTCATCTCCCAGTACCTGCTGCAACCTACATCCTTCTGAATCTGCTTAGTGTACTCATCTCTTGGTCTCCCTCTACGATTTTTACCCTCCACGCTGCCCTCTAATGCTAAATTTGTGATCCCTTGATGCCTCAAAACATGTCCTACCAACCGATCCCTTCTTCTAGTCAAGTTGTGCCACAAACTTCTCTTCTCCCCAATCCTATTCAATACCTCCTCATTAGTTACGTGATCTACCCACCTTATCTTCAGCATTCTTCTGTAGCACCACATTTCGAAAGCTTCTAGTCTCTTCTTGTCGAAACTAGTTATCGTCCATGTTTCACTTCCATACATGGCTACACTCCATACAAATACTTTCAAAAACGACTTCCTGACACTTAAATCTATACTCGATGTTAACAAATTTCTCTTCTTCAGAAACGATTTCCTTGCCATTGCCAGTCTACATTTTATATCCTCTCTACTTCGACCATCATCAGTTATTTTACTCCCCAAATAGCAAAACTCCTTTACTACTTTAAGTGTCTCATTTCCTAATCTAATCCCCTCAGCATCACCCGATTTAATTTGACTGCATTCCATTATCCTCGTTTTGCTTTTGTTGATGTTCATCTTATATCCTCCTTTCAAGACACTGTCCATTCCGTTCAACTGCTCTTCCAAGTCCATTGCTGTCTCTGACAGAATTACAATGTCATCGGCGAACCTCAAAGTTTTTACTTCTTCTCCATGAATTTTAATACCTATTCCGAATTTTTCTTTGTTTCCTTTACTGCTTGCTCAATATACAGATTGAATAACATCGGGGAGAGGCTACAACCCTGTCTCACTCCTTTCCCAACCACTGCTTCCCTTTCATGCCCCTCGACCCTTATAACTGCCATCTGGTTTCTGTACAAATTGTAAATAGCCTTTCGCTCCCTGTATTTCACCCCTGCCACCTTCAGAATTTGAAAGAGAGTATTCCAGTTAACGTTGTCAAAAGCTTTCTCTAAGTCTACAAATGCTAGAAACGTAGGTTTGCCTTTTCTTAATCTTTCTTCTGAGATAAGTCGTAAGGTTAGTATTGCCTCACGTGTTCCAACATTTCTACGGAATCCAAACTGATCTTCCCCGAGGTCCGCTTCTACCAGTTTTTCCATTCGTCGGTAAAGAATTCGTGTTAGTATTTTACAGCTGTGACTTATTAAACTGATAGTTCGGTAATTTTCACATCTGTCAACTCCTGCAATCTTTGGGATTGGTATTATTATATTCTTCTTGAAGTCTGAGGGTATTTCGCCTGTTTCATACATCTTGCTCACCAGATGGTAGAGTTTTGTCATGACTGGCTCTCCCAAGGCCATCAGTAGTTCTAACGGAATGTTGTCTACTCCCGGGGCCTTGTTTCGACTCAGGTCTTTCAGTGCTCTGTCAAACTTTTCACGCAGTATCTTATCTCCCATTTCATCTTATCTACATCCTCTTCCATTTCCATAATATTGTCCTCAAGTACATCGCCCTTGTATAAACCCTCTATATACTCCTTCCACCTTTCTGCCTTCCCTTCTTTGCTTAGAACTGGGTTGCCATCTGAGCCCTTGATATTCATACAAGTGGTTCTCTTCTCTCCAAAGGTCTCTTTAATTTTCCTGTAGGCAGTATCTATCTTACCCCTAGCGAGACAAGCCTCTACATCCTTACATTTGTCCTCTAGCCATCCCTGCTTAGCCATTTTGCACTTCCTGTCGATCTCATTTTTGAGACGGTTGTATTCCTTTTTTGCCTGCTTCATTTACTGCATTTTTATATTTTCTCCTGTCATCAATTAAATTCAATATTTCTTCTGTTACCCAAGGA
Organism: Schistocerca piceifrons; assembly: GCF_021461385.2. Classification (NCBI taxonomy): domain Eukaryota; kingdom Metazoa; phylum Arthropoda; class Insecta; order Orthoptera; family Acrididae; genus Schistocerca; species Schistocerca piceifrons. The sequence continues at coordinate 28,740,144 of NC_060146.1, read as the reverse complement.
TTTCTATTAGCCCTCGTCTTTTTACCTACTTGATCCTCTGCTGCCTTCACTACTTCATCCCTCAGAGCTACCCATTCTTCTTCTACTGTATTTCTTTCCCCCATTCCTGTCAATTGTTCCCTTATGCTCTCCCTGAAACTCTCTACAACCTCTGGTTTAGTCAGTTTATCCAGGTCCCATCTCCTTAAATTCCCACCTTTTTGCAGTTTCTTCAGTTTTAATCTACAGTTCATAACCAATAGACTGTGGTCAGAGTCCACATCTGCCACTGGAAATGTTTTACAATTTAAAACCTGGTTCCTTAATCTCTCTCTTACCATTATATAATCTATCTGATACCTTCTAGTATCTCCAGGATTCTTCCAGGTATACAACCTTCTTTCATGATTCTTTTCCTACTGACGAATTCCAGTCACCCATGACTATTAAATTTTCGTCTCCCTTCACTACCTGAATAATTTCTTTTATCTCGTCATACATTTCATCAATTTCTTCATCATCTGCAGAGCTAGTTGGCATATAAACTTGTACTACTGTAGTAGGCATGGGCTTTGTGTCTATCTTGGCCACAATAATGCGTTCACTATGCTGTTTGTAGTAGCTAACCCGCACTGCTATTTTTTTATTCATTATTAAACATACTCCTGCATTACCCCTATTTGATTTTGTATTTATAACCCTGTAATCACCTGACCAGAAGTATTGTTCCTCCTGCCACCGAACTTCACTAATTCCCACTATATCTAACTTTAACCTATCCATTTCCCTTTTCAAATTTTCTAACCTACCTGCCCGGTTAAAGGATCTGACATTCCATGCTCCGATCCGTAGAATGCCAGTTTTCTTTCTCCTGATAACGACGTCCTCTTGAGTAGTCCCCGCCCGGAGATCCGAATGGGGGACTTAGAACTACTTAAACCTAACTAACCTAAGGACATCACACACATCCATGCCCGAGGCAGGATTCGAACCTGCGACCGTAGCGGTCGCATGGTTCCGGACTGAAGTGCCTAGAACCGCTCGACCGCAGCGGCTGGCCCATGAATTTGTCGCAGTGTAATATATATATATATATATATATATATATATATATATATATATATATATATATACGGCATCATCGTACAAGTATAGGCGCATCCGCGAGATTGTTACAAATTAACTTGTGACGTAGCATGGAAACGCGTTTAGCTAGGACACTGATTCGGGTGTCACTGTAAAGAGTCTGCGCAGCAGTACTAGCACCCAAAGTGAGACAATGAAAATATTGACTGAAGCAGTTTTAAATTCAAAATTACAAAATAATGCAAGATGGTACGTAATATGACTCGTAAATATGGTCATAGTTGAAGAAATGGAAGTCAGCGAATAGCTTCCGTCAAAAGAAACGTAAAACGCCCAAAAAGTGCAGTGCTGAGCGAATGTTAAAGCTGAGGCAGCATCAGAGAGGAAATATTAAAAAAAAACGGCGGAAAGCCGTTACGTAGCTGGCCGATCGCGTATTCGGCAGCCAGCTAGAGTCAGACGTCTAGGTATCGATGCAAAGCAACGCAGACAGTAATGATGATATGTAGGCTTTTTTTTTTCTTTTAATAGAGGTGGAGCCCCTCCACGCCCACACCGGCATGATGGCCAACACAAAAGGTCTACTGCCATCTCTGCATAGGGGTTAGTATTCACTAAAGTGAGGTGTCGCAGGATGTGGGTACTGCGATGTTTGCGTACGTCTGGTTAGGATTAACCATTAATACGCGCTCATCTGGAGATAGATTGGTCGAAATCTTACGAAGGGTAGCGGTTTGAAGGGCAGAGGAAAAAAAGTGCCAAGGCAAGAGCCAAGGGAAAAAAACCTCTGCGAAAGTTAGGTCGGGCGGCAAGAGCAGTAGCGGTTGTCTTGCTGCTTGCGATAGGTTGTGCAAGGATAGGCTTTGTTAGTAGTGGGTATCATGCATGTCGATACCTTGACGTTGTGCGTTTGTGCTGCTCGGCGGCTGGCGCTGGGTGCTGGTACAGAGTCCTCGTTCAGCGTCCTGCTACCTGCAACAGTTATGTTTGTTATCGGTCTTGTGTCCGATAGGTCATATACCGGAGGCACAGTGTGAGGGAGTGTTTGCAGATTGTTTGTGCGTTTGTGGGCGAGCTCGTCGGTGTCCCTGCTGTGGCCTGTTGGTCGGCTCTAATAGCAGCTGGTAGTTACCAGTCAGTGCTGCTGATATGCAGGGGCTTGCCGATGTTTGTCGCTTGTTTGCGTGTGTTAGTTTACCATACGTGGCTGTGTCCTAGCTAGCAGTGTCTTTGGCCGCTTGTGTTTCCACCTGTGGTTGTGATCGTAGTTTCCCAGAGTGAGGATGAAAGGATTGTTCGAGTGTCTCGAGTTCCTGTATAGTCGTGTGGCGTGTTTCTTGAATACTTCCTTGAGGGTATCAAGGCGGTATTCATGGTGAAGATCCACGGTGCGTGTGTAGCGTGGAGCATTGTTGATGATTCGTAGCACCTTGTTCTGTATGATCTGCAGGCGGCGCAGTCGTGTGGGTGCTGCATATCCCCAGACGGGAGCTGCGTACGTCATCAGAGGTCTAATCAGTGTCATGTATAAGGACCTCGACACCCTCCTATTCAGTGTGCTTGCCCTGTTGAGCATTGGGTAGAATGTAGGCACCACGAGACGAGTATTTATAGCGACCGCCAAACCTCGTAGTGCTGTCAGTCGATGCTACATGTTATAAGACTGTGATTTATTCATTCTGTAACCATTACACGACGATTATTCCGTTGTTCACGGTAGGATCAGTCACGAAATAGAAACCTGAGTCAAAATAAAAAAAGTTTTATTTGCACCTTCATCTACTTCTCTACGTAGTTGCCGGTCCAATTCAGACATTTGTCGTAGTGTTGTTCCAACTTTCCAATAGCCTGTCATAGAAGGCAGCCGCCTGCGTTGTGTTTCTGCCAATTGTCTGCGCTGGTCTGGATCTCCTTGTCTGTGCCAAAATGCTGTCCTCGCAGCGAACGGTTCATGTGAGCTAAGAGATGAACCTGAGGTGGCGCCACTTCCAGGCTATGTGGTGGGTGACCGAGCACTTGCCGTCCAAGACGCTGCAGGGGCGCCTTTGCTGCTGCTCTAGCGTGCAGCCGAGCACTGCCAGTAAGGAGAACAGCATTGCTCTTTCCTTGTTCTGCATTGCCCTTCGTAGCCGATTCTCCGGAAGTGCGTGGTGCACACACTGACACAATCATCGGTCCACACCTCCTCGCTTCCGTGACCATTTGCATCGCGAACATCTGCACACCCTGCTTCCCGGTTCCTCTGCCACCGCCGCACTTGGCTGTCACTCGCGACAGCAATGTGAGCTGCACGAAATCTGACGGGACCCCTCAGCGTGTAGAAACCGCACGACGGCGCACACTTCACAGTTTTCTGTTCCAGTCTGCGCGCTCACAACTGAAAAGCGTGACGTGACGCGATCTGCGGGCATACTAGAGACTCTGCTCAACGTACCTGCGTTGATGTGTCAGTATGGTCTTAATTTGGCGACAGATCGGTGCCTCAGAGAGATGTAGACCTCTTACCAATCTGTGTAACCGGCGTATTAAAGAGATTCATAGGTAAATTACGTACTAATACAAAACTCTTGTTACGTTTTTATCCAGACATCTCCACGAAACGTGTACGGCAATTGAGCGCAGAGGATTTCTTTTCTTTCCTCTTTTCTTTTTCTTTTTTTGCATTGATAGAAGGTTTTGGCGACTCCTCGTTCTGTACGAATGAGTGACGCGCTGTGATGTTGCCGGCGCAGTGACGGTACGGCGAAACGGGCGCGCCGCGCTGCCAGCAGAGAGCCGCAGTGAGCGGGCGTCAAAGGCTTGGCCGGCTCCCAGAGGCCTCCCCCTCCCTCCAGCTGACCGGGACGCCAGTGCGAGGCTATTTGTCAGGCTGTCCGTGAGCGATGGGTGCTGGCCGACACAGGCCGACACCGCGGGACAGTCTTCTCTGGGCAAAGTCTCGTCTTACACTGGCGCGACCTTCTCTCGTGTCATGTACAGGTGTCCGTATACTTCTCATAAGGTGGTGAACAGCTCGTGAGACGGGGTTGTAGCTTACCCCCGATGTTATTCAATGTGCACTTTGAACAAGCAATAAAGGAAACCAAACAAGAAATTGAAGAAGGAATTAAAGTTCAAAGGAAAGAAATAAAAACTTTGAAGACACAATAATTCAGTCAAATGAGGTTAGGAAACGAGACACTTAAAGTAGCAGATGGGTTTTGCTATTTGTGCAGCAAAATAACTGACGGAGGCCGAAGTAGAAAGGATATAAACTGTACACTGGCAGTGGCAAGAAAAGTTAGCATCGAGCATAGATTTAAGTGTTACGAAGTATTTTCTGGAAGTTGGGTGTAGCCATGTGTAGACGATAACCAGTTTAGACAGAAACAGAATACAAGCTTTCGAAACGTGGTGCTACAGAAGAATGTTGAAGATTAGATGGGTAGATGACGTAACTCGTGAGGAGGTACTGAACAGAGTTCGGGAGAAGAGGAATTTGTGGCACAACTTGACTAGAAGAAGGGATCGGTTGGTAGGACACGTTCTGAGCCATCGAGGGATCACCAGTTTAGTACTGGAGCGAAGCGTGTGGGGTAGAAAATCGTAGAGGGAGACCAAGAGATGAATACACTAAGCAGATTCAGAAGGACGTAGGCAGCAGTAGGTACTGTGAGATGAAGAAGCTCGCACGGGATAGAGTAATATGGACAGCTGCATCAAACCATGTGTCTGTGCTTTTGCACAGTCGAAAGTTGTCGTTACATTGTCGAAGCAACCTAAAGACAACGAAGTAACGCTCTTGTCCTATGTCCAAAGAGTTCCCTGCTTCAAGAGTATCGAAAGTGAGAGGGTTCGTTTCCATTAACACGTAGGTGTTTCGCCTGCTAAAGGCTGACGAAGCATTAGAAGTATCATCGGAGTTAACGTGGATTTTTATTGCCGTGCAGAGCACTTTTCAACTGGAGCGTTTTGAGACGGCTTCCACAGTGAGTGGTTACCATAGCTGACAACGCAGCTCGGTGTGTTCGCCTCGGCAGCTGAGAGGTCAGCGCGGCGGTTACTACCCGAAGGGTCCCGGGTTCGGTTCCCGGCCGGGTCGGAGATTTTCTCCGCTTAGCAAGTGGGTGTTGTGTTGTTCGTACCGTCATAATTGACACTACTGTTGAGACGGGTGAACGGGCTCGACCCGAAAACCAATGAAGTGAAAAAAAAAAGCCGGTTCGGTGTGCGATAATGAGAAACCTGGCGACGTAGCGAGCCCAGAAGACACAGTGCCGTGAGGTGCGGTGTGGCGTGGGGCGCGTCGTGGCGAATCTGCGCTGATAGCCCGTGCCGTCCACCGCCAGCCTAATGGGTGTGGGCCGAGCAGAGCCGCCCTAATTACCGGCCATTTAGTACTCGCGCCGCCGCCGCCGTGCCGGGGTCAGCGACCTCCGCCGCTGCCAAGAGGCGCGCCAGCTGGGCGCTGGCGACGTGCGATGTCGGCGCCAGCCTCGCTTGTACTCATCTTCGTGAGTCACTTCGTTCCATTTATTCGCAGGATACACAGACAAGTGTAGACTAGCCAGAAACATTGCGACCACCAGCTAAGTACCGCGTCGGTTCAGCTTCGGAACGAATACAGACGATGTCGGACGAGCCCTGGATAGGGCCACGTGCCGTGCTGCTCGGCGATCGCTATAGTTGGCAATGAACAGCCCTCTCACGGCGCTATCGCAGTGTAGACACTTTTATTGTTCCACGATGACCGATTTCGACAGTGTTATGCTGCCATCATATGATCTTATGGAACTTGTTATAAAATTGCCATGTTATAAAATTTCAGATGACGGCAGTACAAGACTGCTGAAACCGGTCATCCTGGAACAGTAAAAGTGTCTACACCGCGACCGCGGCGTACGTACTGCGTCCATTTCCACGTTCTCGATAGTTTCCGGGGTTAGGTGGCACCAGACACGCAATTCCTATAACTTGTGGACTGTCAGTTTGTGGGCGCGGAGCTAGCAGATGATAGCGTCCGAAATATCATCCATCGGGCTTATGGTTCAAATGGCTCTGAGCACTATCGGACTTAACATCTGAGGTCATCAGTCCCCTAGATCTTAGAACTACTTGAACCTAACAAATCTAAGGACATCACACACATCCGTGCCCGAGGCAGTATTCGAATCTGCGACCGTAGCAGTCGCGCGGTTCGAGACTGAAGCGCCTAGAACCGCTCGACCACTCCAGCCGGCGACCCCGCCGGGAATCGAACCCGGGACGGCGTGCGCGGGAAGCGAGAATGCTACCGGAAGTCCCCGAGCTGCTGACAAATAAACATAACATAAATATAGAAATTCAAGTAATTTTTACCTAAAATCTCAGTTTAAACGAGTAGAGGTCCCACAGACCCTTCCTCGTACTCTTTATGTTACAGAAAAATCGCCTCGTGTCTTAAATAGATAATTACACGTCTTGTATTACGTGCTGCGACTTTCGTGCCGTCCAGCGTATTTCTGTTTTAACCACTGTTAATTTTTATTACGCATGTAGTGGAGGTACGCTACAGTGTTTTAATCTACACCTGCACTGCTACTCAGCAAGTCACACTTCATTGACTTACAGAGGGTTCATCGAACCACCTTCACAATGACTCTGTAAATCCACTCTCAGATAGTGCACGAAAAAAACAAACACCTACATCTTTCCGTGTGAGCTCTGATTTCTCCTATTTTGTTACTAAGATCGTTTCTCCCCGTATAGATCGGCGTCAATAAAATATTATCGCATTCGTAGGAGAAAGTTGGTGATTGAAGTTCCGTGAAAAGATCTCGCCGCAGAGAGAAACGCCTTTGTTTTACCGATACCCGTGACACTATCTTTCCTGTTTCTCGATAATACTAAACGTGCTGCCCTTCCTTGAACTTTCGTGGTGTACTCCGTTTATCCTGTCTAGTAAGAATCCCACAGCGCGCATCAGTAGTCCAAAAGAGGACGGACAAGCGTGGTGTAAGCAATCTCTTTAGTAGATATGTTGCGTCTTATGACTGTTCTGCTTATAAGATGCAGTCTTCGGTTTGCCTTCGCCAAAACATTTTCTATGTGATCTTCGCAATTTAAGTTCTTAGTAATTGTAATTTAGTTGAATTTATGGCATTTACTTTTAATTGACTTATAGTTTAACCGAAGTTTAACGGATTCCTTTTAGCACTTACGTGGATGACCTAACACTTTTCATTATTTAGGGTGAATTACCAATTTTCGGACTATACAGATAGTTTATACATAGGTTTGCAATTTGTTTTGATCTTCTGATGAGTTGACTAGACGATAACCGGCAGCAGTATCTGCAAAGAGCCTAAGACGGCTGTTCAGATTGCATCCGAAATTGTTTATATAGATAAGGAAGAGCAGAGAGTCTATAACAGTACCTTGGGGAATGCCAAAAATCACTCCTGTCTTACCCGATGACTTTACGTGAATTACTGCGAACTGTGTGGTATCTTACAGGAAATATAACTGAGAGCGTATTAGTTAGTCACGAAATTTGATTACAAGCCACTTGTGTAGTACAGTGTCTAAAGCCTTTTCGATATCTAGAAATACGGAATGAATTTGAAATCTCTTGTCAATACAACTCAACACGTGGAGTGTAAAGAGCTAGTTGCGTTTCACAGTAACGGTATTTTGTAAATTCGTATTGACGATGTGTCAATAGAGGGGTTTCTTCGAGGTAATTCATAATGTTGGAACACAATATATGTTCCAAAATGCTGCTGCATATGGACGTTAATGATTTGGACTTCAAATTTAGTGAATTACTCCTACAACCTTTCTTGAATATTGGTGTGACCTGTGTAATTGTCCAGTCTTTGGGTACGGATCTTTCGTCGAGCGAGCGATTGTATACAGGGTGAAAAGTATTTAAACCGACAAACTCTGAAAGGTTGTAGGGGATATCAAAACAAATATTTTCCCCTAATGTCATTTTCACCTATGAGGAGTATTTAAACCGGTAGAGGAGGATTTCTCTGGGGCAAATTAATTAAACCAACAAACACTTTTCCATTTTTTATGACCAAGAGACAACACATTAACACAACTCAATTTGAATTACAGTAGATTTTCAAAAATGCCTCCAGTGAAATGTAAACAAAGGTTACACCATCTGACACGGGCAAAAACGCCATCAGTATCCTGAATTGTTCCTGCTGCTGCTACTATCTGGGCAACGAGATCTTGTTCTGATGGAGAAGGCGTTGCATAAGCAAGGTTGCGCATCTCTCCCCACACAAAAAAGTCCAGAGGGGACATATCTGGGAACAGCTACAAGACAGTTTCATCAAATTGCAGCGTTCTTACCGTGCGACAGAGTCCCTGTGCTGGTAATCTGCTAAATGACCCGGCCTGACGCAGATGTTAGTACACAGCAGCAAAGGTCGTATGATGCGGGATACGGCGATTAGGATATTGTTGTTGATAAACCCGCTGTGCAGCTCGTCCGTTGTGGTGCGCTACGTAGTACGCACCACTCATATCAGTGTACTCACTCCAGTTGTATCGCTCCATTAGTAAACAGAGATAATGCACTACCACACTGGTGGACAGCAGTTGTCTTCAACTGAAGAGCATAATAGGGCCTCTAACAACTGAAGATGGTAATACGGCCTCTAACAACTGAAGAGCGTAATACGGCCGCCACAGGTTTAAATAATCCCCATAGGAAGAAATGACATTAGGGAAAAATATTTGTTTTGATGTCCCCTACAACCTCCCAGAGTTCTTCGGTATAAATACGTCTCACCCTGTGTGATTGTTAAGTACGGAGCTATTGCATCAGCATACTGTGAAAGGAAGACTTGCTTTTGTTAAGTGATTTAAGTCGCATACGACACGAGAAATAGGCAGCCGGTCGGAGGAAGTGGTGGGCGCAGGTAGGTGAGGTGAGACGTGTTCTCCTGGGAGAGGCGGCTGGTTAGCGCCTCGGCTGAGCTGTACTGCCTCGGCCAGGCTGCAGCGGCGCGTGGGTCTTGCGGCCGGCCACATCCTGGCCGCAGCTTCCTCGTGCCAGCCAGCCCTGTCACACTGGCACACACAGGCACTGCTGCGAACGTCGCCACGGCGCGGCTCTCGTGTGTCCGCCCCGCAGGCAGCGCCGCGCGTCGCACAGTGCAGCGGGGCGAGGCCGGCCGCCGTCGTGTCGCGCCTGCACAGCCCGTCCTCTGGGAGCGGCGTCGGTGAGTACGGGAGACACCGCGTGGCGAGTCCTGTCACCTCACCTCGGCAGTCTCACCAGTTACGGTCGGCTGCTACAGCCGTGCTGATCATTGTGCCACTGTTCGTTACTCGAGAAATTTTGTCAAGTACCTAATTCACTGGACAAGTCTGTACTTTCTTCTACACACAGTAGACAACTTGTGCGTGGTACTCAGCGTTCCTTACCGTATCATTTTGTTGTCCGTCTGTCTGTCTGTTGAAATCCCTTTTCCTCATACACGGGTAGACATATCGAGCTGACATTTATTCCACGCATTAAGGTCTACGGTCCCTTGGCGGTGTATAAAATTGGAACTTCCAAGTCAATGCAATCTAAAGGGGCGCCATTCGTGTGACATACTTCGATCCTCGCGAACTCACTCAACGAAACGTTAGTGTTCTTACTGTTGCGCTTGACTCCTGAAACTTGCTGGTTGTCACTGTGCAACTAAAGGAAAAAAAAACGGAAATTGTGAATTCGTTATTATGTCATATGAAAAAATTTTAATGTCTTTTGTTATCCGACTGTCAGTCTGTCCGTCTGTCTGTTAGGACCCCTTTTTTCTCACGAAAGGGTTGACGTGTTAAGTTGAAATTTATGTTACTTACTAAGGTCTGTCGTCCCTTGGCGGTGTAATAAATGTAAGCATTGTAAGTAAATGCGATCGAAAGATACGGTCATTTATGTCACATATTTGATACTCCTAAACTCACGTACTGAAATCTGTAGGGGACTTTCCGTTGATGTAGACTCACGAAAACAGGTAAGAAGAAACATTTTACAGTACAAGCAAAGGAAAAAGCCAGGCAGTTCTTAATTTATAATTAAATGACACGAAATAAATATTTCTTTTGTCATTTGTTATAGCACTTAATACCTTAAATAAAAACTTGTCTTGCCAGTATCAACGTCGACAACCGACACAAATTGTTGACAGCCTCGATTCTTGGCACGGATGAACTGTCTGCATACATAATTACGTCCGTACAGAACCCTCTACTCGCTCCTGGTCAGTTATTATTATTATTATTATAAGCTCATTAGAACTACGCAAAACAGTAACAGTTGGGTATTTCCCTCCTTTAGTGTCCAATTTTATTTTCCATTCTCTTCCTCTGGGCTTCCTGTTTCATATCAGCCGTCGTTGTTCCAGTCTTCATCTTTGGTTTTTCCTCTTGGTCAACTTACTGTTTGTGAATGTTAGACCTGAAGATTTCACCGTTTTGACATCTTCAAGTGTTATTTTCACCTATTTCAGATCATTTGTGATGTCACCATTGCATTTGATCTTGTCCGTTTCGGCTGTACTCCTGTTGTAAAAGAATTCGACTGTTTGGTTTGTCTGTCTCGGTTCATTCTTTTAATGACTCAGTAGCATGTTCACCTCCTAGTTCTACTGTCACGGTAGATGTTTCTGCATTTTGTTATTTCCTGTTTTCCACTGAGTCCGTATTGCTCTTCTACAAGTCTTGTACCCAGAATTTTTCTTAACATTTGGGTTCCTTTTTTCTCAGAGATTTCAGTGTCTACTCGGAATTAATATTTCTTGTCCACATAGGCATTCTGGTTTAACTACTGTATTGCAGTACCTTAGTTTGGTGTGCTTGGAGGTACATTTCTTGTTACGGATGGTGTGATGAGATCTTATAAATCTTATGGCATGTAATTTGCGTTGCTTTTGTTTTGATCCGTTTTCCTGGATTGTTTCACGGAGATTGTGGAACTGGTTTAGCTCTGCCATATTTTCTCATTTAAATGTGTGTGTTGTAAGCCATTTTGTACGTTGTAAATATTTGTTGTCCACTTTCAGACATATCCTCTAGAGAGTATGTTTGATCGCTGTTGACAAACGGATGTTGCACGTTACCGCGCTTCGCGTTTTTCAGCTGTTACTCTCTAAAAAGAACCTGGAAGTAGTGAGTATTTTAAAAATGAGATCCGGCTCAAGACTTCCGTGGAAGATCTGACGCTGACCCGTCTTTTATAGCCTCGATGTCCACGGGACGTTAAATACTAATCTTAGTGCGAACCACAGGTGGTAGTTTTGTGTACCCAACCGGCTGTGTCCAGAGAACCGACTGTGCGAACCACACGCCAGTAGCTGTGCATTACTTTCGTGGCCTCAGCGACCTTATCTTTCAACAAATTAACGCAGGGCTGCATATCTCCTGTGCTGCCTTGGCTTACCTCGATACACCGAGCGAGGTGGCGCAGTGGTTAGACACTGGACTCGCATTCGGGTGGAGGACGGTTCAATCCCGCGTCCGGCCATCCTCATTTATGTTTTCCGTGATTTCCCTAAATCGCTCCAGGCAAATGCCGGGATGGTTCCTTTGAAAGGGCACGGCCGACTTGCTTCTCCGTCCTTCCCTAATCCGATGAGACCGATGACCTCGCTGTCTGGTCTCCTTCCTCAAACAACCCACCCCAACCCGCTTATCTGGATACAGAGTGTAGTGGATATCTCGGGCGCTGCAAACATGTGGTTATGCGACGCTGAGACACTGGCTTGCGACCTCTCCCCAGCCACTACTGTTCACAAACTCTGGTAAAGTGTACAAGTGGCACGGAACGGCGTCACGCGAGCTCCGTTCAGCCAGGTTAGACCCGTCGCTACTGTCAAAGGTGGCAGCCCTGTGTACAAAATTTTCCGCAATGCCAATCACCAACAGATTTAAAGTACTACACAGTTCTGGCACATTAATGTGATCAGCGCTTATGTCCAACGTCAGTGTGCAATAACCACTCACAGGTAGCAGGTAGCAGGAGGATATACAAAGTGTGTCGGGGGGACGCCGAAAACTGTGCAGTCGTTGTCGTAATGAGGAAACGGAGCGATTAATCCGACGTCCAAAAGGGCACGATCGTTGGCTTTGAGGCCAGGAGTGAAAGCACTTTCGAAATGGCCAAATTTGTAAGCTGTTCACGTGCCGCCACGATTAAAGTATACCGTGCAGGCAAAACCCGCGCCCGAGCAGCTGTTGTGCATTGCTGGCTGTAGAAGATAGAGGTGAACAAAAGCGGAGTTTTGCACGGGCAGTAAATGTGGAACAGCTGAGCAAACGGCCGCCGAGACGAACCGGCAGTGTCTTCCCCGCGGCCGTTCGGTGGGCCTCCACAGCGAGCGCCTGTGCTTCTGCACCCGTGCTGACTGCGGCCGAGGCCGTGATTCGCACGGCAGTCGTCTGGAAGGTCGGTGGCGGAGGAGGGACCGTTGTGACTGGGGACTGTTTCCGTGGCATTCCCTGCGTGATCTCGTCGGATCGACACAAGTACCCTTCTATCTGTGTCCACCCCCTCCTCGACACTGCGGCGTCTACCAGCACGATAATTCAACTCACAGCATACGTCCGTGATTCAAAGACAGCGCCAGAATCAGTTTACCGTACTGCCCTGATGACCACCAAGTCGCCGGACTGAAATGAAATCGAGAAGCTGTGCGACCACCTGTTCGCGCCACGGATCCACAACCGGAAACCCGGCGCAGCAGACGCCGGCGCTCGGCTCGACACGGGTCCACACGTGGACGTCGGCACCCCCAGAACCTCACCGGCAGCCCTCCTGCACCTCTCGCAGTGGACCGCGCTGCAGGGGGTGGTTACTCGGGCCTTCGAGAGGTGCTCACACTACTGTGACTGGACAGTCTACAATGTATACGCACAGTAAGCAAAACTTCGTTATTCACTGCCCTTCGTGGCGTCACATTTTTGTGGCTTCCGGTGTACCGCACTTATCGCGTGTGTAACCGTCATACACGGGACGCTAAGACTGCTGCCGTATGTGGGTCCGAGTACAGGAATTTTTTAGATGCGCGTGGCGACCGAGGGGAGGAAAAAACGTGAGCGGGAAGCCGGTGAATACGAGAACGGGGCCGGCGCGCATTTGCGTACGCCGCCTTGTAATTACGCAGCGTGTCCGACACGCAGGCGCGCAGATGCGTGACGTGAAGTGACGACACCGCCGTGGAGTCACGCACGCGTGCCGGCCGCGCCCACCTGGCTGGGAGTGGCGCCTCTACACACACACACACATATACTCAGGACGACTCCAACTGCACGCATTGTACTCAAGTCAGAAAATTAGGAAATCAATTAAACATACGAGCCTTGTTCGGAAAGTAAGATCCGATCCGTCGCGGAATCAAAACCACAGTGAAAATCAAAAATTTTTTGTTCGCAACCGTTAGCGACACCTTCCAGCTACCTCTTTGAGTAGTCGCCGCTCCGACTTCGACATCTGCCGTGGCGTTGTACAAACTTCCCACTACATCTACATCAATATTTATACTCCGCAAGCCACCCAACGATGTGTGGCGGAGGACACTTTAGGTACGACCGTCATTACCTCCCTTTCCTGTTCCACTGGCGTACGGTTCGCGAGAAGAACGACTGCCGGAAAGCCTCCATGCGTGCTCGAATATCTCTAATTTTACATTCTTGATCTCCTCGAGAGGTATAAGAACGGGGAAGCAATATATTCCATACCTCATCCAGAAACCCACCCCCTCGAAACCTGGACAGTGAACTACACCGCGATGCAGAGCGCCTCTCTTGCAGAGTCTGCCACTTGAGTTTGCTAAACATCTCCGTAACGCTATCACGCTTACCAAATAACCCTGTGACGAAACGCGTCGCTCTTCTTTGGATCTTCTCTATCTCCTCTGTCAACCTGACCTGGTACGGATCGCACACTGATGAACAATACTCAAGTATAGGTCGAACGAGTGTTTTGTAAGCCACCTCCTTTGTTGATGGACTACATTTTCTAAGGACTCGCCCAATGAATCTCACCTGGGCACCCTCCTTACCAACAATTAATTTTATATGATCATTCCAAAATTGGTTCAAATGGCTCTGAGCACTATGCGACTTAACTTCTGAGGTCATCAGTCGCCTAGAACTTAGAACTAATTAAACCTAACTAACCTAAGGACATCACACACATCCATGCCCGAGGCAGGATTCGAACCTGCGAACATAGCGGTCACTCGGCTCCAGACTGTAGCGCCTAGAACCGCACGGCCACTCCGACCGGCTGATCATTCCACTTCAGATCGTTCCTTACGCATACTCCCAGATATTTTACAGAAGTAACTGCTACCAGTGTTTGTTCCACTATCATATAATCACACAATACAGGATCCTTCTTTCTATGTATTCGCAATACATTACATTTGTCTATGTTAAGGGTCAGTTGCCACTCCCTGCACCAAGTGCCTATCCGCTGCAGATCTTCCTGCATTTCGCTGCAATTTTCTAATGCTGCAACTTCTCTGTATACTACAGCATCATCCGCGAAAAGTCGCACGGAACTTCCGACACTATCTACTAGGTCTCGTCTTCACAGCCGCCAGTGTCTCCGCCAATTCCTTAAGCTGGTGTGCCTTTCGTTGTTTATGTGAAAATGTTGTCTTCGCAGCTTGCGGTTCGTGTGAGCAGAGATGAGCATCGGAGGGAGCCAATTAAGGGCTCTATTGTGAGTGGTCAAACACTTCCTATCAGAAACGCTGCAGGAGCCCTTTGATTACCACTGCAGAATGCGGCTGAAAATTGTCTCGAAGAAATAGACGCATGACATTTATGTTACGTGGGCTGCATTCCTTCAGGCGAAATCTCTCTCCAGATCCACATACTTGGCGGCAGACACTGTTGTTTTAAGCGTTTCTGCGTGGTCACTTTGCGATGGGAAGCGATCGACAGCCACACCGAAGACACTGCCCAGCACACCTTTGCAAAGTTCCGTCGGATTTTCACAGTGGTTCCCATTTCGCGCCTAATCGGACGTTACTTTCCGAATACCGCTCGTACTTGCCGGTAACGCTTTAACTGGTACAAATTCGTGGTCTCACGTATCTTTCTGCGCCTAATCTTTGCTCTCCTGCACCGGGATAAAATGTAGACACGCTACGTAAAGACGTAGGACGGCTGATTGGCAAAGACTGAGACTAATTTTTTTCACAGTTGTTTATTACTCCATTTCAGTGTCAGTATGATCTTCTTCAAAGCACTCCTCTCCTACTTGAATGCACTTCTTGTAGCGTCTGCGCACGTCTTCGAACCCATGCAGGTTCTCGACAATCGCCTCACTGCTTCAGGGATCTCACACCGATTGCCTCGGAACTTTGCCTTTACTGATGAAGCTGAAGAAGAATTTACAACGGGCAAAATTGGGGTATAAGGTGGAACACGAGTAATGCCGAACTGAGCCAGAAACGGCACGAATAGATTTGCGACGTGAGGCCGCGCGTTGTCGTGATGAATTCGCCGTCCAGCCTGAGACAGTGTGCTTCCTTAGCTTAACCAATACTAATGTGTAGCGTAGTGTGAGGTGGCAACTGCAGGCTGGTAAATGATTCCGTGACAGTCAAAGAATTCGATCACCACCAGATTCCCTGCGGATGCAACAACGTTCTCCTCGTTTGGTGTTTGAGGACTTGGCGATTTTCAAATTGTGACGATTCGTTTTCGTTCAGGATCGTAAGGATGTAGCCACGACTCATCATCGGTGATAGTCGGTTCCAGAAACGTATCTCCTCCATCAGCAAAGAGAAGCTGCACCCCACGACGTGTCTCCATTCGCACAGCCTCCTGTTCGGGAATCAACAGGCGTGGCACCCGACGGTCACAGACACGGGTCATACCGAGGTCATCCTGCGTAATCGTAAAGTCACTGCGATATGAGGTTCTCAACACCTCCCTGACGTTACGCAGTGTTATCCGCCTCTACTAACGGACAGTCACGGCAGCCGTGTTGCTTGTAACTCGAGTCACAGCAGAAGCAGAAACCCCAGGCCCACGTAGCTTCAACACAGACAAGTCGGCTACCTTTGGGCCACCTAAACGCTGTTGCTCGAGGTAGTGCATCTTCACCGTACGCTTGACGCAGCTTTCCATAAGTCCCAGTGGATGAATGGTTTAAACGAACACAGAATTTCATTGCGCCGAAGTCTGTAATGTGCTATGCGTACCACAATGAGAGTCTAAAAAGTAGAGCATTACTACCGACCTACCGATACGAGAGTGCTGCCCGCTGTGGACATCCTACATGAACACCCGTTGTTTTCGAATACCACGGTAGCTACGGTAGGAAACCAACCTCAGTTGTATTCGAGTTGTAGCACGTCCGTCTTTTCCTCACAGACTACTAACGCGAAACTTGTCTCACTTCTCGACGTAACATCCCTGCAGCCGGCCACATCTTTCACAACGTCGACGCGATATGACTCTTCGCGGCCGCCATCAACACTTATTTAGGAGTCTTGTTTCGATCGCTGGGCAACTGCAGATGCAGTGCGGTTCGTTTGAGGATCGAAAAACGACATCGGATACCAGAACCGATGAAAGGAACGTACCGTTCTCGCCGCCATCGCCTGGCAACGCACACGCGAGCACCCTTGTCATTGTCCGCCAGCATTCGCGGCAACCACCTTTAGGACACTTTTCGCATTTTCACGTCTTCATGTGCACAGATCCAACGGAAATACCAACTTTGGTGACGATGTGTTTCACGTTCATTTGGGGATCCTTCTAAAAAGCTTTCCCCATTTGCCCGACCGTGTCGTCGGTGTGTGAGAGAGAGATTGTCTCGGTTTATGGTCACACAACGTTCTGCCTTCTTTGAACAGTCGCACCCACGAACGCAAATTACACTCAGCCATGACACCGTCACCAAATGCCTCAATTGGTGATGAATTTCCATCGCTGTCACAGCACGCAGTGAAAACGAATAATTACATGCTGTCCTTTTAATGTAAAGACGTCAATTTAAGCATCAATTACAGTCCTTACTCTTGCTGCTGCTACTAGAGTTATGTGCGCAGTATAGTGCTGCCATCTCTGTTGCGCATTCACAGAGAGTTTAAAAAAAGCCGCGTTTTTCTGTTTCCAGTCGTAAAACAAAAAAAAAAAAAAAAAAAAACCGGAGGTGCTATAACTTGAATGCATCTCGTTGTTCTTTTTCAAATACAAACTTGCTTAGGGACATATTTGTTAGATCCAGCCTAGTCGTCAATATGGGGTGTCTAGGAAACCTGCTTTCTCGGATCGCCAGACAACATTCAAACAAATTCATGTGTTTTATTATAAAATGATAAAATACAGTATTTTAGTTTGTGTTACACAGATATATCGCGAGCAAAGGACGACATGCAAAAATAAGAAATCTCTACAGCATAACAGTTGTGCAAGTGATTAGACGTGATGCTTCTATCCAAGTCGTTAGTCTTGAAGCTGCGGTAGAACTGGCCGCTGGTGTCGCGTTGTCGTCCTGGAGAGGGCTTCGTCAGCGTGCAACGGGCTGAAGTCTGCTTGCTGTATCGTTCCCGGCTGGCGTGCCGGCGCTTCACTTTACGCCGTAACAATATCGTCACGTAGGAGAAGGTGTAATTAGATAAATGACGAACACAAACTTCACTTAACGAATGTTTGTTCACCACTTGCACATACAATAGCGGGGAGCGAACTGCCTCCGGCCAGAACACGTACGGTGTATATACAGCTACAGAACATTCTAGTACAATGTTTCTTGACATTTGTGAATACTTCTAGAACGTGCTCGAACCGAATATAGAAGTTAAAATTGCACAGTGCAGGTGACTTTTGAACTCACGACCCTCCATGCAACACTTTAGTAGCATAACTACTACACCACGGTGCTACTCAGCTTCTTTTGCGACAATATTAGTAATATTCCGACTTCGGTCTCAATTCTTGATTTTCGAAAGCCTCCAACGTGTTTCGGAGCTGCAACTGGAGTTTCAAGGACTGTGTCGACATAATGGACGTCCCATCTGCATCAGTTTTTCACATAACAGTAACAGGACAGAATTGTTAGATTTAACGGGAAAACCTGAAGAAATGAGATGAGGTATTGTAACATAGGCTTATAGCCGCGTGCGACCACACAACATTCGTCTTCTGCATTGATGAAAAACTTTCATATTCGCAGTTATTTTTTGAACGATTTAACATTTTTATGAGAGTAGTACTCAGATGATGGATAGTCAACATATTTTGTCATGATTGCGTAGTGTATTCGTTTCTGTTTCCATAGTTTGATGAAATAAAATAAGAAAGGAAATGTAACAGGTAACACTTTCTGTTTACATTCTTACATATTCAACACGAGATTTGATTAGCGTATTAAAATACAGAGTGACTCTCAGTACTCATTACAATTCACTACTTGTATTGCCGAGTGTGTCATTTATAATTGTTGAGATTCTAACATAGTAATAAGTTCACATTATTTTAGTTATGCGTACAGATGAAATGGAACAACTATACCTGAAAAGTGACTGTGAGAACAGCCTGGGGGTTATTGAGAACGGTCGTGGTGGGAGAGGGGGGGGGGGGGGACGGAGGTCGAGTTCACAGGTGGTTGCTTGTCTACATCTACATATACATGGATACTCTCCAAATCTCATTTAAGCGCCTGGCAGAGGGTTCATCGAACCACCTTCACAATTCTCAATTATTCCAGTTTCGTATAGCGTGCGGAAAGAACGAACACCTATATCTTTCCGTACGAGCTCTGATTTCCCTTATTTTATCAAGGTCATCGTTTCTCCCTTTGTAGGTCGGTGTCAACAAAATATTTTCGCATTCGCAGGAGAAAGTTGTTGATTGGAATTTCGTGAGAAAATACCGCCGCAACGAAAAACGCCTTTGTTTTAATCATGTCCAGCCCAAATCCTGTATCATTTCAGTGAATTTCTCTCGAATATTTCGCGATAATACAAAACGTGCTGCCCTTCTTCGAACTTTTTCGATGTACTCCATCAGTTCCATCTGGTAACGATCCCACATCGTGCAGCAATATTCTAAAAGAGGAAGGACAAGCGTAGTGTAGGCAGTCTCCTTAGTAGATCTGTTAGATTTTCTAAGTGTCCTGCCAATAAAACGCAGTCTTTGGTTAGCCTTCCCCACAACATTTTCTACGTGTTCCTTCCAATTTGAGTTGTATGCATAACATATGATAAGTAGTTGTTACTACAGTACGTTACAATGTCACCAGGTATAAATTACACACTTAGTAACAGAAGCAGTATATAGTGACGAGTATTTTGAGTCGCTTTGAATGTTAATAAGTATGTCAGACGTGTTGATTATGTAAGAGGGTAAAACTAAAATTTTTAATTGCAAATCCTCTAATAAATTTCTTGTTTTGTTTCATAAACCTATGGAAATGGAAATGATAGGAAACTGGAGTTCTCTATCACATCACTGTAAAAATGTTGTAGTCCATGGCTAGAGACATTTTATTTTAGTATTGCCATAAACATCTTAAATCATATTGTAAGAGAAAATGTGGCAGTTTTTTCCCGAGCGCAAAAGACAAAGTTATGTGGCCAAAGACGGTACTTCGCTTGCTTCACTTCTGTAACATTTATCTCACTAATCCCGCTTGAAACAGTTTCTCGTTAAATGTAACACCTGTGTCGTTCTGATACTGCCAAACCGTTTGCTGTTAACAGCGTAACGGTCTGGCTGTGACGCCTTAAGACCGCTGCCGACAGATAGCGGGGCAGCGTCGGAATGCGTTATAGCATTGGCAGGGAAAGGTGAGGAAGTATCGGGAAAGTGGGGTTTTTCGAGTGTCCATTCTTAGAGTGACGTACACGAGACGGGATGGAATGCACAGACAGCCGATTTTCCGTACGCCACAGAGTCTGACGTAGAATAAACGTGGCATCTCGTCCTCAGGTTGGCCAGAAGGTTCACGGAGTTGTGCATTCAAGATAATGCACATTCGTTTGAAAAGCCCATTTCGATTAACATTCCGCCCCCAGTACATCCATCTGAATACAGGCAGTTACTTCCGGCAATGTTACATCCATCCCTATACAAACTGCGAACGTTTGTAGTTGCCCAACTGAAACTGATAAAAACTGGGTTTGGTTTAAATACATCGGCTACATATAGGGAAAAAATGTTCTGTTTAAGTAACTATAGCTCCTTGCTGAAAGTCTCTGTAAAATATCTAAACTAACTTTTTTCGTAACTCCACAGAAAGAGTAACGTTTCTTACGTGTCCAAACAAAGATTCCTTTTCACTTATTTTGTAGATTGCAGAGAAAATGCACCTTATTTGAAACACGCTATTTATAAATATATGGACACTTTGTCTGCATGTAATTTTGTAATAAATAAACGGTTTTGTCTTTCTGTTGCAGGTGAGTCCTGTGAGAATGTCGACTATTCTCCGTACGCTGCCTTCTTTGGACCTTAACCTTGGTAATATTGCGCAACTAGAGTATTATTGTGTCCCTAGCTGTAGTCCTAACACAGTTGACTATTTCTCTACGGCTCTATTCGTGTTACGAGGGCTGTTCGTATACTAAGGTCCGATAGGGCGCGAAATGGAAACCACCGTGAAAATCCTACGAAGCTTTGCAGAGGTGTGTTGGGCCGTGTCTCCAGTATGCCAGTCGATCCCGTCACAGAGATTCCCTTGATTTGATGCAACCCCACAAAACGCACCTGTCATGCAATTCCTTCGTCATGACAGTTGTCGGCCACACTCTGCAGGGGCAATGAAGACGCTCCTGCAGCGTTTTCGGTGGGAAGTGTTCGATCACCCACCACACAGTCCTCTGAGTACCATCTCTGCTCGCATCAACGACGTTTTGGCACACACAACGAACTGCACACGAGAAGTGGCGGAAAGCAGAGGCAGCTGCCTGCTGTGACGGCGGTACTGGAAAGTTGATTCAGCGTTACGACAGATGTCCAAGTGGGAGCAGCGAATGTGTAGGGAAGTAGCTGAATGGCGGAACTGATTGTTGCAAGTAAAATAGTTCTAATTTTCACTCTGGTTTCTATTTTGCGATCGATA
Source organism: Schistocerca piceifrons (assembly GCF_021461385.2). Lineage (NCBI taxonomy): Eukaryota > Metazoa > Arthropoda > Insecta > Orthoptera > Acrididae > Schistocerca > Schistocerca piceifrons. The sequence goes on along the minus strand of NC_060146.1, from coordinate 28,719,023 downwards.
GGACCTTAATAAACGAATAGCTCTCGTATTTAAATCCCATTTCTGTCCTTACTTTTAGTTTTTGACTATTCAAGAAAAAAACGTAAAAATTTAAGTTTTTATATTATCTGTTTTGTTAGGCGCAACCCTAAATTGCTTTCTCCGGTACAACTTGAGTGTACTGCTATGGTAGTTTAACATTTCCATTGTTATTACTCAGGGTAGACATTTGTGACAGCCTGCAATATAATATCATAAAAATGAAAAGAAAAAAAAACACTCAATAGTGCAAGTTCGTGCACCGAGAAATACACTAGGAACAATAAGTTGTTGCCACTTTTTGTTCAAATATGCGTTCCCATTAGCGTTCCCGACTTCTCCCGCAATTTCGAATTTCGGAAGGATAACCCACACACACACACACACACACACACACACACACACACACTTTGAATACTAGCGCCATCACACAACCAAAGATGACCAACACCAGCTACCGATAGTGAAGATGTTGAAGAACGAGTGACCTAGCATTGGCTCTGCCCCTCTGTTTTTTGGCAAGGGAGGGATCAGGTTTCCACGCAGAATTTTAGCAGAAACCTTCATCTCTATTTGCACGGTTAGCTGGTTACTTACCTTCAACTGCTTCCTTAGAAACACTATCCCAATAATTGGAAATGCATGCCAGAATCTCCGTGTTATATTCCATAGGATGATGGGAGCAAACACAAAGTTCTGCAACAGCCAGTTTGCTCACTGTCGATAAATTCTGTAGTTGGTGTGGTGGTGTTGGCGTTTACAGTGTGTGTGTGTTAACTTTTTGGAATTGCTCTGCATACCAAGGTTGTAAATTTCCTTGTACAGTGTTTTCCTGCTGCAGTTTTGCCTTGAAAATAACAGGGTAGTCTTCTGTCGAAATATCGTCAGTTCCCGACGTCAGCCGGCTGTATTCCCGCTAAGTTGCCTGAACACTGTATAAACCGAGAGAAACTCAGGTCGTCGTAGCCACAAACAAAACTTTTTTTAGATCTTATCTTGACATTTGTTTATCTACATAGTCGTCGTTCAAATTTAAACATTTGTTGCAGTGCTCCACAAGCTTTCCTGTGACTTCTGCCAAGATGTTGAACCAGGTACTAACGTCGTCCTTCAGTTAAGTGACATTTTCACACTATCTTCTGCCGAAAAAAGAAGTGCTTGAGTTGAGGAAAACTGGTGGTAATCACTCGGAGCCAATACGTCTGTAGCAATAATAGTGAAACAGTGTTTTGAGATACTAGCCGAACTCCCTCTCTCGTTCCCATCTGTCTGTTATATAGAAAGGGGCATCATAAGGAGGGCTGAGACATCCTTCAGTCCTTCTTCACAGTGAATCGCGCACTCTTTCAGGTGCTCCCCTTTCCATTAGGATTGCATCACAAGCATCAGTTGCGGGCTTCTATAACGTCTGCACATAGGTAGCTGGGTTGAGCATATGGCGATGCCTCTAAATGTCGTCGTAGCCACAGGGTCAACGGGTTCAGATGTGGAGAACGAGGAGGCCGCGCTACCGAACCTCCTCGACCAGTCCATCGCCTATGGAACGTTGCGGTGAGGTAGAGACCTTCCCTTGACGTAGAATCATTAAACTTGGCAAGAAAAAGAGTTTCACGGTATAGGCAAAGGAAAGGCTCAAAAAATTGCTAATTTTTAATTATATCAGACGAAAAAATTATACCTTTTGTCATTTGTTATCCGACTTCAGAAGTGAAATATAAAACATCCGCGAAGGTCTTGTAATGCCTGGGACCGGTACCTTGCCGTTACAAATGTCGACAACAGGAAAAAACTCTCAAGATCCTCGGTTCCCAGAATGGATCAGCTGTCTGTATACGTAATTGATTTTGCGTGTAATGTCCTACTCGCACACAGCCAATTTTTTATCCGAAATAACGATACTAATTTCCGCATGGTGCTTGGCATAAAATTACTCAGGATGTAATTCGAGAGTTCTTTGCATCCTCACTTTGCGAACTGCTACTGTACGTACTCCGTGTATATTTAGGTGTATCCATTTACCCATATGTTGTCGATTTTACCTAGTTACTGATAGGTAACAACATGTGTCCCCCATGTCGCTGCGTTGTCGACATTGTGGGACACCTACACCCAGTTGTACGCATACCACAATCCGCATGTTGCGAAGTACAACTTGTTCCATTGTGTTGTCAGTGCGTGGGTTGTGAGGGAGTGACAACAGGCGTTATCACGTATCTCTGCTGCATGCGCGCTCTGTAGAGTTAACTGCTTGAGAGCAGCGTACTTTACGACTTTCCTGTGTCGTCTCCGTTTACGTAAGTGGCGACGCCTACGTACCGAAGACAGCATTTCCGAGCTGTGCCGATGCACAACAATCTCGAAATTATGTAGAAGAAGTTCGGTGTACGCATGTAAACTAACGAAGTGACGTTAGGGGATGAACCCATCATAGGATTTGAAGTCAGTACGGCGTAAGTCACAAAAAAGATCGAAAAACTTGCCCTTGAAGATTATTGCAGGATGCAAACATAAAATGTAAGTTGCATTGATGTTTTAGTAAGTAAATCAAATACATTTTATTAAACCTTCTGTTTCTACATATTTGGACTGACGCCCCCTGCTCTCTTCTTTTTGTACGTCCGGGCCAGTACGAGGACCTACTTGATATATATTCCCAGGACGAATATCTAGCGATTATCGATAAAGACAGCTAAAAATCGTCTAGATTCTCGATTCCCTGCGTGGATGAACTGTGTACCGTACATAATTTCTACGGAACCCTCAGTGTGTGAACTCGACTCACACTTGACCAGTTTATGTGTATGTATAGATTAAGCAGAAACAGATTTAATTCCGGAAGTGGTGGCCCGTTTTAACTGTCACAGCGTCACGCGCTCTGTGAACTTTCCGGGCGGGGCTGACACGCTTTATTTACAAACTAAAGCCCCAGAAGTGTGCGGTCAGCAGCGGAAGCTGTTATCTCGTCCGAGAGCACAAAGACGCTTCGGCGGAGTCGCTGAAATGGCAGCGCGCAGGCGACGTTTCGACACGTGTGTACACTGTCGTCTTCAGGGGTCTCGGGAGCAGCGAGGCGTTGTCACGCACGCGTGCCAGCTGGTCGGCGGCGAGAATCAAAGAGACCGGTCCAATCTGGAGTGGCTGGCACGCGCTAACAGGCGTGTAATTAAAAGCTAGTTGGCGGCCAGCACAAGGGGGGCGTGGCACACACACACACACACACACACACACAAAAAATGGCTCTGAGCACTATGGGACTCAACATCTTAGGTCATAAGTCCCCTAGAACTTAGAACTACTTAAACCTAACTAACCTAAGGACATCACACACACCCATGCCCGAGGCAGGATTCGAACCTGCGACCGTAGCAGTCCCGCGGTTCCGGACTGCAGCACACACACACACACACACACACACACACACACACACACACACAGACATTGATCCCAATGTGTCACACGCACCTCATCTCAGCTGCCTAGTTCCCACAAATCTGCGCTCGAAAAGTGAGGCCAAAGCGAGATGGCGCACTGGACACTGATTTGCAGGCGAATGTGGTTTTAACTGGCATTCGGCACGTGCCTGTTCAGCCATCTCAACACCGGAAGTGGTATAATCCGCCTGCGTGGCCGAGGTCGCACGCTTGTGCGGTGGTGTTCAACTCAGGGGTAAGCCAGTTCGAATCCTGGATGCGGTTAAAAAATTTCACTGCCAGTATTTGGCTGGTAGGGGGAGGAGAGGTGGCGCAGACTTTGTGCTAGTGTCGTGGGTTCGATACCAAACTTCTCCACAGTGTGTCACCAGGTGGGCGTGTGTCACGGTTGATTATGATCCGCCCATCGAACAGGGGCGCTGAGCTCGGCGGTCTCCTTGGCGCTCTTCGAGAGGAGCGGTCTGTGTGCCGGCACCGAGTTTCACACTGCCCCTTTTCTCATCATCACTATCATCATCATCGTCATCATACAGCACAGATATTACACTCCACACACACACACACACACACACACACACACACACACACACACACACATTTACTATAGAAGTATTGTAATGCAACATGTTGTAAATAAATAAACAAAAAAGTGGGAATAGTATATTAAAGTTTGTTATGATAATTCAAAGTAGGCAGTAGTTTAAGACGAACTCTGGTACTATGTTACATAGGCTTACACTATGTTACATAGGCTTGAGAAAAGACTGATTCTGACACGGAACAAATCTTACAACGAGAGTGCACCGAAGAGAGTAAACTAGACTGAAATGGGACAGAGGATAAACACGTAGTATTCTAAAAAAATCCTACTGATAACACAATAAATCACGATTGCCGTTGGTAAACATTCGGAATAATCCCAATAGAATCCATATTAATGACTATATTTTTAAAAGAAGAACAAAATGTTAAAACTGTGTGCCCGACCGAGACTCGAACTCGGGACCTTTGCCTTTCGCGGGCAAGTGCTCTACCAACTGAGCTACCGAAGCACGACTCACGCCCGGTACTCACAGCTTTACTTCTGCCAGTATCTCGTCTCCTACCTTCCAAACTTTACAGAAGCTCTCCTGAGAACCTTGCAGAACTAGTACTCCTGAAAGAAAGGATACTGCGGAGACACTTTTAATCTGCCAGGAAGTTTCATATCAGCGCACACTCCGCTGCAGAGTGAAAATCTCATTCTGGAACAAGATGTTACTTTGTATGTCAAAAGCTGCGGACACGGAATTGAATATTTGTACAGATCTATAAGTACCCTCTAGACAGAACATGACAACGGTATACAAGAACCAGATTTCGGTATTGCTGCCACACATATAGACACTCCTGTATTCATTCAATACATATATAAGGTACATAGTGACGTAAGCAAAGCCACGCGATACCTGTAATACCGTCTCGGACCGCCTATTGCCCGATGTACTGCAGCAACCCCACACGGCACGTTGGAAGCCCGCTGCACAAATACTGAGCCCCTGTAGCCGTCCTCAATAGCAAAAGAGTGATGTCGGTGCACGAACTGGCCTGTCCACCACGCTCGATCAGATTCGTGCGGGGCGGTCTCGACGGCCAAACAACTCGCGCGATTTGTCCGGCAACAGGTGACAGTTGTGGCCCGGTGTCGCGGCGCTCGTGCCCTCTACACGTAGGGGCCGCTGCGCTGGTGTCGCGTTGTCGTCCTGGAGAGCGGCCGGTCAGCGTGCCATTGGCTGACGGCTTCTCGCAGCCGCCTCTTCTCTATCGTTCGCAACTGGCGTGCCGGCGCTTGCACAGATGCTCTCCAAGTAGCCGAACATAACCACTGCTAGTGAATGATCGGTTTCGTTGTACCAGAGAAACCAGCCCATTCCTTGTAAACACAGTCAGCAGCGCCTTGCACAGACTGGGTCCGTGGCTCGGTGCGGTCTCCGCCACACTCACACCCTACCACCAGCTCTTACAGTCTGAGATCGGACTCGCCTCAGCAGACCAGGGTTTCCCCGCCGTCTCGGGTCCTGTCGGTACGGTGACGAGCCGAGGAGAGGCGCTGCACGCGGTGTCGTACTGTTAGGCGGTCATCTGCTGCTCAGACTCTCTAATGCCACAATTCGCCGCACTGTCGTGACGGCTACGTTCGTCGTACGTCTCACATTCCTTTCTGCGGTCAGTTCACGCAGTGTCACCTGTCTGTGAGCTCTGGCAACTCGACGCGAACACAACTGCTCTCGGTCGTTAAGTGAAGGCCGTCAGCCACTGCGTTGTCCGTGGTGAGAGGTAATGCCCGAGATCTGGTATTCTCGGCACACTCTTGCCACTGTATATCTTGAAATATTGAATGCCGTAACGATTTCCGAAATGGAATGTCCCATGTCTGTAGCTCCAGCTACCATTCCGCGTTCAAAGTCAGTTAATTTTTGTCGTTCGGCCATAGTGACGTCGGAAGCCTTTCTCAGGGACCAGCCGAGTACAAACGACTGCTCCGCCAGTACACCGCCCTTTCACGCCCTGTGTGCGCGACACCGCCGCCACCTGTGTACGTGCATATCGCTGTGCCACGAGTTTTGTCACCTCATTGTACGCGAAGAGGCTCAAAGTTCCCAACCCTACTGAGTAGCACGTGGGAATAGATTCAGTTAATCGAGCGTTCACCGTCGCTCGGTATTCCGAGACCATTAGGTTAGCAGCGGCGGGAGCTATATCTCGATGTTGGCACTCTTAACGAACTCCTACAGTATTTTATGCGTTGCAACATCTTTGGGTGCAAACAAAGCTGCTTCGAAACTGATAACCGAGAAGCGGAAGATTACTTGCAAAGTCTCTTATGTGATACGTGTTCCGAAGAAACTGTAGGGATATACGGTTTGGATCTTCTTCCTCCACGCCAAACACATAGATGATTTCAGACGTGCTATAACTGTCATGTGAAGCTCCTTGACGTTTGTGTCTGATTATACCATCGTGGGTCGAATTAGAGCGTAGTGACTGCCTCTGACTTTAGATGACCTCTTGCTGGTCCGACGACAACCGCTTTCTGAGCACGGTTATCGCTCCTGTGAGAGGGAGTTTATCTTATTTATGAGCTAGATGTAGAGATGCTTGCTTTTCCAGGACGTCTACACGTTCATTTTCAGGTGTCCCAGCGTGGTCTTTCATCCGTACCATCACCATGTTGCGGTACTTCTGCTGCAACCGAAACACAATGTCGGCAGTTGCTACAACTATGGGCTCGATAGAGCTGTTATGATGGTGTGTAATCAGTTATAGGGCTGACACACTGCCGATTTTGGGTCTGCCGTGGTCGTCTGTGCGAGTAGCAGCGCTTCCAAAATGGCAGTCGGCTCGGCTGTCATAACGTCGAGTATGGCCCCTGTTTGTACAGGGCCTGGTCTTTGCTTCGGCGTATCCAGTGGGCAGTAACACCGCCGTCACTAGACTTGGATCCATCTGTACACACTAAGCACGCATCATGATAGTGAGACAGTAGTTCCATTGCCGTTGCGTAAGTTGGGTCCTGGTTTCCTGGCATCAGTCTGCAGAATCCAAGTTTCGTATCGCCTGCTGTAATGGGAGGATAATGGTTCAAATCCCATTTTCGTAGTACTGTATTAAGTAAACTCCGACGGTGGTGCCCACGAAAAGGAAACGACAGACTTCAATCCCGAGTCCTCTGCCGGCCGGTGTGATGGAGCGGTTCTAGACACTTCAGTCTGGAACCGCGGGACCGCTACGGTCGCAGGTTCGTATCCTGCCCCGGGCACGGATGTGTGTGATGTCCTTAGGTTAGTTAGGTTTAACTAGTTCTAAGTTCTAGGGGACTGATGACCTCAGATGTCAAGTCCCATAATGCTCAGAGCCATTTGAACCATTTTTTGAACCGAGTCCTCTCCAAACAAACCTGACGTTTCGTCCGTAACGAGGTCCTCGTTTACAGATGTTAAACTCTTACGTTGCTGTCTTAGTTCGTGCAAAACCATTAGAGTTGCCTATTGGAAACAACTCCATTGCTGTTCATTATGACCTCACTGTTTCAAAAGTCAGTGCGGTTTGGAAGCTTGTGAAAATAGTGATGCAAGGTGCAATTGTCTGTCCGAAAACAAATGAAACACGCAGAAGACACGGTCGGTTGTCAATATACCGTTGAACACGTACACAGCATCTGCATGTTTGTTAACAAACAGAGTTGCAATGCTGTGTGACGTCACCACAGCGCATTAATGTTCGTGCTTAGCCTTGTCAGCCGGCCTAGCGGGCTGTGCATGTGGAAACGTGCTAATAAACAGTTAATTACAACATTCCTTTCATTCATCAGTGACCGAATATTTGCCGGCAAGGAAATCTTGATTTTTTCGAGGTTGTGCCATTTTTGTGTGGAGCATATTTATAACATCCACACTTGATTGGTTAGATCTTTTCTATCTTCTGGATGTTCGCTGCATGTGGGAGGGTATATCACCCCAATATAACAGAGGCGTGCAGGGAAACATGCGTGACCCAATCTTACTGCAGTAAGTGATGTCACATGTCTTCTCGGAATATCCATCTGGCAATACCGCCCTGTTGTTGGGATAGTCTGCTGGACTGAAGCGAAGGAAAGGCCCTTTTTCTGCTTCGATATTTACCAGTGCTGTTCTCATTGCCCGTATGTCTCTTTTCTTGAAACGTGGGAGAAGTCTGTCTGAGTACGTAAGTTGTGTAAGTAGGGGATCCCCTTCTGAGGTTCTACACCTGGACCACGGTCGCGTGTGTCGTGTGGCGATTCGCGATCAGCCGGGCGAGCAGGTGCTCGACACACGGACGCAGGTCGATGGGAGCAGTGTAACGCCGTCGTGGAGAGACCCTCATTCTGCCTCCTATCTGATCCTCTGCTGGCAGTCGACAGGTGTGCGCCACGTGCGGAGCTTGTTGACGACCGACTGCATCCCTTCCTGCTGGACAGAGTCCCCAGCAGAGATGGCATCTGCCAGCTGAATGACACGGGCCGCAGCCGCGTTGTAGTGCTCTGAGCAGAATCATACTGAACTTGTCATGTCTCGGCCAGCACTTCCGCATGGTGAGGAACACCCTATCTGGCGCCACCTCCGTGCCTAAAAACCACCGGGATCGAATTTATGGGAATTGCGTGACTTCTCTGGAAACACATTAAGGTATGGCTCAAATGGCTCCGAGCACTATGGGACTTAACTTCTGAGGTCATCAGTCCCCTATAACTTAGAACTACTTAAACGTAACTAACCTAAGGACATCACACACATCCATGCCCGAGGCAGGATTCGAACCTGCGACCGTAGCGGTCCCGCGGTTCCAGACTGTAGCGCCTAGAACCGCTCGGCCACACCGGCCGGCACATTAAGGTATTTTCGAATCCACGCCACGCAGAAGCGCTGCTGTATTGCGTTCCGTGGGTGGACCAACACACTGTTTAGCAGTTGGTGATAACGTTTTAGCTCTTCAATGTAGATAAATATGCAGTTACTGTTAACTTGTTCATAGAGGCATGTAAGAAAATGACGACGTGTTGTGTGTGTGTGTGTGTGTGTGTGTGTGTGTGTGTGTGTGTGTGTGTGTGTGTGTGTATGTGTGTGTGTGTGATGTGTGGTGATGATGCTGATGATGAGAACGTTGTGTGTTCTAGCGGTGACGAATATATGTGTGATAGTATTTTTAGGAGTATGTGTTGTGTTGGCAGAAGAGCCAACACCGTGTTACTAGTGGAGACCGAAATGCACGCGTTTTAGCTCACGCAGGCTGGCGTGAGGAGGGAAGAACTATACTGAGATGAGGTCTCGAACATGACAAGGAATGAGAATTGAGAAAGCGGACCTAATTAGTTTGAAACTTAATTTAATCCATTAATAATGAACGTTGCTCTTGGCGGTACATGATGCACAATATTATTAGTTCAGAATACATTCTTGAAGAATATGGCGCCTTGCTAGGTGGTATAGCAAATGACGTAGCTGAAGGCTATGCTAAAGTGTCGTCTCTGCAAATGAGAGCGTATGTAGTCAGTGAACCATCGCTAGCAAAGTCGGCTGTACAACTGGGGCGAGTGCTAGGGAGTCTCTCTAGACCTGCCGTGTGGCGGCGCTCGGTCTGCAATCACCGATAGTGGCGACACGCGGGTCCGACGTATACTAACGGACCGCGGCCGATTTAAAGGCTACCACCTAGCAAGTGTGGTGTCTGGCGGTGACACCACAGTATGAGTGCTGCTGTAACAGCACTGCGGCCCAGCGATGCGTCAACAGCTGAAATGTCAGACGTCTGCGAGTAGCGTGTCGCTGCGACGCTGGGACCTGGGACGCAGCCGTCTCCGAGGGACTGCGTGGCGTCACTGCAGGGCGCGCAAGAGGAAGCTGAGCTCACGGCGCGGCCGACCGCAGCGTGGGCCGAGCGCGTCGTGCGTGCTACTGGCAGCTCCACTGTGCACACACGGGCCTCTGGACTTAAGTGGAGCGACGCTGGCGAGACGCCTCTGCGGCAGAACGGACGCGGCGAACGTGCGACAGTGAACGAGAATTCTCTCTGGCGTAAACGGTGGGAGCACGTAAGTAGACAGCAATTTCTCGTGTTCGGTTCGTATTCGCTTGTGTTCGCCAGTATTCCACTGGTTGTCGATCTTTCACCGAATCGTCAAAGGAATTTCGCGTCCTCTTCGCTTTGTCGCTTGCGGCACAGAGAGCTTTCGTCTCCCATCCTGTCTGCCGTTTTCGCTGTCGACATGCGTGGTGTGAGCGGGGATTTAGCCGAAGGAAATGTGATGTTACTGACAGAAGAATGTAGATATCATAGATGCTTCTGGGATCCAAAAGACGAAGAGAAAGAAATTTCATTGCTAGAAATTTGCCGAACCACTCAAAAGTAAAACTAGTCACGTGGAAAAGAACACGGATCAATCAGAAGGTCGTACAGTGGGAAATGAAGAAGCGCAAACTTTACATTTATTTTCATAAAAACGAAAAGCGCAAAACGTTTCCTTGAAAGTAAACAAGTGACAATGTATATCTATTACGCCGATTTAAATTAAAAATTTGCGAAAGCCGGCATCATCTTCTTACGTAAGTTCAAGGTTTCTGTAATTTTACGCGGCACATGCATGACTCGCACCTGGAATCCGACTGCCTGTAGTGATGTGGGCCGCTTCGAACTGAGCCCCTATGGCCAGCGCAGACGACTCCCGAGACGAGGAATGCCAACCAGCCTAAGGTGTCACCCCACCCGCCGTACGGCTCGACAACCAGCAGTAGTGGTCCGGGCTTCCATTTGACTTCAGACCAGGACTGTCTGGTTGTCGCGCGCGGCGCCATTGCAGCACAGCGCTACGATGACGATATTCTTCTCCCCGTTTTGTTGCCGTTCGTGGCAAGCCACTCTGGGCGTACATTTCAGCAAGATAATGTCCGACCGCACACGGCTAATGTTTCGGTTGTTTGTGTCGGTGCTCGCCAAACCCTGCCGCGGCCTGCAACTTCGACGTCTCCCTCCCCAGCCGAGAATGTTTGGAGCGTTATGAGCAGGGCCCTCCAACCAACTCCGGATTCTGATGATCTTAAGCGCCAATTGGACAGAACTCGGCACGATATCACTTAGGAGGACACGCAACAACTCTGTGAATGAATGCCGAGCCGAATAACTGCTTGCGTAAGAGCCAGAGGTAACCAACATCTTATTCACCTGCTCAATTTGACATGCTCTTGAACAAATCATCCAGTTTTTCAGAAATTGTAGTCATTCGAACAAGTACGTGTAAATCACATCTACCGATTTCCGTCCTATTCCGATAATTCCATCGCGGAGCGCCTTTACTTTAGTCTTACAAGGGGAGGCCGCCAATTGTGAAATTCAGATTCGATTCATACTGCGCATAATAAAAGCTCATGGCCAGAGGTGTAATGTGGCAAAGCACCAAGATGCACTTCTCAGCCGTTGTCGAGAAAATCGACAGTTAAAAGAAACCATTGCGGTGAAATACTCTCTACGATTAACAATTTTCTACAGCGCCATGGCGCAGCGGTAAGCGCTCGGGTTCGTAATTCGAAGGTCGCCGGTTCGAATCTCGCGCCGTGCAATTTTTTTATTATTAGTTTTTTGTAATTTATATATATATATATATATATATATATATATATATATATATAAAGTATTAATGAATTGCTTATGCATGTTGGTGAAGGCGGATCGGTCTCCAATTGTATCGCCTCCATTTTTCCGTTTTTTTAACAGGGTGTACCAAAGCTCTCCCGTCCGCACTGATTTTCGACATTGTTACAAGTTGCGCTAGGGACCGCATCTACCTTCTTTCGAAGTTAGCAGGCAACTACGCTGTTATGCGGCGGCTCGTTTCGGCCCATTCAACAACTGTCCTTCAAGTGTAACGAGCGAGTAACGGAGTTTATATTTCATACCTGCCACAGCAAGTTTGTGTTCGTGGGGTCTCTATTCTAATTCGAACGTTTGACTTACGCTATACGTATTCGTTTCGGAATATCGTTTCTACGTCTTCCGTTAACTATACGTGGTTAATATTATGAAGATAATTAATAACATTTGTGAAATACAACTTTGTTTTCGGAAAACATAATGATGTTCGAAGTCGCCAGTTTTTCCACGACAAACGACTTTCAACAACTTATTATATGCATAATTGTTGCAACTGATTGCCGGGAATTATATATATATATATATATATATATATATATATATATATATATATATAATGTGAATTACAAAAAACAAATGCTTAAAAAAAAAGGTAGCAAGACGCGAGAATCGATCCGGCGACCTTCGGATTACGAATCCGACCGCTTACCGCTGCACCACGACGGTGTAGAAAATAAGTAATCGTAGAGAGTATTTCACCGCAACGGTTTCTTTTAACTGTCGATTTTCTCGGCAACGGCTGAGAAGTGCATCTTGGTGCTTTGCCCCATTATACCTCTGGCCATGAGCTTTACTTATGCGCAGTATGAATCGAATCCGAATTTCACAATTGGCGGCCTCCCCTTGTTAGTGTACTTGGAAGTACTAACCAACCTAAAAACGTATAATTTGTATTAGCCATAATTCCTGACGTAATATTGTTCAGTGCATCCACCTAAGTCACCAATAGGAATATCTGCACTTATATTCGTTACGGTCTGTGCAGCGGTTACTGAAATGCGAAACCATCACTATTGTAAATGTCCTCGGCTGGTGCTGACCAGAGTTGTGGTGGTCGTAGGTAAATACTGTTCTGTTTTTAAATATCCTGTTCATTTCCAATGAGAAGCTAACGATAAGCACGTGCCTAAAAAAGATTTGGTCTATACTAAGGGTAGCTAGAGCTGTAATTCAGTGTCTAGTCCACTAGCTCCAGGATTTCACGTTTACCTACAAACTGAGATACCTAATTTTTTTTTCGTACGTCATTTAGTATTATATCCCGTGTACCGATTAATAGCGCTAAAAAACCATAACGCCTCGTTCACATTCAGAGGTGACGGAAGTCGTGGGATGGCGATATGCACATATACAGACGGCGTAATACTGCGTACACAGGGTATAAAAGGGCAGCGCGTTGCTGGAGGTGTCAGTTGTACTCGAGTGGTACACGTGAAAAGCCTACCGACGTAATTACGACCGCACGACGCGAACCGACAGCCTTTGAACGCGGCACGCTGTTTGGAGCTAGGTGCACGGGACATTCCATTTAGGAAATCGCTAGGGAATGTAATATTCCGCGATGCACAGTGTCCAGAGCGTGCCTGCAGTAGCACTCTTCTGGCGCCACGTCTCACAGTGGCCGACGCGCTGACCGACCGCCTACACATAACGACCGAGAGCAGCGCCGTCTGTGCAGAGGAGCCGGGGACAACGCAAGAGCAACACTGCGTGGAATAACGGCAGCAGGCGGCGTGGGACGCACGACGAACGTGACTGCCGTGGCAGCAGGCGGCCGGCGCGAATGCCTCTACCAGCAGAACAACATCGCCTGCGGCGATTCTTCCGGGCTGGTTACCGCATCTGTTAGACCCTAGGACCTAGGTGACTGGACAACTGTGGTCTGGTCACGTGGCGGCCGATTCCAGGCTGCAAGAGCTGACGGCACGGCTGGTGTGTGGCGCAGACCGCACCGACCCGCGCACCCGAGTTGTCGACGAGGCACTCTGCAAACCGTGGTGCCTCCGTAATGGTGTGGGCTGTGAGTACGTGGAATGGAGTGGGCACCCTGGTCCAACAGACACCGACCATTGGCTGGAAGTGCTTACGTTCGTCTATACGGAGATCATTTGCACTCATTCACGGATTTCACGTTCCCAAACAACGATGCCATATCACCGTTCCATAGTTGTTCACCACTGGTTTGAAGAACGTTCTGGCCAGTTTGAGCGAATGATTTGGCCACCCAGATCACCCGACGTGTATCCGATCGAACATTTATGGGACGTAATCGCGAGGCCAGTGCGTGCACAACCTCTGAACTGCCGTAGAGGCAGCACGGCCCAATATTACTGGAGGCGACTTCCAGTAACCTGTCTAGTCCCGGCCAGGTCCAGTTGGTGCACTGCGGCGGGCTGAAAGAGGCCTGACACGACACTAGCACTTTCATCACCTCAGTGTACAGTGTGTTCGTTATGGTGTGTTCTCCGGCGTTCCCTCCAGTGCAAACGCTGGTTCACAGTTACAAGTGAATGGCAGTGAGCACTGACGAGCAGCCTGCGAATGCACGTCCGCTGTGCTCGCTCCCATTTACTCCGATACATAGGGGGCTTGACGTGCAGACAAGGCAGCGAGTCAAGTATCCTGCCATCTTGCCAAACCGCAGCAAAAGCCCTAGTTATTCTAGTTATGATTTCATCATAATCATGAAATATACGATACAGGGAAAAGGCCTCCCCCAGACATTTCCACGAATAATGATGAGCGAAACGCGATCACTTCCCGCTTGCGTGGTTCAAATGGCTCTGAGGACTATGGGACTTAACATCTGAGGTCATCAGTCCCCTAGAACCTAGAACTACTTAAACCCAACTAACCGAAAGAGCCGGCCGGGGTGGCCGAACGGTTCTAGGCGCTTCAGTCTGGAACCGTGCGACCGATACGGTCGCGGGTTCGAATCCTGCCTCGGGCATGGATGTGTGTCTTGTCATTAGGTTAGTTAGGTTTATGTAGTTCTAAGTTCAACCAATACGCAAAGAAGTGGGATACGGAAGTACTAAGGAATGACGATATACGTTTGTAGTTGTCTAACGCTATAGATACAGCAATAAGGAATAGCGCAGTAGGCAGTACAGTTGAAGAGGAATGGAGATCTCTAAAAAGGGCCATCACAGAAGTTGGGAAGGTAAACGTAGGTACAAAGAAGGTAGCTGCGAAGAAACCATGGGTAACAGAAGAAATACTTCAGTTGATTGATGAAAGGAGGAAGTACAAACATGATCCGGGAAAATCAGGAATACAGAAATACAAGTCGCTGAGGAATGAAATAAATAGGCAGTGCAGGGAAGCTAAGACGAAATGGCTGCAGGAAAAATGTGAAGACATCGAAAAAGATATGAGTGTCGGAAGAACAGACTCAGCACACAGGAAAGTCAAAACAACCTTTGGTGACATTAAAGGCAACGGTGGTAACATTAAGAGTGCAACGGGAATTCCACTGTTAAATGCAGACGAGAGAACAGATAGGTGGAAAGAATACATTGAAAGCCTCTATGAGGGTGAAGATTTGTCTGATGTGATAGAAGAAGAAACAGGAGTCGATTTAGAAGAGATAGGGGATCCAGTATTAGAATCGGAATTTAAAAGAGCTTTGGAGGACTTACGGTCAAATAAATCAGAAGGGATAGATAACATTCCATCAGAATTTCTAAAATCATTGGGGGAAGTGGCAACAAAACGACTATTCACGTTGGTGTGTAGAATATATGACTCTGGCGACATACCATCTGACTTTCGGAAAAGCATCATCCACACAATTCCGAAGACGGCAAGAGCTGACAAGTGCGAGAATTATCGCACAATCAGCTTAACAGCTTATGCATCGAAGCTGCTTACAAGAATAATATACAGAAGAATGGAAAAGAAAATTGAGAATGCGCTAGGTGACGATCAGTTTGGCTTTAGGAAAAGTAAAGGGACGAGAGAGGCAATTCTGACGTTACGGCTAATAATGGAAGCAAGGCTAAAGAAAATCAAGACACTTTCATAGGATTTGTCGACCTGGAAAAAGCGTTCGACAATATAAAATGGTGCAAGCTGTTCGGGATTCTGAAAAAAGTAGGGGTAAGCTATAGGGAGAGACGAGTCATATACAATATGTACAGCAACCAAGAGGGAATAATAAGAGTGAACGATCAAGAACGAAGTGCTCGTATTAAGAAGAGTGTAAGACAAGGCTGTAGCCATTCGCCCCTACTCTTCAATCTGTACATCGAGGAAGCAATGATGGAAATAAAAGAAAGGTTCAGGAGTGGAATTAAAATACAAGGTGAAAGGATATCAATGATACGATTCGCTGATGATATTGCTATCCTGAGTGAAAGTGAAGAATAATTAAATGATCTGCTGAACGGAATGAACAGTCTAATGAGTACACAGTATGGTTTGAGAGTAAATCGGAGAAAGACGAAGGTAATGAGAAGTAGTAGAAATGAGAACAGCGAGAAACTTAACATCAGGATTGATGGTCACGAAGTCAATGGAGTTAAGGAATTCTGCTACCTAAGCAGTAAAATAACCAATGACGGACGTAGCAAGGAGGACATCAAAAGCAGGCTCGCTATGGCAAAAAAGGCATTTTGGCCAAGAGAAGTCTACTAATATCAAATACCGGCCTTAATTTGAGGAAGAAATTTCTGAGGATGTACGTCTGGAGTACAGCATTGTATGGTAGTGAAACATGGATTGTGGGAAAACCGGAACAGAAGAGAATGGAAGCATTTGAGATGTGGTGCTATAGACGAATGTTGAAAATTAGGTGGACTGATAAGGTAAGGAATGAGGAGGTTCTACGCAGAATCGGAGAGGAAAGGAATATGTGGAAAACATTGATAAGGAGAAGGGACAGGATGATAGGACATCTGCTAAGACATGAGGGAATGACTTCCATGGTACTAGAGGGAGCTGTAGAGGGCAAAAACTGTAGAGGAAGACAGAGATTGGAATACGTCAAGCAAATAATTGAGGACGTAGGTTGCAAGTGCTACTCTGAGATGAAGAGGAAGAGGTTATCACAGGAAAGCAATTCGTGGCGGGCCGCATCAAACCAGTCAGTAGACTGATGACCAAAAAAAAAAAAAAAAAAAAGTTCTAGGGGACTGATGACCACAGCTGTTAAGTCTGATAGTGCTCAGATGCTCAGAGCCATTTGAACCATAACCTAAAGACATCACACACATCCATGCCCGAGGCTGGATTCGAACCTGCGACCGTAGCAGCAGCGCGGCTCCAGAATGAAGCACCTAAGCACCTAGAACCGCTCAGCCACAGCGGCTGATTCCGTAAGTTTCCTGTCTCGTGGAGTCCAGCAGAAAACTGCCTTCGTCCCACAAACTGTCTCATGGCGTAAAAATAAAACCGTGTGAATGTGAAATGTAAAAATTCAGGGTGTCACGGTCTCGTACCTAATATCAAGTGTCTGGTACCTAGTACACTAATGTTGAGAAGTCATGATGTACGGTGTGACGTTTTCTGCGCTGGGGGTCGATAAAAAAGCTAAACTATGCATCTCCCAGTCGATGATGCCACGAATGTAGGTTGTGCGTTTCATCTGTATTGTCAGATGAATTTACTGTCCGCGGTCAGTTTCAGGTCTCTGGTCCAAGAGCTGGCGTGCGCTGTCGCGTTTTTCTGTGTTCCATCTAAATGCTGACGGAGCCCAAGGGTGTCTTCATAGTATAACATTTTTTTTCGTACACAGGGTAGAAACGAATTTCGCTCTAACAACAGACGTCGGACATATCGTGCTCTTACCAATCCACAGTTGGACAGCATTCACAAAGAGAGATGTATAGGTCAACACGACCTACCACAATATCTGTAGTGAGGTTATGAAAATGAAGTATGAACATGAACCTAAAAATAGAAATAAACTGGTCAAAGAATGTCTCTTTTTTTGTTTATATTAGTATTAACTTAGAACAGTTTTCCCTTTTCATATTGAATTTGCTTGAATGTATTTTAATGCGGCAGCAACGGTGCTTGAGTGACTATTATTTCTACTGCTCTGTCTGCCATCTTAGCAAAATAATATGAATTTAATTTTCACGATATTTAAAACGATTGAGAATTGATGTGTAAACTTTCTCATCTTAAAGGAATTTTCGTTCTGATATTGCGAGTGAGTTCAAATGGTTCAAATGTCTGGCTAAAAATGGTTGAAATGGCTCTGAGCACTATGGGACTTAACATCTGAGGCCATCAGTCCCCTAGAACCTAGAACTAGTTAAACCTGACTAACCTAAGGGCATCACACACATCCACGCCCGAGGCAGGATTCGAACCTGCGATCATAGCGGTCGCGCTGTTCCACACTGAAGCGCCTAAAACCGCTCGGCCACATCGACCGGCTGCGAGTCAGTAATATTTTCAAATTTAATAATATCGATGATTCGTCTGATGCATGTCGATTACAATATTTTGTGGAAAAGCTGATCGTTTGTCCTACAGTATCACTTGAATGAACGCCACTTTTCAAAATCGTCTTTTAACTGAAGTTTAACATTGCACCACGATTTAGCCAAACGAGTAGGTCCCTTGTGAAACCTATTATTATTTTATTATGGTAGCGAAATATGGAGTGATAAATTAAACACATTTCAATATTGGAATTACAGATTTGTTACAGGAATCCTAAACTGTAATTTCAGAAGGACCGTATGGTATTATGTTAGTATGGGAGCGCTCTCCAATATGGTCCAGGCTTTGATTTTTTTGTCATGCTTAAGGCATTTCTGTTTCTTGCGTTATCATGTCGGAATATAATTTCATAGTCGATTATCGAGTATTGAAGTAAATTCGGTCGCTACATCTAACAAGAAGCACTTCGACCGTAACCTAAATTAATATCACGTGACTTATATTTTTTCTTGTGCATAAGACAGAAGACAGCAGCTCAGCACTGCCGCCCGCTCGCTGATTCCATACGAGCACATACAGTGCCGTACAGCGTGGCCTCAGCTACACAGGTGACGGTTACCACACGCGGTAAGGTTTCTGGTTTTAACTTTACGTGCTCGCTTTCAGAGTGGCTACATCCGGCGTTTAATGCGTGGACAATTGTACAACTCATCGACACCCACTGCGCCCTTGTAATGTCGAAATCTTACAGTCGTCCAAGATCCAATAAATTGACTGCTTCGGAGAAACAGCCGAGGTGGAAAACTTAAAAATATTATGTGACTAACAATCAATTTCCCCTCTGGCAGAGTAAGACAGGGTGCAGAGAGTTACGCAGATTCTGCCCATGTGCGTCTCTTGCGTCAGTATTGTTGGTAACTCATATCTGTATTTATTACAGTGGTGACGCACTTTGTGGAAAATAAGCAAACACGGGGCTTGTCCGCGCACTGCATCGCCAGACTGCTCCCTCTTGTGTTTGCAGACGTTTGGGCGATGTAAGTGCGTGACCAGAACCCGGCGGCCAGCCTTCCCTCCCTCGCAGTTCTACCCTCCAGCCCCTCCGCCTCCCCTCTATTACACCCCCTCCCCCCACCCAGAACACAATTTAACCCTTAATGGGGCTCTACTGCACGCAGACGTGCTACGCACACTTAATACATGTTCTAAACATCCTTCATTTAACTGTTAACATTTATTTATACCACTAATGCACTGTTTTTAATAAGCGGCGTATTTGCATCCCCTAAAACGCTGAAACTGTTAGTTCTACTTTAAAAAATGAATAGAAACTTTTCTGTAGTAAATTTCATTTAGTTTAATTTTGCAATGGGAAACATTTTCGACAGAAGCTGTGACATTCGAGTTGTGCAAGAAAAACGTGAAAATGTGATCTTTAAACCCCACACCACCAGTCACGGGTTTTTAGTACGCTGCTGATGATACTCGCTCCTGCGAAATACGGCGGGGCGGGTTGCTCTCTCGCTATCCTTTTAAACAATCTGTCCACCTACCTCGACAGCCTTCAGGTTTTCTGCCCCTTCACTCTGCGACGGTAGGTACTGGTTTAGCCGATAAAAGCAGCGTTGACGAAAAGCCTGCTAAATACCTGCCACGCAAAGGCTACGTAACTCCAGTCCATGGGTAGGAGAGGGGGAGTTAGTGAAACTATCGGGCCTTCGAAATTCTTACATGACTCGTTTGAAAAAATAAAGTCGAAAATTTCCTGTAAGCTGGATTTTTGTCTTTAAAACACAGAAGACCGCCATCAAGTCATTATTTAATATCCCAACGCTAGTTAAGCAATCAGATGACATTTAGTGCGACCTGATATTTTTAACGTCCTAAACAGTCTCTGACCCACGACCACTTGCGAGTTAACACAGTCAGTCGTTCAGTAGTCTTCTTGTAGGGAAGTGTTTCTCATAATGTCTCGTAATCCGCACGAAACACGCCACGCGGAGTTTATTGGCGATTTGAACATCTCCCAAAATAAACTGCCCACGAACTTCAAACTTCCACAAAATACTGAACACAGCAGTCGCTTTTCATGAACGACACGAGAACCGATCAAAGGCGCGAATTTCTACATTTGGGTACAACCTTGATCAGTGCGGTTTAACATACGTGTTTCCCACAAGTCAGCTGCCGAGGGACTGTATCGACTCATCGATCTGGGGCACAGAGCCGGAATCGCCGAGTTCCAGTTGCCCGGTACGTTAAGCAGCCCATCGGATTGTCTCGAGCAGTTCTATACTCGCGGTATTTCTAGAGTCGACCAATCAAAACAGCACAGGCAATTTTGACTACAAATCTCGTAATTCCGAAACTAGGTACAATTTAATGCAAACAGAATACGATTCCTTTCCACAAAATAAATCACTGATAAATTTAATACTCAATGCCCATTCTGGCTGCCTTTTGCGAAATCAGTCTCCCGCGGACATATGCCACAAATTCCCATATTACACGCTAACATTTACATAGTTTTACAGAAAATCGCATCCACAATTTACTTATGCCCTCCATTCACTCTCTTAGTCCCTCCGAAACATTTACACCATCAAAACACGATGAAATAATGAAACTTCCTGGCAGATTAAAACCGTGTGCCGGACCGAGGCTCGAACTCGGGACCTTTGCCTTTCGCGGGCAATTGCTCTCTCTACCACTTGCCCGCAAAAGGGAAAGGTCCCGAGTTCGAGTCTCGGTCCGGCATACTGCCAGGAAGTTTTTCACTCGAGAGTAAAAATCTCATTCCGTAAATATCCCCCAGGCTGTAGCTAAGCCATGTCTCCGGAATATCCTTTCTTGTAGGAGGTTCGCAGAAGAGCTTCTGTGAAGTTTCGGGGGTAGGAGACGAGGTACTAGGAGAATTAAAGCTGTGAGGAGGAGTCGTGAGTCGTGTTTGGGTAGGTCATTCGTAGAGCACTTGCTCGCGAAAGGCAAAGGTCCCGAGTCCGAGTCTCGGTCCGGCACACAGTTTCAATCTGCCAAGAAGTTTCATATCAGCGCACTCTCTGCTGCAGAGTGGAAATCTCATTCTGAACGCTGAAACAATATTTTTTTCAATGTATTGTTAATTACGTCAGAAATCTGTGGTACTGAAACTAAAGAAAATTCCGGAAAATTAGATTGTATGAACCTGTCCTGGTAGTTATAGTTTCACTTGATAGTATAGATGAATATATTACACTCCGTAACTCGGTTTCACAATGCCAGCACAGTTACTATGTGTTTTAGGTAAAAATTTATATCTCCTAACCGAGCGAGGTGGCGCAGTGGTTAGCGCCCTGGACTCGCATTCGGGAGGACGACGGTTCAATCCCGCGTCTGGCCATCCTGATTTAGGTTTTCCGTGATTTCCCGAAATCGCTCCAGGCAAATGCCGGGATGGTTCCTTTGAAAGGGCACGGCCGACTTCCTTCCCCGTCCTTCCCTAATCTATGAGACCGATGACCTCCTCCCCCAAAGAAACGAACCAACCCATATCTCCTAAGTACTGTAGTTATTGATTTGAAATTTTAGGGGTATGATTCTGTTATCTATAGAATTTGGTAGAGGCAAATCGCCGGGCCTTCCCCGAGTGTGTGACGCAGACGTACGCCGTAGTTTCACGACGAGTCCACAGAAATCCGTTCGCCGTGCAGCTCGGCAGCTCAGTGTGTCCCCGATGTCCGTATGGCGTGTGTTGCGCCGACGTTTACAAGTGAAACCGTACAAAATTCAGGAACTCCAAGCTCTTCCTGAAGGTGACAAACAACTTCTGGAGTTCGCTAATTTCCTTCTTGGCAGGATGGGGGATGACAATTTTCTTTCACGCTTAGTGTTTACTGACGAGGCAAGATTCAATTTAAATGGAAATATGAACCGTCGTGATGTGAGAATATGCGGTGCAGAACTACCACATGAAGTTGTACAACATGAGAGGGACTCTCGAAAGCCGGCCGGTGTGGCCGAGCGGTTCTAGGCGCTTCAGTCTGGAACCGCGCGACCGCTACGGTCGGAGGTTCGAATCCTGCCTCGGGCACGGATGTGTGTGATGTCCTTAGGTTAGTTACGTTTAAGTAGTTCTAAGTTCTAGAGGACTGATGACCTCAGAAGTTAAGTCCCATAGTGCTCAGAGCCATTTTGAACCATTTGACTCTCGAAAATTTCATATGTTTCGTGCAGTTTCACAGGGAAAGGTGTATGGTCTATTTTACGTTACCGAGAACACTCTTACAGGAAGAACGTATCTCGGTATGCTTGAGAACTTTCTTTCCCACAGTTGGAGACTGATGCGAACGATTTAATTTACCAAGAGGATGGCGCACCGCCACACTGATATCGGTAACTGCGGGAATTTTTAAACGGAAGGATTACTGAACGATGGATCGGTCGCACTGGACCAAATGATTGAGCCTTACATTACTGGCCTCCAACGTTACCGGACGTCACTAGGTATTTCTTATGGCGGTTTACAAAAGACTCTGTATGCGTCCGTTACCGAAAACAATGAGTGAACTGGGACGTCGTCCCACAGCGGCTGCGGAAGCCGTGGCTCGAGACACGCCCGCTGCAACGTGCGAACAGTCTGTCTGACGTAGGCCGTGCACGTCGAGGGGGCGTACTGAACACCTACCAACAGGGAGGAAAAAAAAAACCTTTTTGAATTTCCTGTTCATGAAAAGACAAAATGCACTGTACATGTTGTGAGATTTAAAACTTTCCCGGCGTACATATTGTTGTGACTTGGCAAGACAGCCAAGCCACTATGAGATAGCCGAAAGGCACGCGTTTGAGCTGACGCAGGCTGGCGTGAGGTCTGGAACAGTTAAAGGAGTTGAGTCTAGTAAAAAAAGTACGTAGCTTCTGGAATACTTAACTTTAATCCATTATTGGTGAACATCAGTCTGACGGTACATGCATCACAAGATAAATAGCAAATGATAATGGCGCCTTGTTAGGTCGTAGCAAATGACGTAGCTGAAGGCTATGCTAACTATCGTCTCGGCAAATGAGAGCGTAATTTGTCAGTGAACCATCGCTGGCAAAGTCGGCTGTACAACTGGGGCGAGTGCTAGGAAGTCTCTCTAGACCTGCCGTGTGGCGGCGCTCGGTCTGCAATCACTGACAGTGGCGACACGCGGGTCCGACGTATACTAACGGACCGCGGCCGATTTAAAGGCTACCACCTAGCAAGTGTGGTGTCTGGCGGTGACACCACACATATTGTTCCACAAAATTTCGGGCGAACTGCCACATGTTTGCAACTTCCTGCCACAATATTTCGGCGCAGAGTCTTATGCCCATCTTCAGGTGATGCTGGCGAAAACTCCCTGAGCTCTGGTATTTGAGGCCCCTCCGACACATGCGTGGTCGATTCACTCGGCGTTGCGCGTGCGCTACTCGAGCGCGTTCGATTCTGCTGCGCCGCGCGACGAATTTTTTTCGACGGCTGGATTCCGTGCCAAATTCAATTGGGAACCGCCGCCACGATTAATAAGAGACTCATTGTCGGACAGCCGCTTTTCCACGTATTCATTAATAATAGAGCTCCAAAAGTTAGGCTTATGGGCGACAATTTTTGTCTCAGTGTAATTCATAGCACGACCAGTGGAAATTCAGTGTTCGGCGATGGCAGACTTACAAGACTGAAGGAGGCGAGTACGCCGTTGATGTTCTACAATGCGACCGTAGCAGGCGCGCAGTTCCAGACTGAAGCGCCTAGAACCGCTCGGTCACAGCGGCCGGCACGGGCTCTGAAATGGAGATCTTAAGAGCTTTGAGCAATTGTTCACATTCGCTTGTCTTCTGTTGAATAAGTCCTCGTACCTCTTAAGGTGTGCGTCTTAGAGGCCATGTTCGCTAGGCGTTTTTGCTTCAGATGATCTTTCCTCTCCTGTCCTAATATTGACCGTTCCTCTTGGGACG
This sequence comes from Schistocerca piceifrons, assembly GCF_021461385.2. Taxonomy (NCBI): domain Eukaryota; kingdom Metazoa; phylum Arthropoda; class Insecta; order Orthoptera; family Acrididae; genus Schistocerca; species Schistocerca piceifrons. Next base: position 28,695,021 of record NC_060146.1, on the reverse strand, counting down.
GCTAAAAAAAGATCGTCGTTTTCCAATTGCGTATTGTCTATGTAACGACTTCCAGGAGGAACAAAAACACGATCTTCAGTATTTCATAGAATTACTCACACAATTAAAATAGTTGGAATGCCGTCGTAACCTGATCGCTACAGGGGTATAATCTTGCGTTAAGGATTTAACTCACCATTTCAAGTAATAAGGTCACAACCTTAGTACGTGACTTTGTACATCTACATCTACATCCATACTCCGCAAGCCACCTGACGGTGTGTGGCGGAGGGTACCTTGAGTGCCTCTATCGGTTCTCCCTTCTATTCCAGTCTCGTATTGTTCGTGGAAAGAAGGATTGTCGGTATGCCTCTGTGTGGGCTCTAATCTCTCTGATTTTATCCTCATGGTCTCTTCGCGAGATATACGTAGGAGGGAGCAATATACTGCTTGACTCTTCGGTGGAGGTATGTTCTCGAAACTTTGACAAAAGCCCGTACCGAGCTACTGAGCGTCTCTCCTGCAGAGTCTTCCACTGGAGTTTATCTATCATCTCCGTAACGCTTTCGCTATTACTAAATGATCCTGTAACGAAGCGCGCTGCTCTCCGTTGGATCTTCTCTATATCTTCTATCAACCCTATCTGGTACGGATCCCACACTGCTGAGCAGTATTCAAGCAGTGGGCGAACAAGCGTACTGTAACCTACTTCCTTTGTTTTCGGATTGCATTTCCTTAGGATTCTTCCAATGAATCTCAGTCTGGCATCTGCTTTACCGACGATCAACATTATATGATCATTCCATTTTAAATCACTCCTAATGCGTACTCCCAGATAATTTATGGTATTAACTGCTTCCAGTTGCTGACCTGCTATTTTGTAGCTAAATGATAAAGGAGCTATCTTTCTGTGTATTCGCAGCACATTACACTTCTCTACATTGAGATTCAATTGCCATTCCCTGCACCATGCGTCAATTCGCTGCAGATCCTCCTGCATTTCAGTACAATTTTCCATTGTTACAACCTCTCGATACACCACAGCATCATCCGCAAAAAGCCTCAGTGAACTTCCGATGTCATCCACAAGGTCATTTATGTATATTGTGAATAGCAACGGTCCTATGACACTCCCCTGCGGCACACCTGAAATCACTCTTACTTCGGAAGACTTCTCTCCATTGAGAATGACATGCTGCGTCCTGTTATCTAGGAACTCCTCAATCCAATCACACAGTTGGTCTGATAGTCCATATGCTCTTACTTTGTTCATTAAACGACTGTGGGGAACTGTATCGAACGCCTTGCGGAAGTCAAGAAACACGGCATCTACTTGTGAACCCGTGGTTATGGCCCTCTGAGTCTCGTGGACGAATAGCGCGAGCTGGGTTTCACATGACCGTCTTTTTCGAAACCCATGCTGATTCCTACAGAGTAAATTTCTAGTCTCCAGAAAAGTCATTATACTCGAACACAATACGTGTTCCAAAATTCTACAACTGATCGACGTTAGAGATATAGGTCTATAGTTCTGCACATCTGCTCGACGTCCCTTCTTGAAAACGGGGATGACCTGTGCCCTTTTCCAATCCTTTGGAACGCTACGCTCTTCTAGAGACCTACGGTACACCGCTGCAAGAAGGGGGACAAGTTCCTTCGCGTACTCTGTGTAAAATTGAACTGGTATCCCATTAGGTCCAGAGGCCTTTCCTCTTTTGAGCGATTTTGTTTCTCTATCCCTCTGTCGTCTATTTCGATATCTACCATTTTGTCATCTGTGCGACAATCTAGAGAAGGAACTACAGTGCAATCTTCCTCTGTGAAACAACTTTGGAAAAAGACATTTAGTATTTCGGCCTTTAGTCTGTCATCCTCTGTTTCAGTACCATTTTGGTCACAGAGTGCCTGGACATTTTGTTTTGATCCACCTACCGCTTTGACATAAGACCAAAATTTCTTAGGATTTTCTGCCAAGTCAGTACATAGAACTTTACTTTCGAATTCATTGAACGCCTCTCGCATAGCCCTCCTCACACTACATTTCGCTTCGGGTAATTTTTGTTTGTCTGCAAGGCTTTGGCTATGTTTATGTTTGCTGTGAAGTTCCCCTTGCTTTGTTCAGGCAGCATAACTAAAAACAAGGTGTGTGAAATCTTATGGGACTTAACTGGTAAGGTCATCAGTCCCTAAGCTTACACACTACTTGACCTAAAGTATCCTAAAGACAAACACACACACCCACGCCCGAGGGAGGACTCGAACCTCCGCCGGGACCAGCCGCACAGTCCATGACTGCAGGCAGCATAGCTGATGACGTGCAAATTACCTACACTGTATTCACTCAGAATTTCAGAAGCAGAGAACTTAACTATTTCCGACTACTTAACTCGTAATTTCAAACATTTTCAAAACTTTTCCTCGCTGGTAGCTCCCACAAGACAATAAATGGGAAAAAGTTTGTCGCTTACATCATTTTCGCTGTTCCTGCAGTAAAAGTTCAGCGTGAAGCATGGTGTTCAAGATGTTATTTCATTACTACTAAGTCTATTCGCAGAAAATATCCAAATACACTACCGAATGTACGTGAAAAATTGCATAATTGTACGACATGCAGTTCAGGAGATGTGATGTTTCATAAATGGGAGCTCGATTCTTTAAAGAGGTGGCTTTTGCTAGGTTACTAGCAACCACTGAGACATAAAGGCACCCATGTATGAGTTGCGGATAAAAGGTAATATTCGACAACGTAGAAGGGCGTTTGCCTTTCTGGCTACTCTGGGTTCTAAGTAAGTAATTGAACGTAATGTGGTAGGGCGAGAAACCCTTGTAACTCAAGCGAGCTATCAGCTGTCGACACTGACAGAATGGAGAGCATGCGGGCGCCAGATGCTTTCCCTTTGTCTCCGCCTCCGTATCTGAAGCTCTGACACAGCCGACGTAAATCCAGTAGCGCTCTGGAGTACGAATCCCTGGTCACCAGTCCGTGTTCCTACGCCTTGGATTCAGTTCTAATCTCCTCGTCAAGTGAAGGCGTACGTTCGCATATAAGAATGTGATCTTTATGCATTTCTTCACGCGGCTGGTAATATTCTTGTCGTAATGTCATGGGAAAAAAAGTAATAAATTAGCTCGGCCCCTGCAGCCACATATTTAGAAATCGTGTGCAGCAAATTCGTTGACCTTTTCGATCCAGTGAAACCTGGCTACTCGTATCCTCACACTACAGCGGCTGCCAGTGTCCGAGAGCCGTCCTGTACGCCTCCGTGACGCAGGCCGCTAGGATACTGTACAATGCAGCTGGCCGAGGAAACTGGACGTGGCCTCCGAAACCCGAATTATTGTCTCACCTACGATATGCCGTAAGTGGACTTCGGAAAGTAACTTAGACATTATTATGGCAGGCGAAGTTAAGTTTTAATGAGTGCTGCATACGCACAGAAAGATGACCACCATTTTTCAAAGTAAGCACCAGTCGTCCGCAGACAACGGAAATCCGCTGCTCGGTCACGGAGCCAGCGGGGAACCGCAGAGTTCAGCTGCAGGCGACGCCGCACCTGGTCCAAGCACCGCCGCAGCTCGACGGTGGACCTGCGTACGCTCTGAGGGGACGTTGCGCGGCGAGCCGCCGCCAACGGTAATCACTTAACTGGCGACATATTGCAATGCTCACGGCGCAGCGTCGAATGGCTCAAACTGTTATAATCTCACTCTCTTAACATTTTTTTTTTTTTTTTCAAATCACTGTTCTACATGTGGAGCGTATAATGACTACGTAGAAATTTGTTAATCTTCATTATCCAGGCCAGTTGCAATAACAGTATTAGTAGATTCTGTAGAAACATTTTATTTGAAGAAACATTCGTGTGCTTTAAGAATGTTGTAACCAAGTGCACTTAAAAATTTGGCCTCACTAATGAATTTTTTGTTTTGGTATTGGCGTCGCTTAATGGAAAGGCCTCTCTCTCCACTTAAAACACAAACGTCTCACTTTCATCGACTACATTGTTATGGTTTTTGTAGCCCCAGCTGATACAAATGTATAACTTTACTCAAACAACATTAGAAAATTTAAGTTTCTACAAGGTTATTGGTTGAGTTCTTTAGAATCACAAGCGCACCATAAGTTCCGACCCATAAATTAGAACCATAATGAATGCCAACTTAAAAGGGTGCAGTTTATAGCTGAACGTGGTTACTTCACTGCCTAATCCGTTCATGTACCTCGTACTTGTTCTGTATTTTTTGTTTGTATCTAAAACTTAAAAATCTCTGTATTTTTGTATTTTAGCGTTTTGTAATAACTGTTCGGCACGCGTCTTTTAATAGGCGTCGCGCACGCTGCGTGAGTCAGCCGAGGCGGATCGCTCGGTACGGGAACTCGTGCGTCAGTGTGTTTCCGTCGAGCAGTCACTGTGTGATTTTCCGCGTCGGTCAGAATATCCGTACACTCAGTTCGTCACTATACGTAGCTACAATTATTATCACAGTAAAAAGAATATTATTTGACCACTTGTTTAGTTGCGGAAGATCACGGACCATATTTTGCTAGACTGTTTGTTACCCATTTAAGCTGCTGATCTGTATTACATTTGTCTAATTTACTAAGAGCATATTATCATGTCTTATAACAACCAGCAACCGATCGTGCCTGATGTTTTAAAGATTCGAACTGCCGTGTGTAAAACAGCTTAACATAGTACTAATGAGTTAATGGCTTAAATGACGTTAAGTATGTAAAACCTGTATGGCTGAAGAGACGAAATCCTAGTTTCGTTGGTTTATCAGTATCACATTATTCATCCATAGACTGGTGAAACAGTCAGAACCGAATATAATAAACCAAAAAACCGATAGCCGTTTTGTATGTTTCGCTTCTGTTGAAAGTAACTAAGCTCTCGTTATTAAACACTGGAGTGTATGAGTAATTTTCGCTCTGTTTTAAGAAAAATATAACCATCACGGTAACGACTTTCGTGTAACTGCAGCAAACCTGTGCACAGCCAGCCATTCAGCACGCTAGTGCCGATTTACTTACCCTATTACTGCCCGCGCAGAGCGTAGGTTTAACACACAACCCGTCTAAAACGCCAGCAATCTTAGTCGCTCCGAGAGACTTATTACCCCTCAGTTCAGAGACTCTCTTCCACCATTAAAACTAAACGACTCAGTAGTAACGCTACCTTCCTTATACGTTTCAAGACATTTTACATTCCGTCCAGCTGTTCTCCCAAATCCTTTGCTGTCTGTCAGCAGAACGATGTCATTCGCAAAACTTAAAGTTTTAATCTCTTCCCTGTGAACTTTACTCCATTTTCTAAATTTCTTCTGGTATTCCGTAATAATTGCTCTATACAACGTGTTCGTTTTAATGGAAGACATTGAAATGTCTCGAAAACATCAACCATTACATCTCCTTCATGTTCTTCGACTCTTAAGCTACAGTCTGGTTTCTGTGCAAGTTGCTAGACAATAATCGCATCCTATATATTACTCGCGCTATCTTCATAATATCAAACAGAGTATTCCAGTTAATCTCTTTTGAAGTCTTCTAGGAATGTACAAATGCTGTAAGCTTAGCTTTGCCTTTCTTTTTAGCCAAGTCATAGGGCAGCATTGAGTCAAGAGTTCTGTATTTCTCTAGAACACAAACAGATCTCCCTCGCGGTTAGCTTCTACCAGTTGTTCCATTCGTTTGTAAATAACTTGTGTCAGTATTTTGGAACTGTGACTTAATAAACTGAAGGTACTGTTACCACCTGTCAGCATTTGCTTCCTTTGGAGGCGAAATTATTACATTCTTTTTGAAATGTGACGTTATTTCACTTTTTGCATCCACGGTGATTCAGCTGCCCCTACCGCTGTTGTTTTATCCAACGCACTATGTTATATCTGATCTTCACAAAGCACGTGCGGGATTTTTATGTTTTCTCGATCGCAACGTGCAAATTATTAGTACTGTCGAAAAATTGAACAAAGTCTTTTTGCAGGACCTTTAATGTAGTTAAATTCTGTACTTGGATGCGTTTTACGTAGACGCTGCAGTTTTCGAATTATTGAAGAGTAACGTACAAAAATATTAAATCACAATATTCTTGAACAACACGAGAACCGGATCCTCCAGCGAAAACATATTCCAGTACAAATTTAACTACACTAAATTTCCTACATTAAGGCCTTGTTCATTTCTTCTCTGCGACTAATTGTTGCGCTCACCGAGCGAGAGAATATGAAAATCTCATGTGTCCAGAATGAGATTTTCACTCTGCAGCGGAGTGTGCGCTGATATGAAAGTTCCTGGCAGATTAAAACTGTGTGCCGGACCGAGACTTGAACTCGGGACCTTTGCCTTTCACGGGCAACTGCTCTACCAGCTGAGCTACCCAAGCACGACTCACGCCCCGTCCTCACAGCTTTACTTCTGCCAGTATCTCGTCTCCTACCTTCCAATCTTGTTTCCGCAATATCCTCTCTTTCAGGAGTGCTAGTTCTGCAAGGTTCGCAGGAGAGCATCTGTAAGGTTGGAAGGTAGGAGACGAGGTACTGGCAGAAGTAAAGCTGTGAGTACGGGACGTGAGTCGTGCTTGGGTAGCTCAGCTGGTAGAGCACTTGCCTGCGAAAGGCAAAGGTCGCGAGTTCGAGTCTCGGTCCGGCACACAGTTTTAATCTGCCAGGAAGTTTCACCTCACGTGTCGTTTATGAAGGCCAGCTATAACATCGCGCATTGCATAAATCGATAGCAGTAGGGGCTGCTGAGTCACCCTGTATGGCTGCCTGGTCGTGAGGCGGGGAAGTTTTGTAGCGGTTGGCACTCCCAAGGATTTCCGTAACTCGCAGGCAGGTCTTCCAGTGCTCTGTCAAATTCACCTGCGCGTGTTAGATCCCCAGTGCATCTTCACCTACTTTATCTTACTTTTCTATAATATCTCGAAGTTAATTTCGATGCATCAGATTACCCAGCTTGTTGTAGGGGGATGAAATTGTTGTTAGAATTCAAAAGTATTTGTGAGATGACAACTAGAACCCGGATTTCCTACGTATAGGGTGCAGTCGCGTTAGCCAGTAGGCTATTCTAGAACCCCCTCCCCCCCTCCCCCCGTCCCCGGGCCTGTCCGAAACTTACATTTTGAAGAAAATGTCACCGCGTGTTGTAGTTGCGCAACTACAACAGATTTTGTTAAACGGTGAAGAATGTAGCAATAAGCATGATGAACACCAAAGTCAAATATTTAAATGTTCAAAACAATTCGCCCACGCACTTCATAAAAGGAGGAGTTGTCCTGAATATGTACCTTTGTTGTTGAGGATGCTTATTCCTGCTAGATTCTTTACCATTTGACTATTTCTGTCGGAATTTGGTGTTTGATAGTATACCCGAGACCAAAAGACCTCGGGGGCGGAAACCAGTCGTGGTTAAAAATAAAAAGAATACTGCAAGTGGCACTGACATGTCCGTCGAATTCGTTACCACAGTCGCGTAACTGTCACCGAACTGTTCTACGTTTTGATCATATTACTGATGTTTCCACTTACGATTTCTGAACATTACTGACAGAGGCTGTACCATAGCGTGTGTGGAATGGAATAGCACCACTGAGTGTATGCCAACAGAATACCAGCACTGGGCATGTGTGAATGAAATTTTACCACTGGGTAAGTGGCAATAGAATAGTATCACTGGGTACGTGGCAATAGAATAGTGCCACTGGGTATGTGGAAATGGAATACCACCACTGGCTGTTTGGGAATAGAATACCATCACAGGGTATTTGGGAATGGAGTACTGACACGTAGTATGTGAGAATAAAATAACATCACTGTGCATGTGGAAATAGAATAGAACCACTGGGTATGTGGAAATAAAATACCACCACTGAGTATTTGAGAATAGAATCACTCCATTAGGTTCGTGGGAATAAAACAGCACCACGGCGTATATAGGAATAGAGTAGAGCCAGTGCGTGCGTGGGAATAGAATAGCGTCAGTGGTTACGTGCGGAGGAGAGCAGCATCGCTCGGCTTGTGGGGGTAGAGTAGCACAACTGGTCGTGGAAGGCCCCGGCTCAGCATGTCACAAGAGGTATTTACTGAAATATAATTAAGGATCGATCTGGATAAAAGCAATGACAATGTAATGACTCGAAATAATTCCAGTGCATACTATTAAAATACGCTGGAAATGATAATATACTAGTTCAACCTACTTTAGTGGTTTACAATGTCATTTAAAGTCATTATAGCTTCACTTATTTTTTTCCCATCGCCCATTAATTTGTTTCAATATATTTAATAATTTTTGTGTATAATTGTACTTGTACATGTAGCGTCAGTAGCCTTCCAGGAGGAGCTACGTAGTTTCCTGAGGCGTTAGCGACAAACTGACTCTCGGCCACAATCTGTCAGCTTGACGGGTTATTAGTTTGTCAGCGTGGAGCTGCCACTGGGTTTTCTGGTGTGCACACCTCGTTGTGAGAAGAGAAGCGGAATCGTCGCCAGGAAGAGGAACTGCTGCAGGAAGCGGCTATCTGCTTCGCTTTCCCGCGATCCCTGTCTCAGAGAAAGCCCGCGCTCTTTATCACCAGAACTGAGAACAGTGCGAGCACCCGGCAGGGTCGACTGGTGTTCGCCCACCAGTCTATCAGGCATCAGCACTGCGTCCCACGGTTGAGCGCTATACTTCTTCATGGTGGTGTTGTGCTCGTGTTACTGTGCACGAACGGAAGGAAGAAGGTTCAGCTAAACGTGAATATGATTCAAATGGAACTTCCTGGCAGATTAAAACTGTGTGCCCGACCGAGACTCGAACTCGGGACCTTTGCCTTTCGCGGGCAAGTGCTCTACCATCTGAGCTACCGAAGCACGACTCACGTCCGGTACTCACAGCTTTACTTCTGCCAGTATCTCGTCTCCTACCTTCCAAACTTTACAGAAGCTCTCCTGCGAACCTTGCAGAACTAGCACTCCTGAAAGAAAGGATATAGCGGAGACACGGCTTAGCCACAGCCTGGGGATTGTTTCCAGAATGAGATTTTCACTCTGCAGCGGAGTGTGCGCTGATATGAAACTTCCTGGCAGATTAAAACTGTGTGCCCGACCGAGACTCGAACTCGGGACCTTTGCCTTTCGCGGGCAAGTGCTCTACCATCTGAGCTACCGAAGCACGACTCACGTCCGGTACTCACAGCTTTACTTCTGCCAGTATATCGTCTCCTACCTTCCAAACTTTACAGAAGCTCTCCTGCGAACCTTGCAGAACTAGCACTCCTGAAAGAAAGGATATAGCGGAGACACGGCTTAGCCACAGCCTGGGGATTGTTTCCAGAATGAGATTTTCACTCTGCAGCGGAGTGTGCGCTGATATGAAACTTCCTGGCAGATTAAAACTGTGTGCCCGACCGAGACTCGAACTCGGGACCTTTGCCTTTCGCGGGCAAGTGCTCTACCATCTGAGCTACCGAAGCACGACTCACGTCCGGTACTCACAGCTTTACTTCTGCCAGTATCTCGTCTCCTACCTTCCAAACTTTACAGAAGCTCTCCTGCGAACCTTGCAGAACTAGCACTCCTGAAAGAAAGGATATAGCGGAGACACGGCTTAGCCACAGCCTGGGGATTGTTTCCAGAATGAGATTTTCACTCTGCAGCGGAGTGTGCGCTGATATGAAACTTCCTGGCAGACTAAAACTGTGTGCCCGACCGAGACTCGAACTCGGGACCTTTGCCTTTCGCGGGCAAGTGCTCTACCATCTGAGCTACCGAAGCACGACTCACGTCCGGTACTCACAGCTTTACTTCTGCCAGTATCTCGTCTCCTACCTTCCAAACTTTACAGAAGCTCTCCTGCGAACCTTGCAGAACTAGCACTCCTGAAAGAAAGGATATAGCGGAGACACGGCTTAGCCACAGCCTGGGGATTGTTTCCAGAATGAGATTTTCACTCTGCAGCGGAGTGTGCGCTGATATGAAACTTCCTGGCAGATTAAAACTGTGTGCCCGACCGAGACTCGAACTCGGGACCTTTGCCTTTCGCGGGCAAGTGCTCTACCATCTGAGCTACCGAAGCACGACTCACGTCCGGTACTCACAGCTTTACTTCTGCCAGTATCTCGTCTCCTACCTTCCAAACTTTACAGAAGCTCTCCTGCGAACCTTGCAGAACTAGCACTCCTGAAAGAAAGGATATAGCGGAGACACGGCTTAGCCACAGCCTGGGGATTGTTTCCAGAATGAGATTTTCACTCTGCAGCGGAGTGTGCGCTGATATGAAACTTCCTGGCAGATTAAAACTGTGTGCCCGACCGAGACTCGAACTCGGGACCTTTGCCTTTCGCGGGCAAGTGCTCTACCATCTGAGCTACCGAAGCACGACTCACGTCCGGTACTCACAGCTTTACTTCTGCCAGTATCTCGTCTCCTACCTTCCAAACTTTACAGAAGCCCGCGAAAGGCAAAGGTCCCGAGTTCGAGTCTCGGTCGGGCACACAGTTTTAATCTGCCAGGAAGTTTCATATCAGCGCACACTCCGCTGCAGAGTGAAAATCTCATTCTGGAAACAATCCCCAGGCTGTGGCTAAGCCGTGTCTCCGCTATATGCTTTCTTTCAGGATTGCTAGTTCTGCAAGGTTCGCAGGAGAGCTTCTGTAAAGTTTGGAAGGTAGGAGACGAGATACTGGCAGAAGTAAAGCTGTGAGTACTGGACGTGAGTCGTGCTTCGGTAGCTCAGATGGTAGAGCACTTGCCCGCGAAAGGCAAAGGTCCCGAGTTCGAGTCTCGGTCGGGCACACAGTTTTAATCTGCCAGGAAGTTTCATATCAGCGCACACTCCGCTGCAGAGTGAAAATCTCATTCTGGAAACAATCCCCAGGCTGTGGCTAAGCCGTGTCTCCGCTATATCCTTTCTTTCAGGAGTGCTAGTTCTGCAAGGTTCGCAGGAGAGCTTCTGTAAAGTTTGGAAGGTAGGAGACGAGATACTGGCAGAAGTAAAGCTGTGAGTACCGGACGTGAGTCGTGCTTCGGTAGCTCAGATGGTAGAGCACTTGCCCGCGAAAGGCAAAGGTCCGGAGTTCGAGTCTCGGTCGGGCACACAGTTTTAATCTGCCAGGAAGTTTCATATCAGCGCACACTCCGCTGCAGAGTGAAAATCTCATTCTATGATTCAAATGGCTCTGAGCACTTTGGGAGTTAACTTCTGAGGTCATCAGTCCCCTAGAACTTAGAACTACTTAAACCTAACTAACCTAAGGACATCACACACACATCCATGCCCGAGGCAGGATTCGAACTTGCGACCGTAGCGGTCGCGCAGTTCCAGACTGAAGCGCGTAGGACCGCTCGGCCACTCCGGCCGGCAAACGTGAAGACCAGATGAAAATTCCTGGCAGATTAAAACTGTGTGCCGGGCCGAGACTCGAACTCAGGACCTTTGTCTTTCGCGGGCAAGTGAATACCAGATGATCACAGCTGAGGGGTGGAAACGTAGATCGTGTAGAAGAAACTGAAGAGGCGCAGGATGCGGGTTCACAACCTGGAAGATTTTACTTTCAGTGACGAGGCCGCGAAAGTTTGCGAATTTAAGGTGGAAAATGGTGCAAATGCCAGCACATAGCGCTGTCGATGATCTCAAAGGATGCTGTGGACAGGTAGGTTTTGTAACAGTGACAGCAGCCAGGGAGCCGGGAAGGTCAGCCCTGTCGACCTCGTGAGAGTCCTCTGGAACAGCACAGAGGCGTTGTAGTGTTGTTTCGACTGGCAGGGGACGGGCACGGCCCAGTGACTGTGCCCACCGCAGGTGGCAGCACTAGCAGTGCAGTTGCTGTCGTAATGCGAAAACGGAGCCATCTATCTCACATCCAGAAGGGCACGATCCTTGCTTTTCGGGCCACTGGTCGAAGCATTTCCGAAACGGGTAAGTTTTAAAACATCCTCAGCGTCAGTTCAGGCCTGACGGTCGTGAGTCATCGGAAGTGGTTCCCGTGTAATAAATAACACCGGAAGAACGGCTTCAAGTGTTTTATTTTATTATGTAAGTTTGTAAACTTGTGGTGCACAACGGGCCAAAGATGGCAGCTGCGGAGACGTATACAGGCGAACAGACGTGCAGCTGCTGAGCAGCTGATCGGCCAGGTGAAGCAAGGGGCTGCCAGGAGTGTCTCCCCAACGGCCACTCAGTGGCCACTGGTGGCCTTTTCAGATGAATCACGTTTCGCGATCCATCGCTTGGCGATGTATACGGCGTGAGAAGTCTGAAGGCAAACACCCTAGAAACAGGAGAGAGCGTTATGGTCTGGGGAACGTCATCGTGGCATTCCCTGGATGATTTCGTCATTCAGGAAGGCACGTGATCGGAGGAGAGTTGATTGTATATCTAATTCACAGACTGTGTATATCGAGGACCAGCAAACGTTATATCTACATATAATCCATTTTTTTAAACAAAAGTAAGGAAGCGTGCTCTTCTTATTGTTTCCCTAATTAGCAGAAGTACATTTAACTGCTTTGTGTAATTTGTAATTACTATCGAATAATAAGTGTTAAATTTCTGCTGATGTCTCTGTAGTCATTTGTACAATCAATTTGAACAAAATAATTTAATCTGGTTCGTGAATTTCATCTCGACAGGTCTGTGTATCCGGGTTGCAGACGCGTTGTTTGGAAACACAGTTGTAAAACTACCGTAGGCTAGTGTGGACTGTCGTCAGTAAGCGTAGACTGGCAGCTTTGGTCAGTTAGGACTGTAACCGCGGTACCTGTACATTAAGTGTGTTGCATACCTATCGTGCGTTACCTCATTTCGATCGCTTTGTTTCCATGAAGCACCAGTGCCTTACTAGATCCCCCTAAAAACCGGAATTGGTGAACCGTCTGGAGACTGACTGAGGATATATAAAGAATCGCAGAACATACAGAACATTTTTTTTATCTTACGTAGTTATCCTCTGGTAGGTTACTTGAAAATAAAAACTATTTATAGAAAAATTGAAATTATCAATGTTTAATTGAGGTTTTATTCGAAAATTGTTGATCTGTAACGTAAAACAGAGGGATGTTGTAGTAAAAATGAAAAAAATACGGGTTTATCATGTGGCTCTAGAAAACGCAGTTTTGTATACAAAAAAGGTAAAATTTAAAAAGAACCCAAAACAAAACCGCATCAACATCGCTTCAGTGCTTTAGTACTTTGTCGAGCTGGTATAAAACATGTTTCCGTTATTGCCAAACAACTTTCACACTTACCAGTAGCAACAGGGAACTCTTACCTTTGATTCTGATTCACAACGTTTTGTTGACTATATTGTAACAATAATAACTACACAAAAAAATTTCTGTTTGTGCATGCAAACTGTACTTGTGTGAAATGTAATAGCTTTGGTTACACAGAAGCGCAGAAGTTACGCCCAGTTGGCTAAAACTTAACGATGTGCGACTCTAATTATGTGCAAAATAAATAAACAAACAAGACGTAAAGAGAAATCGTCGGTTCCCAGTTCCTCTTTCCCAACTTTATTTATGTATTCTTCGCTACCAATACCAACAATACTACCGGTAATACTACCGTTTACTACTTTATTTATCTAGCGTACCAAAACTGCCGAACCGTGGTTTTCGTAAAGCGCAACTCTGTTTGGATGCAAAACGACCGATAGCTTATCGCTTCGTGTCGTTTTATCATTACGTGCAAAGTCGAGCGTTCGCATTATTTTTGTACGAAGTCGATGTAACACTTTTGCCAACTTACGTGTGCAAGTTAGTGTAATATTTTTGACGGTCACTGCTTTCAAAGAACGACGATGTACGGTAGTCGCCAGGACCTGGTACATCGATCGAAATGGCGATGGGATAATTAAGACGCTAAAACTATGAGAATTAACCAAATGATTAGAAATTATTTTATGTATGTTACACAGGTAATCGCATCGTACCATTGCATTCGTGACATGTCTTTCGTGAGGTAAGAAGAGCGGCGCGTTTCGTCACAGGGTTATTTGGTAACCGTGATAGCGTTACAGAGATGTTTAGCAAACTCAAGTGGCAGACTCTTCAAGAGAGGCGCTCTGCATCGCGGTGTAGCTCGCTGTCCAGGTTTCGAGAGGGTGCGTTTCTGGATGAGGTATCGAATATATTGCTTCCCCCTACGTATACCTCATGAGATCACGAATGTAAAATTAGAGAGATTCGAGCGCGCACGGAGGCTTTCCGGCAGTCGTTCTTCCCGCGAACCATACGCGAGTGGAACAGGAAAGGGAGGTAATGACAAAAATGGTTCAAATGGTTCTGAGCACTATCGGACTTAACATTTGAGGTCATCAGTCCCCTAGAACTTAGAACTACTTAAACCTAACTAACCTAAGGACATCACACACATCCATGCCCGAGGCAGTATTCGAACCTGCGACCGTAGCGGTCACGCGGTTCCAAACTGAAGCGCCTAGAACAGCACGGCCACACCGGCCGGCTAGGTAATGACAGTGGCGCGTAAAGTGCCCTCCGCCACACACCGTTGGGTGGCTTGCGGAGTATAAATGTACATGTAGGCAAACTTTTCTTGAACGCATTAAGTACATTTTCGAACCAACTACATCCTTGTTCCTAATTTGTGCCAGTGAGGAAAGACATGTTACACGCTGTACGCGTGACGGGTCCTGAACCGAGACACCCAGCAGCAGTGGCCACGGCGCTGGAGCACACACACTCCCTCGCTGCCCCTCCTCACAGCGGCTGGACGGTGTGTGCAGGAAGCGGCGTGTGTCCTGGACTTGACCGTGGCTTGCGTGATGTGGAAGTAGATTTGCATGTTTAGGCGGCGACCGAAGGACCGGTCGAGCGGAGTTGTTAGCCAGTTACCGACGCTGTCTGGCATTTCCCTCGGGCGTTCTCTCTAGACCAAACAGAGGACTGCCAGACTGAAGCGCAGAGCAAACTCGTTAGCCGGGCGCATCTGCCCTCGCCCACTCTCCAGGCGGGACTAACGGCGCCCAAGGCCGTCCTCTGTCCTCCACACACTCGTACCGCCTGTGTTCTTTTGGGATTAACGCTGGTGTATGCGTCGTCACTAATGTTTACTCTCAACTGTGGTGGAGAGTCTCGAAGCATTTGAGATGCTTACCGAGCACGAATGAACACACCAGGAGACAGGAGTAATCCGCTCAAATGGACACCCATATCTCTGACGTCGATACGTGTTCATTACCTCGAAGAACACGCGTATTAGCCAATACGGTTTCAGGAAATATCGTTCTTGTGAATCACAACACCTTTTCATTCTCGCGAAGTAACGAGTCCTATCGACTGGGAATATTAAATTGATTCCGTATTTTTAGACTTCCAGAAGGCTTTTGACACTGTTTCTCACAATACAGAGTATCGTCTCAGTTGGTGGATTCGTAATTTCCTGTTGGAAAGGTCACAGTTTGTAGTAACCGGCGGAAATTCATCGAGTAAAACAGAAATAATATCTGGCGTTTCCGAAGAAGAAAGTCTTGTAGGCCGTTCGCTGTTCCTGGTCGGTGTGAACGAATTAGGAGACGACCTGCGCAGCCACCTCATATCGTTTGCGGACGACGCTGTCACTTACCGTCTGGTAAAGTCAGCAGGAGGTCAAAACCGATTGCAAAATGGCTCGGATGCGATATCTGAGTCTGTGGTACGAAGAGTGGTAATTGTCTCTGAGTAACAAAAACTGTGAGGTCATCCACGTGAACACGAAAAGAAATCAGTTAAATTCCGGTTACACAATAAATCACACAAATAAAAGCTGTCGGTTGAACTAACACCTAGGAATTGTAAATATTAATAAATGGGACTGGAAAGACCTCGTAGAGAATGTTGGGGGGCAGGACACTTACTAGATCAACTGATTTAGTAGACTGCCTACACTACGCTTGTTTGCGCCCTGCTGGAGTACTTCTCTGCGGTGTGGGGTGCTTACCAGGTAGCACTGTCGAATAACATCGAAAAAGCGCGAAGAACAGCAGCTCGTTTTGTGTTATAGTGAATTAGGAATGTGTCACGAATATCACAACTGAGTCGGGGTGGCAATCGTTAAAATAAAAGCGTTTTGCGTTGCGACGACATCTTTTCACGAAGCTTTAATCACCAATTTGTACCTCTGAGTATGAAACTAACTTACTGTAGCCAACATACGTAGGGACGGATGACCGTCGTAATAAAATAAGAAAAATCAGAGCTTGCGCAGAAAGGTCCAACTGTTTATTCTTCCCGCGCGCTGTTGAGAGTGGAACAGTAGATAAATAATCTGATGGTGGTTCGTAGACCCCTCTGCCAGGCACTTACGTGTGAATTGCAGGGTAGTGATGTAAGTGATGTGGATGTCAGCGTGAAAAGGCGAGCCACGAAATACGTAATGAGTTTTTTTGTCAGCGCCGGAGTACCGCAAGGGTAATCGTCAGTAAGCACTGCGAAACCCTGCGTGCTGTTTCCCTAAGAGGGTCCCAAAATTCAGTGGGACATAGAGGACGCTGCACTGAACAATTTCAGTTAGGAAACTGGGGTCGGGGAAGCCAGCTTAAGGAGGTCACAGGAAGAAAACCACGTTACTGTGTACTTTTTTACTTACAGTAGTTACAGTTAACTGCAAATACCATCACTGACACAATGAGCGTGCCGTTTGTAGTGTATCTTACAAAATGTGCCGAAATTGACGACCATCGACCTCAATGCAAGCATGACGTCGGTGAAAAAGATTCCGATGCACCCTGATAAATATCGCTGGTGTGTTTCGAATCACACGACAGCCAGCTACAATTCTGGCAACTAATTCCATCTCCGTAATCACTGAGGACTCATACACAAGTGAGTTTAGAAATCCCTAGAGGAAATAATCGAGGGAATTGAGGTCAGCCACGCGGGATTAGCCGAGCGGTCTCAGGCGCTGCTGTCATGCGCTGTGCGGCTAGTCACGGCGGAGGTTCGAGTCCTCCGTCGGGCATGGGTGAGTGTGTTTGTCCTTAGGATAATTTAGGTTAAGTAGTGTGTGAGCTTAGAGACTGATGACCTTAGCAGTTAAGTCCCATAAGATTTCACACACATATGAATATTTTCTGAATTGAGGTCAGCTGACCTCGCAGGCCATAGTACAGGACCTCCCCATCCGATCAGGGGACCAGGAAGTACAGCACTGAGGTGGTTGCAGACACCCACACTGAAGGGAGGCGGCTCACCGCCACGTCGTATCCACGTCCTCTCACCAGCACGTACTCCAAAAACTCAGGTAGAACTCTTTGGACGGATCTCAAGTACAGGCGGCCATTCAGACGGGCAAGCAGAAGATATGGCCCAATGAGATTGTCGCCTACACTGCTGGCCCAGGTATTCACAGCAAAACCTACTTGATGGTGTGACTGCACTACGGCGTGCGCGTTTTCCTCATCCCACACGTGGCTATTCGTGCTGTTTGAAATATCATCACGATCAACTGAGGCCTCGTCAGTGAACAGCACGATTTGGAGGAAATCTGGTCGATCAGTCCATTGTCGGAGCAACCACTGACACAATGTGTGACCCTTGCTTCAAAGTGAGTGACAGGCATTGCACGGGCTCGTTGTGGCTGATACGTGTGTAAGTGTTGTGCGTGGAGTGCACGCGACACATTAGTACGTGCAGCGCCCATCTCCCGTGCTGGTAGCGGGGTCCGCTGCAGCGCCTCCTCTTCAAACTCTGGTCCTCGTGTTGTCAGGTCCCTCGTTTCTTCTCTCCAATGGACCAGTCTCCCGCATTCGCCAATCGAGAGAAATAAACACTCGACGTGACAGACGATGCCTGTTAAGAATCATTTCGTGTGCAGCCGTTCAGCCGCGAGAGCACTGCATCATACTTTCCCATAAACTACGTACACTACGTGTATGAGAACGACTTCTGCGAAACTGTACCGGTACTGCTGCCGTATGTCTCTGAATAGCACTGAGTAATGGATGCGTCTGTCGTTTATTCGTAGCACATTCTGTCGTGGGACAATGCAAATACGATACAACAGATCCACCTTATGGACAAGTAAAGTAGCCAAAACCTGCATCATGACTTCCTGCTAATCAGGCTCGTCCTCCCTGCTCCCTTACGGGGAATAATGGATAAACAGTACAGTACGTGTAAACTTGCGCGCGTGTTAGTTGTAAATAAGCTCGAAATCAGCAATGCTAGACAAAGCGGTAGACATGTTTACTTCCATAACTCCTTAATCTGATTCATCCCACCCCAGGTTCCTATCTCAGATTGTTCAGTGGAGTAAAAAAATGGCTCTGAGCACTGTGGGACTTAACTTCTGAGGTCATCAGTCCCCTAGAACTTAGAACTACTTAAACCTAAATAACCTAAGGACATTAGACACGTCCATGCCCGAGGCAGGATTCGAACCTGCGACTGTAGCGGTCGCGCGGTTCCAGACTGTAGCGCCTAGAACCGCTCGGCCACCCTAGCCGGCTCATTGGAGTATTCCCTATGTCCTGTTACATTTTCGCACGCTCTTACGGAACAGGTAGCACATCATTTTGTTGAAACATACCTTGCTTGTTCATGCATGGCATCTTGCATTCAGAAAAATGTCTCTTCATAGATTTCTACACTGCAGTTCACGTTTTAGTGCCTGGCGGGAGTTCATCGGACCAATTTCACACCATTTCTCCAATCTCGAACAGCGCAAGCGTAAAACGAATACTTAATTCTTTTCGTGCGAGCTCTGATTGCCCTCAGTGCTGTGCGAAGATGTAGATGGGCATCAGCAAAATATTTTCGCAATTGGAGGGACAAAGTCGGAGACTGAAATCTCGTAAAACGATATCGCCGCCACGAAAAACGTCTCCGTTTTAACGATTGCTACCCCAACAACTAGCGTATTACATCTGCGACACTCTTTCCCCTATTTCACAGTAATACAATACGAGCCACCCTGTTTCGATGTCCTCTAATACCTAGGAAGAACCCCACGCCGCACAGCAGTAGTCCAGAAGAGCACGCACAAGCATAGTGTGGGCACTGTAACTAGACGATCTGTTGTCTTCTGTGTTCTCTCAATAAAACGTACTCATTGGTTTGCCTTCCCCACAGCATTATCTTTGTTATCGTTCCAGTTTAAGTTGTTCGTACTTGTTATGCCCAAGTATTTAGTTGAGCTAACACCCTTTAGATTTGTGTGATTTATTGTGTGATCGAAATTTAACGTTCCCGGGTTCGATTCCCGGCGGGGTCAGGGATTTTCTCTGCCTCGTGATGGCTGGGTGTTTTGTGATGTCCTTAGGTTAGTTAGGTTTAAGTAGTTCTAAGTTCTAGGGGACTGATGACCATAGATGTTAAGTCTCATAGTGCTCAGAGCCATTTGAACCATTTGAAATTTAACGCATTTTTGTCACTGCTCACGTGGATGAACTCACGTTTTTAATTATTTTGGTTTAATTGCCACTTTTGACACCGCACAGACATCATGGCTAAATCATTTTGCAGTTGCTTTTGATGTTCTCATGTCTTTACTAGACGTCAAATGACATCATCATCTACAAAGAATCTAAGATAGCTGCTCGGATTATCTGCTAAATCGTGTACGTAGATAATGAACAGCAAAGGGCCTACAACACTTCCCCGGTGAACGCCGAATGTTGCTTCTGTTTTGCGTGGTTACTCTCCGTCACTTACTACGAACGGTGATCTTACTGGCAGGATAGCTCGAAACGAGTCGCACAACTAAGACGATACTCCTTAGGCACGCAGTTTGATCACAAGTTGGCTGCGAGGAACGCTGTCAAAACCTACCAAAAAATTCAGAAATTTGGAATCTATTTGAGTTCACCTGTCGATAGGAGACATTACTTCTTGAGAATAAAGAGCTACCTGTGTTGCACAAGAAATAACGATATTTTCGGAATCCGTGATATGTGTCAAATGAGCATTTTCATCGAGAAAATTCATAGTGTTGATCACAATATGTGTTGTAAAATGTTACTGCAAATCGACGTCAGTGAAATGGATCTCTAATTCAGTACTCCTATTCCCTGGTGTCACCTGTGCAACTTTTCAGTCTTTAGGTGCAGAACTTTTGGCGAGTGATATGTTGTATACGTTTCATAATATGGAGCTATTACATCAGTATACTCTGAAAGATCTTCGAAATCTTTCGACACTGTACCACATTTTGCGGCTGAAAACCTGTATAAGCTACGGTCATTTGGGGCGGAGAATTTTCGACCAATGGAACCCAGTACGTTACTAGCGGAAAAATGTCCCTCCCGGACAACACAAAAGGTGAACATACCCCTGTTTAAAAGACTTATTGAACATTAGGGTACCGGCTGCCTTCCTCGGCTCCTTTTAAACAGAAGCCTATTTGCCTTTTTTGTGCTCCGGTAGGAACATTCTTTCCCTGGTTCCCTTCTTTTCCCTGCCACTGCAGTGCAGGTCACTCATATGAAAAGTACTTGAGGGGGCGGTAAAATTTTGATAGTTTACTTATGTGAAATAGAAATAGTGAAAAACTAATCTTACATCTCAGACCGAATTTTACGTGCACAAAAATTTTGCACGTGTTTCAGTATTCGAACATGGGATTCCCAGAACTCTTCTGATGATAACGTAGATACCTTACAGTATATTTCTCCGTGCTAAGTCTCCTTGTAAACAACATTTTCGCCTCTCATTTTACACGTAGGATAACTTTGAACTCCCGCATCTCGGAAACGGATAAATTCATCTAGGAAATTTTCAGAGCCACTCGAAATCGGGATCTTAGGAATATATCGTAAAAATATCAACCATTTGCTACGCATAGCCGCCTAGGTACGAAAAAAATGGAAAAACCCGTTTTTTCTAAAGAACAGCAGATGAACTAAGGGTGCCTCCATAAGCCACTTAAGACCCACCACAGACCACATCCAATGCAAAAAAACACCCAACTGATTTGCTCCATTTGCCTAAGAAGGAGAAAGTGTGTAGTAGTCTTACTTTCACCTCGCACTGTAGGACAGCTCCAGCAAGACGATCCTACTGTTGGGAATAAATATGGCCTCTAGTCCAAGGTCTATCCAAAACTATTGACGATATCCTCCTATCACCAACAAGGTATGATTCCTGGAATAATCCCATGTTTATGCGCCATGTTTTGGAACATATTAGATTACTGGACGGCTAATGTTCTACGAAAACGGAAGCAACATCGGTTGTACAATACAGATATTGGAGGAGCATGCTAATTAATAACTGGAGGAATGAGAAAAAAAATCAGATGAAGAGTTGAAATGGTGACGCAAGTGTTCTAGAAAATGGAACGCTTATCTGCAGAAAATTGGGTTGGAGTTGAGAAAAGGTGCTAAGGTCTTGCCGCAGTGGTAACACAGGTTCCCGTCATATCACCGAAGTTAAGTGATGTCGAGCTCGGCTAGCACTTGGATGGGTGACCGTCCGTGCCTGCCGGGCTGCACTCCGCCGTTGTGGGGCCGACGGAGGAGCGGCTCTGGTCACAAAAACTGACGTATATTCTCATACACTACCGCGTGAGGGTGACACGGCGGTCGGTCGGTGCGGTTGGGCCTTTCGAAGCCTGTTCGGACAGAGTTTGAGTTCGAGATGAGTCGAGAAATGGTTGGAGACAACAATTCGGTTGAACACCGGGAGATACACCAATAAACAATAACGCCAGGAAAACCTGACAAAGGATGGCCACGACGTTGAGATGCTGGATTTTCTTGAAATTTTGTACATGTTTAGTAGGGTATTCAAAAAATGGTCCATATGGCTCTAGAACTTAGAACTACTTAAACCAAACTAACCTAAGGACATCACACACATCCATGCCCGATGCAGGATTCGAACCTGCGACCGTAGCGGTCGCGCAGTTCCAGACTGAAGCGCCTAGAACCGCTCGGCCACCCCGGCCAGCAGGTATTCAAGCAGTAAGGTGCACTACTCTGGCAATTCCGAGAAAACCGTTTTACGCGTCTACTATGTAAGTGGTGTATCCATCCGTAGGTGTCGGTCACGGTAGTCAAATGATTAGCGTTCGAGCTTACTAACACGAATGTGTATTAGTCGACGGTTCGACTCCCGTTCAAACCTTCATTTTTGTAGTACAAGTATGAATTGTGTGATATTTAAAAAATTTGCGCTTGCATTATTCGTTCTTCCTACGTGAGCAGCATCTTACCACTAAGCGCTGACCGGAGTGGCAGAGCGGTTCTAGGCACTACAGTCCGGCACCGCGCGACCGCTACGGTCGCAGGTTCGAATCCTGCCTCGGGCATGGGTGTGTGCGATGTCCTTAGGTTAGTTAGGTTTAAGTAGTTCTAAGTTCTAGGGGACTGATTGACCTCAGAAGTTAAGTCCCATAGTGCTCAGAGCCATTTGAACCATCTTACCGCTAAGCAAGTTAATTGTCAAACTGGACCTGCCTCTTTGTCTGCGTTTCGAAGCGTCGAGGTGCAAAGTATTACTGGCTACCTTACCAGTTTGCACGTATCAGGCGTTTCCAAATTACGACAGGCTTACATTTTCAGGAAAGTTCTTTGCGTTTCTTCATTTACTTGTCGCTAGCTATAAATATGTTTGTTGTAATAATTAAATTTGATTAGAAATAGTAAGTAATCAAGTAACATGAAATACACTAAAACTTTATGCAAATGCAAGTGGTTTTGTTAGTTATATTATCTCTCAAATGTCACATAAATTAAATAATGTGACCAGTGATGAAAAAAATGTAGATTAAAAATGAAGGTTCGAGCGGGAGTCGAATCGCCGCCTTACACACGTTCGTCTTTTACGAAGCTCGAATAGTAACCAGTTTTCTTTTTTAAAAAAATAAAATCTCATTTTGTTCGGTATTCGGGGCGGTCGTCCCGTGACACCTGTTCAAGTTGTTCGTTGATCCATTCTTTTTTTTTCTTTTTTATTACGGAGGGCACCCGACCCTCTGACGAACACGCTGAGATACCGCGCCGGCTGCCACTCAAGCATGGGACACCTACTTATCGTTATATCGCCTACATAATGGACTCGTAAAACTTCTCCTGCGATTTTCCTGGACATGGTAAAGTAGTACACATTATGTTGTTTTAATGGCCTACTAAAGGTGTACAAAGTTTGAAGTAAATCCGTGGTCCCAACGTCGGCACCTACGCCTGCAAGGTATTAAACAGACGTGGCGCCGCGACGGTTAACGGCTTTGACGGCCCAGAGCAGAGCAGAGCTGTGCGGTACGGCGGGCCCACCCGCCGCCACCCACGCCGCCTGCAGCGGGGCGAGGCCACGCCCACTTCCGGCGCCACCCGCCCGCATCATCAGCGGCCGCCTGACCCTCATCACGAAGTCCCTCCTCAGCCCACTCCCCCGCCATAAGAGGAGGCGCAGTTGATTTCTGTCGACAGCCCGTGACCTGAGGGAAGGTCCCAAGCCATCCCGACCCGCTGCGTAAGAGGAGGACACGGTATCTCCCACACCATCGGCAGTCTGGAGGGTTGAAACGCCCCTGACGGGTTTGTCACTCAGGTGACGTGCAGTGACCTAGTCGACGTTCCAACTGACTGTTCCCTCCTGTCCGAGCATTAATTCCTCCATACTGACAAACACTGTAGCCGCCTCCTCCATTTACACTGCCGCCCCACCTCTCGCGAGAACTCCGCTTCACACAGGGTGTTCGGGAAGCTCTGATCGGACAGTGTATTCGTCAAGACCCTCCGTATGATACAAGATCTTCGCATACACACTAACTGGCCAACCACTTAGTAAACTTCGTTCTTCAATTACGACGAGGATCAGGCTTAGTTTCATCATGACGACAGTTGTTATTTTAAGCTGATCCGCATTGGATCTGGAAAGGAATGCTCGAGTGTGTGCATTCCTGTGCATTTACGTTGAGTCCTTTCGGCGAGATGTCTGATTTTCAGTCTTACAGACTCACTGTTTACAAAGACGCACCGTAGGCTGTAAGAAAACTGTGGCCTCGTTGCTCTGTCGGCAGCAATGCTGCAGAGTGAAAAACCGAAACTGGCACGTGATGATGCAGCAAAGTTGTAACAGAACAAAAGAGTTTAGTCACCAATTACGTTGTAGCCTGTAAGTATCTCTATGTAAATATATAATGTTTTTTGCCTGTACACAGTTCTGAAGTAAATAAATAATTTGCGTGTTTCTGTTACACGTGAGTCGTGCAGGAATGTCGCCCATTGTCCTCACGCTGGCTTCGTTGTACCTTACTTAGGTAGTGTTACACAGCCAAGGTATTATGGTGCCCTCCGATGTCGTCCTACAGAATTCAAACAAATTTAGCTACTGCCTCTCCGTGATGTGTATTTAACTGTCACTGTACAGAAGAGACCAGTTTTGTGTGCAGAATTTTGAACACCGTATTCCACTTTATTCAGATATTTTCCTTCGCTTCTTTCCCTAAAGTCGCTAACCACTAACTCCGTGCGGAACACATTTCGCAGGCTGTGACCACGTACACCATTTGAACGTATCAGCGAAATAACATCGTTGTACGACGTGCAGTTAAAGAGATATGACGTCATAAACATCGTAAAGTAGTTTTTCTTAAAACGGAGTGCAAATTATCCCGACTACGGTCATCCACTGTTTGCGAATTTCAGCAAACTTCAAACATAACTGCAAAGCATTTCTAAAGTTTTTTTATCACTTCCAGAGTTAACGTCAAATACTTAACACGTAATCTCAGTTGTTAAATAATCAGACGTTTGAAGCAACAAACAATAAAAAACCGCTCACAAACTTACAAGAATACTATGATATTCACAAAACCAAAGCACAAAAGAAAACCGTTTTAAGTGAACAACTAAGCGTGACAGACAACTCACTAGTTACATTAACGGAGGAAATAGTAGAGCGGCGTCCCAACAGACGATTCTTCGCTGCTTCGTTCCCTGTAACTTGGAAACGAGAACTCCAGCCGCCCGAGCACACAGCACAGCACAGCACACCTTGTCGGCTGGCAGGTCCACAGCAGCCGCAGTCCCGCCTTGCCACTGTCTCAACGTGCATCAAGTTAAAGGGCCAGGGCCCGTAGTATACACACCTCACCATCACACTAAGCCTTCAAGGAAATGCCAAAGGTCTAAGGATCAGCAGCAGTCAAATTCGCAAGCAAGCCAAGAGACAACCGCGTGAACCTAAAGAGTTGCACCAGAAAACCATTCACATATGTGTTAGGATAAATCAGCAGTTCTTGCCAGATCAGGAGTGAAGTCTTACACAGAATTTAGCTAACGTTAAACGAAGTATGAAAATTACAAAACCAAATGATGTGAACGTGAATATGTGGTGATTTTTTTGCAAGTGGGTTGGAAGTGCGCCCTCTTACCTAAGAGCAGATGAGAGGAAGCTCACTTTTAGGTAGGATAAACTACTAAGTGAGTCAAATTTTTGTCGTTGTAAAATATGTGGTGTGAGCTGGTACGAAAATAACTGTATTATGTTCTGCCTCTTCTCCTTGTCCTTCTTTTCCACTTTATGGATTAGCCACTGTGTTCCTTTTGTACGTCTCTTCATACGTCTTCCCAAATGCCTTCTTGCTGCCTGTTTGTCAGTTGAAGTCTGTTAGTGTCTATTCCTTGGTATGTGTTCGTACCAGGTGTTCAGGGAGTTTTTATTACTCTGCTTTCAGTTGGCTCTCCTTTCATTTCTTGTCGCCCTGTTTCCTTTGTGTATGTGGTTCGCTTTATATTTCCCCTAACGCTATTTCTGTAGGCACCCAGCGTTCATCCCATCAAGAAGTGCGGGAACAATCGCAGTTTTGTAAAATTTAACTCTCTTCTCTTGTCTGGTCTTAATTTTGAACACTGTACATTTTGAACGGCGCCACATATGTTACCAAATGTAGCTAATTTTACATCTATTAGGTTGTAGTGTTTTCCCACAAGTTTAATAAACACAACAATGAGAATATATTCTTTCACCATTTACAACAGTCTGGCGGCGCTGGGCTAAGTGGTTATTAGGTGAAGAATTCGTCGAGCCATATGCGGAGGACATTTTCATTTGGAAAGGAAGTTCCTCGAAGGTTGTTCGGCAGAGAGCGGGAAAGATGAAAATCTGAGGGCGCAAAAGATCAGGTGAATAAGGTGGTACAGAACCAACCCAACTCGTGTACAGTGTTTTCTGGTAGTCTAGTACAGTGCTCGCCAAACATTTTTGCTTAAGAGCCAATATTGACACTGTAGGGCGGTACCTCGGGTGGGGGACAAGAGGCCACTCAAAGGAAAACTGAATTTTCACCAACCATTGATTACTGATAGAAACTCACCACTTACAAATTTTGAACCTACGTATTAAAAGGAATCGTACCATATAATTTTAGGCGAAAATGACACGCATTTTTGTGAAGGCCTACGCAGTGGCCCATTTTCCGTGCACAAGCGGATGCTGTGGGCAGTGCCATCGCAACAGCACGTCATGTTTGTTTCTCTGATTGCGGGGCACGTTTTGTAGTCGTGTTTATGCTTAGTAGCTTAAGGAATAACACGCGGTTGCAGCAGACCGCTGATAACGATAGCACGCCGTGTCGGCACTACTGATCCACAGAAGAAACTATCAGACTGAAGTAAATTACGAGCAACTACATTTACAGGTGAAAGGACGTTTTTAAAACTTTTATGTGGTAAAACATTATTTTCCTCCATATAAGTGAGGTAACAAGAATAATACAAATGACTAAAGTTACATGAGACGACTCAAAAACAAGAACGTTTTCATTAAAAAATGACGGAACATGCTTCATCTGTCAGATTAGATTCCGAACGATGCCGCTGTATGTTAGAACTTGTTTGACCGCTTCTCGACAGACAGCAGCACTGTTGAAGCCAAAAAATATACTATGACCACTTTTCCCAGGCTGGCCACTTTACCATACGTTTTCCTACCGATCTCGTTATTAATTGGTGATCTCCATAAATAAATGTATTGTGTTAATAACAGTAGACACGATCACACATGTTTACTAAGTGTTTTGAGTGTCATTTTTCTTTTACTCGGTGCGTTGTGTTATAACAACCTTAATGTCACCTCATACAACTTGCTACAAACATGTACCACGTCTGAATGACATGACACGCATTCACGAACCCAGGCGACTCGTGTTCGACATTCGTACCGCAGCAGCTGCGCACACGCATGAACTGTCGCTGTCGGAGACGGGCGACAAAATGTCGCCCCTCTCGCTTCTTTCACCCTCAGTAGTGGCCGACATACGTAACACTCTGCCGCCGACGCAAGCAGCAGACTTTTTGAGCTCGCGGCGATTTAACCAACGACAATTGAACTAAGCACCTCTTACAATATCACTGTCTCTGCACACCTAAGTATTTTCGTTACTGACCAAGAAAGATACACTGTTAAGAAGCTCTTAACGTTAGTTCACGTTTTTGCATTCGGCTGTAAGTTGCTTGGCGCACCATGCTGTACCGTTACAAAGTACGGCTGAGAACCGCGGGCGGCCTCTGGCCTAGCAGAGTGCCGACTGTCGTTATGGTGCAGCACCAGCACCAGCACTTGGCGCAGTCTTCCTGGTCGCTGTTCTTGGACTGCGTCTGCAAGACGCCTCAGTTGTTGACGATAAATGTCGGCAGTGACATGGTTACACCTTGGGGGAAGCCGCCGCGTCGCTGCTCCATCAGATGCATAACATTCTCCGTTGTGGATGCGCGTAATTTTTTGTACGCGGAGTTGTTGTTTTGTTTGGACTCAGCCATCTCTATCTTTTCGTCATGTTAGCAGAAAGAGACCATTCCTGGTCGCCGGTTACGATGCTAGATGGGAATGGTCGCTGTTGTTCACGAGCCAGTTGTCCAAGTAATGACGAGCGAGCAGAGGTGGACGTCCGGCCACCAGCTGACTCGTGTGGTTTTGGCTTAGAGCATGCGGTACCCATACACACGGTATTCGGACTTTCCCCGTCGCACGATGGCGGAATGGTCACAGTTCATCACATTTGCCAGTTCTCGGGTCCTATGACGTGGACCCTTGTGGATTAATGCTTTTAAACAATCTTCATCAAACTCCGAAGGTTATCCTGAACGTGGAAGGTCACCGATGTCAAAACTATGCCCCTTAAAACGGGAAAACTATTTCCTTGCCCTTCTCTGTCCAATGGCAACTATCCCTGTTGTGTCTAGGCAAGACAGCCTAGACACAATGAGAGGAAGCCAAAAGGCACGCGCTTAAACTCACGCAGGCTGGCGTGAGGTCTGAAACAGGATACGTAATGAATGCTATAAAGAAAAGTACGTAGCTTCTGGAATACTTAACTTTAATCCATAATTGTAGAACATCGCTCTTGATGATACATGCTCCATAATATTAATTAGCAATTGAATACGGCGCCTTGCTAGGTCGTAGCAAATGTAGCTGAAGGCTATGCTAACTATCGTCTCGGCAAATGAGAGCGTATTTGTCAGTGTGGCGTCGTTAGCAAAGTCGTCTGTACAACTGGGGCGAGTGCTAGGACGTCTCTCTAGACCTGCCGTGTGGCGGCGCTCGGTCTGCTATCACTGACAGTGGCGACACGCGGGTCCGACGTATACTAACGGACCGCGGCCGATTTAAAGGCTACCACCTAGCAAGTGTGGTGTCTGGCGGTGACACCACAATCCCCATACACAGCGCAAACGTTTCTGGCTGGTTCTTTCCACTGCTGTCACCCCTGTGCTAAACTCAAACAGAAGAATATGTCGGAAATGTTCCGATTTCTCCACTTGACACTCCACCTTCTAGCGTCCACAGCTCCACTCACCATCTTAAAATGACAAAATGACAATATGTAAACTCAAATAGCAGAAGTGAAGTACAAATAAAAAGTGACAGTCGATAAATAAACCCATAGCAACCGGAATAGTAAGGTGCAAAGCAAAAACGCTACCAACTTATGCTCCTATGTAATACTTCTTTATTACTGTCTATGCCAATTTGATAACCTTAATAAGTGGCTGAGGGAATTAGATTACATTAGGAAATGAGACACTTAAAGTAGTAAAGGAGTTTTGCTATTTGGGGAGCAAAATAACTGGTGATGGTCGAAGAAGAGAGGATATATAATGTAGACTGGCAATGGCAAGGAAAGCTTTTCTGAAGAAGAGAAATTTGTGAACATCGTGTATAGATTTAAGTGTCAGGAACTCTTTTCTGAAAGTATTGGTATGGAGTGTAGCCATGTGTGGAAGTGAAACATGGACGACAAATAGTTTGGACAAGAAGAGAATAGAAGCTTTCGAAATGTGGTGCTACAGAAGAATGCTGAAGATTAGATGGGTAGATCACATAACTAATGAGGAGGTATTGAATAGAATTGGGGAGAAGAGGAGTTTGTAGCACAACTTGACAAGAAGAAAGGATCGGTTGGTAGGACGTGTTCTGAGGCATCAAGGGATCACAAATTTAGCATTGGAGGGCAGCGTGGAGGGTAAAAATCGTAGAGGGAGACCAAGAGATGAATACACTAAGCAAGTTCAGAAGGATGTAGCTTGCAGTAAGTACTGGGAGATGAAGAAGTTTACACAGGATAGAATAGCATGGAGAGCTGCATCAAACCAGTCTCAGGACTGAAGACCACAACAACAACAACAGCAATAAGTGACTGGCGACACTTATTTCACAGTCACATAATCTATAATGATTTCGGATCGCTCGGGGTCTTTGCTCCAGAAAGACATCATTCGAGTGTTGGTTTTAGAGGTCTCAACGTCGCGTATTTACGAAGGTAAATTCGGTACTGCAGGCCACTTTCGAAGTCGTGCTCTTTCTCTTGCAACGTTAGGACATCGTTTGCCTAAAGTAAAACATTTAAAATGGCGTCTTTTGATATTTTAACATATTTCTGTCTGTGTTGCCTCTAATTTAGTATAGAATTAACATAGCTACTAAAAAGAATGGGTGGTATTAGACACCTTGTCGTACTTGTTTCTTTATTAAATTTTTTTCTGTTCTTCTTTCACCTGTATTTATTATAATTTTCGATTATTTGTGTAGGCTTCGTATCGCCTATACTAATTTGACTTCATTGCTTTCTTTCATAGTCCAAGTCTTATTATTCCAGATTAAATCCATTAAAGATGCTTTTGACGTAAAAGGAAAAACTCGTCTGCAACGTAAATGAATATTTACACTGCAGCGAGAACGAGGGATTTTGAATTTACGAAACGACTATTTAAAATCGGCCATTAGCTCCTTATCTGAATGTACTCACAAGACCACCTAGCAATCGGATTTTTAATTATTTTTTTTTTGAGTACGTAAGTTCGGAACTCAACCATCAATCCCACAAAGAACTTCGATGCAGCTATCAGAAATTCTCGAGGAAACAGACTTTATTAAAATTTTCCGAGGAACATCAGTAACATTGTTTTCGAGACAGGCAGCGTGGCTCAGTCGGTATCAGGTACGAGGTAATTAACAGTTTGCTGATTCGAATCTCACTATACTCATTTTTTTATTTTATTAATTTTTTCGTTCAGTTCATATACCTACATCATTTAAATTAGAATTCATCACGTACATCATAATTAATACATATTTAACCTTAATTTTTATAAAAAACGCACGTCTCCTTGTTTCTAATTGCATATCACACACAGAATTCCAGAACTCATAGCGGGTATAACTTCTTAACTTTCGATGTTTTATAAAGAGATTGTTAAAATTGCTGGCGTTTTTTTAATCATCAATCTTTATTAACAGTCGTTTATATCATGTCAATGAAGAATTTAATTTGCAACGGAAATTGGAGTTTTGGATGCGATAGATAATTAGAGACAAGGGACGTGCATTTTTCATGAAAATAATTATTACATACTGTATCTGATGAATTTTGCATCAAATTTTGTAAGTATTCGAAATGAACCAAAAATAAAATAAAATGAAAAAATAGGAATATAGTGAGCTTCGAACGAGCGATCCTTTGATTACCTAATTACCATTCTCCAATGTTACCAATTTTTGTAAAGAAAAACGTTCTGTTTATTTTCGATTGCACAAAAGCAGTAACAACAGAATTCAATAAGTAACGTGACAGCTAATTAGTCATCAATTACAGCATTCGTAGAATGAGCACTGACATTCAGTCTTTGACAGTAGCTCGTGGAAATAAAATGTAACAACGTCCTCCATTCGAGAGGCATCTTCAACTGATGACAGTTGAGCATTCACTTTTGTTCTTCTGCAGCCTGACGTTCCTCTTCGTCAATTCCCAGACACAGATTAGTCAGTAAGTCGTTTCTGTACGCACGTTGGTTTCCTGCAGAGTATAGTATGCGGACAGAGCAGCAGCCTCGCCAAGCGTCTTGTCAGTTCCGGACTTGTAACAGCATCGCTAGGGAGTTCCAGACTTTCCTTTGTAACAGACACCACGTGCTTGCCGCCATATTCTAGTATTTGCTGTACTGCTGATTAACATTTTGCGTGTGACTGGTGGTGGAGGTCAGGGTCGGAAACTTTAGTGTTTTTTCGAATTCAGATTCCCTATACATTCTGTATTCAAGGTGTTCATCACTTCCAATGTTGTTAACAATCTAGCTAGTATATTTGCCCATTAATCAGATCACTGCGGTATTTTTCGTCTGAGGGTAGTAACTTTCTTCTGGTGTGTAGAAAATGTTATTCGCTTCATTGTTTGCCGAAGTCTCTTTTGTCCTCCTTCAATTGATAATACGATCTCCACACGTCAACCGACGAGCCAGATTGTCAACAAGGTTGCACTTGCTGCAGAGCTCAGTGGCAGGAAGATGCCACGCTGTGTGGCATGATAATCCACTTCATTTTGGAGAATTTAAATTCGTCAAGTTCCTCGGAAAGCACCCTCGATTTTCTCGAATTTTCGGGAGTTGCATGGAACGGCTTTGGGTGATTGATATCTGAGTTCTGAACCTGAAGTACCAGAAACATCAAACATTACAAAAAACCGATTCCAAACATCTACATCTGCATCGACACCTACATCTGCTTAGATACTCCGCAAGCCACTGTACGGTGCGTGGCGGAGGGTACCCTGTACCACATCTAGTAATTTTCTTTCCTGTTCTACATCTACATACATATTCCGCAATCCACCATACGGTGCGTGGCGGAGGGTACCTCGTACCACAACTACCATCTTCTCTCCCTGTTCCACTCCCAAACAGAACGAAGGAAAAATGACTGCTTATATGCCTCTGTACGAGCCCTAATCTCTCTTATCTAATCTTTGTGGTCTTTCCGCGAAATGTAAGTTGGCGGCAGTAAAATTGTACTGCAGTCAGCCTCAAATGCTGGTTCTCTTAATTTCCTCAGTAGCGATTCACGAAAAGAACACCTCCTTTCCTCTAGAGACTCCCACGCGAGTTCCTGAAGCATTTCCGTAACACTCGAGTGATGATCAAACCTAACAGTAACAAATCTAGCAGCCCGCCTCTGAATTGCTTCTATGTCGTCCCTCAATCGGACCTGATAGCGATCCCAAACGCTCGAGCAGTACTAAAGAATAGGTCGTATTAGTGTTTTATATGCGGTCTCCTTTACAGATGATCCACATCTTCCCAAAATTCTACCAATGAACCGAAAACTTCCCCACAACTGCCATTACATGCTTGTCCCACTTCACATCGCTCTGCAATGTTACGCCCAAATATTTAATCGACGTGACTGTGTCAAGCGCTACACTACTAATGGAGTATTCAAACATTACGGGATTCTTTTTCCTATTCATCTGCATTAATTTACATTTATCTCCGCTCGCAAGTAGGGCGAGGGAAAAAAGGCCGTATGAGCCGATTTCTCCAGTCTTATCTTCTTGGTCGCTAACCGCAATATATGTCGGCGGTAGTAGAATCCTACGACAATTAACTTCAAATGCCGATTCTCTAAATTTTCTCAATAGTGTTTCTCGAAAACAAAGTCGCCTTCCGTCCAGGAATTCCCATTTGAGTTCCCGAATCGTCTCCGTAACACTTACGTGTTGTCAGAACCTAACGGCAACAAATCTAGCATTGCGTCGATGTGTTCCTTCAATCCGACCTGGTACTAATCCCAAACACTCGAGCAGTACTCAAGAAAAGGTCGCACCGGCATCATAACGCGCTCTCCTTTGCAGGTGAACAACTCTTTCCTGAAATTGTCCCAATACGCCAAAGTCTACTACTCACCTTCCCTATCACAATTCTCAAATGCTCCTTCCACGCCATATCGCTCTGCAACGTTACGCCCACGTATTTAAATGTCTTGACACTGTCGAGCAGGACTCTAGTAATACTGTATCCGAACATTACAAGTTCGTTCTCCCTACTCACCCGCATTAACTTACACTTTTCCATATTTAGGACTAGCTGCCATTCATCACACCAACTGGAAATTTTGCCTTAAGTCGTCTGGTATCTTCCTGCAGTCACTCAACTCGGACACCTTACCGCACACCACGGCATCATCAGCAGATTGCTGCCCAACGTGTCCGCCAAATCATTCATACTGCTTGTCAGAGGTCTGCGACACCGCTGCGTTTAGTGCAGTCGAGCTGAGTACGTAAACGTCGCCGTATCGTCGTTGAAATACAGTAGAAGAAGAATGGGTAGCTCTGAGGGATGAAGTAGTGAAGGCAGCAGAGGATCAAGTAGGTAAAAAGACGAGGGCTAATAGAAATCCTTGAGTAACAGAAGAAATATTGAATTTAATTGATGAAAGGAGAAAATATAAAAATGCAGTAAATGAAGCAGGCAAAAAGGAATACAAACGTCTCAAAAATGAGATCGACAGGAAGTGCAAAATGGCTAATCAGGGGTGGCTAGAGGACAAATGTAAGGATGTAGAGGCTTGTCTCACTAGGGGTAAGATAGATACTGCCTACAGGAAAATTAAAGAGACCTTTGGAGAGGAGAGAACCACTTGTATGAATATCAAGAGCTCAGATGGCAACCCAGTTCTAAGCAAAGAAGGGAAGGCAGAAAGGTGGAAGGAGTATATAGAAGGTTTATACAAAGGGCGATGTACTTGAGGACAATATTATGGAAATGGAAGAGGATGTAGATGAAGATGAAATGGGAGATAAGATACTGTGTGAAGAGTTTGACAGAGCACTGAAAGACCTGAGCCGGCCGAAGTGGCCGCGCGGTTCTGGCGCTGCAGTCTGGAACCGCGAGACCCCTACGGTCGCAGGTTCGAATCCTGCCTCGGGCATGGATGTGTGTGATGTCCTTAGGTTAGTTAGGTTTAACTAGTTCTAAGTTCTAGGGGACTAATGACCTCAGCAGTTGAGTCCCATAGTGCTCAGAGCCATTTGAGCCATTTGAAAGACCTGAGTCGAAACAAGCCCCCGGGAGTAGACAACATTCCATTAGAACTACTGATGGCCTTGGGAGAGCCAGTCATGACAAAACTCTACCATCTGGTGAGCAAGATGTATGAGACAGGCGAAATACCCACAGACTGCAAGAAGAATATAATAATTCCAATCCCAAAGAAAGCAGGTGTTGACAGATGTGAAAATTACCGAACTATCAGTTTAATAAGTCACAGCTGCAAAATACTAACGCGAATTCTTTACAGACGAATGGAAAAACTGGTAGAAGCGGACCTCGGGGAAGATCAGTTTGGATTCCGTAGAAATGTTGGAACACGTGAGGCAATACTAACCTTACGACTGATCTTAGAAGAAAGATTAAGAAAAGGCAAACCTACGTTTCTAGCATTTGTAGACTTAGAGAAAGCTTTTGACAATGTTAACTGGAATACTCTCTTTCAAATTCTGAAGGTGGCAGGGGTAAAATACAGGGAGCGAAAGGCTATTTACAATTTGTACAGAAACCAGATGGCAGTTATAAGAGTCGAGGGGCATGAAAGGGAAGCAGTGGTTGGGAAAGGAGTGAGACAGGGTTGTAGCCTCTCCCCGATGTTATTCAATCTGTATATTGAGCAAGCAGTAAAGGAAACAAAAGAAAAATTCGGAGTAGGTATTGAAATTCATGGAGAAGAAGTAAAAACTTTGAGGTTCGCCGATGACATTGTAATTCTGTCAGAGACAGCAAAGGACTTGGAAGAGCAGTTGAACGGAATGGACAGTGTCTTGAAAGGAGGATATAAGATGAACATCAACAAAAGCAAAACGAGGATAATGGAATGTAGTCCAATTAAATCGGGTGATGCTGAGGGGATTAGATTAGGAAATGAGACACTTAAAGTAGTAAAGGAGTTTTGCTATTTAGGGAGTAAAATAACTGATGATGGTCGAAGTAGAGAGGATATAAAATGTAGACTGGCAATGGCAAGGAAATCGTTTCTGAAGAAGAGAAATTTGTTAACATCGAGTATAGATTTAAGTGTCAGGAAGTAGTTTCTGAAAGTATTTGTATGGAGTGTAGCCATGTATGGAAGTGAAACATGGACGATAACCAGTTTGGACAAGAAGAGAATAGAAGCTTTGGAAATGTGGTGCTACAGAAGAATGCTGAAGATAAGGCGGGTAGATGACGTAACTAATGAGGAGGTATTGAATAGGATTGGGGAGAAGAGAAGTTTGTGGCACAACTTGACTAGAAGAAGGGATCGGTTGGTAGGACATGTTTTGAGGCATCAAGGGAGCACAAATTTAGCATTGGAGGGCAGCGTGGAGGGTAAAAATCGTAGAGGGAGACCAAGAGATGAATACACTAAATAGATTCAGAAGGATGTAGGCTGCAGTAGGTACTGGGAGATGAAGAAGCTTGCACAGGATAGAGTAGCATGGAGAGCTGCATCAAACCAGTCTCATGACTGAAGACCACAACAACAACATATCGTCGTCGCTTGTCGGCACGCGAGTTGCGGCTGCAGTGACGCACGCCGGCCCAGGTTTGGCCACCGCGAGGCAGCTCGCGAAACCGGATGATTAAAAAGAGGAGGCGAAAGCTTTGGCCCCTGGGGCGGCCGGAATCTTGCGAAACAGAAGTGCGCGCCCGCCGCCGCAACCGGTATTTTGCGAACCTCTCTAACCTCCCGAATATGAACCGCCGGCCTGTAATTGCGAAAACTTGCCAACTGTGAAACAAAAGGAGCAACAAGAGAGTGAGCATAACGCGGCGGGCTTTCTTGTCGCTGTGTGTGGCAGCCGCGGAAGGCACGCAGTGCGTAATGCAGCCCTGTCCGGTTCCGTTGTTTGTGATCGGAGCTGAGATACCCGGGGAAGGCCGTAGGCACGGACCCGTTCCAGTGCGAAATCCTGCCCACAGCTGCGCTGCTACGCTCGTTCCGAACCCAACATTTCTCAAAATACTGTGCCTGCAAGTTGAGTTTCCTCAACTTCAATTATGTCTTATCATAAAGATAAGAAAAATTCCGTCTTTTGCAATTGAAATTTGTTCTCGAGACTACACATTTCATGAAAGAAGGTGGTTCATTAATAATAAGTGTATTTTCTGAATAAAGATTGTGTGGTATATTAGCCCATAAACTTAAACGCTGTCCACTTCATTTCATTGTTTGGCTAGAACATTATGATTCAAGAGTTCTATGAGAAGTACTCAAGTATACACAGTAAGCCTCAAGGAAATTTAACTGTAATCATTGATGGAAATTTAACTGTAATCAAATAACATCTCAGTTGAATGACGCTGTTTTGCAGTTACCTAACTGTATTTATCTTTTCACAGTTCTCATTCGCTATACCTGGCTGTATCATGTTTTCACGTTTCACATTCGCTACATTTGGCTGTAGTTACAGCTTGTAAGTTGAAGATTTACTGATTTTTTTTTCCCAAAATTGTTCAAATGGCTCTGAGAACTATGGGACTAAACTTCTGAGGTCATCAGTCCCCTAGAACTTAGAACTACTTAAACCAAACTAACCTAAGGACATCACACACATCCATGCCCGAGGCAGGATTCGAACCTGCGACCGTAGCGGTCGCGCGGTTCCAGACTGAAGCGCCTAGAACCGCTCGGCCAAACGACTCTGCCTTGCATTTATCTCTTCTGTAGTCAAGTTCATTTTAGATACAGAATGCAAATTGCTAAGATGCCTATGAAACACATGTACAAAACCTACGGTGCATATTAATACGATCTGTCTCTAGGAGCTATGTAATTACATAGAAAATTTGCAGAAAATTCAGTTACAGATATTACAAACGTACTAATCATGGATAATATCGTAGAATATAAAAATTTTCGTAGCTTGGCGACTGAAGTCAACGTTTTGGCTTACAGCATGTTCCTGAACAGGGCGAAGATTTATACGGATGGACTGCCGACGGCGACAAACCAGCATACGCAGGATGCAGCCACGCAGCAGATAATCAGGTCTTGTGTTCCCTGCGTAAGCGGGCAACAGCGTACCGCGCCGAAGCCATCGGAATTACGGAGGCCCTAAAGTACGGGATATCTTGCGTACTAAGCAGTACCGTGATGTTAACAGATTCCCTAAGAGCTGCGAAGAGTCTCAAAATACTCTGCTGCAACGATAGACATTATTAAAGAAATGGCCACAAATAAGGAATGAGGATTACTAACATATTTGTGTGATTCCACGGCACATCGTCGCCTTTGATGATGAGACAGACAGCTTAGCGAAGCGAGCAGTGAGCTTAGGCGTAATCGTAGATGATGGACTCCCTTACCGCGAGAGTATTAGCTTAATCAACGATAAAGCGAGAAACGGCTGGCAGAGGCACATCTCAAAAGGAACGCATTATGGCCGGCTGCGAACTAGAATAGCATCATCTCTGTGGTTTTCTAATTCGAACAAAAGCAGACGTTTCATAACAACGATTAAGCGCACGCGCTTGTGTCACGGCAAATTTCTTATCCTCCTGTTCCAAATAGGATTGAAGGGAGTGCGATTTGTGAAATGAAGAAGGAGACGTGAATCATCTAGTGTTTTCCTGTGCCTGTTATGAGATACAACCACAAAACCGAGAAAGCGAACCAAAGACTGCGATTTACTAGCACAACACTGAGGTGATGCGACGGTCTAGTACGGAGAGTGCCTGGCCGTCCTCTTGCGGACTGGTGGTGCGCGGTGTGGGGTCGGCATCAGACCGGACTGGCGGCGGACGTCGAAAACGTTCAAACAAGACCAACTCGTTCTGTATTATCCCGAAAGAAACCGCGCATATGGTACGCCACTTGAGGTGGCAGTCATTAAAACAGAGGCGTTATTCGTTGCAGTAGGATCGCCTCAAGAAATTCCGGTCAGCAGTTGTCTCCTCCGGATGGCGCCCACCTACACAGGCAGAAACGATAATCCTAACGAGATAAGAGAAATCAGAACTCGCACGGTAAGTTTTTTATGTTCGTTTTCCCCGCGCGGTTTTCGAGAGTGAAGCGCCAGAGAAATAGCCTGGAGGTGGGTCGATGAACCCGCTGCCGGGCACTTAATTGTGAATTGCGGAGTAATCGTGTAAACGAGGATATACCAGAATAACCATTCAAAATGATACTGCGTACTTTGTGATGGGTGACTATATGGCGATGGCGAAAGGCCAACAAAGAAAATAAAACTTGGCCAGGAGCGCATTGAGGGTTCCCTACGAACTTAATTAAGAATGTATATAGACAAGTTCATCCAACCCGAGAATTGAAAAACTAGACGATTTTTGCCTGTTATCGACATTGATACTGGCAAGATATCCGTGTCAGGTATTCCAAGACTTCCGAGAATGTTTTAACTCCCCACGCTCAACATACACTGAAAAGTGCGAGTGAAGCGTTGTAATAAATGTGGGCGAGAGAACTCCGATACCCGGTCATCTGGAGAATGGAGCTCGAGGAAACACATACTCGGGACGAGACACACGAACTAGCAACTTTGCAAAGCGCCACTGAAGATGCTTAATAACTAACCGAAATAGAACGCCTCACAAATACGGAACATACTACCACGAATGTTACTTTTATCTTTGAAATCGGATAACAAATGACAAAATAATCAATTTTTGTATGATATGATTTGAAATTAACTACTTTCTGATTTTTTTTCCTTTACTTGTGCTACGAAAGCTAGCTTCCTACCGAATTTCACGATTCAAGATCAACGAGAAGTACCCTACACGTTTTAATGAATGAGAATGTGAATATGAAAATATGCGATATTGACTGTATTGAGTTACAAACTAAACTGTTTTACACCGCCGAGGGACGATAGATTTAGTATGTGGTAAAAATTTCAACTTAACACGTGTGCCAGATTCTAAGAAAAAGTCTGAGCAGACGGACTGGCAGAGAGACAGACGGTCTGATAACAAGTGACAGATATCTTTTTTGGTGTTATACGAGGGTTGGAGCTTCTAATAGTGGCAACTATTTATTTAAGGTTCGTACAAAATACACACGTGTTTCGAAGTTTTACTGACCTTCAATGTAGTCACCAGCATTGTGTATAACCCGTTGCCAGCGATGTGGAAGTCGTAGGATACTCTTACAAGGGAACCTCCGCATCGCACCCCCCTCAGATTTAGTTATAAGTTGGCACAGTGGATAGGCCTTGAAAAACTGAACACAGATCAATTGAGAAAACAGGAAGAAGTTGTGTAGAACTGTGAAAAAATAAGCAAAATATACAAACTGAGTAAGGGAAGATATGTAACAATAAGGACAATAGGAACGCAGGAGCGCCGTGGTCTCGTGGTAACGTGAGCAGCTGCGGAACGAAAGGTCGTAGGTTCAGATCTCCCATCGAGTGTAAATTTTAATTTTGTATTTTCAGTTTATGTGACAAACTCTTATGTTTTCATCGCTTTTTTGGGAGTGATTATCACATCCACAAGAAAACCTAAATCGGGCAAGGTAGAAGAATCTTTTTACCCATTCGCCAAGTGTACAAGTTAGGTGGGTCGACAACATATTCCTGTCATGTGACGCACATGCCGTCACCAGTGTCGTATAGAATATATCAGATGTGTTTTCCTGTGGAGGAATCGGTTGACCTATGACCTTACGATCGAATGTTTTCTGTTCCCATTGGAGAGGCACGTCCTTTCGTCTACTAATCGCACGGTTTTGCAGTGCGGTCGCAAAACACAGACACTAAACTTATTACAGTGAACAGAGATGTCAATGAACGAACGGACTGATAATAACTATGCAAAAATAAAGAAAGTAAAAATTTCAGTGGAGAGGAGACTTGAACCAAGGATGTTTCGTACAGCAGCTGCTCACGCTACCACAGGACCACGGCGCTTCTAAGCACACTTCTTCCATGATGTTGCTTATGTGGCCCATGGACTACTCAGTTTGTATATTTTGCTTATTTTTTCACAGTTCCACACAACTTCTTCCTGTTTTCTCAATTGATCTGTGTTCAGTTTATCAAGGCCTATCCACTGTGCCAACTTATAACTAAATCTGAGGGGGGTGCGATGGGGAGGTTCCCTTGTTAGCAGTGCCAGTTGTGTTGACCGTTGGAGCGGCGCGGTCTGTTGCCCGACGAATTTATACGCAGTTCTCAAACGAATCCCGTGAAGTGTTTCCTTCAGTTTAGAAATCGAGTTGAACCCACGGGGGCTGAAGTCAGGGGAGTGCAGTAGGTGGTGTGCCACTTAGCAGTCCCATCAGTCTAACAAATCAGTAACAGCTTGCACTGTACGTGCTTGAGCATTGTCCTGCAAAATGATGGTAAGGTCCCGCAGAAAGTGTCATCACTTCTGTCTCTATGCTGTTCATTTTTGGAACAGAATCTACGTCCAGCTTACAGTTTACCTGACCATCATTTTGCAGGACAATGCTCAAGCACGTACAGTGCAAGCTGTTACTGATTTGTTTGACTGATGGGACTGCTAAGTGCTATACCACCTACTGACCTACCGCTCTTCCCTGACTTAAGCTCTCGTGAATTCAACTCGGTTTCTAAACTGAAGGAAACGCTTCACGGCATTCGCTTGAGAACTGCTACAAATTCGTCGCGCAACAGACCGCGTCGCTCCAACTGTCAACACAACTGGCACTGCTAAGAGTATCCTACCTGGCAACGGGTTATACACAATGCTGGTGACTACATTGAAGGTCAGTAAAATTTCGAAACACGTGTCTATTTTGTACGAGCCGTAAATAAATAGTTGCCACTATTAAATTTTCAACTCTCGTAGGTATATTTACAGATTAATCATTTTCGGATTTTTTTCCTTTAGTTGTACTGTGAAATCTCGCTTCTTGACCAATTTTATGATTCTAGGCCTAAGGGATATACGCTATAGATCTTGTTGAGTGAGTTTTGCGAGTATCAAAATATGTGTAAAAAGAGGCCGTCTCTTTTGACTGCTCTGACTTTGAAGCTTCAGTTTTGTACACAGCCAAGGGACCGAAACCCTAGAGTATGACAAAAATTTCAACTTGGTACGCGTATCCATTCCTGAGAAAAAGGGTTTTGTTTGCCAGTGGGACAGACCGACGGGCAGAGGGGCGACACCAGAGTGATCATAAAAGAGATCACTTTTTACCGAGTGAGGTACAGAAACCCAAAGAAGGAAAAGGAATCTGCCGAGCGCTTGCGGTAAACCCTACGCCGCACCGTAATCGCGCTGTTTGAGCGCACATTCCCCCTGTGCGGATCGGGGCAGTGAAACGCCTCCGAGAAGTGGGCAGAAAGGGCAGGCTTTTGTCGGGTGGACAGCTGTGCGACAGAGGTGCGAACGCGGGGGGCACACACGCCGACTGCGGCCCACCGCCAAGTTGCGCCACGCACACACACGCACACGCACCTCCTGGCGACGCAGACTTCAAAGCGGCCGCCGGCGGCGCCTCGCGGCCCTGTTTGCGCCGCCTATTCATAGCCCGCCCGCCGCTGCACGCACTGCCCGCCTGCCAACAACAGGTCTGCGGCGCCCGCGATCCGCTCGCTAGCCGGCGTCCACACCGAGGATACCGACGAGGGTGCCCCAGCAAAGTGTCACTGCACTAGTCTCGTTGTCTACACACAGGATGAACGACAAGTCCCCGTACCCCGAGTATCGAAAACTAATTTCATTCATTCGTTGTAGCACGAGTACTAACTTAGGTATTGAGTGTACAGTATATCGGTGCGTTTCGCATCAAACTGTGGTGTATGTCCATAGCCTCCGTGTTCTTCTTGACATATCGGGTGATCAAAAAGTCAGTATAAATTTGAAAAATGAATAAATCACGGAATAATGTAGATAGAGAGGTACAAATTGACACACATGCTTTGAACGACATGGGCTTTTATTAGAAACAAAAAAATACAAACGTTCAAAAAATGTCCGACAGATGGGGCTCCATCTGATGAGAATAGCAATAATTAGCATAACAAAGTAAGACAATGCGAAGATGATGTTCTTTACAGGAAATGCTCAATATGTCCACCATCATTCCTCAAGAATAGCTGTAGTTGAGGAATAATGTCGTGAACAGCACTGTAAAGCATGTCGGAAGTTATGGTGAGGCACTGGCGTCGGATGTTGTTTCAGCATCCCTAGAGATGTCGTTCGATCACGATACACTTGCGACTTCAGGTAACCCCAAAGCCAATAATCGCACAGACTGAGGTCTGGGGACCTGGGAGGCGAAGCATGGCGAAAGTGGCGGCTGAGCAAACGATCATCACCAAACGAAATGTGCAAGACATCTTTCACGCGTCTAGCAATATGTTTTTTTTTTTTTTTTGTTCTAATAAAACCCCATGTCAATCCAAAAACGTGTGTCAATTTTAACCTTTCTATCTACATTATTCTGTCGTTTATTAAGTTTTCAAATTTATACTGACTTTTTGATCACCCGGTATTTTCGAGTATGTCCGGTGTTGTTGTTGTTGTTGTTGTGGTCTTCAGTCCTCAGACTGGTTTGATGCATGCTACTCTGTCCTTCATCTCCCAGTACTTACTGCAACCTACTTCCTTCTGAATCTGCTTAGTGTATTCATCTCTTCGTCTCGCTCTACGATTTTTACCCTGCACGCTGCCCTCCAATGCTACATTTATGATCGCTTGATGCCTCAGAACGTGTCCTGCCAACCGGTCCCTTCTTCTTGTCAAGTTGTGCCACAAACTCCTCTTCTCCCCAATTCTGTTCAATACCTCCTCGCCGGCCGAAGTGGCCGTGCGGTTAAAGGCGCTGCAGTCTGGAACCGCAAGACCGCTACGGTCACAGGTTCGAATCCTGGCTCGGGCATGGATGTTTGTGATGTCCGTAGGTTAGTTAGGTTTAACTAGTTCTAAGTTCTAGGGGACTAATGACCTCAGCAGTTGAGTCCCATAGTGCTCCGAGCCATTTGAACCAATACCTCCTCATTAGTTATGTTAGTCCGGTATTACAGTGCGAAATCCATCCTCAACAGCGCTGCCAAGTTCTTCGTTTGTAGCACAGCAACGTGCAGGTAAATGGGGCCTGAATGACTCCCCATAACGAGTTGTCAGGTGTAGTGATGTCCGGACTTGGTTGGCGGTATCTGGCGTTGCTGACGAACCACGATCTGTCCACCGATCTGGAAAGTGCTCCTTTAGGAACTCGCGTGATGACCAGGCGCTCCGTGTTGCTGTAATCGTATGTGTTCTGTGAGGCCCCTTTCCTCCAACTGAGGTATTGACCGTGTAAATAATTTGCAATATTCACGGCCCCTTCAAAAAAAAAGTACGGTCGAAGAAGGTGTTGTGATGTCGT
This sequence comes from Schistocerca piceifrons, assembly GCF_021461385.2. Classification (NCBI taxonomy): domain Eukaryota; kingdom Metazoa; phylum Arthropoda; class Insecta; order Orthoptera; family Acrididae; genus Schistocerca; species Schistocerca piceifrons. Next base: position 28,651,509 of record NC_060146.1, on the reverse strand, counting down.
CGCTGTCCGTATCGTTACGTGAGGCCGATTTCTTTCCGACTGTGTAATGAGGATTCTCTTTGGCTCAAACGACAGTATTTCTGGGACGTGAGCTGCGATAAATGGCACGTCCATTTGAAAACGTAGCCTTGGCAGGGTTCACTTCATTTGGAAACTCAGTTAAGAAAGCATTGCCTGCTGAAACGCACACACTTCTGCCTGTGTCCAGTAAGTCGCTTACGAACGTGGATCGAAAAGGTCTGACCTTGAGGTATTTTTTCACGTGATCCCGAATTGTTGTTCTCGTTACGTCGAGTTCCGTAGTACGTTTACATTTGGACTTGATAGGAGGCTATTCTGTCGCAGTAGACACTTGTTTCTTCTCCTGTCTTCTTCCTTCCAGTCCGCCACCTGTGTTGAACAGTGCCAAATCCACAAGTGTCTTATTTCACGGTGCAGCCTTATTACGTCTTTTCTGGAGTCGAGGAGGAGTGTTTAACGTCCCGTCGACAACGAGGTCACAGAGACGAGGCGAGAGCTCGGATTAGGGAACGACGGAGAAGGAAGTCGGCCGTGCCCTTTCACGTCATTTAGCTGACGCGTTTTTGGGAAATCACGGAAAATCTGAATCAGGATGGCCGGACTGGGAAGTGAACCATCGTCCTCCTATGTGCGCGTCCAGTGTGCTAACCACTGCGCCACCTCGGTCGGTTTTCTGGAATGCTTCCATAATGTATCTCATTATCTGCCCTGTGCGTTGTTCGTGCACTCGTAAACTTTCTACTAATCGCTCGTCAATAGTACAACTATGACCAGTCACATATGCCGTGGCTTCAAATTAAAACCCGACTCCGACAACATGTAAACACGAATTTAGCAACTGATTCCAGCATATCGATCAGCGTGACTAATAACAGTTGATACTAAGCAGGGTTACAGGGCCACGGGGACTGGTCGTCGATCCTGTACGTAAGCGCCGGCAACGTTGGCGGCTCTTTGCTGACGAGGCTGTGGTGTCGACGGTGAATGGCTGTAGGGGATGTAGGACAATTGCCCCACAACTTCTGTGTGGTATGGTGAATGGCAGCCTGCACTAACTCTAGATGAACACACCTTAACGCGGATATCTAGCAGAGGAAGCCCTGGAACATTGGTCTCCTGTGTGCTACTTGACACAGTGGCGCAACGTTGCGGAGCGCTGACAAGGGAACCTCCCCATCGCACCCCCCTCAGATTTAGTTATAAATTGACACAGTGGATAGGCCTTGAAAAACTGAACACAGATCAATCGCGAAAACAGGAAGAAGTTGTGTGGAACTATGAGAAAATAAGCAAAATATACAAACTGAGTAGTCCATGTACAACATATGCAACATAAAGGACATTCATAGCTGATGGGCGTCGTGGTCTCGTGGTTAGAGTGAGCAACAGCGGAACGAAAGGTCGTTGGTTCGAGTCCTCCCTTGAGTGAAAATTTTACATTCTTTATTTTGGCAAAGTTACGATCTGTCCGTTCATTCATTGACGTCTCTGTTCACTGTAATAAGTTTAGTGTCTGTTTTGCGACCGCACCGCAAAACCGTGCGATTAGTAGACGAAAGGACGTGCCTCTCCAATAGGAACCGAAAACATTTGATCGCAAGGTCATAGGTCAACCGATTCCTCCACAGGAAAACACGTCTGATATATTCTTTACGACACTGGTGACGGCATATGCGTCACATGACAGGAATATGTTGTCGACCCACCTAACTTGCACACTTCGCGAATGGTTAAAAAGATTCTTCTACCTTGCCCAATTTAGGTTTTCTTGTGGATGTGATAATCACTCCAAAAAAAGTGATGAAAACATAAGAGTTTGTCACTTAAACTGCATCAAATGAATGCAACAGTTTCAGAGTCGCACAGTTTTCCCTGTGCTCTGTCAAAAGATATGTTTTTTACGTTTTCAAATGTTTCCGTGCGTAGACCGTCAAATTCTGTATATGTTTAAGCAAATCTGAACATGTCCTGGAATTTTGGAGAGCGAAGTTGATTACGTGTGAGTGCCTGAACTTTGATAATTATCTGAAAATAAAAAATTAAAATTTTCACCCGAGAGAGGATTTGAACCTAGGACCTATCGTTCCACAACTGCTCACGCTAACCACGGGCCCACGGCGCTCGTAAGCTAACAAATTCCTTGATGTTGCCTACCTTGCACATGGACTACTCAGTTTGTATATTTTGCTTATTTTTTTCATAGTTCCACACAACTTCTTCCTGTTTTCTCGATTGATCTGTGTTTAGTTTTTCAAGGCCTATCCCTGTGCCAACTTATAACTAAATCTGAGGGGGGTGCGATGGGGAGTTTCCCTTGTGAGAAGTGGAACGACGACGTGACGTCAGTAGTAGGTAAGGCCAGTGGTCGACTTTGGCTCATTGGGAGAGTTCTAGGGAAGTTTTGCTCGCCTGTACGAGTGGCAGGGCGCAGAACACCTCTGGGAACGATTCTCGAGTACTTCCCGTGTGCTCGAGATCTCGGCCAGGTCCGGTCGAAGGAAAACATTGAAGCAATTCAGGGCCGTGCTGCTAGATTTGTTACAGGCCGGGTAATGCGGAGATTCTTCGTACTCCCAAATGGGAATCTCTCTACAGAAGTCTACATTCTTTTCGCGAAACGCTATTCGGAAAATTTAGAGATTCTGTTGCCGACAACGTACATCTCGCGTACGGACCGCGAAGACGAGGTAAGAGAAATTAAGCCTTGTACTGGAGCATACAGACTATCGTTTTTTCCCTCGCTCTATTTGCGAGTGGAACGGGAGAGCGAACGACAGGTGGTGGTAGAAGATACCCTCCGCTGTGCACCTTACGGTGGCTTGCAGAGCATGCGGTTAGACAAAAATATGTAAACACGGCGAGAAGTGCGTGCCTGAACACAAACGCAGTGTCCTGAGCACGTTGCAAGCGCCGGAACAGTCTTCTGTGTACTTGAGACAGCACTGATACCCGAGATAACAGAATTCGAACGAGGACAAATTATTGGTGCTCGGATGGTATTTCCATAGCCGAGGTAGCCAAGGTGTTTGGCGTTTCGAGAGGCACAGTATCGAAAAATTTTACCGCACACCGGACAAGCGGAAGAACCCCATCAGCTAAGTCACAAAGAGGAAAAAAGTGTGTGTCCAGTGTGATGCAAATTCCTGTAACAGGGGGACGTGGTGCTGGAGCATTTTAAGAAAATCACTCGGTCGGATAAGGCTTGTTTCACACTGGCCGACCTTACGATCCGAGAGTGAAACATGGAGGGTATTATGTGGGTCCCACGGTTACTCTCCATTTTCCGATTGCTGCCAAGAATTGTGCGACCACCGCGGCTGAGGAGGCCCGCCACCTGGTACTGGTACGGTGGTGGCGCTGTGGCCCGCCCACGCAGGCTGGTTTTGTGAGCTCGGCGACGTGTCTGCTCACCGGACCTCGGCACACCTGAGCCTTCGCGGCTTGCGTCAGAGGCAACGCTGTGTGATCGCTGCCCACCTCCATCAGCGTTACGTCAACTTACCGCTATTCTTCAGAAATAATGGTACAAGATTCCGATATAAAACTACACACCAACTGTATTTAATCATTCCGTTTGGACAGAAAGCTGTTTTGAATGCCAACTCTTTTCCTACACCACATTAGGCGTGGTAACGTGTCGTGATTTTGGTGCTTCCATATTTGTGTCCATCCACTGCGTGTGAATGTAAATGTAGATAAGGAAATTGTATGTACTTACGCCATTTCACACAAAGAAGAGTTTTAGTGTTTAAAAAGCTTCTACAGCTCTTAATTTATTTGCTTATGACATCATTGCGGCTACTGCCGCCAACTCTTTAATTAAGATTAAAGGAACATAGGAATGAGAGGTGTCTGTTATACATTATCGACCTGCAAAAGCCGTAGACTTAAAAGATTAAAAAATTCTTTTTAGATGTTGATTAACCAAAACTTAGAAATAAGCTGGACGTCAACTGTCAACACAGCCCCAAAAATATTTCAAAATATTCCCTTCATTTTGTAGCGGCACCTCTCAGCTAGCTCTTGCATTTTTGGTAAAAGGTCAGAGACAGGGAGAGAGAAAAGGTGCCGAGCTTGCAGTTGACACCGGGTAAGGCATGTTTTTTTTTTACTTATTGACACTAAACGTTGTTTTACAAGAGATGAGTATTAGTGAGAGTATATTTAAAAAAGTTTATCCTTATAATTTTTCATCTTTCGTAACCTGATAATTTATAACAAACGCCTCATATTCGTACTTTCATCCAATCTTGCTTATAGAGCTGATGACGGCAATAATCTAAACGACCTTATACGCTGTCCAGTCACATTAATGTCACCACGTGTCATAAATCTGAATATTCACCTCTTGCAGCGCCGACCGGAAAGTAATTGGCACGTTTCAGAAATAGCTGCCATTTTGTTTTTTCAGAGCATTGTTCAAAGGCTCGACGTGATTATGTGAGGGGCAGTCAGATGAAATCCGAACACCCGCCACACCGGGACCACGGAATATTCCGTTCAAAAGTAATCACCACACGCGTCAAGACATTTGTACCACTGGGAGAACGCGGTCGGTCGCTCGCGGATCCGCAACGGCGCCCACCCTTCTTCCACTTCTCCGTCCGACTGATACGGACGTCCGCGCACGTCTCTCTCCAGGTCACCAAAGATGTGAAAACCACACGGCGAAGGCTGTGGGCTGTGCGGAGTACGTTGAGTGTTTCGCAACCAACTCCTTGGTCCAGTTGGCCGTATGGAGGAGGGCGCCATCGTGCAACTGGAGATTCCATCCGACAGCATTCTGACAGCCTGAGGGTGAAGGCAAAGCCACATCTCCACAGCCAAAGAAGTGACAACTTGGGGTGAGCCCACGCCGACCTTTTTGTTGGGGCGCAGGAGCCCTCAGCTGGTCGAGTTCCCCGGGCACGGAAGCACAATCAGTCTGCAGCGCTGTGAAGACACTGTGCACAGACTGCCCCGCGCCACGAGTCATAACAGCCAGGAACGATGTCGGACGGAATCATCTCGATGCACGATAACGGCCGCCCTCACACCACCAGGACTACGCTTCAGCCATTTGGTCGGGTAGCGCTGCAACATCCTCTGTACAGCACGGGTCTTTCGCCGTGTGGTTTTCACATCCTCGGCGACCTGGAGAGAGACGTGCGCGGACGTCGGATTCAGTGGGACGGGGAAGTGCGAGGGCAGTCGCAGTCGTGGATGCGCCAGCGGCCGAGCGCGTCCTACGAGACAGGAACCGATCGTCTCGTCCCCCAGTGTGATAAACGTCTTAACGCGCGTGGTGAGTGGAACGTCCGGTGGTCCCGTTGTGGTGGGTATTCGACTTTCATCTGACTGCCCCTTATAATTTAAGTCTTTTCCATTTTCGTGCATTGCGATGCATCGCGAAAACTAGGATGTGCAACAATCCGCACATCTTGACAAGGGCTGCAGCCGCCATTTTTAACTTTTTATAGACATAAGACATTATAAAAGGAAAGAAAAGAAAAATTCGGAGTAGGTATAAAATCCATGGAGAAGAAATAAAAACTTTAAGGTTCCCCGATGACATTCTAATTCTGTCAGAGACAGCAAAGGACATGGAAGAGCAGTGTCTTGAAAGGAGGATATAAGATGAACATCAACAGAAGCAAAACGAGGGTAATGGACTGTAGTCGAATTAAGTCGGGTGATGCTGAGGGAATTAGATTAGGAAATGAGACACTTAAAGTAGTAAAGGAGTTTTGCTATTTGGGGAGCAAAATAACTGATGATGGTCGAAGTAGAGAGGACATAAAATTTGTAGACTGGCAATTGCAAGGAAAGCGTTTCCGAAGAAGCGAAATTTGTTAATATCGAGTATATATTTTAGTGTCAGGAAGTCGTTTCTGAAAGTATTTGTATGGAGTGTAGCCATGTATGGAAGTGAAACGTGGACGTTAAATAGTTTGGACAAGAAGAGAATAGAAGCTTTGGAAATGTGGTGCTACACAGAAGAATGCTGAATATTACACGGGTAGATCACATAACTAATGAGTAGGTATCGAGTAGAAATGGAGAGAAGAGAAATCTGTGGCACAACTTGACTAGAAGAAGGGATCGGTTGGTTCAAATGGCTCTGAGCACTATGGGACTTAACTTCTGCGGTCATCAGTCCCCTAGAACTTAGAACTAATTAAACCTAACTAACCTAAGGACATCACACACATCCATGCCCGAGGCAGAATTCGAACCTGCGACCGTAGCAGTCGCGCGGTTCCGGACTGAGCGCCTAGAACGGCCGGTTGGTAAGACATGTTCTGAGGCATCAAGGGATCACCAATTTATTATTGGAGGGCAGCATGGAGGGTAAAAATTGTAGAGGGAGACCAAGAGATGAATACACTAAGCAGATTCAGAAAGATGTAGGCTGCAGTGCGTACTGGGAGATGAAGAAGCTTGCGCAGGATAGAGTAGCATGGAGAGCTGCTTCAAACCAGTCTCAGGACTGAAGACCACAACAACAACAACAACAACAATAAAAACAACAACAAGACATTATATTTCATACACGAATGTGTGTATGATAAAGTGTTAACACCCATTTTCGTAAAAACTACCCTCTATGAAAAATAAAATTCTTCTCTTTACCCATCTTTTCGGACCTCTCCACGGTATCGTGCCATGTTTTCTTTATTCACGCGTCCAGATAAATGAAGACGTGCCTCGTTACAGTAGAATCCGATGGCGCCACGGGGCAGGTTTTCGATCAGTCTCACAAGGCGTTTTTCGCGAAACACAGTCCCGTGGGTGAAGCGTGTGCACGAGTTCCAGTTTGCACGGATGAAATTTCCAGTTTTAATTAAGACTTCCCCTCACAGTGCGCTCAGAAAATGCAAAAAGCAGATGCACGTTTCCGTGCAGATCGTTCGGGGGTATTCAGTATGACCGGCCTCGAAGGTCCTGCATTCTTTTTGTACACAGCACCTGTGTCTAAAACGTCTCCACCCACAAAACATTCGATTTTCGTTCAGGAACAACAGCTTCAGGCTCGATGTCGAACTGCTCACTGAATGCCTTTTCGAAGCGCTCAGCCCCACCGAACAGCGAGTAACGGCCGCCGTGTGGCGCACGTTTTAATGTTTCTTGTGAGTGCGACGTTATCTGAAATAAGTAAGAGGAATGTGTTTCGCTCCTGGGAGGGATTGATACTGAAAGGATAAAAGCCGGCCGGTGTGGCCGTTCGGTTCTAAGCGCGTCAGTTTGGAACCGCGTGACCGTTACGGTCGCAGGTTCGAATCCTGCCTCGGGCATGGATGTGTGTGATGTCCTTAGGTTAGTTAGGTTTAAGTAGTTCTAAGTTCTAGGGGACTGATGACCTCAGTAGTTAAGTCCCATAGTGCTCAGAGCCATTTGAACCATTTTTTGAAAGGATAAAGTGCGCGTTCCGCGAGAAGATGGCTGCGCAGTCGCTTGTTTTGAAGGACGCCGTTGCTAGGCTACGGGCGCAGTGATTGCCGCTCGCTGCGGGCAGGCGACGCCCGCCGGTCGGCAGACTTCAAAGCGGCGCCGCGGTCGCCACGCCCTGCAGAGCTCGCCCGGCTTCGCTCCAGCGGGGCGCGGAACGGCTGGGTGAAGCGCTCGGCGTGCAGGACGCACTGGCCTGGGCCGCCGCCGCCGCCGCAGTTGTCGCCCCGCATCTGACCGCTTCCTTCCTGCTGCTCCACCGCGCCGTGCCCTCACTGGCGTTCGCTGTTCCGTTCTCACATCCGATACGGTGACGCCTGTTAGCACTCTAGTTGCACCAACACGGTTGCGCGATACATCATACAACTTTAAACTTGTCGGGATTATGTCTATTTGCGTGGCCATTTTACGCAATAGCCGTTATACGGGACGTCCCATTTTGGCCATCCCAAATAATTTCTTTTTCTGAAGAAAAATACAAAATTGGACAGGTTTGGGCAGGTGCGGGTAGGACTACTGCACTGAGTGTTCCGTACCAACTTAATTGTGCACACAGACCAGGGTTTCCCAAACTGGGGGATAAAATGAAATTTCCTGAAAGGTGGTTCGATTCTATTTCATTAAAGAATACATTATAATTTCTGCCAGTTCAGAAGCAAGGAATGCAGCAACCGAGTGATTTCGAGCGTTAACTGTACCGCACACTTTTCAACTCGGTTGATTTCAAATGGGGCTGCAGTGTGCGGGTCAAGAAAGTGCGTCAGTGGAGAGGAGTAATGCAGGGGAAGCGTGAATGGTAACAAGTGCTCACCACCACTGCGGATAGTTAGCTGTGGCAGCACTGGCGGTGCACCGCCAATTCCTTCGTCATTTATTCTGATACACATACACACAAATAAATTAAATATGTTTCATGTTTCATCGTCATTTTAAAAATAAAAGTGTTCCAAGGAAAGTCTCTCATTCTACAGATCAATTAGGTGCTGAAGTCGTTGATAATGTGGGGGAGGGGAGCAACAGACGGCAGGGAGGGGGCAGGGCGGGGTAATAGGTAATGTGTGATTGCGCTGCGGGGTAATGGTCCAAGATATGATATAGACAGTTGATCCATCCTGGGAATCGAAGATCTCGACAAATTTTCCAGTTACCGACACTGGTACTCAGTCTCGATTCAAAGATTAGAGAGACGGTTTTAATTTCAAGCCGCGCGGGATCAGCCGAACGGTCTTAGGCGCTGCAGTCATGGACTGTGCGGCTGGTCCCGGCGGAGGTTCGAGTCCTCTCTCGGGCTTGGGTGTGTGTGTTTTTCCTTAGACTAATTTAAGTAGTGTGTGAGCTTAGGGTCTGATGACCTTAGCAGTTAAGTCCCATAAGATTTCACACTTTTTTTTAAAAATTTCAGATTATGAAGCCCGATAACAAATGAAAAAAGAAATGTGTTCTTCTGATATAACTACAAACATCTTTTCCTCTACTTGTACACTGTAATATTTTTTTTCCAGAATTTCATGCTTCTACGTCATGATGAGGTGCGTTGTAGGTCTTAATGGGTGGGTTTGCGAGTATCAAAATATCCGACATAAACGGCCGTACAGTAAAAGAATACATTGTCCGTTACAAGCTGTATTGTGCTATATTAAAATGGTGTTATCAGCTAATTTCGGCCGTGAGCCGCTGTCAAGCACATCTGCTATGTCGCGAATCCCGTATCATGCTCATCACATTCCTTTACGTCACATACATAAAAGCAGAAGTCGCACTTCGTTGTAAGATACATGTGTTACGATGGAGCACGACTTCTGCTTTTATGTATGTGACGTAAAGGAATGTGATGAACACGATCTGTAGTACAAGACATAGCAACAAAGGACTAAAGATCTCAGTATGTGACATAAATTTTAACTTGGTAATTTTACCCCTTCCTGAGAAAAAGGGGTCTTAACAGACGGAGGCACAGACAGATAGATATTAATAGAAAAAATTTTTCGTGTGATGTAATGACAGATTAATAACTTTCGGATTTTTTACTTCGGTTGTACTGCGAAACCTTGCTTGTTGGCACGTTTCATGACTCTAGGTCGATAGGAAGTACCCCGTAGCTTTGCTAGTATCAACATGTGTTACATGGATAGCCGTACCTTTTTTTGCAAACTTCATTTTTTTACAACGCCAAGCGACCGTAGACCTGTATATGGGATGCAAATTTCAACTTGACTGATGCGTCTAACCTTCCCTGAGAATAAGTGCTCTTGAGGAGTCGCACACAAATACAGACACAGAAGGCAGCACAGTGATCCTACATCGGTTCCGTTTTTACCGACTGAGGTACAGAACGCCATAAATGTATGACAGTTCCAGGGCGGCATTAACCACCGTCCCTGCCTTTCTTCTGACTGTTCCTTACGAAAATATAAACAGGAGTAGCTTTTTTTTACGGTTCTGTATCTCAGTCGGTAAAAACGGAATCATTACAGAAGCAATTTGTCGTCCGTCTGTATGACTGTGTGACTGACCGTTAGGCCTCCATTTTCTCAGGAACGGAGAGGCGTATCAACTTGAAATTTCTGTCGCATCCTAAGGACTGTGTCCCTTGGCAGTGTGATAAATGTAAACGTATAAGAAAATGCAATCAAAAGTTACGGGCATTCACGTCACATGGTTCGATACTCGCAAAGTCACTCATCAAAACCTATGGCGTACTTCCCGTCGGCCTAGAATCACGAAACTTGGTAAGAAGGACGGTTTCACACTACAATTGTAGAAAATATCCGAAAATTGTTGGTAATTCGTAATTATATCGCACGGAAAATATTTTTTGCCATTTATTGTCTGACTGTCTGTCCGTCTGTTATGACAGTCTTTTTCTCTGGAACAGGTAGATCCGGCTGGTCCTCCCTCGGGCATGTGTGTGTGTGTGTGTGTCTGTGTGTGTGTGTGTGTGTGTGTTTGTCCTTAGGATAATTTAGATTGTGTGTAAGCTTAGGGACTGACGACCATAGCGGTTAAGTCCCATACGATTTCACACACCTTTGAACATTTGAACAGATACATGTGCCAAGTTGAAATATATGTCGCATACTGAAGTTCATGATCCCTTGGCGTTGTACAAAATTTAAGCTTGTAACTCGTAGCAATCGAAAGTTGCGACCATTTATATCACATATTTCAATACTCGCAAACTCATTCTTCGTAATCTGTAAGGTACTTCCCGGTGGTCTATAATCACGAAATTTGACAAGAACCAAATTTCACATTGGAGTTAAAGGGAAAATAATTGAAAATTCTTAATTTGTAATTACATCACGCGACAGAAATATTTCTTTTTTATCATTCTGGATGGCCTTACAATTCCCGGGGCCGATAGGTTGGCAACGTCGATATTGGTAACATGCTAAAACCGACGCGATTGTCGATTCCCTGGGTTAGATGAACTATCCGTATAGGTAATTAATTTTGTACGGAATCCTGGATGCGGATTTTTTAAAATTATAGCACTCGCTGCTGGAGAAAAGCGACAGCGAGCAAAATGCAGCCCTGGCCACCCAGCCCTGTTTACGAAGCTCGTTCAGAAATTACTCAAATATGATTCAAATGGCTCTGAGCACTATGGGACTTAATATCGGAGGTCATCAGTCCCCTAGAAGTTAGAACTACTTAAACCTAACTAACCTAAGGACATCACACACATCCATGCCCGAGGCAGGATTCGAACCTGCGACCGTAGCAGTCGCACGGTTCCGGACTGAAGCGCCTAGAACCGCTCGGCCACTGCGGCCGGCTCAGAAATTACTGCCACACTTTTTTCTGAAAGCAGGTGGTTTCTATCAAGGATTCTAATAAACCACACTGCTGCCCAGACTTTTGCCTACGGAGCGCTACTTTTCAACATAATCTCCGTTCTCTGCGCTACCTTTCTGGGAGGGCTTGTGTGTCGGCGTGGCGTCGCTCCGCTGGTCAGCGTGTGGCTGCGTGGGTTACCTCCGTGTCGCCCACTGCTTCCCGCGGAGTCCACCCTTCTTTGAGCCAAACAGATGCAAGTCGGAACGTGTGCGCCCCAGCCTGTAGGGTGGAGGGGGGAGAACAGTGCGCTGACGATCTGCTCTCTGCGACCCCCTGCCGGGTGCGCACACTCGTGTGCTGTCGTCGAGGAGGAAGAATCCGTGGCCGCAGTCGCTTCTCCAGTCTCCTGGGGGCAGCGCACTACACTGGGGGAGGCCGTCAAACGGGACAACCGCTCCAGAGTCCCAGACCACTGTCGCCGGCTGAGGGGCGCGCTTCGAGGAGTCTCTTCGGAGGAATGGTGGTGCTGCGCAACTCCACCGATTGCCGTTACGTTTCCTGTTCGAAGTGATGAACCCACGTTTCATCGCCTGTGACGATGTTCGACAAAAACTTGTCACGATCAGCCGCCTAACGCGCAAGCGATTCCTCGGCTGCCCTTTACGGTTTTCTGTCAGGTGGCGAGGATCCCAGCGGCGTGTCAGCACCACCAACAGAGGCGTCCAGTGGAGCAGCCGAATGTTCCATTGTGATGCGTCGGTCACCTCGAATGAGAGTAAATGTGACTCCGTCCTGGGTTCAAGAGCGTGCGGCAGCGGCTGGTCCGTAAAATGTAATAACACTGCACCGACAGCTGCTGTTCTGGTATTGTTTTATACGCATCCAATTGCGACCCTCCAGTCTTCAGGCCTGCCGTATGAATGGCACCAACTGCCACTCGTGAATGTATAAGACGAGGCAGAAATATTTGTAAACTCAAAAAAAAAAAAAAAAAAAAAAAAAAAAAAAACAGCATATACGTAACAGCAAATGCAATTACCGAGAGAGGCGGCGCGGGGGGGGGGGGGGGGGGGGTGATCAGCACAAAGCGTAATTCCCCGCCCTGGGTAGACAAGTAAGGCACGCACGTACCCCCAGGTAAAGGCCAGACCCGGGGAGGGGTGATTGCCCGAGCTGACACCTTCCGACCATGCCGATTGGTCCCTCCGTCCGTTTCTCGGGAGGTATGACCTGAGGTGTAAACATTCACCTAAGGCGGGAGCGACAGCTGAGACGGTCCCCACAAGGGAGGAGCGCGCCATCGGAGACGCTGGCAATCATGGGGGATTCGTCCGCAATGGATTTCTCTTCTTCTTCTCTCTCGACTTCTGCCCAAAAACGGAAACTTGACCAACCACCAGGGACAAAAGTACTACCACCTGCCCCAAAGTTCCTCGTAGTTTCTAGATCGAAGAACGGAAACCCTTTCGTTATTCAGAAGGGGGTAGATGCCATAGCCGGATTTTAGCAGGGTCATTTGTCAGCGCATTTTATCGCTGTGGCATGCCGATTGGTCTACACTTACTGAAAACAAGCTCCGGGCCTCGAACCCTCTCCCCACGGCTTGGACGACCTCTTTACGCCCTTTTCGGCGGGAGAAGGTCGTTTTGGTCCCGTTACGGATTGGACACTGCCGGTTCAGCCACCGCCATCTGCTGACGGATGCGCCGGCGCCGTTCTGCCCGTGTGGGCAATTGCTGAGGGTACGCCACATTTTAACGTCCTGTCCGAATTTTAATACACTGCGCGTTGATCTTGGCCTGCCATGTACTCTGGATGAAATTTTAGCGGATGACCCAGGAGCAGCTGCTCGCGTTCTTCGTTTTATCCACTTGACGAAACTGTCTAAGGACATTTGATTATGCAGTTTTCTTTTAATCCCTTGGCTGTTAGTGTGTCTTTTATAGTGTTGTCCTTTTTAGTTGCTGTTTTAACCTTGTGCCTCGCAGTGCATTCATAACTTAGTCTGGGCACTAATGACCACTGTAGTTGTGCGCCCTAAAAGCACAAAAAAAACCGCTGGATTTGGGAGGACGACGGTTCAAACACGCGTCCGGCCATCCTCACTTAGGTTTTTGGTGATTTTCCTAAATCACTTCAGGGAAATGCCGGCATCGTTCCTTTGAAAGGGGACGTCCGAGTTGCTTCGCCATCCTTCCCTGATCCGATCGGACCGGTGACGTCGCTGTTTGGTCCCTTCCCCCAAATGAACCGACCAACAAATCCGACTATTTTTTAAAACCCCTGAGGTCGGGAGTTGTGTTACACAGTTACAGCAATTATTGCTAAAGCATATTGTCGTGGATAACAAGAAGGTTTAAGAAACCAACTTTAAATAACAGATACACGGCGTCAGCTAGTGATGCGCTAACGATTACTCAGCCGTTAGTTTACTTGTAAGAAATGAAACTCAGCCGCTACCCGTCCAGTAGCAAAACAATTCCCGAACGTTTATTGCCGTAAGGTGGGCCAGTGACTGCAAATTAGAGTAATTAAGTAAGTGTCTGTTTGAATAAGCTCAGCACCCATTAAGGGGGGGTAGGACGTCAAACGGGCCGTCTTGGAGCAGCAGAGGCGCCACAGGACATTTTAATTTCCACTGTCTGTACTTTTACAAATAAATTCATAAAACTTTTGTCAGCATGATCAGGAAGGATTCAGGATTCACAATCATAGCAATGGAAGTTCCAAAAAATAACAAAATTTTTTTTTACATGTGAAAGTTCATCATTTTTTCACTTCTGTTGGGTACGTTTATTGCTATAGGTACACGTTTCTTCATAAGTAAGAGGGATTCTTCGATGAATTTTGCACAGCATACAAACCATACTTGCAGGTGTATGAAACTCTAGAAATTATTTAATTTATAAAATAATGAATGTGCTGTTACATTTTAAACTTCATGTTTAGAAAAAACTCAAATTTTATACTTAATTATCTCAATTTTTACCACATTTTTAATAGAGTTGGAAAATTCTAGAGTTTCATACACCTGTAAGTATGGTTTGTATGCTGTGCAAAATTCATCGAAGAATCTCGCTTACTTGTGAAGAAAAGTGTACCTATAGCAACAAATGCAAATGCAGTGTAAGTGAAAAAAAAGGTGAAATTCAAATGTAAAAAAATAAATTATTTTCTTATATTTTTCAACTTCCACCACTATAAGTGTAAATCTCGAATCCTTTCTGGTCATTCTGACAAAGTTTTGTGATTTTTTTTAAAGTATAGACAGTGGAAATTAAAAATTCCTGTGCCGGCCGGAGTGGCCGAGCGGTTCTGGGCGCTACAGTCTGGCACCGTGCGACCGCTACGGTCGCAGGTTCGAATCCTGCCTCGGGCATGGATGTTTGTGATGTCCTTAGGTTAGTTAGGTTTAAGTCGTTCTAAGTTCTAGGGGACTTATGACCTCAGCAGTTGAGTCCCATAGTGCTCAGAGACATTTGAACCATTTGAACCAAAAATTCCTGTGGTGCCTCTCCTGCTCCAAGTCGTCCCGTTTGACGTCCTACCCCCCTTAAGGTAGTTTAACAAAACAAATCACAGAAACATCTTTAAAACAACACTAACAGCACAAACCCCTGTCTTTCAAGTACACTCAGCACATCGGCCGATAAAGATAACATTCAAGATTCACATAAAAGTAAGAGGTCAGAGCGAAACCCGCTAAGACAATGAAAAAACTTTGTACACTTGCAGATGCTCACCCATATCATGGCGAAGTAGAATTCACCTTTACCCAACCTCGTAGAATAAATTTCCTCCGGCCAAAACAACTTGTAGTGTGCCACCGACAAAAGGCGCTTAGCATCGACCCTACGTGTACAGCTTTTGCGAGCCACGCAACGCAGGCGAGCGGTGCGGCTACGACGGCCGACTCCAGAACCGACCCGCGGCAGCGCGTAGCTTCCTTCGTAGCCAGCGCAGGCCCGCACAACACGGTTTGCTGACACTTGGCGACACGGCTCGAACTCCACCGCTGTCTGCCGTAGCTACTGAGCTACAGCCCACACCGTCTGGTGCCCGCCGGCGTGTAACCGTGACTCCCAGCTGCCGCCGCCACAACTCAGTCCCCGCACGGCTGCTTTTTCCTCCTCCGCGCTCCGTGTCCGCCACCTCGCGGCCAGCGATACGTAGCGGTAGGAAGGACTCTTGATATTTTTAAAAATTTCTGCTATATGATATAACGATATTTAAAAATGTGAGTACAGATCTTCGATATATCGAAAAAAATATCGATTAATCGAAAGATAAAATCTCGACGAACAGTCCTATAAAATCTTCGGCTCCAGATCGTAAACATAGCGCTGTTTATTTTAGTATTGGATATGCTGCACATCAAGACGTTAGCAGCCAGATTATCCCCACGAGTGCGAGAATTCGAAGGAAAACGGTGCACGTTCACGCTTGGCGATAACCACTTTCCACCAGTGGTAACTGCAGGTAAAAGGTGTCCGATGCGTCCGTCGTTCGGTTTCCTCACATACCGGATCTCTCCGTGTCCACTTCGTGTCCACATCCCTGTTTCCTCATTTCCGCAAACGCTAGCGAGCTAGCAGTTGTAGTGTCAAAATTGCGAGCTCAAGTTGGACGCTGCAGTTGGTGTCGGTAGCGCCGGCGTTTCCCCTCGCACGTCTCTGCCCACCGCAAAGACCAGTCTCGTCGTCTGGACTTTTGTTCTTTTAAAGCAACTGGTGCGGGAAATCTTGTTATGCCATCCACACCGTCACCACCAGAACAATCGCACTTGTTCTTTCAGCCTCTTACATTTGCTTTACACAGACAAAGACTGGACGTGCTGAAAGCTGAGAAAGTAGTAACACTCCTTCACACGCTGAAAGTAAAATTATATCCTAGTACAATTTCAAAAGAACAATTTCAAACATTTACTGAAACTTGGGGAAGAAATATAATATAAAATAAAAATATCGATACTGTCGTTTCGATATCTATATACCCATACATTGGGTGATGGCCGATGTATATAATATTCTTGGAATAATGTCGATGCATCGATATTTTACCAGTGGCCCTATATAGAGAACCGAAAGCAACACTCTCTGGAATCGACTACGGACCATCCCACAATGGGAGGCCACGACGTTTGGAACGCGGATTTACTGCAAACTTCGTACACTCGTAGTACTCCATGAGGACAACAATATGTGTAAGCAGTGGCGCGTACTTCTCAAGCGTTATTGAGAAAATCGCAAGATAATTTCGGTCGTGGCCATTTTTATCATGAACCGGCGGCAGCCGACTGGTTAGCGTTGAAGCCCCGTAATCATTGGGTCGCTGGATCGAGTCCCGTTCGTCAGTCTCTTTTTATTTTCAACACACTCATATTTTTACTATTTATTTTACAATTGATATAATGGGAAAAATACGTGTAATCGGATGAACTTTTATTAAATTTACAAAGTTATTTGGCATTCTACAAATTTTTATTATCACAAATAATATAATTTACTATCGACTAGTAAACGACCAAACGCATAAAGTGATACTGAAAATGTATGCTTATCCGTGTCTTCAAAATTCTTCGCATTTAATCGAAAGAGAACGAAAAATTGCTTCTCGTGAAGACGCTGTTAAAATTCAGTCGATACTGCATGGCCAATTAGCAACGCCGATATTTAAGGAAATGCTTCGTTATGCATGGTTTGCTTCCAAATTATCGTCTGAAAGAGAGGTTTTCAAAAATGTTAACGAGGTTTATTTGCCCACGGAAAACCTCAAAAGACCTTGCGTATGCGAAAATATAGCATTTATTCAATGCAGCTGGTGCCGTTTAACTTTGTTTTCCATGTTTTTACGAAAAATACCATCCTGCAACTTGTACTCGTAAGGTAGAAAGCGACGATTAATTGCACATCTTTCGAAAGCCGTCTGTGCCGCTCATAAACTTGGAGGTAACGAGTCGCTACGGGCTCCTTCCAGGTATGAGGGATTTCTCAAATCACGGACAAGCATACATTTTCAGTATCACTGTATGTGTTTGGTCGTTTACTAGTCGATAGTTATGAATATCATATTATTTGTGACAATAAAAATTTGTAGACTGAAAATAACAACGTAAATTTAATAAAAGTTCATCCGATTACACGTATTTTTCCCATGATGTCAATTGCAATATAAGTAGTAAAGAAAATGACTGTGTTGAAAATAAAAAATAAAAAAAACTGACGAACGGGACTCGATCCAGCGGCCCAGCGATACGTTGTTTTTTTATTTTTTATTTTTAAATCTCATTTTGTTCGTTTTATCTGCTCGGGGCGGACGTGGAAAGACACCCGTTTCAGTTCGTTGTTGATCCAGTAACTCAGTTTTTTTTATTACAGAGGGCAGCTAACTCTCTGTCCGAACACGCTGAGTTACCGTGCCGGCATCATTCCGTTGCCGCCGCTTCCGGTAAAAATGGCCACGAACAGGTATATATTTGACGACTGAAATTATCTTGCGATTTTCTCAGTAACGCTTGAGAAGTACGCGCTACTGCTTACACATCTTGTTGTCCTAATGTGTACGAAGTTTGCAGTAAACCCGCGTTCCAAACGTCGTGGCCTCCCATTGTCAGTAGTGTTCACACCTGCCCGCGCCTGTCTTCTTTGGAACTGGAACTACTATAGGTATGTGAGAGAAATGTACAAAGACGGTTTCGCTACGGAAAAAGGCCACTGGCTGCGAATGGTTGACTGCCGCAGGAGGCTGTGTGGTGGCAAGTAGCAGCCCGCGCGGCAGTGCGTGTTGGCCGGCACACATACTGCAGACCGTGCAGGAGGCGGGGGCGGAGGCGGAGGCGGAAATTAATGGCCGCTGCGGGGCACAGCGGTCGCCTTGTGTGCCTGCAGCGGCGTGGGAGGCGCAGATAACCCCGCCGGCTGTCTCCAGGGCGCGGAAGTGCGTACACGCAGCGCTCTGGGCCACTGCTGACCGGTTTCCTGACTCACGAAAAATATTCACACGTTACCGAACACGTCACTGCCAATAAGCAGGGGGCAATAGCGAAGAACTTAACGAACGATTCAGCGACAGCTACAACTAAATCTATACTGTGTCAAGTGCGTGGCAGAGACGACTTCTTATTGTTCCGCATGCTAAGGTTCCTTACCGTGGGGCGTCGGAAGCGTGGCTGCGTGTCTTCGGCAGGCTTCTGTTCTCAGTGTGTCACATACTGTTACTGTCTCGCTACCTTCCCCCGCCCCATATTATAGTCTGTCGATGACAATATATTAATGAAGATGATACGTTCTTCGCAAATACCTCGCGTTCGTTTTTTCAGAATCTTAAATCTCCGAAAAAATTCAAATGGTTCAAATGGCTCTGAGCACTATGGGACTTAACATCTGAGGTCATCAGTGCCCTAGAACTTAGAACTACTTAAACGCAACTAACCTAAGGACATCACACACATCCGTGCCCGAGGCAGGATTCGAACCTGCGACTGTAGCAGTCTCGCGGTTCTAGACTGAAGCGGCCGGCTCCGAAAAAAATGCTTCGAACTTTTGACACAACGTTCTATTCAAATAAGCGCGTGTTTTTATAGGTCACTCTTTTCATATATACACTATGTGATCAAAAGTATCCGGACACCTGCCTGAAAATTACTTACAAGTTCGTGGCGCCCTCCATCGGTAATGCTGGAACTCAGTATGGTGTTGGTCGACCCTTAGCCTTTATGACAGCTTCCACTCTCGCAGGCATACGTTCAATAAGGTGCTGGAAGGTTTCTTGGGGAATGGCAGCCCATTCTTCACGGAGTGATGTACTGAGGAGAGGTATCGATGCCAGTCAGTGAGGCCTGGCACGAAGTCAGCGTTTCAAAACATCCCAAAGGTGTTCTACAAGATTCAGGACAGGACCCTGAGTAGGGCAGTCCATTACAGGGATGTTATTTTTGTGTAACCACTCCGCCTCAGGCCGTGCATTATGAACAGGTGCTCAATCAGTTGAAAATTGCAATCGGCATCCCCGAATTGCTGTTCAACAGTGGGAAGCAAGAACCCGAATTTTACTGTTGGCACTACACACGCTGGAAGATGACGTTCACTGGGCATTCCCCATACCCACACCCGGCCATCGGATCGCCACATTGTGTACTGTGATTCGTCACTCCACACAGCGTTCCCCCATTGTTCTATCGTCCAATATTTAGCGCCCTTACACCCAGCGAGGCGTCGTTTGGCATTTACAAACGAGATGTGTGGCTTATGAGTCGCCGCTCGACCATGAAATCTAGGTGTCCTCACCTCCCGCTGTAATGAAACAGGTTGTATTGGGTCATGTGGAGTACCCAATACAGCAGGTTTAGTAGTATGCGATACACGCTAGAACAGATGTGGGTAGTGAACAAGGACAATTAGTGAATGAGGTCACTTAGTGCAAGAGTGTGAAATAGTTGTAACGAAAATGTTAAACTGTGTCACAGACCAATTAATTGATGTTCTTAATCAGGTAAAGTAATGTTTTGAAGAGAAAGAAGAGAAAGAACAAGTTCTGGAATCAGTGTTAATAGTGTATAAATGTTAGTAACCTTTTTCATTCAGTTTTGTAATTATATTTCAATTTGTAAAATTCATTGTTTACCATAACGCAGATTAACTGTGTGAACCATTAATTTTGGAAAAAACTTAACATTTATGTATCTTTGCAAGTCAGGACAACATATTCTTACGGAAATCACCAACTAAAAATCTGTAATTAAACTCGTAATTAATGTTTCTGGAACATTCTATAGAGAAATTCAGTGCAATGTCCAGATATTACCAAAACTAGAGAAGGTTCGTTTAAACTGGAGACATAACGTGATTCAGAAAGACAATTTGTATCATAAATAATGTAAGAAGAACAATTCATTAATCTTTTGTAACACGATTCAAAGGTTTCGGGCTGTACGTAATTTTTCCGCATTTAACATTCAAATGTAGTGAAAAAGTCATTTTGAACGTTTGAATTTGAATTTTGATGATGTAGAAATATTACCAGCTCAAAGTTGTTTCATAAAATCGCATAATAAATTAAATTACGCAAAGATATTCGAGAATGTTCTGGACTAAATAATAAGAACTTAATTGTTAACTATATGTATGTTTCAAAATTGCACTGGTAAAAGATCGCTAATTTCGAAAATGTGCATTATCATTGTACTCGTTTTAATTTCTTCTAAAATTCCGTAATGTCAGTTTTTGCTGGGTTAACTTACTGCAAGTAGAACATCAAACATGAAATAACATAATAATGTCAAAGAACGTAATTGTTAAAAGATGTATAAATACACATTGTCAGAGAGCTAGAAGAGAGCGGATGGAGTACTAGCTGGTGTGTCATGGTGCCTATAAAGTTGTGACAAATAAACAAGTGTCGCTAACAGATTAACTGGTGTACGTCTAGAGTGACGCAAGACTTTCTGCAGTGAAGTTATCACCTTCAGAAATGTACAACATGCTGTGCTTCTGGATCTGGTTACGTTTTACCTCCTGTCATAGTGCTCGCAGTGTATCGTGATCTAGTTGGAGTTCCTGGATAGATGTCTGCCTATTGCACATTACGACCCTCTTCAACTGTCGGTGGTCTCTGTCAGTCAACAGACGAGGTCGGCCCATACGCTTTTCTGCAATACGTGTCCATTCACATTTCCACTTCACTGTCACATCAGAAACAGTGTACCTAGGGATGTTTAGGAGTTTGGAAATCTCGCATCAGACGTATGACACAAGTGACACCCAATCACCAGACCACGTTCGAAGGCCGTGAGTTGCGCGGGGCGCCCCATTCTGCTCTCTGACGATGTCTAACGACTACTGAGGTCGCTGGTATGGAGTAGGTGGCAGTACCATGCACCTAACATAAAAGCGTATTTTTTGGGTGTGTCCGGATAATTTTGATCACATAGTGTATATATAATATCTAAATATATGTGTAATTCATAAACGGGAAACGTTTTTTTACTGTAGAATCGGAATTTGGAATAAAAGTAAACAAGGCTCATGATGAGCGGGAGGAGGGGAAGAACAGATGGACAGAGGCGTGGGAGGGAATGGACAAAGAAAGTGGAAAGCAGGAGATGGACAGATAAAGGGGAAAGAGATAGTAGACAGAGAGAAAGGGAGAGGGGAAGGAGCAGATGGAGATGGAGGGGCGGGCGAAGATGGACATAATGAGGGGAGAGGAGGTGATGGGCAGAGTGGGGGGGGGGGGGGACAGAGGGCAGAGGAGGCGACGAACGCAGGGGCAGGGAGGAGGAGGTGAACACAGACGGGACACTGCGACGTGTGGCCTCACTAGAAACGCGTGTTTCCTCTTCTCTCCGTCTTCCGTTTAACCCTACGGGGCCACAGTCGCGCGTGGCCGGGAACAGGTAGAGCAGCTAGTTTTAATAACAATATCCTGGGAATTCGGAAACCAGGAATATGACTGATCTGTTTAGAGAGGAAGTAGGAAGGAATTGAAGCCAACTGCATGGACTTTGCGGATGACATTGTGATATTATCATCCATATCAACCTCAAAAACATCCCTAGCAGAACGGGGTTTAGGTACTGAAGAGTAAAGACCAAATTCGTGGTGAATGACGAAGATGGACCGAAATTCCTCGAAACAGACATAGGTCAGATTACGGGGGTAAAAAAGTCCGAGTAAACTCTGTAAAACCGTGAAGGAAAATGGACCACGAACGGCTGCGATACGTGATCGGATCTCAAAACTGGAGAGAGCATGTCGGCCGGCTAAAAACTTTCTCCAGCCGTAAGTGCGTCTCCTGGAATGCCAAACTGAGATGCTTTAACACTGCGGTCAAAACAGAATGCCAGTGATTGTCTCTCGAGTAATTATAAGCTAGAGAAGTTGGGAGTCCTGGAAGGAAGAATCCCACGAAAAATCGTGGGTGCACTTGAGACTGAAGCAGGCCGAAGAGTTCGGAGCAACAAGACGTCTGCCAAAATGTCAAGAGGACCTCGGCCACATGAGGAAACGAGACGTATCTCTTTTAGCATCTGTACAGAATGCACAAAAATATAATATTCTTCTTCTTCTTCTTCTTGTTCCTGAAGCGTTTCTGCTTATACTAGTCATTACCAGAGTCTCTTCCAAGATTCTCTTTTCTCCCACAGTGATTTAGCCTCTCCTGTCATTGCAGTCCTCTTCGTTTCTCATCATCCTTCACGTAGGCCCTCCATCTCGTTCGTGGTCTATCAACTGGTACCTCCAGATTCAGTCCAATCTACGGTTCTTCTCGGAAGTCTTTCTGCTCTTATTCGTTTGATGTTCCCTAAAAATATACTATCCAGAGAAATATTTGACTAGTTCTCGAGCATTGATATAGTGTTTGAAAGGCACGAGTTGGGTTTCGAGAGTGATGTTTTGTCTCGGTCAGGTCATATGGAAGACCCGACAGGAGACATTGCCCACATCTACAAATGTTCACTCAACAACCATGATTCTAAAAGTGAGAAACTCAGAATCTGGAACTGTGTATATGGAGAAAAATATATCGTGCCCATGAAGTGATGGCGTGTGAAAACAGAAAGGAGAAACCAGAGTCATTTAACGTAGAATGCGAGCAAAGTGTGTTAACATCTAGTGTGTTAACAGCTAGGCAGACAAAAAAAGTGCGAAATAACCGCCATTTTGCACAACAGACGAAGAATGAAGCCTTTCCCTATTAAAACCTACATAACACTTTCATCAGTATCACACCTATCGCATATAGACGGTCACATTATGATGACGCTTACCATCACCCTCAGGTGTTATGTCCTGTCTCTCCATGTTAAATTTCTCCCCCCCCCCCCCTCCCTTGACCCACTGGTCTCTCTCTCTCTCTCTCTCTGTAGCTAACTATTTACCTCCCTCAATGTTTGTCGCCCCAGAGTCGTTTTCTTTGCTCAGTCCTTGGCTGGCGCCAGACTTTCCGCCCCATTTGTCGAAGACCTTCCTCCTTAACAGAAACAGACACACACACACACACACACACACACACACACACACACACTCACACGCACAGGGGAGACAGCAGCCACTGCCCCATACACACTAAATATAGTATCCCTGTTCCGTCCACGTTTCACCAGATCTGTGAAACGTTTGAATTAAATGGCAAACTGCATTCATTGTGTATATATAATTACGCGTATTGTACAGGGTTAGGCAATAAAATTGTTAAAACATTGACGAAACGTCTGTTCCTAAAGACTGGAAAGTAGCACAGGTCACACGAATATTCAAGAAAGGAAATAGGAATAACCCATTGAATTACAGACCAATATCACTGACCTCAATTTGCAGTATGATTTTGAGGCATATACTGTACTCGAACATCATGAGTCACCTTGAAGAAAATGACTTACTGATACCCATAACCAACAAGGATTCAGAAAATATCGTACTTATTCCCATGAAGTAATGAGTGCTGTCGACAAGGAATCTCAGATGATTCCATATTCCTATATTTCCAAAAGGCTTTTGATTCCGTTCTTCACAAGCGACTTTTAATCAAATTGCATGCATATGGAGTGTCGTCTCAGTTGTGTGACTGGATTCGTTATTTCCTCTCAGAGCAGTCACAGTTCGTAGTGCTAGACGGTAAATCATCGAGTAGAACAAAAGTGATATCTGGCGTTCCGCAAAGAAGTGTCATAGGCCCTCTGCTGTTACTGATTTACGTAAATGATCTAGGTGATAATCTGAGCAGCCCCCTTAGATTGTTTGCAGATGACGCTGTAATTTACCCTCTAGTAAAATCATCAGACGATCAATTCCAATTACAAAATGATGTAGAGAGAATTTCTGTATGGTGTGAAGAGTGGCAATTAGCACTAAACAAAGAAAAGTGCGAAGTCATCCACATGGGTACTAAAAGAAATCCGGCAAATTTTGGGTATACGATAAATCGCACAAATCTAAGGGCTTTCAATTCGACTAAATACCTATTACGAGCAACTTAAATTGGAAAGACCACATAGATAATATTGTGGGGAAGGCGAAACAAAGACTGCGCTTTATTGGCAGAACACTTATAGGATGCGACAAACCCACTCGAGACAGCCTACCTTACATTTGTCCGTTCTCTGCTGGAATATTGCTGCGCGGTATGGGATCCTTACGAGGTAGGATTGACGGAGGAGATCGAAAAAGTGCTAAGAAGGGCAGCTCGTTTCGTGTTATCGCGCAATAGGGGTGATATGATACGCGAGTTGGGGTGACAGTCACTGAAACAAAGGCGGTTTTCTTTGCGGCGAGATTTATTTACGAAATTTCAATGACCAACTTCCTCTTCCGAATGCGTAAATAATTTGTTAACACCCAGCTACGTAGGGAGAAATGATCATCATAATAAAATAAGAGAAATCAGAGCTCGAACGGAAAGATTTAGGTGTTCCTTTTTCCCACGCGCCATTCGAGAGTGGAATGGAAGAGAAGTAGTATGAAAATGGTTCGATGAACCCTCTGCCAGGCACTTAATTGTAAATTGCAGAGTGACCATGTAGATGTAGATGTACTGAACAGTGGTTTGCTGAGTGTCTCTGTAAATGTAGATTACATCTCTAACATGTATATCCTTAGAAAAAGTGTCAGTTTTCCCGAGAGTTTCTTTATGATTACTTCAACATCCTTCGGATTGTCTGAAAAGCTGAAGGTACTTAGTCATCGAATGTGGTCGGTATTCTCCTAGGGGTGAACACTCATCAACGCTGGCTGATATAGCAGAGCAATTGTGCAGAGTCCAATTCGTGCCGACTCTCTTCCGTCTCGTGCAAACCACCACACCACATGTTAAATTGTGTGAAAGAGAAAGGATAAGATCTTAAAGAGGAAGGGGAACTTGGTGGTGATGAAGTATAAATGGGTAAAGAAAAGAAAGTGAGAAGATGAGAAAGAGGGCGACAAGGAGGAGCAGTACTAGGAGTAGAGGAAGGTGATGACGGACTGTGATGAGCAGAAGATTATGTGACGTTTATGGAGGAGAACGAGGAAAAGGAGAACTAGGGTTACTCATAACGAGTAGAGGAGAGAAAAGGTGAAGACTCGATGGTGGTGGACAACAAGTAGAAGACAAATAAAATTGAGAAAATGGGAAATATGGTGAGAAGCATGAATAGATAATTCACGGAAAGGGAAGTAAGGGGGATAAGAAGATAATGGTGGAGTATATGGACAAGCCGTGACTTATTAAATTGATAGTTCGGTAATTTTCATAACGCCTGCTTTCTTTGGGATTGGAATTATTATATTCTTCTTGAAGTCTGAGGGTATTTCGCCTGTGTCATACATTTTGCTCACCAGATGGTAGAGTTTTGTCAGGACTGGTTCTCCCAAGGTTGTCAGTAGTTCTAATGGAATGTTGTCTACTCCCGGGGCCTTGTTTCGACTTAGTCTTCCAGTGCTCTGTCAAACTCTTCACGCAGTACCATATCTCCCATTTCATCTTCATCTACATCCTCTTCCCTTTCTATAACATTGCCCTCAAGTACGTCGCCTTTGTATAGTCCCTCTATATACTCCTTCCACCTTTCTGCTTTCCCTTCTTTGCTTAGAAGTGGGTCTCCATCTGAGCTTCTCTCCAAAGGTCTCTTTAATTTTCCTGTAGACAGTATCTATCTTACCACTAGTGAGACAAGCCTCCACATCCTTACATTTGTCCTCTAACCATGCCTGCTTAGCCATTTTGCACTTCCTGTCAATCTCATTTTTGAGACGTTTGTATTCCTTTTTGCCTGCTTCATTTACTGCATTTTTATTTTTTCTCCTTTCATCAGTTAAATTCAGTACTTCTTCTGTTACCCAAGGATTTCTACTAGCCCTCGTCTTTTTACCTACTTGATCCTCCGCTGCCTTCACTACTTCATCCCTCAGAGCTACCCATTCTTCTTCTACTGTATTTCTTTCCCCCATGGACGATAAATACTTTGGACAAGGAGAGAATAGAAACTTTCGAAATGTGGTGCTGCAGAAAAATGCTGAAGATTAAATGGCTCAAATGGCTCTGAGCACTATGGGACTGAACTGCTGTGGTCATCAGTCCCCTAGAACTTAGAACTACTTAAACCTAACTAACCTAAGGACATCACACACATCCATGCCCGAGGCAGGATTCGAACCTGCGACCGTAGCAGTCTCACGGTTCCGGACTGCGCGCCTAGAACCGCGAGACCACCGCGGCCGGCTGAAGATTAAATGGGTAGATCACACAACTAATGAGGAAGTATTGAATAGGATTGGGGAGAAGAGGAGTTTGTGGCACAACTTGACTAGTCGAAGGGATCGGTTGGTAGGAAATGTTCTGATGCATCAAGGGATCACCAATGTAGTATTGGAGGGCAGCGTCGAGGGTAAAAATCGTAAAGGGAGACCAAGGGATGAATACACTAAGCAGACTCAGAAGGATGTAGGCTGCAGTACGTACCGGGAGATGAAGAAACTTGCACATAATAGAGTAGCATGGAGAGCTGCATCAAACCAGTTTCAGGACTAAAGACCACGACAACAACAATGGACAAGGTAAGGAGGAGGACAAGGAACAGGAGGAAATTAAAAAAAAGTATTGTAGTAAGTGCAGAAGAAGAAGAATTGATGATGATGGTGCTGAAATTAGACTCAAGAAAGAAATACTTCGGACGATTAAGAAACATTAGGAATGAAGTTTCTCAGATCTATGGAGGAGTGAAGGGAAGATCTTGGAACGTCGGGCGTGAGGCTGCCCAAAGCAAGCCTAAAATGATGAACCTTTGGGTAAAATCTCGGCGCATATTCCCTAGCGCCCTCAAACTGGTGTAGCACTGGCGCTCGCCTCGGTGGGAAGGCGACCGTCTGGTTAGTAATGCGACCGCGTCGCTGCCGTGGAGGTTAACTTGGGACGCGAGGGAGAGGGGCAGAGTGAAGAAAACAGTGCAGGAGAGAGGCCGGGGACGTCGTGGGGGGCCTGCCAGGGACCGGGGGCGCGCGTGCCGGAACGTAGAGTAACCCCCCCCCCCCCCCACGTTAAACCCCACTGTGGAGGCGAGAGGTCAGAACATGCTGGTACATCGCTCAAGGGCGACGCGGACTCACCGTGAACGCAGCTGCACGCGCGCCCGAGGCTCCGTGCGCTGGGGCTGCTTGTTTATCGTGTGCTCGGAGCGGTTGAGCAGTGCGCGTGCACAGTGGCAGCACGCGCACCACGGCCATGAAGTGGCGGACTCGCCCCGGCGACGCTGTGAGGGAGTCGTGCTCGTCAGCCGTCGCCCGAGTCCCAGCGACGCCGCCCATCGCCGCCAACCAGCTGTCGTTGTGGAAGAAGCGAGCAGTGATTGTATACACAGTGTATATGGTGTCTGTTCTAACATGTCCGAAAGAACATACACCACACACACAAGGCGGAAGGGAAGGCCAGTGATCTCTTCAGGTTCAGTCGCCGTGAATAATGAGGATAATACGCAAGGCGCGCTACATTTGTACTGTGTGATGAGTTCCGTGCACACTTAATTACCTTCAGTTAATCGATTCCAGGGATCGAGAACCTCGACGATTTTGCACTGTTATCGACATTTATACTGGAAAGATATCGGTCCCCAGAATTCCAAGACTTTCTAGAATGTTTTCATTTCAAAGTTTCAAGTCGGATATTTCTTTCGTTTAATATACTTATAGATTAACAATTTTTTGGATATTTTCGTATACTTGTACCGAGAACCCTTGCTTCTTGGCAAATTCCACGACTGAAGGTCAATGAGAAGTACCCTGTAGATTTTGATCGGTCAGTTTACAAGTACCAAGTTTCACTTCCATACATGGCTACACTCCATACAAATACTTTCAGAAACGACATCCTGTCACTTAAATCTATACTCGATGTTAACAAACTTCTCTTCTTCAGAAACGCTTTCCTTCTCATTTCCAGTCTACATTTTATATCCTCTGTACTTCGACCATCATCAGTTATTTTGCTCCATAAATAGAAAAACTCATTTACTACTTTAAGTGTCTCATTTCCTAATATAATTCCCTCAGTCACCTGATTTATTTACACTTCATTCCATTATCCTCGTCTTGCTTTTGTTGATGTTGATCTTATAGCCTACTTTCAAAACACTCCATTCCGTTCAACTGCTCTTCCAGGTCCTTTGCTGTCTCTGACTGAATTACAATGTCATCGGCAAACCACAAACTTTTTATTTCTTCTCCATGGATTTTAATTCCTGCTCCGAAATTTTCTTTTGTTTCCTTTACTGCTTGCTCAATATGCAGATTGAATAACATCGGGGATAGGCTACAACCCTGTCTCACTCCCTTCCCGACCACTGCTTCCCTGTCACCTACAGAATTTTAAAATGAGTCTTCTAGTCAGCATTGTCAGAAGCTTTCTCTAAGTCTACAAATGCTATAAACGTAAGTTTGCCCTTCCTTAATCTGTCTTCTAAGATACGTCGTAGGGTCAGTATTGCCTCGCGTATTCCAACATTTCGACGGAATCCAAACTGATCTTCCCCGAGGGCGGCTTCTACCAGTTTTTCGATTCGTCTGTACAGTATTCGTGTCAGTATTTTGCAGCTGTGACTTATTGAACTGATAGTTATTAAACTGATAGTTCAGCATACTAGAAAAGAGAGGCTGGCAGTGATGGCGAGAAATTCCGTGCAGTTTCGCCGAGTGCGACAGAAGAGGACTGTTAAACTCTGAGTAGCACATTGCATTCCATTTTCCAAACTTTGAAAAATAACAGCTCTAAGTATTGGTCCTTTAAAGTGTTGCAAACTGCAGTGCATACACTCACAGCAACTTCTGAAATGGTGGGCTGTGTTATACTGTGACTAAGAGGCAGACTCGTAAAAGATTTCCCAGTCGCCAGGAAACGTAATGTTACAACCAGCCTGCAACATAACAGGGCGTCTACTGGTATTTTATCAGTGATCTAGGTTGATATGATCACAAAACATATAATCATATCATTTAATTCTTACTTCCGAGAAGGTGAGATAGTCTCCCTCATGACTGTGTCACACTTGCTGATTCCATCTTCTGTCACAGACAGCAGCTTCTCTAAACAAGCCATGTCCGTCCTCACGAAGATCCGAAACTGTTTCGTCCGTTCCTTTCAGCCAGGGTCGAACTCAACAACGTCTGGATTTTCGTTTTCGTCGTCGTTCTGCCATAATACGAAGATTTGCCCTCATTGCCAGAGCAATAGCTCCAAAACCAAGTGGGTCCTCCATGTGCAAAATGTAAATTTTGGTAAATATGTACCTGTGTAACCAAGTGTCATAATACAAAGCTAACTGTCGAGTCTGTAATTCAGAACAGTATTAACCTACATAAAAGAATAACAATTACTTCATAAATAATGATAAAAACAATTGCTTATTAAATTGGAACCCTGAGCTCACATAAATAATTTGAACGAATGACTTTCCTTGATGTCACTCGGTCACCCTTGTGTTTCGCGCGGTAGAACGAACGACTTTACAAGAGAGCAGACGCTTCTGTCCTCGTTTCGCGCATTATTGCCGTCTACCGCGCATGTACGCCAGGTATATCCCGTGCGGATGGCGCAATATGTCTACGTGAACCAGTCTGTAGTTACAGATATGCACACTTGGAGCGCTGGTGCGTAGGTGTACGGTTTAGGCGCATCGGTAATAGGGGCTTAACAGTCGGACAAACAGACAGAGAGATAGACAGACGGACAACAAAGCGATCCTATAAGGGATTTGTTTTTACCAATAGGTGTACGGAACGCTAAAAATGTTGCTTTGAAGTATTGGGTTATTATAGAAAGTTGGAAACGTGATCATTGCTATTTTAATAACGTCTGTGAGAGAAACGAGCAGCCTACGCATGGCGTAAGAATCGTTGCAGCACTGCTGGGGCGATAATTTACAGAGCGACAATTGTTGAACTGTACGAAAAAAAAAACGTAACTTAGTTCCAAACCACGGCGTGCACACACTTTATTCAGCATGTAAACGTCACCACAGATATTCGAATTTAGGTCATGACATGTTGGATTCGCCTGCCATCATTGGCGATGGTGTGGAGCAGACGAATAGCGAAATTCTGCATGACCCGCTCAAGGGTCGAAACATCGATGCTGTCGATGACCTCCTGAATGTTTCTTTTCAGCTCAACAATTCTTTTCGGCCTATTGCTGTACACCTTGTCTTTAATATAGCCCCACAAAAAGGAGTCGCATGTGTTCACATCTGGAGAATATGGTGGCCAATCGAGGCCCATGCCAGTTGCCTGTAGGTACCCCAGAGCCAGAATACGGTCCCCAAAGTGCTGCTTCAGGAGATGAAATACTCTCCTGCTTCGAGGGGGTCGAGCTCTGTCTTGTATGAACCACATCTTGTTGAAATCAGGGTCATTTTGCATAAGGGGGATGAAATCATCTTCCAAAACCTTCACGTACCGTGCCATCGAGGAATATCGCACGTGGCTGGACACGCACACCACACAGCCGCCAGATGAGACTGAAGAGGCTTCTCGATCGCGAAATGCGGATTCTGAGTTCCCCAAATGCGCCAATTTCTCTAATTGACGAACCCATCCAAATGAAAGTGGGCATCGTTGCTAAACCAATCCATATTAACTCCCATCATGCCCCGCGGCCAAACGTGCGGTTTGAGCCGTTCAGAAGTTATGACGATTTTATTTCGTACAGTTCAATAATTGTGTCCGTGTACACACATGGTGCCGTGCGTCAGTGCCTTATTGGACGGTACGGCTGCACGTGCTGTCTGCAAGACCTGCCCCCACCTGGTCGGAATGACAGTTCCTTGCTGTCGTCGTAGGTCATCGGAATGGCGCCATCGCTAGTCTGGAAATATTTTACAAAATGCTGTGGCAGTGCGATAAAATGCTCCATCTGCTCTCAAAGATTAAAAACGGCAGGAGGCACAACACTTGCGACTTAACAACTGGATCATAGTTTTTTTCTATAATAATAGAAAGTAGCGTATCTGGTGCCATTGTGTACATAAGTGATAGTGGCCCTCGCAGACGGACTAGTGAACACGAAAAATACGGTTCTCCAATCTCATTTTTCCCTCTGTAGCACTGACTGTTCGCGATGCCCAAATAAAGCTATATTTCTCGATTACAACATGAATTAGTACAACGTTTCAAAAAATCGGAAGCAATAGGAGAAAAATGGTGATTTCTTGGAGTATTCAACCCCTCATAACTTTTCCAGAAAAGCAGCGAACAGTGGACAGACTTAATTTTTTTTACGAATTTTATTTGACATTTTGATTTTGTACGTCTTGAAACGTATACTTCAAAGTTTGAGGAAGTCATAATTTTCATTATTCGATGTTTTCGTTTATTGCTGGAAATAACAGAAATAGAAAACCGAAAATCGGTTATTTCAGAAACCCGTTATTTTGAACGGATTCAGCAGTCAGGTGAAACTGGTGATGGAAAAACCGGTATAACAGGAAACCAGTTTTTTTAAAATTATTTCCCATAACAATCGGTTGTTTCAGCGATAACTATCATCCATAATTTAACCGAGGTGACTGTGTTAAGCAGAATACAACTAATGCTGTTTTCGAACATTGCAGTATTGCGGGATTCTTTTTCCTACACATCTGCATTAATTTGCATTTTTCCATATTTAGAGCAAGCTGCCATCTATTCAAGTTATTCTGTGTCTTCATACACGCACCTGAAAACGCCACTTTCATTTGTATCAGACCAAGAGTTAAAACCTCTTTGCTCCGTTCCCTCCTCCGTAATTCCCATACTCGCTATATGAAGCACATGTGTGTTTACAGGGACGTATCGTATGTCAGCGTGGCACTGGGAAGGCGAATGTTTGTAGCATCTGCTAAGCTGTCAGGGCGTTTCCTCCGCCCTCAGCTGCGGCTAGCACATTTCTTCGCCTTATTGGAGTAACAGCTTCATTTCTCGAGCAGCAAAGCTCAGGTCCGAGGAGACGAATTATTTACACTCCTTCATTTTTTGCCAGAAGCTACTGGTACGAGGCCGTACGCGTCACACGCCGGACGGCGCGCGGGAAGGAAGGACTGTCTGTGTGTGTGTGTGTGTGTGTGTGTGTGTGTGTGTGTGTGTGTGTGTGTGTGTGGGTGGGTGGGTCACATTGCGCACGACATACAGGAGCGGACAGAAGTATTCAGACTCTGCATTTTTCCATCGTCTATTTCCATTTTTTTGTCTTTCTTTTACATAAGGCATCTTTTGTTACTTGTTCTTCTGCTTATAATCAGATTGACATATGTATTACTTATTCGTATAGAATAAAATATATGTTTTCAGTTAAAAAACGCATTCAAACACTCTGCAGTCAGTATTTGGTAATGCGTCCGTTTCCATCTATCTCTGTGGCATGGTGCAAACAACCTTTCTCTTTATATCCGAACCGATATTCATCCATTCTTCTTCTATCAACGCACGCAGATGTGTCAGACTGCTCACGTGTCGTTTTTGCAATCTCGTTTTCAGTTCATTCCGTTCGTTTTCGATGGGACTGCGGTGAGACAATGAGGCGACGAGGCGTGTTGCATAGGATCCACAGTTTGACAGTTTCCGCCGTATGCTTAGGATCTTTGTTTTTTACGAAATAAAAGTCACCTTCAAGATCCAACTTCGCAGCACTTTTCGCCAGATTTTGTTTGAGTATATCGAGATAGAGAAATTTGTCCACGGTGCCTTCAATAAAGACAAGCTCGCCAACATCTCTGGAAGACGTGCATCCTACACCATCACACTCCCGCCGCCATGTTCGATGGTTACTTGCATGTTTTTGGGCTCCCACTTTGTGTTTTCTTGACGCCACACTAAACTGCGGCCATCCACGTGGCTCAAAGTAAATTTGGGTTCATCACTCCACAGAATCTTGTCCCGAAAGGTCACATCCCTGCCGACAAATTCTTCTACAAAAACCATCCGCTTTTCTGCGTTACACTTAGTTACGAACGGTTTGCACCTTGGCACTCAGGCCTTGTACCCAGCACTGTTCAGGCACGTGCACACAGTTCAAACAGTGATATGCGTACCAACGCTCTTCTGCCACTTCTGTCGCTATAGCAGGGGCCGTTGTCTGCGGGTCGTTTCTCACCATTCGAACTATCTTCCTTTTGTCCCTGCTCTTCAGTTTCTGAGGACGCCGCTGTCGTGGACGATTGACGAGAGTATTTTCTTCTTTCCATTTCTGTACGATACTAAATACAGTTTCTCGGCTTTGGCTGACGACCTTGCCTATTTCTGCATACGATTTTTCCACACTATGCAGCCGCACAATAAGCCTTCGCTCTTTCACATTCGTTTCCTTACCTTTACGGTGCAGGGCCCTACGTTGGTCTTTTTTGACGAGACCTGTGCTCTCCTGTTGTACGAGACAGCTGCCTAGGGTACACTGACTGCTCGCTGCCGCTGACTTGTGCCTTCAGACTGCGGTTCCCTTGTCAAGCGGGCCGGTGTCCGATCACTTTTGTTCCGCGTGAAACACACGCCTGTGACGGTAACACGGAACTAATCTTTCCAGGTAGAGGGTACGGTGATATTCGCACAGTCGACGTCTTTCCAAATATTCCCTACATGACGGCACAGACGCAGATACACAGTCCGTGTATGCGTCAGTCACAATTGAACGTGAGATACGCATGTGATCCGTGTCCGAATGCTTTTGTCCATCTGCGGTCTGCTCCCTCTCCGTGAGTTCGACAGACGACAGATACAGGGTGTTTCAAAAATGACCGGTATATTTGAAACGGCAATAAAAACTAAACGAGCAGCGATAGAAATACACCGTTTGTTGCAATATGCTTGGGACAACAGTACATTTTCAGGCAGACAAACTTTCGAAATTACAGTAGTTACAATTTTCAACAACAGATGGCGCTGCGGTCTGGGAATCTCTATAGTACGATATTTTCCACATATCCACCATGCGTAGCAATAATATGGCGTAGTCTCTGAATGAAATTACCCGAAACCTTTGACAACGTGTATGGCGGAATGGCTTCACATGCAGATGAGATGTACTGCTTCAGCTGTTCAATTGTTTCTGGATTCTGGCGGTACACCTGGTCTTTCAAGCGTCCCCACAGAAAGAAGTCACAGGGGTTCATGTCTGGCGAATAGGGAGGCCAATCCACGCCGCCTCCTGTATGTTTCGGATAGCCCAAAGCAATCACACGATCATCGAAATATTCATTCAGGAAATTAAAGACGTCGGCCGTGCGATGTGGTCGGGCACCATCTTGCATAAACCACGAGGTGTTCGCAGTGTCGTCTAAGGCAGTTTGTACCGCCACAAATTCACGAAGACTGTCCAGATAGCGTGATGCAGTAATCGTTTCGGATCTGAAAAATGGGCCAATGATTCCTTTGGAAGAAATGGCGGCCCAGACCAGTACTTTTTGAGGATGCAGGGACGATGGGCATGCAACATGGGGCTTTTCGGTTCCCCATATGCGCCAGTTCTGTTTATTGACGAAGCCGTCCAGGTAAAAATAAGCTTCGTCAGTAAACCAAATGCTGCCCACGTGCATATCACCGTCATCAATCCTGTGCACTATATCATTAGCGAATGTCTCTCGTGCAGCAATGGTAGCGGCGCTGAGGGGTTGCCGCGTTTGAATTTTGTATGGATAGAGGTGTAAACTCTGGCGCATGAGACGATACGTGGACGTTGGCGTCATTTGGACCGCAGCTGCAACACGGCGAACGGAAACCCGAGGCCGCTGTTGGATCACCTGCTGCACTAGCTGCGCGTTGCCCTCTGTGGTTGCCGTACGCGGTCGCCCTACCTTTCCAGCACGTTCATCCGTCACGTTCCCAGTCCGTTGAAATTTTTCAAACAGATCCTTTATTGTATCGCTTTTCGGTCCTTTGGTTACATTAAACCTCCGTTGAAAACTTCGTCTTGTTGCAACAACACTGTGTTCTAGGCGGTGGAATTCCAACACCAGAAAAATCCTCTGTTCTAAGGAATAAACCATGTTGTCTACAGCACACTTGCACGTTGTGAACAGCACACGCTTACAGCAGAAAGAAGACGTACAGAATGGCGCACCCACAGACTGCGTTGTCTTCTATATCTTTCACATCACTTGCAGCGCCATCTGTTGTTGAAAATTGTAACTACTGTAATTTCGAAAGTTTGTCCGCCTGAAAATGTACTGTTGTCCCAAGCATATTGCAACAAACGGTGTATTTCTATCGCTGCTCGTTTAGTTTTTATTGCCGTTTCAAATATACCGGTCATTTTTGAAACACCCTGTATATCCGTCCCCAGCATTCTGTGGCTCGTAGCTAACGGCACTCTCCAGCACTGACTGTTAGTGATGCCCAAATAATGGTATCATTCTCGATTACAACATGCATTTGAACAATGTCTTAACAAATTAGAACCGGTAAGAGAATACTGGCGATTTTTTGTGGTTTTCAACCTCCTATTACCTTTCCAGAAAATCAGCGATCGGTGGACAGAGGTAAGTTTTATTTACCTGATTTTGTGTATCCGGAAACGTATGATGTGAAAGTTTGAGGAAGGACATTTTAGACCGTACGCGTTCAAATAAACAGAACATGTACTCATATGAGTAAATCTCTCAGATTACTGTATTTTTGAAGCGAAATGATCATGATTGTGAGAAACAGTAGCATCTGCAATCTGTATAATGTTAAAGGAAAAGGATTTACCGCAAACTGCTTGTTTCGGACTGCACCGTGGGACACGGGAAGCTCGGATTCTTCCCTCCCCACGTACCCCCCCCCCCCTCCCCCCCACGCTCCATTTGCCTTCGCTGCCGTGCGCAGCAATGATTAATCTGTTTTTGAGATTGACGATATTTTGATCGGTTCTTGTCCGTCGTTATTCGAAAGTTTCGTGGCGCTTCGCAGCTGCTGCCAACTTACGCGTTGTACCAATGTGTAGCGATGCCGCAGTCATTACGCAGTGAACTGTTTATTCTTGGTGTTGTCGCTTTGTTGGGTGTTACCCTAAAACAGATCGAGATACAAAGGAAGCTTGCTTCTTCTGGAACCGGAGCGTGCGTACTGCAGCAAGCCGATTCTTGACTGCTATATTTGTGATGTTGCAGTTTAATTGATTGTGTGGCTTATATGCGATTGTGTTTTAAGTTATCCGTGAGGTGATTTTTTAGCCAGCAAGTTCCTTCCACCTCGAAGGACTGCAGTGCAGTTACCTCGCTGCTGAATGTGAACGTGAACACCTCTGTAAAAGTGTTTCCGCGAAAATTCATTACTTACGTGCGTCACATAGTAGCCGATCAGGACGACATAAAAACAAAATGTGCGTTGCCACCACTGAGCAACTATTTCTTCAATACAGAGGAAAAATCTGTTTGCAGCATTTGGTTGTACTGAAAGATATGTGAAAGGAAGTATTATTTTGTTTCACACATAAAGTTATTTTCGAACGTAAAAAAGTATGAGAACACATTTGTCGAGAGTAAGTCAGTGAATTCACAGGCTGAAGCTAAGGAAAGGTATAGTTACCAAACAGATGCGAATGGTCTTCTGTTTAATATTTCTTTATTTTTTTATTTGTGAGGCATCAGTCTTCTGACAGGTTCGACGCGACCCGCCACGAATTCGTGTCCTGTGCCAAGCACTTCATCTCAGAGTAGCACCTGCAACCCACGTCCTCAACTGTTTGCTACACGTATCCCAATCTCTGCCTTACCCTCTACAACTGGCTCTAGTATCCTGCTGCCTTGACACCCTCTAACTTCCTCTTGTCAGTTTTTGCTACATACAGTGTTCCTTTCCACCCCTCTAGTATCCTGATGTGTTGACACCCTGTCCCTTCCTCTTGTCAGTGTTTGCTACATGCAGTATTTGTTTACATGCTGACTGTGCGGAGAACCTCATCACTCCTTACCTTATCAGTCTACCTAATTCTCAACATTCTTTTCTACCACCACATCTAACGCTTCGACTCTTTTCTGTTCCGGTTTTCCCACAGTTCACGTTTTACTACCATACAATTCTGTGCTTCAAACTTACGTTCTCAGATAGCTGGCGAGCCACTCTCCCGATGCCTCCCCACTCTCTGCCTGCCTGCTTTCAGTAGGCGGGAACCTCTTAATTCTGATTGGCTGATCAGTGTGACTCACCAATCAGAATGATCCTTCTAGACCATTCACGCGGCAAAACTTGCCTTAGCCAATCACTAACCAGAAAGTCATTGACGTCATTCGAAATGGAAATACTAATATATTATTTAATAAAAATGACCGAAATGAAAAATAATTTTGAAATTAATTTAGAAACTTATCACACTTTAGACAGCTATTCCTGCTGCTCTCTTACAAAAGCAATCACACCTTGACATACGTCATCAGCAATACAGCTTTCCCACGATCGGATTCCGTAATGTTTTACAGAAAGTTAATATCAAATTTTACCTATGTCCCATATACGCACTCTCATTCATTCCCGTTTATTCTCACTGCAACATAATAAACAAATATTAATTTTTCACGAATTTCATACTACGAAATGCGAAATAATTAAAATTTTTGAAAATGAAAATCCCAATTCAATGATACTACACATTAATAACTTTGGTTATGATTTCAATTGATAACAAAAGACAAACGGTTATTGTTCCTAAGTGAATTTGACACCCTAAGTGTCGGCTTTATGGTTTTTAGGTAATTTTCTCAATCTCTGAAACTATAATAGTTAGAAAGCTGTAAGTTTTATGAGATTTACTGAATAAGAAAAAGTAATATACCAAGTTTGAAAACAATTGGTTAATATTTACTATGATTTTTTAGATTGGTAGGGGTATGAATGTACGTTCGTACTAGGCGACACGGTAGCCCGTTCGCACGGCCACGTAGCGTCAGCTGCGCGGTGATTCGTAGCTGAGGCGTCTTCCTGCAGCTCCGTCACAGCCACCGGCTCCACATATACGTATCTTATTGCCATAGATGTTACCACGTAATAACTTCCGACGTCACAGACTGGCAGGATAAGGAACGGTGAAGTTGTCCGTAGAATCCACGTGTAAAGGAGTACTGTGTATGGGAAATACTGACACGAAGAAGGGGCAGGATGGTAGGAAATGTGTGAAGACGTGAGGGAATGAGTTCCGTGGCGCTAGAGGGAGCTGCAGAGGGCAAAATCTGTAGACGAAGATGGACACTGGGATACAGCTGCAAAATAACTGAGGACGCAGGTTGCAAGTGCTACTCTGAGAGGAGTGCGTGGCGAGCCGCGCCGAGCCGGTCACAAGACTGATGACTCCAAAACTGTGGGAACGGACAACTGCTCCACGGTGGCACGGCGACTGCGTGCGGCTGGCCTTCTTTGCGCGACAACCTGTGCGTCGCTTCGTCAACATCCGCATACAGGCAGCACCCTCTGCGATGGTGCCAACAGCGGAGGGACTGCACCGGCGAGGTGTGTGGTGGCGGGCTCTTCTCAGACAACGAGCACCTTCATATGGCGAGCTCTGGGAACACGGAGTGCACCCACGAAATAGCAAAGACGTTCGTTTCGGCAGTCCTCGTGTGTTGTGGGAGGCATAATGTGAGTGGGCGTACTGATCGGCATATTTCGGAACACGGTGCACATATCGGTGAGCATTATTGCGACATTCTCCGAGTCCCTGTTTTTACAGTGAAGCGCCGAAGAAGCTGTTACAGGCAGGCGTATTCAAGTACAGAGAGATGGAAACAGGCAGAATACGGCGCTGCGGTCTGCAACGCGTCTATAAGACAAGATTTAAGTGAGTTTGAGCGCGCTGTTTTAGTCGGCACATGACCGATGGGACACAGCGTCTCCTAGAGTGATGAAGTGGGGATTTTGCCATACGACCATTTCACGAGTGTTCCGTGAATATCAGGAATGCGGTAAATCATCTAATCTCCGACATCGCTGCGACCGGAAAATGATCCTACAAGAAAGGGAGCAACGACGACTGAAGAGAATCGTTCAACGTGACACAAGTGCAATCCTTCCTCAAATTTCTGCACGTTTCAATGCCGGGCCATCAGCAAGTGTTACTGTGCGAACCATTCAACGAAACATCATCGATATGGGCTTTCAGAGCGGAAGGCTCACTCGTGTACCCCTTATGGCTGCATGACAGCGTTACGTCTCGCCTGGGCCCGTCAACACCGACACTGGACCCGCGGTGACTGGAAACACGTTGCCTGGTCGGACGAGGCTCGTTTGTACCGAGCGGATGGACGGTGGAGACAACCTCGTGAATTCATGGATCCCGAACGTCAGTAGGGGACTGTTCAAGATGGTGGAGGCTGAAATGGTGCGAGGCGTGTGCAGTTCGAGTGATATGGGACCCCTGATGCGTCTAGATACAACTCTGACAGGTGACACCGGACATCCTGTTTCATCATCTGGACATTAGTCGAGTCCGTGCCACGTCGTGTTGCGGCAGCTATGCGTGCTCGCGGGGGCCCTACACGATATCACGCTGGTGTACCAGTTTCTTTGGCTCTTCAGTGTAGCTGTCTTCCGTTCCGCCGGTTGGGCTTACCGTGTAGTCGTTTTTAACTCCTTATTTGTCTTCGTGTTCTACGGTTCTGATAAGGGTGCGAGTGACCCTAGTTATTTTTCCGCCCTAAAACAAAACAAAACAAAACAAACACTGCACTCCTTAGCCAGGTGCGTCTTTTCAGGGATGCATTCACTTCTGACTTCACTTTTATCGATGACGAGGCGCGACAGCACAGACAGAAGAGCTCTCGGAACGAATGGACTGGCCTGCCCCCCCCCCCCTCCCCCTGGCGACTTAAATCGCAGACCACGTGTCGGATGCGTCAGGGAGGCGCGTTGCCTCACGCCCACCGCACTGGTGGAGCAGTGGGGCGCTCTGCCGCTGGAACTCGGCGTGGGAGGGAGCAGGTCACGAAGCGTGCATTTCCTGCCACCCGTTGCGGTCACACACCCTACTAACAACCGTGTCTGGCCTTTTGCAGTGCCGGCAGCGGTGGTCTAGCGGTTCTAGGCGCTGAGTCCGGAACCGCGCGACTGCTACGGTCGCAGGTTCGAATCCTGCCTCGGGCATGGATGTGTGTGATGTCCTTAGGTTAGTTAGGTTTAAATAGTTCTAAGTTCTAGGGGACTGATGACCACAGTAGTTAAGTCCCATAGTGCTCGGAGCCATTTTAACCTTTTGCAGTATCCAGGAGCCCTTCGTAAATTGCGGCGCGACTTCTGTCTAATTATAGTCATTTAGTCAGTCATTTCAGTTCGTCTCACTGCGTATTTGTTTCACTTACCTACTGAATTTTCATCTTGGTCTGTTAGTTGGGATTACCATCATGCGGAGGTTACTTTCGCCCTTAATCTGTGCACACCAGAGTATACTGTGATCAGTAACGGGTCCGTCACCATTCCTTGGCGTACTTCAGCAGCTGTCTTTACGCGTGTCCAGCTTGTTCAGTTAAGAAAGACGTTTTGCGTTCTTCTCTGCTAGGAAGTCCTGAATTCATCTTTAAATCTGGTCCGATACTCGCTACTCTCGTGTTTTACGCACCAACGGACAGTGTCGAATTGTACCAAATACCTTCGGGAATGTCAGGGAGTACAACATAAACGTGTTCCCCGTTGACTACGGCAGTCTGGATCTCACACTAAAAACAAAGCGAGCTGAGTTTCCAAAATATCTTCGCGGAATCCATGTTGACGTTTATAGAGGACATTTTTGGTCTCCGAAAACAACTCAAAACGTGAGAGGGAAGCGCATTCCACAGTTGTGCAACAGACTGCTGTCAGAAATATAGGCCTGTAATCATGGGCATCTCTCCTACGAGCCTTTCTGTTTCAAAAAATGCTCAAATGTGTGTGAATTTCGTAAGGGACCAAACTGCTGAGGTCATCGGATCTTAGACTTACACACTACTTAAAGTAGGTTCTGAAGCGCTTTGATTCGACGTTACAACTGATTGCCTCCAATCACAGTAAACACACACGGGAACAGAACGGACCAGCACGCCACACGCAACTCTTTCCCACAGGAGATGTTCAGTACGCCCCCCGTTGGCACTGATTCGTGCATCAACCCGCCGTCGTGGTGAATCTCGGGTGCGCTGAGGTATCCCTGGTGCGTTGCGAACGGTTTCGCAACCTTCCATAATACGGGCACGGAGCCTCTCAACATCTCGCACGGGTCCCTCACACGACAGCCTTTCAGATGCCCACACAAATAAGAGTCCAGTGGGTTTAGGTCCGGTGGAGGCCAGGCAGTCGGTCCATCTCCACCTGTCCGTCTGTTTGCCGAATCTGTTATTTACAAGCCGACGGACATTAACACTAAAATCAGGAGGTGCTCCATCGTGCACGAAATACGTGTTTTGTCGCACAACTGAAGGCACATAGTAACAGATCAGGTACAATGTTCTCTGCGAAATTATGGTACTCTTGTTTGTTGAGCCTGGTAAGGCTCCACCAGTCAGCAACAATGGCGGCCCAAACGTTGACAGAAGATGTGAGACATTCCCAGAAGAGTAGTGGTGCCGGTGACTGCGCTGCAAGTGGTATCGGTACAACTGGCGCTCGTGCAGCAGTCGCGAGACAGCCGTGTGGTGCGAGGTGAGTGCTGCAGCTGCAGCTGCGCGTCTTGTGGTGACGCCGTCAGCTGCGCCAACAGCTGCCGCCTCCCCGTGCTTCTAGGCCTCCAGCGGTCGTCATTGTCGGGCTTAAATGTCTCGTGTTTGCCGAGACGACAATGGGAGGCTTCACACGTCTTGCTGTCGGCACACTTTCGCCCTAGAAACCTGTGCCGGTACAAAAGTTGATCGCCAGCGCCACTGCCGCCACGTGATCCACACATGAGACGCGCGCCTGCCACCTCTGCACTTCTGTCCACTAACACTGCACGAGACGCATCTCCGATTATCTCTACGCAGGAAGCCGTCTGATTGACAAGCAACACCGATGTCGCATGGCGACACGGACACGTAAAACAAAACATTCGCCGTGCACAACACAACCACACGTCACCAACAGGCCATGTTCGCGATGATACTAACTTGCTGTGTTTACCGTGATTAATGAGTTGAAGAAAATGAGTTGTAACATGGAAACAAAGTGTTTCCACATCCATGTTCATGTAACGTTATTTCTCCGTCTACGTGTGAGGAAAATTCTCCTGATATTTGTGTCATGTATTTTTGTTACACGCAGTATATCAAACGTGAGAGAAGAGCTATTTAGAAGGCTGACCGTAGTCAAACTATTTCTGTGGAGTCGGCTACATATCGCATACCCAAAGGACTAGCTGCTGTTGTTTATTCCAGTGAAAGTCTGTTTCATTACGTTTTATTCTCATATTCATCCCGTAATGCAGAAGTGTTACGAGTGGAACAGGGAATTATGCTTTATAGATCTAGAAAAGGCATATGACCGGGTCCCTAGGGGGAAGTTATGGTCTGTCCTACGAGATTATGGAATAGGAGGCAAACGTTTGCAAGCAATTAAAGGTCTTTACATAGATAGTCAGGCAGCAGTTGGAGTTGACGGTAAATTGTGGTCATGGTTCCGAGTAGTTTCAGGGGT
Organism: Schistocerca piceifrons; assembly: GCF_021461385.2. Classification (NCBI taxonomy): domain Eukaryota; kingdom Metazoa; phylum Arthropoda; class Insecta; order Orthoptera; family Acrididae; genus Schistocerca; species Schistocerca piceifrons. The sequence continues at coordinate 28,608,751 of NC_060146.1, read as the reverse complement.
AAGACAAGGCTGCAACCTTTCTCCACTGTTGTTCATATTATTTATGGATCATGTGTTGAAAACAATAGACTGGCTGGGTGAGATTAAGATATGTGAACACAAAATAAGCAGTCTCGCATATGCGGATGACTTAGTTGTGATGGCAGATTCGATTGAAAGTTTGCAGAGTAATATTTCAGAGCTACAAAATTGTTGAGGCTTTCGTGGCCACTTGTTGACAAACTAGATCAGAAATGTAAGGACTGTGGTATGAAGATACTGTAGCATCTCCAAAACGAAAGTAATGTCGGTGGGAAAGAGATATAAACGGACTGAGTGCCAAAAAGAAGGAACAAAGTTAGAACAGGTGGACGGTTTCAAGTACTTAGGATGCTTATTGTCACAGGATGGCAACATAGTGAAAGAACTGGAAGCGAGGTGTAGGAAAGCTTATGCAGTGAGCGCTCAGCTACGATCTACTCTCTTCTCCAAGAAGGAAGTCAGTACCCAGACTAAGTTATCTGTGCACCGTTCAATCTTTCGACCAGCTTTGTTGTATGGGAGCGAAAGCTGGGTGGATTCAGGTTACCTTATCAATAAGGTTGAGGTTACGGATATGAAAGTAGCTAGGATGATTGCAGGTACTAGTAGATGGGAACAATGGCAGGAGGGTGTCCACAATGAGGAAATCAAAGAAAAACTGGGAATGAACTCTATAGATGCAGCAGTCAGGGCAAACAGGCTTAGATGGTGGGGTCATGTTACACGCATGGGAGAAGCACGGTTACCCAAGAGACTCATGGGTTCAGCTGTAGAGGGTAGGAGGAGTCGGGGTAGACCAAGGAGAAGGTACCTGGATTCAGTTAAGAATGATTTTAAAGTAACAGGCTTAACATCAGAAGAGGCATCAATGTTAGCACTGAATAGGGGATCGTGGAGGAATTTTATAAGGGGGACTATGCTCCAGACTGAACGCTGAAAGGCATAATCAGTCTTAAATGATGATGATGATGACGATGATTCATCCCGCAAATGTACTGTCGATTTCGAGGCAATGTCGTGTCACCTTTGTGTACCGGTCGGGCTCGTTTCAAGGATCAAATGCCATAAGTGCTCCGAATCAAGTCAGGCGCCCATAATGCTTATCTCATACAGTTGGATAATTCGTGTCAAACTCTGTCTACTCTCTGCGACAAAACGAGTAACAGGTACCTGAAGATGAGGCAATACTGAAGTCGATACTGCCTGTGTGAGATGAACATCAAAATAATAGCACTCTACAAAAAAAGAGCTGCTATGTTTTATTTATTGGAATAAAAAAAATGAATAGTGAAACTATTTTTGGACGCACGTCTTCAGCGCATCGTTGAAGCTCGAGCAACATATTAGGCGCTAGTCAACAGCTGCCATTTCCGAGCCACGTACATAGCATTCGTTACGTTCCCCGGTTCCGGCCTGTGGAAGGCAGTTATAAAACACGCCGGTGTTTTTACAGCGAGTCCAGCCGCGGTCGTCCTGGCGACAGTGAGTAACTGGCGCGGCGCCTCGGCCCACACCAGAGCTCATCTTTATGGGCGTCGCCACACTCACGCCACATTCCGCTCCGCTTTAAGACGCGCTGTTTCTCCGTTTTCGTGTTCCTCCCCTACAGTCGGCAGCAGCGGACTTTTAACGGGCACAGCCTCCGCGCACAGAATCCCAGGCCAGGGCACGAGCTGCTGTTGACTTAACCGCGTAACTGGCTGTTTCTCGTGCGCGCTCTTCCGCCTCAGTGCATAATTTCCCGTGACGTGACTGGCACAGTCGCGACGAACGCATTCCTCAGTCATAAAAACATTTCTGTGTTGATTTTAGTTTACGGACCGAAACTAAAGTGAATTAGGACAGAAGAAGTAAATCCCCTCTCTTTAAATAATCCAACTTCCGTGTATGAAACGTCTTCGAACGTTCGATGGCTTTACAAATGAGTATAGGTGTTAAATATATGACGTTAAGCGTATGAACGAGAAAACTAGTGGAAAAGATCTGAACTTAAGGAATCTATTTTAAAAAATCGGAACTTTGTCCACAAAATTTTTCTCCGCTTACCTTTTACGCATTGTGCATTCTCCTCCTTTGAAATACTTCCCTCCACAGTTGACACTCGGCTCCTAACTGTCCACTTCTGGAAGCAGTCTCGGTACGCCTCGTGCTGGACTCCGTGAAGCGCCGTCTCCAAATTTTCTTTTCCTCGTGTATCTCTGCAACGGTGTTTTCAGCTTTGCACATATACACTCCTGGAAATGGAAAAAAGAACACATTGACACCGGTGTGTCAGACCCACCATACTTGCTCCGGACACTGCGAGAGGGCTGTACAAGCAATGATCACACGCACGGCACAGCGGACACACCAGGAACCGCGGTGTTGGCCGTCGAATGGCGCTAGCTGCGCAGCATTTGTGCACCGCCGCCGTCAGTGTCAGCCAGTTTGCCGTGGCATACGGAGCTCCATCGCAGTCTTTAACACTGGTAGCATGCCGCGACAGCGTGGACGTGAACCGTATGTGCAGTTGACGGACTTTGAGCGAGGGCGTATAGTGGGCATGCGGGAGGCCGAGTGGACGTACCGCCGAATTGCTCAACACGTGGGGCGTGAGGTCTCCACAGTACATCGATGTTGTCGCCAGTGGTCGGCGGAAGGTGCACGTGCCCGTCGACCTGGGACCGGACCGCAGCGACGCACGGATGCACGCCAAGACCGTAGGATCCTACGCAGTGCCGTAGGGGACCGCACCGCCACTTCCCAGCAAATTAGGGACACTGTTGCTCCTGGGGTATCGGCGAGGACCATTCGCAACCGTCTCCATGAAGCTGGGCTACGGTCCCGCACACCGTTAGGCCGTCTTCCGCTCACGCCCCAACATCGTGCAGCCCGCCTCCAGTGGTGTCGCGACAGGCGTGAATGGAGGGACGAATGGAGACGTGTCGTCTTCAGCGATGAGAGTCGCTTCTGCCTTGGTGCCAATGATGGTCGTATGCGTGTTTGGCGCCGTGCAGGTGAGCGCCACAATCAGGACTGCATACGACCGAGGCACACAGGGCCAACACCCGGCATCATGGTGTGGGGAGCGATCTCCTACACTGGCCGTACACCACTGGTGATCGTCGAGGGGACACTGAATAGTGCACGGTACATCCAAACCGTCATCGAACCCATCGTTCTACCATTCCTAGACCGGCAAGGGAACTTGCTGTTCCAACAGGACAATGCCGGCCGCGGTGGTCTAGCGGTTCTGGCGCTGCAGTCTGGAACCGCGGGACTGCTACGGTCTCAGGTTCGAATCCTGCCTCGGGCATGGGTGTGTGTGATGTCCTTAGGTTAGTTAGGTTTAAGTAGTTCTAAGTTCTAGGGGACTTATGACCTAAGATGTTGAGTCCCATAGTGCTCAGAGCCATTTTTTCCAACAGGACAATGCACGTCCGCATGTATCCCGTGCCACCCAACGTGCTCTAGAAGGTGTAAGTCAACTACCCTGGCCAGCAACATCTCCGGATCTGTCCCCCATTGAGCATGTTTGGGACTGGATGAAGCGTCGTCTCACGCGGTCTGCACGTCCAGCACGAACGCTGGTCCAACTGAGGCGCCAGGTGGAAATGGCATGGCAAGCCGTTCCACAGGACTACATCCAGCATCTCTACGATCGTCTCCATGGGAGAATAGCAGCCTGCATTGCTGCGAAAGGTGGATATACACTGTACTAGTGCCGACATTGTGCATGCTCTGTTGCCTGTGTCTATGTGCCTGTGGTTCTGTCAGTGTGATCATGTGATGTATCTGACCCCAGGAATGTGTCAATAAAGTTTCCCCTTCCTGGCACAATGAATTCACGGTGTTCTTATTTCAATTTCCAGGAGTATATATATATATATATATATATACATAAAAAAACGCTGGGACAAGGTATACAGAGTACGGAGGATGACACGGCACAGTGTTTCCGTTTCTTGTGCAGTAGTCACGCATCGACAGGGATGAATTTACGGTTGCGTTAGTGTGATGCCAGAGACACGAATTTTCTCGCCACATTTTAGGCCGTTTCCTCCTCACATGATCCAACTGAAACCTTACAATCTTCTGCAATGCCCCGGACAGTCTGTCTTCGCCTGGCACGCACAGTTTCGTTGGCGCTCCCGACTCGAGCTTGGTCGGCACACGTCGAAGGGCCTTTAATCTCCGCCAACCGAGAACGGCTCGAGCGCCCGCCACCGTCGCTTTCCCACATCACTCGGTGTGTCTCTGTGAAGGTCTTCTCGAGTTTCACGCAAAACTTAATGCAGACGCGTCGCCCGACTATGTTTGTCATTTCGAAATTCGCAAACTGTGCGACATAATGTTCTACTCAATTCAGTACTGAACAACAACTAACAGACATACAACAATGAAACTTCCGCCAGTTTACGGAATTTTTTGAACAGACCTCGTATACTTGAAGTTTTGTTGGAAGTCAGTGTTCCAATTATGAAAGACTGGAGAATTACTGTGTGCATAATTTCCGTTCCACTCCAAGCAAAAGCAAGTGGATTTTTCTTTTTTTTTTCTTCTTTTTTTTCACGCATCTGAATATTTATGACGTAATATTTCCTGAACTATGTATCGTATAGTGATATAAATTTTCGGCTACTGCATGTGTTAAATGTAGATACTGTCTCAGCATTGTGTGTGTGTGTGTGTGTGTGTGTGTGTGTGTGTGTGTGTGTGTGTGGTTGGGGGGAGGGGAGGTGGTATCAGAGCGAAAAAGTTTCTTAAAGGTTTGAAGTTTTGTGTAAAGTTTGTTGCATGTCACTGATTCTTCCATTTTCTTGCGAATTCCGAGCCGTGCTTGAGTGGTCCGTTCAGCTGCGCGAAGCCGCTCTGCCAGGGTTGCGTAGTGCTTAGCGCGGCAGCAGTCCCTCGATCGAAACTCAGCGTCGGTACAAATTTTCATCCGTCGTCTAAGTGTGCACATATGCACTGTAGATGTTTAAGATCTGAAAAGGTCTCTGGAACCGTATAGTTACACGGACTGATTTACTTCATAAATTTTACGCGGCCGGTAGCAGGTAATTGCGGCGGTCTCTCGTTGTTGCACACTTTTTCTACGGCGGTTAATACCCAGACGCGACCGCCGGCAGCCAATTAAGAGGGGCCCACCAGTTGCGGACGAGCGTAATGCAGGCAAATGTATGCGCACACATTAGGCCGGCGCTTGGCACGCCCGCGGGCGCCGCTGATGAAGCCGTCACGCGCCCCTCCCCAACTTCCTGGCGATCGCGTCCTCTGACACCCACAAGACTCCCTATCCTTAGCCCCCTTGCCAAACCGCCGCTACCTCATCATAGCGCTGCTTAAATCTGCAGGAGAAGCTGCATTGCCAAACACTGCATCCAACTAATGTTTATTTTTCTTTCTAAATTAATGCAGTAAATGAAGCAGGCAAGAAGGAATACAAACGTCTCAGAAATGAGATCGACAGGAAGTGCAAAATGGCTAAGCAGGGATGGCTGGAGGACAAATGTAAGGATGGAGAGGCGTATATCACTAGGGGTAAGAAAGATTCTGCCTACAGGAAAATTAAAGCACCTTCGGAGAAAAGAGAACCACTGGTATGAATATCAAGAGCCCAGATGCAAACCCAGTTCTAAGCAAAGAAGGGAAAGCGGAAAGGTGGAAGGAGTATATAGAGGGTCTATGCAAGGTCGATTTTCTTGAGTACAATATTATGGAAATGGAAGAGGATGTAGATGAAGATGAAATGGGAGATACGATACTGCGTGAAGAGTTTGACAGAGCACTGAAAGACCTAAGTCGAAACAAGGCCCCGGAAATGGACAACATTCCATTAGAACTACTGACACCCATGGGAGAGCCAGCCCTGACCAAACTCTACCATCTGGTGAGCAAGATGTATGAGACAGGCGAAATACCCCCCAGACTTCGAGAAGAATATAATAATTCCAATCCCAAAGAAAGCAAGTGTTGACAGGCGCGAAAATTACCGAACTATCAGTTTAATACGCCACGGCTGCGAAATAATAACACCAATTCTTTACAGACGAATGGAAAAACTGGTAGAAGCCAACCTCGGGAAAGATCAGTTTGGATTCCGTAGAAATATTGGAACCGTGAGGCAATACTGACCCTACGACTTATCTTAGAAAGTAGATTAAGGAAAGGCAAGCCTACGTTTCTATCATTTGTAGACTTGTAGAAAGCTTTTCACAATGTTGACTGGAATACTCTCTTTCAAATTCTGAAGTTGGCAGGGGTAAAATACAGGGAACGAAAGGCTGTTTTCAACTTGTACAGAAACCAGATGACAAATATAAGAGTCGAGGGGCACGAAAGGGAAGCAGTGGTTGGCAAGGGAGGGAGACAGGGTTGTAGCCTCTCCCCGATATTATGCAATCCGTATATTGAGCAAGTAGTAAAGGAAACAAAAGGAAAATTCGGAGTAAGAATTAAAATCCACGGAGAAGAAATAAAAACTTTGAGGTTCGCCGATGACATTGTAATTCTGTCAGAGACAGCAAAGGACTTAGAAGAGCAGCTGATCGGAATGGACAGTGTCTTGAAAGGAGGATATAAGATGAACATCAACAAAATCAAAGCGAGGATAATGGAATGTAGTCGAATTAAATCGGGTAATGCTCAGGGAATTAGATTAGGAAATGAGACGCTAAAAGCAGTAAATGATTTTAAATTTGTTAACATCGAGTATAGACTTAAATGTCAGGAAGTCGTTTCTGAAAGAATTTGTATGGAGTGTGGTTCGAATGGCTCTGAGCGCTATGGGACTTAACATCTGTGGTCATCAGCCCCCTAGAACTTAGAACTACTTAAACCTAACTAACCTGAGGACATCAGACACATCCATGCCCGAGGCAGCATTCGAACCTGCGACCGTAGCGGTCGCGCGGTTCCAGACTGCAGCGCCTAGAATGTATGGAAGTGAAACGTGGACGACAAATAGTTTGGACAAGAAGAGAATATAAGCTTTCGAAATTTGTTGCTACAGAAGAATGCTGAAGATTAGATGGGTAGATCACATAACTAATGAGGAGCTATTGACTAGAATTGGAGGGAAGAGAAATTTGTGGCACAACTTGACCAGAAGAAGGGATCGGTTGGTAGGACATATTCAGAGGCCTCGAGGGATCACCAATTTAGTATTGGAGGCTAGCAGGGAGGGTAAAAATCGTAGAGGGAGACCAAGAGATGAATACACTTAGCAGATTCAGAAGGATGTAGGTTGCAGTAGGTACTGGGAGATGAAGAAGCTTGCACAGGATAGAGTAGCATGGAGAGCTGCATCAGACCAGTCTCTGGACTGAAGACCACGACAACAACAACAACAACAATTCGTTTACAGCAGGTCACGTTCTGGTGTAGCATGTCAATCGCTGGCCGCGCCTGTCACTTAGTGGTGGTCGGTATCGTGAGCCTGGAGAAGGGCACGCCGCACACTGTGATGTCTTAGAATACATTTACTCACCACCGATTTCGATCACGGACCATCTTCACAGTGCTAGCACATAAATGGAAACAAAGAGAAAACTACGAACGTCAACACAAGTTACATTTTCATCAGAACTATTAGTCGCACAGTTACGTGTACTGACGAAAAATATCTGTTGTGACAGTTTCACTTGGCGTGCGTACTATTTAACCAGGAAAACATACGCCATTGGTGACTTGCAAACGTAACAAAACTGATGCTTAACGCTGTAATACGCGCTTAACCGTGCAGCAAACAACGCTGAAAACATTTAAGAGGTGTAAGCGCACAGCGCCATTGCTCAGGCACGACAAGGCGCAGGAGGCTGACACACAAGAGTTGACCAAAGAAGCCACAAGCCAAACTAGAACTTAGCAAGTACTGTCAGGGATAGATAGACATGATCTCAAGTTAAAATAAAATAAAAGAAGCTATATATAGAATTTTATAAAATCAAACCGTCCGTTTTGTGGAAACCATTTCATATGAAAATGTAGATAGGCATGTACAATAGTTTGCAGTACAACAGTCACGTGATGTCGCCAAACACGAATGCGACCATCATGATGCTGTAAACAGAACCTGGTTCATCCGAAAGGATAACGTTTTGCCATTCGTGCACCCAGGTTCGTCGTCGAGTACACCATCGCAGGCGGTCCTGTCTGTGATGCAGCGTCAAGGGTAGCCGCAGCCACGGTCTCCGAGCTGATAGTCCATGCTGCTGCAAACGTCGTCGAATTCTTCGTGCAGATGGTTGTTGTCTTGCAAACGTCCCCATCTGTTGACTCAGGGATCGAGACGTGGCTGCACGATCCGTTACAGCCATGCGGATATGATGCTTGTTATCTCGACTGCTAGTGATACGCGGCCGTTGGGATCCAGCACGGCGTTCCGTATTACCCTCCTGAACGCAACGATTCCATATTCTGCTAACAGTCACTGGATCTCGCCCAACGCGAGCTGCAATGTCGCGATACGATGAACCGCAATCCCGATAGGCTACGATCCGACCTTTATCAAAGTCGGAAACGTGATGGTACGCATTTCTGCTCCTTACACGAGGCATCACCACAACGTTTCACTAGGCAACACCGGTCAACTGCTGTCTGTGTATGAGAAATCGGTTGAAAACTTTCTTCATATCAGCACGTTGTAGGTGTCGCTACCGGCGCCAACCTTGTGTGAATGGTCTGAAAAGCTAATCATTTGCATATCACAGCATGTTCTTCCTTTCGGTTAAATTTCGCGTCTGTAGGACGTAATCTTCGTGGTGTAGCAATTTTAATGGCCAGTAGTGTATATGTTAGTTAATAATTTTACCATGTGTGTGGACGCGTTATAGTATTAGATCCTTAATGACAATGCAAAATAGATATTAAAAGTTGCTAAAAACATACCTACGTCATGAAAATGTGAACGCCAGCGTCTGCTGTCCGGTTTACGGGTGGCGGCGGCTGTTCTCTAGTATGAAGATAGTCGCCGACTTCCCTAAACGCATGTAAACTGTGGTCTGGACCGACGGTACTGTTCTGCAAGGCGAGTGATTTCGATAGGATGACCAATGTTTGCTACTACCCATTAGCAAAAAAACCTTGCCAAAGCGTTGTCAGGAAGCATTACCTTGCAACGAGTACACTGCTCTGGAGAAGTTTAGTGTGAGGTAGATAAACCAACACAACGTGTTAACTACTCTGTGGAACTCAATGAAAGTTGCCAGAGTTCCCGCAGTCGCGCCCAGAAATCTAGACGTCACGTGGCGTGAGTTCGGCCTGAATGTAGCGTTGGCAAGGCGCCTCAGACCGCACGGCTACCCCGCGCGGCTTGCACTTTTTCGACGATCAACGGCCATCTGTCCAATGAGGGACAGAGCGTGATTCTTGTTAAAAGGCCTCCTGTCACCAGACCGTGGACGTCCGGTTGCAAATTACAGCCTATGAACAGCAGTAAGCACGGGGGCGTGAAGCAGGCGCGTGCACCGGAGTACCGCGCGCAGCAGCCACTAACGAGGCATTGACGGTAGCAGCGTGGCGGTCCGTCGTTCTGCAGCACTGCAGCCGCCGCTAAAGCCCGCCATGCACCACAGTTACCTCGGCGCCGCTTATGGATAGCGCCATTTTGCCATGCACGGTATACTTCAACCACGACGGCACGGCAAGAGCTTACAAACTTGGCCGCTCTGGACATGCTTCCGTCCTTGGCCCGATAGCCAGGACTGTACCCTTTTGGATGTTTCCGCATTACGACAACGACTGTACGGGACTGCAGCTGCGTGGCTGCCAATATTTCGACCGGGGGGGGGGGGGGGCATCCTACAATTTTAAAGGCAAAACTGCAGCAAGTAAGCGCTATGGAAGGGAATTTAAAACTTCAGTTCACAGAGCAATTCCGAAAAGCACAAACGCACGCACACACACACACACACACACACACACACACACACACACTGTGTAACGCTAGTACTATCACACAACCAAAATGACCGACGTCAGAAGTTACCGACAGTGAAAATTCGTAAACAATGGGTGAGTTGGCATTTACTCTGTGTCTGTTTTTTCACAGAGGAGAGGGCATAATTCCACTCACGATTTAAACAAAACCCTCCATCTCTATTTGTAAGAGTATTTGCTAATTTAATTTCTACTGCTTCCGTAGTAACACTACCCCAGTAGCTGAAAGTCCATGCCAGAATCTCCATGTTTTCATATTCCAAAGGATGACTGGCGCCCAGACGATGTTCTCCAATGGTGGATATTCTATGTGACGCCAGATCGGAGACTTGCGAGTCAGTGATGATGAAAGACACGCAACACCCAGTCCCCTGCGGATAATCGAAGCCGGGTAGGCGGTAACGCTACGGAGGAGGACTCGGTTGCTGTGAGCGTGTGTGGCGCTTGCGCTCACTACACCGGTCCTCTACCGTCCTGGTAGTCGACTAATACACACGACTCAACTGCAAGGAACACTTGTAGACACCCGCATTACGCAAAGAAAAATCATCCATCCTTTGCGGAACCTGAGAGGAACCTAATCTTAGATCGTGGCGAACAAAAACATATCGCATTATATCTAAGCTAAATACTAACAGTCCTGTAGGAAACTCAGGTCTCACAACAACTGCACAGTTTTCCGCACGCTTTCTTCACTGAGGTGACAGAAGACATAGGATAGCTGCTTTTGAGTGCCGTAGTGCATCAGCTTGCAGCTCGACGTACCACGAACTCAACGAGCCGCTGGAAGTCCCTTGCAGCAACAGAAATATCGCGTCGTGCTGACTCTGTACCCGTTGACAACTGGTAATGAGTTACCGGTGCAGGATTTCATGCACGGACTCACCTCTCCGTTATGACCCATAAAACTTCGACGGTATTCATATCGGGAGCCCTGAGTGACCAAATTACTTCCTCGAACTGTCCAGAGCGTTCTTCAGACCAGTCGTGAACAGTTCTGGCCTGGTGATATGGCGCATCGCTGTTTGGGAACAAGTAGTCCGTGAGTGGCTACAGATGCCCTCCCAGTAGCCGAACATAGCAATTTCCAGTCAATGATCGGTTCAGTTCGACCAGAAGAGCCAGTCCATTGCATGTAGGCACAGCCCACACCGTTATGCATGCCACCATAAGTTTGCACAGTGCCTTGTTGGCAGGGCAACTGCCTTGCCGCAGTGGATACACCGGTTCCCGTGCGATCACCGCTTAAGCGCTGTCGGGCGTGGTCGGCACTTGGATGGGTGACCATCCAGGCCGCCATGCGCTGTTGCCATTTTTCGGGATGCACTCAGCTTCGTGATGCCAATTGAGGAGCTACTCGACCGAGTACTGGCGGCTTCGGTCAAGAATACCATCATTACGACCGGGAGAGCGGTGTGCTGACCCCACGCCCCTCCGATCCGCATCGTCCTCTGAGGATGACACGGTTCTTGTTGGCAGCTACATGCCTTCGTGGGGTCTGCGCGACACTCGTACACTACTATCTGCTGTAACCGACCGACATGCGGACTCATGTGACCAGGCCACGATTTTCGAGTCGCCGAGGGTCCGAGCCATATGGCCACGAACCCAGGACAGACGCTGAAAGCCGGTGTCCTGATGTTAGCAGGGGCATTCGCGTCGGTCGTCTGCTGTTGCAGCTCATCAACTCCAGATTTTGCTAAACTGTGCTAACTGATACGTCCGTCGTACGTCCCATATTGATGTCTGCGGTTATTTCACGCTGCGTCCATTAGCACTGACAACTCTACGGCAAAGCCATTGCTCTCGGTCTTTAACTGAAGGGCATCGGCTACTGCGTTGCCTTTGTTGAGAGGTAACTGCTGAAATCTGGCGTTCTCGGTACACTGTCGACACGTGGAATTTCCCATGCGTCCAGCACCGAGTAACGTTGCGCGTTCAGAGTCTGTCAATTCTAGTCGTGCGCTGAAAACCTTTTCGCATGAATCACCTGCTAAAAATGACAGTTCCGCCAAGGCACTGCCCTTGTATACGCTGTGTGCGCGACACTGTCGCTATTCCATGACTTTCGTCGGCTCATTGTATAAAGTCCGCTGCTAATGGTGCATGCTGAGTGTTCGTTTCAAGTTGACACGGAACAAAGGCGGTGGTCACATTATGGTGACTGGACCGTGTGGAAGAATACTTCTTCCAGCAGTCGGACTCGAAATTACTACTTGGGCGTCGAGAGCGTGCGTGTGTGTGTGTGTGTGCGTGTGTGTGTGTGCGCGCGCGCGCTCGTGGTTGACCTCGGCTGTTGGCCACAGCGGCCTGTTGTGTCGACAGCTGACCTCGCGGGCGCCGCCGGCGACGCCCCGGATCGTTCATTGTGCTCCGGAGGCGCCGGTCGTTTCGCTGTCGGCGCGGTCGATGGGTCGATTTCCCGCCGCTCGATTACAATCTGCGCCGGCGAGCCCCGCCCTGCTTGGGCGGGACGGGCCATTAGTACCAGCCTCGCCCGCTACTGTCGCAGTGGCGCAGCCGTCGCTCTGCCTTCCACTGTGAAGCGACAGGGGCCGTGTGTGTGTGCAATGTCAGAGGCTGCGGAGGTTAGTCAGTGACGGACGTGCTGGCTGCGTTAAACGCAACTTTGTTCTGCGGCGTAGCTACCCGTCGCTGATGCTGCAGACAGGTTGTTTCGTCCAGAACGATTTCACGCCGACTGCATAGTTGTGAATCTTGATATTTTCCTGCCTCGCTAAACGCCCAATGTTTTATGTACATCGGTGTTTCTCGACCTTTCTGAGGTCATTAACCCTGAGTGCAGTCAGATACTAGCTAGTACCCGTCACCACTAACGTCATCATCAGTGCCTAAGTAAATTGTAGAATGAAAAAATTCTGTTTCAACACTTCCATTTTTAGAATGGCGACAGATAGTGATTTATTATATCACTAGTTGATTTATTATATCACGGACTAGTGATTCTGCTTATTTCCAACAATCTTTTTTTTTATTGAATAATGAAACACTTAACAGTGCGCCGCAAGTGCTACCTACAACACCTCTTCAAGAAAGAAAGCTAATTGTCTACATTGTGGATAGACACACTCTACACCACCATTCAAAAGCAACCGAATTAAAATGCATACGTTACACTTACTGTTTGTAAATTACTTCATTGCTGGAGTCATTACTTCTGAACTGGAAGACCTTAGGCTGCCAAAGCTTTATGTCTGACAACTAATAGTAATAATCATAACACTGGGAAGGCCCTGCAGGACTTTAGTCACCATTACGTAGTTACCGTTGTGTCGTGTCGTCAATTAGATGGATTATCTGTCGCCAAATGAATAATAAAGCAAATGAATAATAAAGCAATTGTAGCGACAACCTACAACTTAGAGACGACATTTTGATGAGATATTAAAGCATATATGACGTATACGTCTCAGTTGCTTTTATAGATGGACGGCACATTGTAAAATAATTTATATCTAAAAAGTGGACTATATGAGTAGAAGATCTCGATACATTCGTTTCAAAAGCTTAAACCGCAACCAGATTCTGGAACAGATTAACCCTCGTGCTTAAAAAAAAGATAACGACTGGCAGCTTGATAATCGGTATAACAGTCTTATGAAATAGTGATAATACTATTGATCTTAAAAAATAATTTTTGTTTCATAACCGTAACACACTCTAATTCTTTTGTTTTTACCTCCAAGAAAATTTCATTCCGCCCTCAGGGGGTAATTACCCCCAGGTTGGCAACCACTGACCCGCACCTGTACGCTGCCTGGCGGGGGATACCACGCACCCACAGCTGGTCACGTCCTTTCCCGTTCCGCTCACAGACGACTGCCTGTATGCCTCAGCACGAAGTCTAATTTTTGCAGTCGCTACGCGAAGGGTGTTATCGTGGGTGTGCAATCTCTCTGCAGTCGGTCTCAGATATCGTCTACTTTGGAAATTTGTGGTAAGTTCGATGGGACCAAACTGCTGAGGTCATCGGTCCCTAAGCTTACACGCTACTTGAACTAACTTACGCTAAGTACAACACGCACGCCAATATCGTACAACACGCACGCCAATACCCGAGGGAGAAATCGGACGCCGGCCGCTGTGACCGAGCGGTTCTAGGCGCTTCAGTCCGGAACCGCACTGCTGAAACGGTCGCAGATTCGAATCCTGCCTCGGGCATGGATGTGTGTGCTGTCCTTAGGTTAGTTAGGTTTAACTAGTTCTAAGGTCTAGGGGACTGATGACCTCAGGTGTTAAGTCCCATAGTGCTTAGAGCCATTTGAACCATTTCAGGACTCGAGCCTCCGACGGGGGCAGCCGCACGAACCGTGACAAGGCGCCTTGACCACACGGGTACCCCGCGCGGCTGTATGTTATCCAAACTTTCTCAACAGTGTTTCTCTAAAAGAACGTCTTCTTCCCCGCGGCGATTCCAGTCTGAGTTCTCAAAGCGTCTCCATAGTACTTGCGAGTTGATCGAACCTCTGCCGGCAGCAAATCTAGCAAAATCTCAATGGCTCCGATGGTTTTCTGTAATCTTATTTCGCAGGGACCGCAGACATCCGAGCAGTGCTCGAGAATGGGTGGACTAGTGTTGTGTGTGCGGTCTCCTTTACAAATGAACCACAGTTTCATAGGTTTATCCCGATAAGCCGAGGTTGACCATATGTCTTCCCTATGAGTGACCGTACATGCTATTTCCACTTCATCCCACTCAGCAACGTTACACTTACATGCGAGTAGGCTTCAAGTAGTAAGTTACACATTATTCTGACATACTAAGTAACTTTTATTGAAGACACTCTGACGCTTAAAGTGATATATATATATATATATATATATATATATATATATGCATTGAACTATATGAAAGAAAATTGTCATAACTTATGAACAGTTTGGGTTGGGACGTTCAAACCGCACGGTTAGCCGCGACACATGATGGGAATTAGTATGCACTGCGTGGTTTCGCTAAACCCACTTTCATTTGGATGGGTTTTGCCAGTAAGCAAAATTGGCGCATTTGGGGAACTGAGAATCCACATTTCGCTAACGAAAAGTTCTTCAACCTCAATGGGTGACTGTGTGGTCGGCAATGCCCAGCCACGGAATAATCGATGCGATATTCCTTGATGGTACGGTGACTACCGAACGGTACGTGCAAGTTTTGGAACACGATTTCCGTCCCATTATCCGAAGTGACCCTGACTTCGACAAGATGTGAACACATGCGACTCCATTTTGTGGGGCTATAGTAAAGATAACCCCAAAACCGTTGCTGAGCTGAAAAACAACCATTCAGGAGGTCATCGGCAGCACCGATGTTCCGACACTTCAGCGGGTCATACAGAATTTCGCTATTCGTCTGTTCCACATCATAGCCACTGATGGCAGGCATAATATCGAACGTGCCGTAAACTGCATCCGAATATATGTGGTGATGTTTACATGGTGAATAATGTGGGTGCACGCCAGATTTGTAACTATTTTAGGTTTTTTTTCGTGCAGTTCAATAATTGCCGCAAAAAACACAGTTTTCCAACATAATCACCAAATCTCTGTAAAGACCGGTCGGAACGTTCCATCATTCCGTCCATCGAGAACAAAAGTCCACTCCTCATTCAAAGAAATGCAGTCGAGGCCGAAAGCACACCTGTAAAGACGGCCGGGGGGAAGCAATACAGTGTCAGAATAACGCAGAATAATAAGCAATGTGAACACTGAAATGTGACGAACAAGGTGTGATATCACAAAGCTATGTAATTTATGTAACTTGTGCACAACTTGTGCGCATTTATTCTAATAATAACAGAATAACGTAGAAGTGAGTGCACCGTGTTCAGAGATTTGGAAGTCAGTACGCCCACGCAGTAGTATGCCTCCCCACACCTAGACTACGGAAAGGATCCTGATCGGTAACGCTGATAGGTGCATTGCATGTTCCCGCCGTACGAGGGTGCGTAACGCGAAATGCACCCACAAATATCGTCGAACACGATCGTCTTTGGGGTCCAGGTGTTGTGGTGTGCGGAAGCTTAATGTAACGTGGGCTTACTGACCTCCAGATCTGTAGAAACTGTTCTCTCACCGTTCGGCGGTAATGTGACACGGTACTCCTTCCTCGCGAGCGACTTTCCAGGAGTACACTCGGCCGTGACTTCAGTTTTATGGACGAGAATGCGCGACCGCGTCGAGGTGGAGTAGCTCTTGGAACGAGAAAATATCCCGCGGATGTACTTGCTCTCCCGTTCCCCCGACTTAAAGGATGCGCCGGGCTGGCGTGTTGCAGCGACTGCCGGCCGGCAGCTGTTGTGGAAGGTCCTGTCCCACCAACTCCTTACCGGCGTGGCTTCTCGTTGCGGAGAATGCATCGCCGTCCGTGCTGATCACACGCCTTAATAAGAACCAAGTCCTGCCTCTAATAACGTTCGTCTCATTGCGTATTTGGTTCAGTTACCTTCTTTACTCTAGTAGACTATGCTACAGTATACTACACTGTACTGTACTGTACTGTACCAGGTCTTCCTGTGTGCGGTCCAAGTTGCGTCGAGGTATGTTACCAGGCAGTGACACACCGTGTCAAAGCTACTTTCGTTCTTACAGTCTGCAATCAGTCCATTGCCTGAACCAGATGTATTGTACGCATCCTGTGTAAACTTAAAGTATGGTATGTTACATACTGGAACATGTTAAATTACGATTAAAAAGAAACAGCTTTTGATGATGCTATAATCAGTACCTTTTGCTTTCTATATTTCTTACGTACTTACCACTTTCGTGGTCTTTCGTCAGTTTCTCCTACGGCATGTCATCCTCAATATAAGTGTCTATTACAATGAAGAGCCAAAGAAAGTGGTCCACCTCCCTAATATCGTGTAGGGCCCGTGCGAGCTCGCACAAGTGCCGCAACTAGACGTAGATAGACTCGACTAATGTCTGAAGTAGTGCTGGAGGGAACTGACACCACGAGTCCTGCAGGATTGTCCAAAAATCCGTAAGAATACGAGGTGGTGGAGGCAAGCCATCCCAGATATGCCAAAAAATGTTCATGTCTGGAGAGTTCGGTGGCCAGCGGAAGTGTTTAAACTCAGAAGAGTGTCCCTGGAGCCCCTCTATAGCAATTGTGGACGTGCTGGGTGTCGCATTGTCCTTCTGGAATCGCCCGAGTCCGCTGGAATCCACAATGGACATGAATGAATAAATGCAGCTGATCAAACAGGATGTTACGTACGTGTCATTTGTCAGATTCGTATCTAGAGGTATCAGGCGCCCCATATCACTCCAACTCCACACGATCCACACCATTACAGAGCCTCCACCAGTTTGAACAGTCCCCTGATCGATACAATTTGAAACGAGACTCGTTCGACCAGGCAACCTGTTTACTATCATCAGTATTCCAGTGTCGGTGTTGACGGGTCTAGGCGAGGCGCAAAGCTTTGTTTCTTCAGTCATCAAGGGTACACAAGTGGACCTTCGGCACCGAAATCCCGTATCGATGCTGTTTCGTTGAATGGTTCGCGCGCTGACACTTGTTGATGGTCCAGCATTGAAATCTGCAGGGGTTGTACTTCTGCCAAGTTGAAGGATTCTCTTCAATCGTCGTTGCACCCGTTCTTGCAGGATTCTTTTCGCAGCCGCGGCGATGTCGGATATTTGATGTTTTATCGGATTCCTGATATTCACTGTACACTCGTGAAACGGCCGTACGGGAAAATCGCCACTTCGTCGCTACCTCGGAGACGCTGTGTCCCATCGCTCGCGCGCCAACTACAACACCACATTCAAACTCACTCACATCTTGATAACCTGCCATTGTAGCAGCAGTAACCGATCTAACAACTGTGCCACACACTTGTTGTCTTACAGACGTCGGCGACCGCAGCGCCGTACTCTGCCTGTTTCCATGTCTCTGTATTTGAATACGCATACGTATGCTACTTTCTTTGGCGCCTCAGTGTGTTAATGAAATTGCGTTGTGATCCTACGTAACGCCTAGGATCCGAAACTGTGAACTTACGCTTGTAATGAGAAGATTCAGCAAATCTTAAGAGTGCACGCACTACATGTTAACTAGCGTGTTCGCCACAATTTACTATGTGACATCTTTTTAAACACCTAAATAACTGAAGCCCATCTTGGAGATGATATTCTATTTAACAAACACATGAGAGACCATCGAAGTGGTAACATGTAAGAAACACAACAAGTGTAAGGTAGTGTATAGAAGGTTAGCAAAAACAACACACAGTTTCTCCGCATTCATGAGCATGTCCACAGAACTCTAGCACGTACTGAAAGAACGTATCTAGCAAGCGTCCCAGACTGGTGTATAACACTCAAGAATCGCTCGAAGAACTGGTCTTTTAGTGTACAGTTTCCCTTTTAAAAGAACACATGTCTTACCTTGCTCGATGCTCGTCCAATCGGAGCTTAAACGATCTCGAATGACCTTGTCGTCGACAGCACCTGCCTCCATTCAGGCTCGGCTAGATACCTACAAGCAAACAAAAAAACAATAGAACTCGAATTAATGATGCAATACCGATCTAAAATGATTCAATACTGCGTCGCAAAGTACAACTCAGCATATACGGCGTCAGAAAGGCAACAGTCGATTCCTTCAGAAGATAACGATCCATATCTAAGTGAATGTGCTGTTGATTGGTCCGCCTCTGTTATCTGCTTGGTCAGGGCGCGATAACTGTACAAGGATCAACTGATAAGACAGACTGCCCGTGATAACGATTTGCTAATCGTCCCAGATAATACGCTGGCTATCTTCGTGACGCGTACATGACATAATGTCGGCAGATAGCGAGGCGGTATAAAATCCATCGGGACGTATTCCTCGTCCAGTTTGCAAGATGCATAGCGTTTTGGCTGGAGGCCAGGATCGAACTCCTGGTCTTCTGGCCTAGGATGACGTTTCCAGCGGATGCTCGATGGCAGGACAGACGCTTCCCAAAACTAGGTAAGATTCGTCTTGTTTAATTTTCGAGCAGAAGGGTATGTTCCAATAAACAAAACTACATTGTGGTGATATATGTGGTGGGATAGCCAATATACACATGGCTGTAATACGGCGTTTCTGCAAAGAAAGGTTTGATTCTTTTAAAGTAATCGTGGCATCCCGCCAGGAGCGCTGGCCTGGGATGCCACTTGTTCTCACAGCAGGAGCAGGTCCCTCTGGTTGTCAGCCGCAGCACACCGGCACATAGACGCTAATCTTGCCCCTCACGGAAGGCTAACCTGGGCCCACATTTCAGCAAGCTCTGAGCACTATGGGACTTAACATCTATGGTCATCAATCCCCTAGAACTTAGAAATGCTTAAACCTAACTAACCTAAGGACATCACACAACACCCAGTCATCACGAGACAGAGAAAATTCCTGACCCCGCCGGGAATCGAACCCGGGAACCCGGGCGCGGGAAGCGAGAACGCTACCGCACGACCACGAGCTGCGGATAATGCCCGGCGCGAATTCGCACTGCTTGTCAATCTCTGCTTAAGCCAGCACGGTCGCCGGATCTCTCACCAACTGAGACCGTATCTAGCGTTGTGGGCGGGGTCCTCCAATAAGCTAGGGATTTTGACTGTGTAACGCGCCAGTTAGATAGAATCTGCCACGGTATCCTTCAAGAATTTAACAAATCTATCACTAAATGCCAAGTCGAATAACCGTTTGCTCAATTTGTGCAACTCTTTCTCTCGAATAAATTATCCATTTTTCTGAAATTGTCATCTTACCTGTATATCACGCCTCTTTCCTCCCCATTCGGATAAATCCTTCGCGGTGCCTTAGAGTGTATTTGTGTGGAGTGTTTGTGTGTGGAATAATTTACAAGTTGATTGTAGGTGAAGAAATCGTGGAATGGTACATCAATCCAGTAAAAACAGAGATAAGCGAAAAATAATTAGTTTGAAAACATAATAAAATGAAATAAAATTGGATAAAATGGAAAAAAGGAAGACAGTGCGTCCAAAATATTTCTCTTTTAACACAGTGAAATAGTTTCCTTTTTTTTCAGAATCGATAAATACACATATTCTGCCGGTTTTTCGGTCAGTTGGGTTGTGTTTCGGCGGAGTCGGTCGGACAGAAAACACACGAAGCGCGGCCCACTTGTCATGGGTTGACACGTAGCACCCAGAATAGCGGTCGCAAATGGCGCGGACGCCATCTGGCAGTTAGTCATTCAACTGTTTACCCGCCATCTCACATTTCCCGGCCGGAAGTGGGGGCGAGCCTCAATCGCGTCCCTGTCCCGTCTGTTTGCGCCGCAACGCGAAACGTGGAAACGTGCCAGAGAGCGAGGACCAGCAAAATAAAGAGAAAGAACACACAGACAGCCGAGCACCGGTCGCCGCTGAAAACTAGGCCGCCGGCGTGCCCTTGCACTCCCCCGACACAGCTTTCAAAACAGTCGCGTTTACATTAGTCCGTCGTTCTCGTAGACTGCCGTGCCCCCCCGCGGCGCGCTGAGCAGATGTATTACTCTGCCGCCAACTGTCGTCGTCTTCGCCTAACCACCCACATGAAGAGTGGCTAATGGTCAGCCCGCCAATATGTTTCTTACAGACTGCACGCGGGACGTACGAGACCGTGCTGAAAAATAATGCAACTGAATTTTTTATATGAAAATTCTAGAAGATTTTTAAATAAAACAAATTTTGTTAACTTTAGATTGACCGGTTTAAATATAATGCAGCTACTCACAGAGGTCCAGTGTAGAACTGCTGATGTTTTTAAAATATTGGAAATCCGATATACAGGGTGTTACAAAAAGGAACGGCCAAACTTTCAGGAAACATTCCTCACACACAAAGAAAGAAAATATGTTATGTGGACATGTGTCCGGAAACGCTTCCCTTCCATGTTAGAGCTCATTTTACTAGTTCTCTTCAAATCACGTTAATCATGGAATGGAAACACACAGCAACAGCACGTACCAGCGTGACTTCAAACACTTTGTTACAGGAAATGTTCAAAATGTCCTCCGTTAGCGAGGATACATGCATCCACCCTCCGTCGCACGGAATCCCTGATGCGCTGATGCAGTCCTGGAGAATGGCGTATTGTATCACAGCCGTCCACAATACGAGCACGAAGAGTCTCTACATTTGGTACCGGGGTAGCGTAGACAAGAGCTTTCAAATGCCCCCATAAATGAAAGTCAAGAGGGTTGAGGTCAGGAGAGCGTGACGGCCATGGAATTGGTCCGCCTCTACCAATCCATCGGTCACCGAATCTGTTGTTGAGAAGCGTACGAACACTTTTACTGAAATGTGCAGGAGCTCCATCGTGCATGAACCACACGTTGTGTCGTACTTGTAAAGGCACATGTTCTAGCAGCACAGGTAGAGTATCCCGTATGAAATCATGGCGGTGAATCGAGGAAGTACAGTACATACTGACGAAACTAAAATGAGCTCTAACATGGAAATTAAGCGTTTCCGAACACATGTCCACATAACATCTTTTCTTTATTTGTGTGTGAGGAATGTTTCCTGAAAGTTTGGCCGTACCTTCTTGTAACACCCTGTATCAATATTTTAAAAATTGTCATAGTCAGTGTTCGATAAATAGAAATTATTTATCGATGTATCGACGAAACATATATCGACGGCAATGCCTATAAAAATACCGGCTGCAAGTTGTAAATGTGCTGCCAGTCTTAGAGATTTATATTTAAGTACTGATTTATTATTAGACATTACGTCCATCAACAAGCTAGGAGCCTGATTATTCTCCTTAGAGCAAGAATAGAAAGGAAAACGATGCACGTTTTGCGCTTGGCGATAACCACTTTGGTACCCGCAAGTAAGTGGCACAATAGAAAATGTCCGACGGATCCGTCTTTCGGTTTCGTCACATATCAGATTTGACTAGAACACTTCATGCCGACTTCCTTACTTTTTCATTTCAGCAACGCCCAGCGACCGTGCAATTTTAGCGTCAAAATTGCGTGCTGAAGCTAAACGTTGCAGTTTCTGTTATTAGCGCCGATTACGTCAGCGTTTGAGTTCATACGTTTGCCCCCATTGCAGAGACAAGTCTTGTCATTTAGATTTTTGAAACAGCCGTCTTTGAAGAATGCCGATGAGAATAAATAGCACACTACTTGCGTTTTTTAACGCAACTGGTGTGCCATATCTTCACGTCGGAAATCTTGTTATTCCATTCACACCGCCACTTCTGTCCGTCCCCCTTCATTCGGATTTCTTCTTTGCGCCACCTGTATTTGATTCACACAGTCAAAGAGAAAGGGAGGACATGATAAAAGCTCAAAAACTCGTAAGACTCCTTCAAACAGTGAAACTAAAATTGTGTTATACTACAATTTCAAAAGAACAATTTCAAATATTTATCGAAAATTGCGAAAAAAATATAAAATAAAAATATCGGCACCGTATTGCCATTTTGATATCGATATATCGGTGAAAAAATATCGCCTATAAGTCTCGATATTTTATCAACAGCCCTTATTCAGAGTGGGCTGTAATTATCATACGACAGCGAAACTTGGTAGGTACGCTATTGCGTTAATGCGGAATCGATTTATGCTGCAAAAAGAATTGTTCCAACGTTGGCCACCAGAAGCATTTCTGGCGCTGTACAGCATCCTGCCGACATCTCTGTTGTTCGTATAGAACAAACTGTGTAAGTGACAGGCAATAATAAAATCAGCATTATGAATTTCTCACTTGTATGAGCTTTTCCGCCCACGCCCCATTTCTAATCCATCGCGTATGGAAACATTTCTGTTCGTCTTTCTTGCATTCGTAGCGCCATATTTGCACTTGGTGACCAAAATCGACACTAATTTTTCCCAGTGTAAGTCGTTTCCACGTTACCACATTAGAATATAGCCCACACTGAACCTGATCGCATGGTCCTGTAATATCTGCACATCGTAGGTGCGTTCGGCGTACATCAGTGCCTTTACATGTCCCCATAGCCAGAAATTCAACGGATTCAGGTTATGTTAACGAAGAAGCCATGCTCCTGAACCTCGTCGACCACCCCGTACGGTCCGTAAAATATGGGATTGTGCCCTGTTGGGCATGAAGCACAGCACTTTCTGCAAAGATAACGCTCTCCAATAACACTGATAATTCATCGCACAGAAATCGGTGATGCACAGCACCTGTTCATCTTAAGTATTTTGCTACAGTGTATGACCCTATGAGTCTGTCGCAGACAGTTCTTCCCAGTACATTGATAATGAAGCAGTTCACACGCCTTACCTTCATGAAGTGATTCTGATGCCTCACCTTCATGACAGGGTTTGCATCTGCCCACACCTACTTGTTGCGTTTGATTACTATATCATGTATGTCACACCATCACCAAGTACTACACATTACTCATCACAACTAAAAGTACACCATATCTCAACAGATATTGCTTTCCAGCCATATGATTATACTTAATGCCCTTCTGGTTTTGGCCAATACTACCTCCTTCAGGAATAAGTGGCATTTTTAGAGATGGTATTCCTTGCCAATCATTTCCATAACCAGTTATTTGTGCTGTGGATTTTTAATAAAGTGTGATTAAAAAACCAGTCCGTCAATGAAAAGTACGCGATTTGTAAATTGGATGTACTGCTTCAGACATACCGTATCTCACACAATGCAAATCAAATTCTTCACACTAACAAATCACTGCTAGAGATGAAGAAATGGTAACTCAAAAAAAAAAGTGTTACGCAGTAAATAAATATCATTAACGATGTTTGTAGGCCAACTACTAGATTCATCATCTGACAACTGTTCAGCAGTAAGAAATGTGGCTTTTTCTATTCGTCCCTATAGTGGTAAAATACAAATTGTTCCCTACAACACTGAACATTAGGTACAAAGAAAAGCGGGTGCAACGAAATGTTATTGGTTAAACATTGGTAATGGCACAGTATACACTCTTCTCACCAGAAACGAGTAATTTGTCGATTTCCACAAACCTCCATTACGATTCCTGTCCTCCGGGTTAGAATTTTAAGTGACTACTGTTTGCGTCTTTCATGTATAGGAAACAGTTGCATCATTCGGCGACCTAGGGCCATTTCTACGTGTAGGCGAGAGTAGGTGCCCATAGGGCGGTTTTAGGGGGCCAGCAGTGGCTGGAAAAAGTTGAACAAATGAGGAGAAAAATGATAACGGCCAGTCACCCAAGGTTACTGATTAAAAATATAGTAGGACATTTGCCTTCTGTTGCGCCAATAGATTTTTGTGGTCGTGGACCGGTGATAGCAAAAGACAGGGGGCGTCTGTTTACTTTTCTCAGTTCTCGCCTAGGGTGGGCAAAATACCTGACAGCGGTCCCGAAGCCACCTCCACTGCAATATTTACACTCAGTGGAATTGCTCTTTCTTACCCTGAAAAAATTACATAAGTCGTATTGGCCACAAGCGTAAAATCTGTCAAAATTTAGTTTACAAAAATTGGGGGGGAAAATCTATTGTGATATCGCCACAGATCTCGGCTGTAACTTGATTACTTTATTGGTGCAGATTATATAACGAACGGACAAAGGAAACGCAGAAGTGTATTTCCACCGGCAAATATTCCGCCACTGAGTTGTAATTTTGAACGTTAAAATCTGTCTATAGCTGCACCACACACTCTACTCCAGCCACAGTAAACAAAAGGCAGGTTAAAACATGGCGCCCTGAGCTCCCAGCCAATCAGCGGCGATGTCAACATTGCCCTCCCCCCCCCCCCCCCCCAATCCGCTTCCTCTCTCTCTCTCTCTCTCTCTCTCTCTCTCTCTGTGTCACATAACACATTCTCTGTAGGCTCTCTCCTCATTCGTTGTCCAGTACTGCCCTCTGTCTGCCGCCACTTGAACCAACTATATTTGGCACGGTGAAAGTGGGTACGCGCTGCCGTGTCGAATATTTCTTTTCCACGGCCTTTGCATAACCGTAAACTTCAAAGAGCGGCGTCGCGGCTGTACATACACGCACGCACGCACGCGCGCGCGTCGCAGCAGACGCCGGGCGCCCCGTCGTGAATGAGTAACGACCAATTGTTTCCACACGGCAGCGAGGCGCGACAACATCGGGGGCGCCCGCCGTAGTTGTTTGGAAGCGAGACATTTTCCCACGCTCCACTAAAGGGAAGCTGTAGCAATGCAAGTCCGCACGTATGGTTTTTTTTTTTTTTTGTACTCCGATGATGGTACCTCAAAAACATCTTGGCACGATTCTACGGCTTCTTGAGGTAATGAACTTATCGTTGTGGACTCAGTTTCGCTTGACACAATTGATCATAAAGAAACCGTTAGGCGCTATGAGTAACACTCATTTCACAAGACTTTCTAACGTCACACGCAGTATCGACAACCATAGGAACAGCAATCGAACTTCGTTAGCGTTCGATACGAGCCTCTCGCAAGACTTCGTGCACGGATATCGGAGACTTTATGAAACACGCCATCCTTGGTACGATTTATTATAATTATTGTTTGCTATCGCATAATGATTCATCGGCAGTTTATGTTTTCATCTAAGTGCTCTCTCTCAGGAATGAGTTATTGTCGTCAATAATTTAGAAACTGAGCATAAAACACGCTTGTATGATAATTTGGGGCAGGCTATTTCAAGGTAACGGAGCACTGAAATTTTATCATAGGCATGGCACCGTTATCATTAAATGTCAGTTAATAATACAGTAAAGATATAAGGCTTCAAGATATATCATCATAACCGAGACAGGAGATCAGATGACGAAGTAATGGATATTGTTGTGATTTCTGGAGTCGAAACATTAAGTCCGCATCCCGCTATTGTTAACACGTTCTGTGACTTTCTTATGCATGCAACGCAAGCATGCATTTTCTTCCTTAACACGAATATTTCGCTGTCTATTTCCGAATATGCAGCGATTTCCGAATTTATAACAGGTAGAAACGTAAGAGGACAGTTTTAATTGCTGTGGGCGAAACGAGGAGCAATAACGTCCATATTCTTCCTTCTCATGCAGCCGGTAGCAGTTCCTGCTGTTGTCGATGCGAGTGTTAGCCTATAAACAAACCGTAAGATAAGTTTTTCATCCCCGTGGCTCCAAAGCGAATGCTAATTAGCAGCAGTTCCCTTTTACCTGTGAACAAGCTTTCGTACCAGAGCAGTGTGTGCTAAACGCAGTTCTGTGGGAAGTGAATTACCCTCCACAAAAAACTATTAATAACATGGCGTTGTATCTGACATTTTTATCTTATTTTTTCAAAATTTTTTATGACTTTTGTATTATTAGTTATGATTTAAAATTAATCACTGAGTATAAGTTTTTCTCATTTTTTGAAATCTTGTTGATTTCATTGCCCTTCAAAATAAGCACGATGTCCCATCGAAGTACCAGGATTCTCAAAGTGTTCCGTCAGAGGAAACGTTTCGGACTAACTGCACTAGCGCGAACGGAAGAGAACACTATAGAGTATAACGAACGCTGCCTATGAACGCTTCGTTATTGTTTTTTGCGCCAGTAATCGGTACACGGAATACAACAGTGTGTAGTTACAACCACGCCGCAAAACGTTGACATTCACAGAGGATTATTTTTCAGGGCGAGTCCACTCTTCTTTAACGAAGTAAGCAAAACGGCGTAGAAAAGGAGGACTCCAGGTGTCGTAAGTTCGTACGTAAACGTGAAATACGTGCAGGTAGTGTATTTAATACGGAATCACAGCTTCAACTATCCTTAGAATTAATCCAAAACTTTGCACTTATTTCGCTTGACGCTTTTCGGAAAATTTGGTGGTAAGGCCCTATGGGGCCAAACTGCTAAGGTCATCGGTCCCTAGGCTTACACAGTATTTAATCTAACTGGAACTAGCTTACGCTAAGGTCAACACACACACCCATGCCCGAGGGAGGATTCGAACCTCCGACAGTGGTAGCCGACGCTTTTCGATGGATTCTCATTACAACCCAGTAGGAAATCTGAAAGCAGAACACTAATTACAGATGTCCAACATAACGTGAAGACATGCTGGCACTTTCTCTCTGTTTTGAGAAGCTGGAGATAATTGCGTTAATGATTGATGCGCATTTCGATATCCGCCACATCTCAGATGGTTTGTAATGTCTGCAATGACGTATCCAAAGCTCTTCAAGGACTTCATTAAAGTCGCTATAAGGAAGATAATGTCAATAAAACGAAGTTAACAAAATGTGAAATAATTATATGACTGTGACATGGGTTACTTGATAGAATCTACAGTATAGTTTTTTAGTGGATTAACCACTTTTATATATCATCAAAAATCTCCTAACAGAACAGCGATGCCGGCCGATGTGACCGAGCGGTTCTAGGCGCTTCAGTCTGGAACCGCGCGACGTCCTGCCTCGGGCATGGATGTGTGTGATGTCAAAAAATGGTTCAAATGGCTCTGAGCACTATGGGACTTAACATCTGTGGTCATCAGTCCCCTAGAACTTTGAACTACTTAAACCTAACCTACCTACACATCCATGCCCGAGGCAGGATTCGAACCTGCGACCGTAGCAGTCGCGCGGTTCCGGACTGCGCGCCTAGAACCGCTAGACCACCGCGGCCGGCTGTGTGATGTTCTTAGGTTAGTTAGGTTTAAGTAGTTCTAAGTTCTAGGGGACTGATGACCTCAGATGTTAAGTCCCATAGTGCTCAGAGCCATTTGAACCAGAACAGCGATGCATAATCCATGTAATAACAACTGCTATGGGAGTAAGCAATGAGAATCATGATGTCTTTTGTATATTTTTATTTCAATCAGCATAAGAGACACATATTTGCACTTGCTTACTTTCGAAGAAATTTATTGCGCTACTCATTTTTAGCAAAATGAAATGGAAGGTTCACACTTACTCACTCCGTTCCATCCTGATGACAGCAACAGATCACTCTATCGCTCGTGCAGCTCATGTGAGCAACGGAAGTGGACAGGATAGCCGGCGAAAACTCTCTGTACTGATAGCGCCGAAGCGAAGGGGGCGCAACTTCCCGTTAAAAGACCGACAACGAGCGGAACACGAATGAACGCAAGCGAATGAGGACGTAACACGACCGAATGCAGTCGTTCACATCAGAAAGAATGACGGCTCGTTGGCTTCTGTCCACTCTGGTTTAAACCAGGCTTTCTATTGCTTTGTAAAATGAAAACGGAGAGTACGTAGCACAATAAATTGTATCGGTAGCAAAAGTAAGAATCCAAATTTGTCATTCCTTGGGTGTTCGTATTAAGCAGCACATGATAGAAGTGTTTAGCCACGATTTTTGTGTAACCTACCTACATTTACAAAAGAATAACTTTTTTTTATTTTTTTTTAAGAACAAGGGATACTAGGTGAAGAGCTTAAGACGCGAGGGACTGCTGAAAGGCGTAGTATTTTTACATAATAACGTAACGTTCTGTCCACTATACTTAACAATAAACCACCTTATAAATGTGCAAAACAGGAAACTGGTACGGAATGCAGTAGTTTAGAAGTTTCTGGTAAGTTTCTGTGGGACCAAACTGCTGAGGCCATCGGTCCTTAGGCTCACACGCTACTTATTCTAACTTAAACCGACTTACGGTAAGAACGACACACACACGCATGCCCGAGGGAGGACTCCAACTTCCGACAGGGGGAGCCACGCGAACCGTGGCAAGACGCCTCGGACCACTCGGCATGGAATGCGGTACCTACATTGTTTAGCGTACCATAAATGAATCTCAAGAGACAACTATCATACACACATGATTATAAAACGTCGAAAACAATAAAATTGTTTCCCGACTCCGAGTAATTCCGTAACTGTTGCTACATCGGAGTCACACAAGTCAGAATTTTCAACACTGGCCTCTTTCGACGAACGAGTATTAGCATTAAATAAATATTCGTGAATTGGAAACGTCGAGTGAATTGGAACGATGAACGAATCTTTAGACTTTGCGCAAAATAAATGCGCGTCAAAGAAAGTCCCAATTATAACAACAGTCAATAACTGAAATATCTGCCTCTTATGGATGAAATACTGTGTTTTATATTCTCTTGATTTCAGTGAATTAAGTTGTGATTATATGCAGTTACGAGAGTATTTCTTCATGAAATCATTGTAGCTAACGTCATTTTATTCATGAATTTTGGACTCTGCTTACATTTATTTTACGAGTGTTCAGGTCTCTTGATATTTTACTAATGCCGGGAACGCAAAAGTGCAATAACTATTTCGTAAATTAAGTTGAAAAGAGCTAAAAACATTAATCTGTTGGTACATCTAACGTTAAGTGAGCAACGTCTTTCTCGCCGCTAGCAGCGCCAGTGTGACGTCAATTGTCACACTGTACGAACTTCTGCAGCAGCGAGTGTCTTTTGGTTGTGTGTGTTTGACTGTGACAGTGACGCGATTTCTCAGAAAAATTATCGGATCGGCGTCCGGGTACAACGAAAAAAAAAGGGGAGCCAACAAAAGTAAAGCAGTAGCAAAAAAAAAAGTGTGACGAAACGAGAAAACTAATTTACGCCGACAGCAGACGAGCGGACGTGTGTAGCAACGTAACACAAGGAAAATTAAGGCTATGATTTATTACCCAATTATGGCGGCGACCGCCAACGGAGCAGGTGGGCCCCAACGTTTCCGCTAATTTCATTAGTTTTTAAGAGTCTAGAAAGTTACGACGCGGCTCCGGTGATGGGGAATGAAGTATGCCGGGGGCGGAGGCACGGAGAGGCCGCGTGTTGAAACACGGCGTGATGGACGGGGCCGCAGTTGCCTGCACAACAGTGCGGCGGCCCCATTCAACTGTCACCGGCTCTGCGCCCGCCAGTACCATACGGCCGGGCCTCGACGGCTAACCGCCGAGGGACAGCGTACTGGTGCTGTACACGGGTGGCGACCACCTGAGCTGCAACTCAACAGCTGTACCTGATTTACAGAGCAAATAATTTACGCTACCCGAAATGTTTCGCAGTAGCTACGGCGACACGTCGCTACTACAGCTTGGGTTCGATCTGTGACGTCCGTTGGCATTCGTGACGTCATATACAAAGGAAATTATATATATATATATATATTTTACAACACAAACAGAACCTGATCATTACCTTTGTTGACTTCAAAAAGGCGTACGACTCTATCGACCGGAAAACTCTCTTCAAAATTCTAGCAGAATACAAAGTAGACAACAGAACACGGGCTATCATAGAGCAAACTTTAACCAACACAACCTCCAAAGTAAAGTTCTTTGGGGAACTATCAGAGCCCTTTGAAAGTCGCACTGGTGTCCGACAAGGCGATGGCCTCTCATCTCTCCTTTTCAATCTGGTGTTAGATAAGGTCATAAAAGAATGGGAAACATCACAACAGGAGATAACCTTAGGAAACCTACAGATTAAATGCCTGGCTTTTGCAGACGATTTGGCGATTGTCACCAAAGGTATAAAGGAAACAAAAGACGCTATTGAAAAACTGCACGAAATCGCTTCCAAAACTGGACTACAGATTTGTTACGAAAAGACACAATTTATGAGCACAAAGAAACTCTCATCTCTGAACATAAAGTATTGCACGATTTACAAAACGGCAAACTTCAAATACCTCGGTGAAACACTACAAATGAGTGGACATAACAGAGACTCAAACGAAGAAAGAAAGACTAAACTGGACAAGGCATACAAAGTAGTGTGGAACCATTACAACAAGAAGTCTATCTCACAAAAAGCCAAATTACGCCATTACGACACGGTGGTGCTCCCCGAGGCTCTATATGCAGCAGAGACCACACTAATCATAGGGCATACATGTATCAGACAATTAGAAAAAGTAGAACGGAAAATACTTAGGAAAATATTTGGCGCAACTAACAACAATGGAATATGGATCAAGAAACCTACAGAGGAACTGTACAAACATAAGGAGACAATCACAGAAAAGATTAGAAAACGCAGACTACAATTCTATGGACACCTATACAGAATGCCATCACACAAGCTGACCAAACAGATCCTTTGACTGGGTAACCACTAGAAACAACAAATGGGTGGCAGAGGTAGAAAACGACCTGAACCAACTCAACATAACAGCAGACACAATAAACGACAGAATAAAATTCAGAAACATCATTAAGAAAAGTAAACTACATGAGTTACAATGTGACAAACGAACAGGCATAAAATGGACCGAAGAACTCAAGCAAGATCACAGCCAGAAGATGAAAGAAATATGGGCAACCAAAAAGGCAATCAGGATGAAGCCGAAGACACAAAGCCGACAAAAAGCATGGACAGAGGACCGGAAACAGAAACACAGCGAGCGAATGAGGGAAGTTTGGGCAGCAAGGAAGGCAGCAAAAGGAACAGGCCATGTAGTTTAGTCCATATGCGCTCTTTAAGGGCAAAACACCAATTATATATATATATATATATATATATATATATATATATATATATATATATATATATATATCAGCATGCTTCTTTCTCTCAGGGATGTTGTCTTTTCTTATCACTTTTACTTACGTGCACAAGTAAATACGAAACGGGTTCTTGAAGGGCCTCAGTTATTCATGTACCAACTATAGATTTTGAACGTGATGACTAAAATATAGTTGCCGTTAACTGAATTGAATGTAATTTTGTTAACTTCTATTCACTGATTGCAAAGCAAGGCTTGAGAGAATTTCGATTGTTGCCGTGGAGCGGCCAAGATAAAACTTACTGAACTCATGGAATCTGTATAGTTTAAAAACATGAACTTTAACGTAAATTAATTATGTGTTGTAATTTAAAAAGGTTCTTATAACGAAATCTCTCGCATTTACAGTTACTATTAACACTGGAAAATAAATTAATACTTCGGCGCGTAATGGCCGACCAGAGGCTGGATCCGAAGATGAGCTTCTCGCAGCGCAAATTACTGAAAAAATGCTTATTAAAAATAATTAGCCACTGCGAGCATTTGAGGTGACAACTATTACAAAGAAATTCATTTTGTAATAATAATAACGCGTTTATTTTAGCAATAAATACGAATAACTTACATAAAACATGTGTAGCCGCTCAATGGCTGCTTTCCGTGTAGCGAAACAAAACAATGCGTCCACACAAAACACGCCATTCCTCCTCGGCCGTACAATCGCATCTCTTTCGATCCTTTTCTATTTTCATAGACATTAAATAAAGATGGTATCGCTGCATATCAGTTGTTTCAAGAATATTAACTATATCTTTTACACTAATTATATTCATAAAATACGTAAACTACGATTTACAACCGCTAAAAATGCAAATATTTATGTGACGTAGCGTCACAGATCCCGGTGTGGTTCTAGAATTTTTTTTCATCTACATCTACATTTATACTCCGCAAGCCACCCAACGGTGTGTGGCGGAGGGCACTTTACGTGCCACTGTCATTACCTCCCTTTCCTGTTCCAGACGCGTATGGTTCGCGGGAAGAACGACTGTCTGAAAGCCTCCGTGCGCGCTCTAATCTCTTTAATTTTACGTTCGTGATCTCCTCGGGAGGTATAAGTAGGGGGAAAGAATATATTCGATACCTCATCCAGAAACGCACCCTCTCGAAACCTGGCGAGCAAGCTACACCGCGATGCAGAGCGCCTCTCTTGCAGAGTCTGCCACTTTAGTTTGTTAAACATCTCCGTAACGCTATCACGCTTACCAAATAACCCTGTGACGAAACGCGCCGCTCTTCTTTGGATCTTCTCTATCTCCTCCGTCAACCCGATCTGGTACGGATCCCACACTGATGAGCAATACTCAAGTATAGGTCGAACGAGTGTTTTGTAAGCCACCTCCTTTGTTGATGGACTACATTTTCTAAGGACTCTCCCAATGAATCTCAACCTGGCACCCGCCTTACCAACAATTAATTTTATATGATCATTCCACTTCAAATCGTTCCGCACGCATAGCCCCAGATATTTTACAGAAGTAACTGCTACCAGTATTTGTTCCGCTATCATATAATCATACAATAAAGGATCCTTCTTTCTATGTATTCGCAATACATTACATTTGTCTATGTTAAGGGTCAGTTGCCACTCCCTGCACCAAGTGCCTATCCGCTGCAGATCTTCTTGCATTTCACTACAATTTTCTAATGCTGCAACTTCTCTGTATACTACAGCATCATCCGCGAAAAGCCGCATGGAACTTCCTACACTATCTACTAGGTCATTTATATATATTGTGAAAATCAATGGTCCCATAACACTCCCCTGTGGCACGCCAGAGGTTACTTTAACGTCTGTAGACGTCTCTCCATTGAGAACAACATGCTGTGTTCTGTTTGCTAAAAACTCTTCAATCCAGCCACACAGCTGGTCTGATATTCCGTAGGCTCTTACTTTGTTTATCAGGCGACAGTGCGGAACTGTATCGAACGCCTTCCGGAATTCAAGAAAAATAGCATCTGCCTGGGAGCCTGTATCTAATATTTTCTGGGTCTCATGAACAAATAAAGCGAGTTGTGTCTCACACGATCGCTGTTTCCGGAATCCATGTTGATTCCTACGTAGTAGATTCTGGGTTTCCAAAAACGACATGATACTCGAGCAAAAATCGTGTTCTAAAATTCTACAACAGATCGACGTCAGAGATATAGGTCTATAGTTTTGCGCATCTGCTCGACGACCCTTCTTGAAGACTGGGACTACCTGTGCTCTTTTCCAATCATTTGGAACCTTCCGTTCCTCTAGAGACTTGTGGTACACGGCTGTTAGAAGAGGGGCAAGTTCTTTCGCGTAGTCTGTGTAGAATCGAATTGGTATCCCGTCAGGTCCAGTGGACTTTCCTCTGTTGAGTGACTCCAGTTGCTTTTCTATTCCTTGGACACTTATTTCGATGTCAGCCATTTTTTCGTTTGTCCGAGGATTTAGAGAAGGAACTGCAGTGCGGTCTTCCTCTGTGAACCAGCTTTGGAAAAAGGTGTTTAGTATTTCAGCTTTACGCGTGTCATCCTCTGTTTCAATGCCATCATCATCCCGGAGTGTCTGGATATGCTGTTTCGAGCCACTTACTGATTTAACGTTAAGACCGGAACTTCCTAGGATTTTCTGTCAAGTCGGTACATAGAATTTTACTTTCGAATTCACTGAACGCTTCATGCACAGCCCTCCTTACGCTAACTTTGACATCGTTTAGCTTCTGTTTGTCTGAGAGGTTTTGGCTGCGTATAAACTTGGAGTGAAGTTCTCTTTGCTTTCTCAGTAGTTTCCTAACTTTGTTGTTGTACCACGGTGGGTTTTTCCCGTCCCTCACAGTTTTACTCGGCACGTACCTGTCTAAAACGCGTTTTACGATTGCCTTGAACTTTTTCCATAAACACTCAACATTGTCAGTGACGGAACAGAAATTTTCGTTTTGATCTGTTAGGTAGTCTGAAACCTGCCTTCTATTGCTCTTGCTAAACAGATAAACCTTCCTCCCTTTTTTTATATTCCTATTAACTTCCATATTCAGGGATGCTGCAACGGCCTTATGATCACTGATTCCCTGTTCTGCACATACAGAGTCGAAAAGTTCGGGTCTGTTTGTTATCAGTAGGTCCAAGATGTTATCTCCACGAGTCGGTTCTCTGTTTAACTGCTCGTGTTAATTTTCGGACAGTGCACTCAGTATAATGTCACTCGATGCTCTGTCCCTACCACCCGTCCTAAACATCTGAGTGTCCCAGTCTATATCTGGTAAATTGAAATCTACACCTAAGACTATAACATGCTGAGAAAATTTATGTGAAATGTATTCCAAATTTTCTCTCAGTTGTTCTGCCACTAATGCTGCTGAGTCGGGAGGTCGGTGCAAGGAGCCAATTATTAACCTAGCTCGGTTGTTGAGTGTAACCTCCACCAATAATAATTCGCAGGAACTATCCACTTCTGCTTCACTATAGGATAAACTACTACTAACAGCGACGAACACTCCACCACCGGTTGCATGGAATCTATCCTTTCTAAACACCGTCTGTACCTTTGTAAAAATTTCGGCAGAATTTATCTCTGGCTTCAGCCAGCTTTCTGTACCTATAACGATTTCAGCTTCGGTGCTTTCTATCAGCGCTTGAAGTTCCGGTACTTTACCAACGCAGCTTCGACAGTTTACAATTACAATACCGATCGCTGCTTGGTCCCCGCATATCCTGACTTTGCCCCGCACCCGTTGAGGCTGTTGCCCTTTCTGTACTTGCCCAAGGCCATCTAACCTAAAATACCGCCCAGCCCACGCCACACAATCCCTGCTGCCCGTGTAGCCGCTTGTTGCGTGTAGTGGACTCCTGACCTATCCAGCGGAACCCGAAAGCCCACCACCCTATGGCGCAAGTCGAGGAATCTGCAGCTCACACGGTCGGAGAACCGTCTCAGCCTCTGATTCAGACCCTCCACTCGGCTCTGTACCAAAGGTCCGCAGTCAGTCCTGTCGACGATGCTGCAGATGGTGAGCTCTGCTTTCATCCCGCTAGCGAGACTGGCAGTCTTCACCAAATCAGATAGCCGCCGGAAGCCAGAGAGGATTTCCTCCGTTCCATAGCGACACACATCATTGGTACCGACATGAGCGACCACCTGCAGATGGGTGCACCCTGTACCCTTCATGGCATCCGGAAGGACCCTTTCCACATCTGGAATGACTCCCCCCCGGTATGCACACGGAGTGCACATTGGTTTTCTTCCCCTCTCTTGCTGCCATATCCCTGAGGGGCCCCATTACGCGCCTGACGTTGGAACTCCCAACTACCAGTAAGCCCACCCTCTGCGACCGCCCGGATCTTGCAGACTGAGGGGCAACCTCTGGAACAGGACAAGCAGCCATGTCAGGCCGAAGATCAGTATCAGCCTGAGACAGAGCCTGAAACCGGTTCGTCAGACAAACTGGAGAGGCCTTCCGTTCAGCCCTCCGGAATGTCTTTCGCCCCCCGCCACACCTTGAGACGACCTCCCACTCAACCACAGGTGAGGGATCAGCCTCAATGCGGGGAGTATCCCGGGCAACCACAGTCGTAGTCCGATCGGGGGATGCGTGGGACGAGCTGGCCGTCCCCGACAAACCCGCATCCGTACCCGCACAGTGATGCCCATTGGCAACAGCCTCAAGCTGTGTGACCGAAGCCAACACTGCCTGAAGCTGGGAGCGAAGGGATGCCAACTCAGCCTGCATCCGAACACAGCAGTTGCAGTCCGTAAGTTACTGCGATTTTTCCCTGTGTCCTACGAGGGTTGGAACTGTAATAGTGGCAACTACTTATTTACAGTTCGTACAAAATAGATACGTGTTTCAAAGTTTTACTGACCTTCAAAGTAGTCACCAGCATTGTGTACAACCCGTTTCCAGCGATGTGGAAGCCGTAGGATACTCTTAGCAGTGCCATTTGTGTTGACCGTTGGAGCGGCGCGGTCTGTTGCGCGACGAATTTGTAGCAGTTCTCAAGCGAATGCCGTGAAGCGTTTCCTTCAGTTTAGAAATCGAGTTGAATTCACGGGGGCTGAAGTCAGGGGAGTGCAGTAGGTGGTGTACCACTTAGCAGTCTCATCAGTCTAACAGCTTGCACTGTACGTGCTTGAGCATTGTCCTGCAAAATGATGGTAAGGTCCTGCAGAAAGTGTCATCACTCTATGCTGTTCATTTTTGGAACAAAACCTACGACCAGCTTAGAGACAGAAGTACCCGTTAGGAGAGTGAGGCGAAATTGGGCGTTAATGGGATATGACAGCAGCGAATGGCGCGAGTGGCTTTTGCTATCAGCACGCCATGGCCTGCAGCACCTCGGTTCGACCCTAGACGACTGGAAAACGAAGACCTGGCCAGATGAGTCCCTGTTTCAGTTGCTGAGAGCTAATGTCGGGGTTCGAGTGTGACGCACCGCCACGAAGCTCTTGACCCAGACTGTCAACAAAGCTCTGTGGTGGGTCCATAACGGTGTGGGCTGGATTCTCGGCTACTTTCCTCTACTTGGAGACCACTCGCAGCCATTCATAGACTTCCTGCTTCCAAACAGCAACGCAGTTTTTGCGGATGACAATGTGCCGTGTCACTTATTCGCAACTGGCTTGAAGAACTCTCTGCACAGTTCGAGCGAATGATTTGGCCACCTCAGCCTCGCAAACTGAACCCCACCGAAGATGCACGCGATTAATCGAGAGGTCAGTTCGTGCACAAAGTAGTGCACTGGCCACACTTTCGCTGTTATGGACGGAAATAGAGGCAGCAGGAGTCACTATTTCCGCAGGGGATTTGCAACCACTTGTTGAGTCGATGCCACGTCGCGTTCCCGCACTGTGGTCGACAAAAGCAAGTCCGATACGATATCAGGAGGCACCCCACGACTTTTGTGATCCCACTGTCTGCGATGTCTTTCGGCAGTTCATCATGTCTTCTGCTGTTTAGTATCTAATAACCGTTAAAAAACGATATTCCTCAATAAATTCGTAAGGGTTCAAGGAAATCGTGACTAGGCAGTCCTGTAATACAGCGTCGCACACCACTTGAACTCCTTAGGAAACCCACAGAATGACAGCTTTCAAAATCTGACCTCCTGTTTTTGTTATTGCTACAATTAATTGCTCTACATACTGTTCGTTTTGTACAAACTGTGTTACAAATCGATATAAATGGTACTGTAGGCATCCATCAGATATCGAATTCAACAGTGCAGTTTACTGTTCAGTTGGTGCACTTCTATCTCGTGCATAACAAAAATGAAGAGCAGTGTGACGACAGTATGTAGTGTGGTACTTTTAAATGGTTAAGGTATGCGTCCACTGACCGCAGTGACGCAGTAGTTGGTCTCATTCCCAGGTAGCTGCAGAGGGTTGGGCACGTCTGCCTCGACCATCTGACTCAACCAGTCACGTAACGCGTTTTTGTATATGACTGGCAATGCCGCAACTCTATACTCGACTGTAAATATCGTTTGCATTTCACAGTCGGTTGCTGGCTACACTGGTGGCAGGTGTCGGGCACCTCCTTTCGCCGACTTTACCGTAACTTACTGGCCAACAGAGAAACGTCTCGCTCAGCTGTGTGCCCAGCCCAGCTGATTACTACGATCTCACTTCTCGTCCTGTTAATGACAATTACTGTTGTTGTTTCTACTGTTGTGAAGTCTGTTCAGAAGCAGCTGAAGACACAATATGTTGTCACTGAATAGCACTGTTTCGTTTACGAAAATCATGTTGTTTACACACTAGTGCTGATCCCTCAGTCGAAGCCAGTCCATGTTTTGCGAAACAGTGTTTCATAATATAAGTTGAAGAGCATCAGAGATAATGTTCACATGTCGTGCGCTCCAGTCTTCATTTGGTTGATTTGCTTGCAGTACAGTCTTTCATTCGTGTTCATGTGTTTGCGGTACTTCTGTTGTTTACATGTGCCTCCACAAGATATTTCTGTGTGCAAACGTGTTCATCTAAGAACTTTTAACAGCAGTAGTCTGAGAAATCAAGGTGCAAGTGTCTCATTTAAAACAAAATTAGAGAAGATCACAGTGAATGTATGTTTTTTCCATAAAGTTGTCAAATATTAGGAAACACACGTAACAAAAATAATTTACCAAGTATTTTTACATATCATTAACATCATGTTAGAAAACATGTTAAGATATGTCAACAAAAGAATGTGAATGTCTCGATTTTTATCTGAGAGACTCCGTGTGTGTAAGGAGCGGGGGCGGTGATCACCAATCATCATTCATTCAGTATTTGCTTCTGATGAAGCCATCTATTTGTATTATAACTAATTTCTCTGTTTCTCATTTCTGTTGCAGGTCGCAGCCCAATTCCACACCCTCCATCAGCAACCAGGGAAGTGATAGAACTGTTCGAATGAAGAACATTAGGAGCTTCTTGAACTGTTGCTGCCGGTCTTACGTTAGTGACTGAGTGGCATCTACAGTAGATAGTGATTACCCGGCAACTGGACTGGACGTGACGTGAAAGATTGTGTTTCTTTTTATACGAGCATTATATTTTTATACGAACAGTTTGGTGTAGTTTCGCAAATTACATTCAGTTTTATGCAGACTTTTTTTATAATATTGGAGTTAGTTATCACCGCTGTAACATATTTCATGGGAAAATTGCTTTAATAGGGAGGTTGGCACAGAGTAGAACATATCGAAAGGTTTCAAGCTTTAATACAGTGGGCAGTAGGTAAGCGTCTTTGTCATAAAATCGTCTGAGGTTATTCGGCCTAGCGAGCGCAGGGCAATTAGGCAAAGAAGTTAGTGGGCGTGCCGAGCAGAAACCACTCGGCTGCGTAGTTTGACAGGAAGGAGGAGTCCCTGGCGGCTGACAAGGTGGCGGCAAAGCGAGGCGCCAGCATGTACAACCTGAACGTGAACGTGAACCTGACGCCCGGCGGCGTCGGGGGCGGGCCCGCCGGCCTGCTGGGGGTGGAGGGCGCGTGCACCACCCCCAAGACGCCCGAGATCCTCAACTCGCTGATCGCCATGTCCAACCCGTTCGACGGCTACCCCACGGCGGCCGGCGGCGGCGCCGGCGTGCGCGGCGCCGGCGTCGCCGGGGGCGGCGTCGCGGGGGGCGGCGTCGGGGGCGGGCCGCGCATCGCCTCCGTGCCCCCGGGTCACAGCAGCCTCGGTGACGGCGGCTGCGCCAGCGGCGGCGGATCTGCGTCGCGGTCGCCTCTGTCCAGCCCCACAGGTAAGTGCCGTACACCGACCGGCCGGGACATTACGACCACCTACCCAGTAGCCCGGACGTCGGCCGACGGCAGCGACGCGTCGTGGCGCGGAAACAGTGAGGTCCGGGTAGGCAGCTGGCGCCACATCTGCACTCACACGTCACCTAATTCCGGGCAGGGGCGATGAGCTCTGACGCCACGTTCAACCATCTCCAGGATCGATCGGATTGAGATATGTCGAGTTGGGGGGCTAGCACATCAAATGGAACTCGCCACTGCGTTCCCCGAACCACTCCATCACACTCCTGGCCGTGTGACGTGGCTCGTTATCCTGCTGAAAAATGCCACTGCCGTCGGAAAACGTGACCGTCACGAAGGGGCGTAAGTAGTGTGCAGCCAGTGTACGATACCCCTTAGCCATCGTAGTGCCGTGCACGAGCTCCTCTGCACCCACGGGTGCCCACACGAATGTTCCCCAGAGCATCGTGGAGCCGCCGCCAGCTCGTCTCCTTCCTGCAGCGCAGGTGTCAAGGAGCAGTTTCCCTGGAAGACGACGGATTCGCACACTCCGATCGGCACGATGGAGAAGCTATCGGGATTCATCAAAACGTGGAACGCTCTGCCACTGTCCAAATGTCCAGTGGCGACGGTCGCGTGCCCATTTTGGTCGTAGCTGGCGATGTCGTGGTGTTAACATCGGATCACGTATAGGTCGACGGCTGTGCAGGCCCACCAGTGTTCGCTGCACTGTGTGTTCAGACACACTTGTACTCCGGCCAGCGTTAAAGTGATGCTAGTTCCGCCACAGTCAGGCGCCTGTCCTGTCTTACAAGTCTGCCCAGCCCACGACGTCCGACATCTGTGATGAGGGGCGATCGCCCAACCCCACGACGTCTGGACGCGGTCTCACCTCTGTTTTGCCGCTTGTTAAAGACACTCATTAGAGCACTCCTCGATCCGACAAGTGGCGCAGTTTTCGCAGTGGTCGTGCCGAGCCTCCGGGCCACCACAATCTGCCCTCGGCCGAACCCAGACAGATCTCACATCTTCCCCACTCTACACGCTCGCTGCGTGTGTCTGACTAGCAGTCGTTCCTCGGCAGGTGGCGCTGCTACCTACTGGACGGGTTTGTATAGATAGTAGGTCGGTGGTCGTAATGTTCTGGCTGATTATTGTACCTTACTACTCTGATAACAACACCATCGCATAACCAGGATAAACATCGCCCTTCTATGGATTACTGGGTGGCACGATCCATTACTGATTAACGTGTCTGCAGTTGTCGGTTTCCGAAAACTTCCGCATATCATTTGGTAGCGTTGTTCATTAAATAGGGTCCCGGTAGCTGTAGTTACCCTCATCACTCGCAGGGTATCAAATACGATACTTTTAGTTTTTATTCTCTGACACATATGCAGTTGAACTTTGCGTGGCCTGTGGTATCATGTAAACAGACTTCGCCACTTGCGGCAGCTGACTTATTCGTTCTTCTGCCGAACAATATGAGGGGTCAACACTAATTGTTCAAATGTGTGCGAAATCTTATGGGACTTAACTGCTAAGGTCATCAGTCCCTAAGCTTACACACTACTAAACCTAAATTATCCTAAGGACAAACACACACACCCATGCCCGAGGGAGGACTCGAACCTCCGCCGGGACCAGCCGCACAGTCTACGGCTGCTCGGCTAATCCCGCGCGGCAACACTAATTGGAAGGTTCGGATTCCCCGACTGCACAGCACGTCTCGGCGAAATAAAGGTAAAGACATTTGTTTTTCTAATTACATGTGTTTTCACACGCTTTGATATTATATTAAAACTGTGCAGATATCCCTCAGTTAATAGCGAACTGTAAATTAATGCTATAACGGATTATCGACTTTAAACTGGAAGGTACCATATGTGATACCTCGCGACTCGATGCCAACTTTGTTTACGTAGCTGAATTGTGGTTTTATTTTTTTTCCTCGTCGTCACCGGGCTTGATTGATAAATAGATCATTGAGTTCGTTGACAGAAATAATCCAGATGAGTCTAACACAGAGTTTGATGAACCTGATGACGAAGATGACACTTTGCTGCAAACTGATCAAAAGTGAAGAAGGGCATAAGAAGAGGAAATTGGGCATCTTGCTCAAAATCCAGAAAGAGTTCTGGAAGCATGCAAATGAGAAACAATAATGTTTGCCATTTTCAGTTTCCCAGTAACTTCCAATCTAACATCACTGCCAGCAACTGAGCAGTCACAGACGAACTCAAGAAGCCATTTGAATATACTTCCAAATACTGTCTCGGTTCATTTTTTGAGGATTTGTCTCATTTCACAAATATTAGGAGTTTCATAAAAACAGGAAAATAGCTTCATTCTACTATAGGGAAAGTGCACAATTTTTGGGGAGTCAGTATTGTTGCAACACTTTTGGGCGTACCACAACGAAGAATGTGCTGGGAAAGGACAACTAGGTACATACTAACTGCAGACAATGTTTCAGGGGACTGTGTTTAAATTCTAAGGAATTAACTGCCATCGGTTGAGGACCTACAACTGCTGAATGTTTAGATACCAAGTTTGTAGAAGAGGCGAGGCTAATCGAATGTTGCGCGAACATTGAACCAGACAAACGCGCAGCGCCTCCCGGCATGCCTTGCTCGTCAAACGACGCTAGCCGGCTGGGCCAGAGCAGCTGTTCGAGGGCTGCGGTCTCGTACGTTAATTTAACGGGACGCGCAAGATTCGAGTTTTCTAAAACGGTTGAGAAGTGCCACGTACAGAGCAGCATATGTTACATCTGAGCACACACTGCAATCGTGCGAAAGATACGCAAAATCGGTGGGTGACCGTTTGCGTTCTTGCTTCCCTTGTAAGAGCGAATA
This sequence comes from Schistocerca piceifrons, assembly GCF_021461385.2. Taxonomy (NCBI): domain Eukaryota; kingdom Metazoa; phylum Arthropoda; class Insecta; order Orthoptera; family Acrididae; genus Schistocerca; species Schistocerca piceifrons. The sequence continues at coordinate 28,566,306 of NC_060146.1, read as the reverse complement.
TTTTAGTGTCCGAGAATATGGCACCTGTTCGATTGCGAGGCGGTGTAATCGTTAACAGTAAGTCACCAGAATTCTTCCCGGTCGACGTCGTCTGTAGAGAAGCGACTGGAGGCCCTGAGGAAGGCTGCTGTGAAAACTGAGTTGCTCGTTTGTTTGTGTGTACGCAGGCACCCCGCCGTCGGTGCAGCACATGTGTTCGCAGCTGATCAAGGACAGCCTCAAGATGACCATCCAGAAGAAGCGGGAGGCGACCGGCTCGGCGCTGCTGGACGACGGGGCGTACGGTCCGGAGCGAGGGCCCAAGGCGGCCAAGCGCGAGGGCGACGACGAGGTACGTACTCCAGTGTCCACACCTCTCCAGCACGGCCGTCAGCGGAAATCTTCCCAACAGGGGGCATAATTATAAAACTGCCCATTTTGATATAACTGACAAGGAGAATACGGCAAGTGCCATGACACAGTTTCCCAGAAACTTCGCTGGAGGAGGAGTCACAATAAGCCAACACTTGCCTTGCCTCGGCTTATCCGTGGGTACTCCACCGTTCCTGAGAAAACGACGGTCAAAGTCTTCCACGTACTTTAGGCGCCTCTCAGCGATTAAGTAGTTACCTTCGTGGCCTCACACTTTTGAACAACTTTTTATTTTTGTTTCTCATTTTTATCTTCCCGTGTCCGTAAACGAATGTTTTCCGACGTATACTGAAATAACGTTCTCCGTACTCGTCAGCTGATTGTATGTCTGGTAAATGGATTAAAGAAAATGAGAAAATTATTTGAAATTTCTTTGAATTACTTGGAACTCCTTTAGTGTATCATCATTCGTGATCAACAACAAGCACCAGTTTTTTGTTAAAGTGATCCTTTACGCCTGGTTTGCCATGAAATTACTGCCAACACGTGAAATATCGAGCCGTGTTGACGGCGCGTCTTTCCCGGGTGAGATTCCTACGAAGAAATGTATCACCGTGGCAAACGTACCTTCGCGCGAGCCTCGTCGTGTTCGGAATTCCTTTGTTCCGAATGTCTCTGCGATCGATATTCTCCAAAGGAATGCACCAAATCTTCCTGAACAATAAACAACAATAATTAATGGCAGAATTAAGTACAAGAACATGATAATTTAAAAAGATTGTAACCCTCGAAAATACCATAGACAAGTACATTATACGAGGTATGTCCACAAAGTAACTTCCGTTTGGTTATATAAAACAAACGTGTACAGATACAGCAAAAATATTTATTGTACAAAAATCTACAACTGTTAAACTACTCTTCTACATAGCTTCCGAAATTTTGTATGCCTTCTTCGTAGGTTGCCTCTTGTGTATTCAACCACGTCGCAACTTGTTCTTTCAGCCCATCATCACTGAAGTCTTGACCACCGAGGACAGATGTTAGGTGTAAGAAGAGATGAAAGTCGCTAGGAGCGAGGTCCGGGCTGCACGGAGGACGATCAAACGCGTCCCAGTGAAATTCCTACAAGAGTTGTTTGGTCACATTCGCCCTGTAAGGTCGGGAATTACCGTGGGAAAAAACAACACGTTTTGACAGCAATCCTCGGCGCTTGTTCTGTATTGCGCGGCGCAATTTCTTAATGGTTTTGCAGTAACCATGTGCATTGATTGTTTGGCCTCGTGGTAAGAAATCAATCAGCAAAATGCCTTTTCTGTCCCAAAAAACGGTGCACATGACTTTTCGAGGCGTCATAATTTACTTAGGCTTAACCTTCGTTTGGGATGAAGTGTGCCTCCATTCCACTGACTGCCGTTTTGTTTCAGGGGAGTCGTACGATACCCAAGCTTCATCCCCCGTGAATATCCGAGAAAGAAAACCATCGCCTTCTTCATTGTAGCGTGTCAAAAACTGAAATGCACTGCCCATCCGTTGTTTTTTGTGTTGTTCACTAAGAATTTTCGGTATCCAATGTGAGCAAAGTTTTCCAAATTTTAGCTTTGCAGTAACAATTTCATGAATTAGTGATCGTGAGATTTGCGGAACTTCCACAGGAAGGGGCTTAATCTTCTCTTCAGTTGTGTGAACCAGTTCATCAATAACCACACACGGGCATCCACTTCGTTCTTCACCGTGCACTTGACTATGTTCTTCACTGAACAGTCTGACCCATCTTCTACCCATTGAATTTTGTCCGTAAACCTCGCAGATTTGCGGATGAATTTCCTTTGGTTTAACTTCCTTTGGATTTAGAAAACGAATCACAGATCTGATTTCACACGCGGCGGCATTTTCAATTACGGCTGACATTATAAAGAAGCACAACAAAGCACACCTCGGCAGCGGCGATCTGAAAATGGCGTACATGTCTTCTCCTCGAGTCAGAGCAACCGCCGCGCATGCTTGCATCTGCGGTCGTAGCGCTGCCGCGGATAGAAATAGAAACGGAACTTACTTTGTGGACGACCGTCGTAATTATTGTGAAACGCAGTCCGCCTGCCAGTTGATTGGTAACGTGCTTGTCTCCCATGCAGCGGGCCAGGTATCGATGCCCGGCCGGGCTGGAGATCTCTCCGCTCGTTGACTGGGTGTTAGAGAGTCCTCACCACCATTTCTTCGCCATCACTGGCACCCAAGTCTCCCACTACGGCGGCGACTGAAGTGAGACTCGCACTCGGCGGCCGAACGTCCCCGGATGGGGCCTCCCGATCATTTCATTGTGAAAAGCAATTGTAATTTTACAGTTAGTACAACGCCATTGTATCCCCTAACTTAGTAAGAAACATTCGTATAGTAAGCTTCTACGGACATCGGTAGAAAACTAGATATAAGAAGTAAAATAAATAAAAGCAGTACACGGGTTTAGAACACGGAGCACAAAACTGTGAAACTGCGACGCTACCCACTGAACCACCACTTTGGGTGACATTATCGCGCGCTAGAACGCAGTCGGTTTCTTTCTTGAGGAACTGTCGAGTATTTACGGATAAGCCGAGACTCGTGTTAGCTTCTTTATTCTCCTCTTCCACTGAGCCAAGCTTGCGGAAAACCTGGTTGTGTTCTCCTCGTGAGTCCGCGTGCTTGAAAGTGTGCCATGCGCCAGTAGCTAAGTTTCGGAAAAAAAGGTAGACAAAACGCGTAATACTGCAAACGACTGTTAGTTATCCATATAGTATTTTAAAGTATATCACTGTTATATGTAGACGGTATGCAAAGCACATCATTTTAACTGTGTGTGAAGGCATCACGTATTGGTGACAAATGAAAATTTGTGCCAGACTGGCGCTCCAACGCAGATTTCCAGCTTGTCGCAAGCGCTCGCCTTAAACACGTAGGCTATCTGAACACACTTCCAAGACCAATCCAAACATTCATATGTCGTACTGTCGAGGGCAAAAATGACAATCCTAATACTAACGCGGAATACGTTTGTTCCTTGAAAGCCTGAGTAGGAAAGCAAGTAAAGTTGCAAGTGATAGGGTTGTAGACAGTACGACGTACGGAAGTCTTGCGCGTTGGTCTTGAAAGCGTACTCGGACAGCTGAGATGGTTACGGCGATGACTCGCGACGAGGGGTAAGTTCGGGTTGGAGTCCTGGTCCAGTACAATTTTCATATGTCAGCAATACGTAATATCTTCATACCTAAGGCAGCTAATGTCAGAAAGATTGTGCAATTGCGAACAAATTTCATAGCGTTATGAACTTATGATTAGTCTACTGTTTACGGAAAGCCAAAGCTTTTGTTGTAATTGTTTATTTTGGTTCGGCAAACCAAGTACGGCATTTATAGATCCGTCTATAGTTTTGAATCTGATTGCATATATGAATGGAAACTAACTGCAGTGAAAGTTGTCTTCGACAAGCAGATAATACTGACACTCCCAAGTCTTTATATTTGAACGGTGTACTACTCGCCAGAAGAACTGTGCTGGGACTCCTGCAATAAGAATAGGTTCTTTGTTGTCTTAGTACGAGGTTGAAAGGTGATGGAGTGCGTCGATCCTTTAGTGAGATAAATTTGTGGGCAAATGATTCATTGAAGTAAGAAAGACCTACTTTCATTCCTCTTCCGTCATCAGTTGTTATTTTCACTGTTGTATTACGACACCAACTGTTACTGTGAACTATGATTACGTACTGCGCGACATATTTTCACTTGATGTCAAAAATAAACTTGGTCGAGTTTTGTTACATTCCGCCGTCAGTATTCTGTCGCAAAACTGTTAACCATGCCAGTGTTTGTTCTCACAAGTGAACTCTTCGCGCTAGACGTTAAGCACCCCTCTCCCCTCTAACTCCCTGCCCGCCTGGCATCGCCTTCCAGGAGTACGGTACGTCTTCTCGGCTGTCGCCACTGCTTTGTCCCTGCGTCGTTTTTGACGATTTTCATTTCTGGCAGGATATGACTTCGCACGATTTAACGATAAATGCAATAATCTTTCAATAACTTCGTTTTGTGAGTGGTGCTTTCTTCTAATGAAACTGCTGTGTACTCTGGGGTTCGGTTTCAGGACTAAGGTGACATCTGAGGTTTCCGCAGATATGGCCACCTTACAACATACTCTGATTAGCCACCACCTGTTTAAAAGCGTGTCGGTCCACTTCCGGAGCGCAATTCAGCAGTGATTCTGCGTGTCACGGATTCGACAAGTACTTGAATGGCTTGCAGAGGTTTTCAGCACCAGATGCTTTTGTGTTAGCAGAAGAGCCAACACCGTGTTACTAGGGGGGGGCCGAAATGCACGCGTTTTAGCTCACGCAGGCTGGCGTGAGGAGGGAAGAACTATACTGACGTGAGGTCTGGAACATGACAAGGAATGAAAATTCAGAAAGCGGACGTAATTAGTTTCATACTTAACTTTAATCCATTAATGATGAACGTCGCTCTTGACGGTACATGATTCACAATATTATCTGTTCAGAATACATTCTCGAAGTAATTATAGTAACTGAATATGGCGCCTTGCTAAGTCGTAGCAAATGGTGTAGCTGAAGGTTATGCTAAACTGTCGTCTCTGCAAATGAGAGCGTATGTAGACAGTGAACCATCGCTAGCAAAGTCGGCTGTACAATTGGGGCGAGTGCTAGGGAGTCTCTCTAGACTAGACCTGCCGTGTGGCGGCGCTCGGTCTGCAATCACTGATAGTGGCGAAACGTGGGTCCGACGTATACTCACGGACCGCGGCCGATTTAAAGGCTACCACCTAGCAAGTGTGGTGTCTGGCGGTGACACCAGAGATGCCAAAGAACTTGGTTCACATTGAAAATATATGTTATTTGAGAATTAATTTTGATATGTACCACGCATACGATAACTTCACCAAAAGATCGGTGCTGATAGTTGATGAAGAATTACCCTACGAAACGTTACTGCATGCTCGCAGTTGGGCAATATTCCCGATGGCTTTCCAGAAGCACATTGCAATTTTGGAGGCTGCAGGATAAAATTCTGCCCAGCACAAGCACTGCGTGGTTGGCAGTATGCCGTCCCTCGTGACGAATTCGCAGCAATCGTACTGGGAATTCTTTTCACAAAAGAATGATTAAAATTTTAATTTTAGTTCTTCACTAATCAAACTAGTTTGAGATACTTGTATGACTATCTGTTTCTTCTGTCTTATTGATTTACTGCCCTTGTTGACAGTCCTATTCCTGCCAGTGTCCATATGGAAAATTAAATAAAAATAAAAAAGTGCAGAAGGCGTTTCGGAATCGAACACACGCCCTCCGCTCGCCTGCCAAACGCCTGTCTCTGCCAGCGGCCATTTCTTTGACTACCGTTTACCTTTTTGGTACATAAGCGACAGCCGTAACAGTTGCTTTCGAAAATGCTCAGCTTTCAGTTATCTATCGGTCCCCTCAATTTTGAGTCGATTGCGAGTCATGAAATTTAGGTGTGGTCTTCTCAAAAACGGGGGATTTTCAACTAAAATATTTTAGTTTTTCCGTTTAGGGGCTAAACAGGCCACCTGCCAAATGTGGCCCGAATCGGTTGGCCGTGTCTGAGGCGTTCTCGAGACAGGCGCAACGTATTTACGGTCGGCCGCAATTAAGGGCGCACGCAACATGCTCCACGTTACGCTTCCGCCGATTCCCGTTAGTGTGAGCCTGCTGTGCACCCGCACTGAAGGGATCAGTTGGTCATCCCCACCTTAATGACGTACACTGATGACCGAAAAGCCAAGCGAATGCAGTGGGCCGGCCATGTGGCCCGAATGGAAGATCACAGATGGTCTCGGAAGGTCCTGGATTTCACACCTACAGGAAAGAGACCCCCAGGGAGACCCAAGAAGCGTCGGAGGGATGGCCTCCATGAAGATTTAAACCAAGTGTCAATAGATGTGGACAGATGGCGGATAGCAGCAACGGAGAGAATACAGTGGAGGAGGAAGCATGTAGCAGCGTGCGGTCCACTGGGCCTGATCACGTAGAAGAAGAAGAAGACGAAGAATAAGAAGATGATGATGATAATGATGATGACCCAAAAGTTAAGACCGCCTACCTAAAAGCGCGTTGGTCGACTTGTGGAACGCAGTTCAGCAGTGACTCTGCGTGCCGTGGATTGGACAAGTGATCGATGGGTTTCCAGAGCGTTGCGGCCCCAGACGCCTACGCACAGGTAATTTACGGACGGTTGGTTTGTGAGCGCGGAGCTGGCCCCAGACTGCGTCCCAGTTGGGTTTCATCGGAGTCAGATGAGCCGACTGTGATTGCAAAGACATGAACGTGAGTTCACTATCGCGCCCCTCAAACCGTCGCAGCACGATTCTGGTCTCGTGACACGGACACTTATCTTGCTGGAAGATGCCATCGCCGTTCGGGAAGACATCGAGGATAAGGCGTTGCACAGCCGCCGTGGTGCCTCCGACTGCTCCTCCAGGGCCCCCTGGAAGCCCGGCTGAATGCTGGTGCCGGCGGCCTGCGTCCGTGTTCACAGCAGCCGCTCGCCCGCATGACGGCGTGTCTGGACGCAGACGCAGCCGTCGGCGTTGTTTGACAATAAACGGGTTTCATCCGACGAGGCGACCTGCGGTCCAACTCCATGATTCCGCGCCCACTGTAATCGCAACTGACGACGTGGACGCGTCGTCTTGAGAACACGCAGGGCTCCAGCCGGACAGGACGCCCTGGCGCTCTGCCGCCTCGCCAGCGCCGCGCCCTGCCTGCCCTGCTTCAGAGACCGGCCGAGCCGCCCGTCCCTGCCTTCTGTGCTGACGTTCCAGCCTTCTCCAGCCACTCTCCACAGGCCCTGACGACAGCAGCGCCCCAGCAGCCCAGCAGTTCGCGAGACGCTCGCTCCTAGGCGCTGCGCCACATCAACATGACTGTTGTCAAAGTTTCTCAAGTCGACGGATTTCCTCATTCGCACCAAGAATAATTTCCCAATCGTCTCTGCTCTGCTCGTAACACTCCTCTCAACGCGTCACGTGCCCTCGGCGCCAGCACTCGGCACACAAGCTTGCGGTGGGCGATGGCCATAATGTTTTGGCCCATCAGTGTCAAGCTACCAGGTTTTCACAAAAACTTCATTACAGTTCCCACACTGAAGGCGGAACTCACAATATTTGAACAAATAATGTTGGATATCGAGAAAAATAATGAGCAAATAGCGAATTCGACAAACAGGAAATATACGCTATAAAAGACTTATTCAACTTTGATGATATCTGCAGCTGTTTCTCTGCATACAAAACTTTCCATTTGATCACGTTAACGGATTTATTCCACTACCTTCGTACTCTCTACTTTTTTTTAACGTCGACTGCCGTAGCTAAAGTTGAACAAAATATGTTTTGAAACCTCTTATTTTTTGCGGTTAGTCAAGTAAACTGTACCCCAGCACCACAGGAGTAGACGAACGTGGGAACGTGGTAAATCTTCCAAAATCTGCCTCTAACTTGCCGGTAGACCTGACCTTCAAAAGCTGAACCCTTGAAATCGTCGTTGTCAGTCACATATGTGTGCAGCCGTGCCGGTGGCCCGTACAGTTCGTCGGGCAGCGTGTCGCGCTGGCTTGCACCAAACTGAGTTAGAGGTGATCTTTCAGTTCCTGGAGTGAACACGATGTTTCTGTAATCTGGAGCTCAGCACTGCAGCAAGCAGTGATTGCTAGAACTTCATGAAAAAACCGTAATAAATAAACATCCGGTATCCAGTTTTCCAGGAGGTGTAAGTTGACAACCAGACGACAGTCAAACTCGTTCCCTAGTTTTACGTGTCTGGAGTTACCGCATGGACTGCTCTGCTACCCGGCTTCACTGTTGAAGCCAACTTGCTCAGTGGTGAACACATACAAGGCGACTTAGACAAATATTAAAAAAAATACACTAATGGCCATTAAAATTGCTACATCACGAAGATGACGTGCTACAGACGCGAAATTTAACCGACAGGAAGAAGATGCTGTGATATGCAAATGATTAGCTTTTCAGAGCATTCACACAGTGTTGGCGCCGGTGGCGACACCTGCAACGTGCTGACAAGAGGAAAGTTTCCAACCGATTTCTCATACACAAACAGCAGTTTTTCGGCGTTACCTGGTGAAATATTGTTGTGGTGCCTCGTGTAAAGAGGAGAAATGCGGACCATCACGTTTCCGAGCTTGATAAAGGTCGGATTGTAGCCTATCGCGATTGTGGTTTATCGTATTGCGACATTGCTGCTCGCGTTGGTCGAGATCCAATGACTGTCAGCAGAATATGCAATCGGTGGGTTCAGGAGGGTAATACGGAACGCCGTCCTGGATCCCAACGGCCTCGTATCACTAGCAGTCGAGATGACAGGCATCTTATCCGCGTTGCTGTAACGGATCGTGCAGCCACGTCTCGATCCCCGAGTTAACAGATGGGGACGTTTGCAAGACAACAACCATCTGCACGAAGTTCGACGACATTTGCAGCAGCACGGACTATCAGCTCGGAGACCGTGGCTGCGGTTACCCTTGACGCTGCATCACAGACAGGAGCGCCTGCGATGGTGTACTCGACGACGAACCTGGGTGCACGAATGGCAAAACGTTATTTTCTCGGATGAATCCAGGCTCTGTTTACAGCATCATGATGGTCCCATCCGTGTTTGGCGACATCGCGGTGAACGCACATTGGAAGCGTGTATTCGTCATAGCCATACTGGCGTATCACCCGGCGTGATGGTATGGGGTGCCATTGGTTACACGTCTCGGTCTCCTCTTCTTCGCATTGACGGCACTTTGAACAGTGGACGTTACATTTCAGATGTGTTACGACCCGTGGCTCTACCATTCTTTCGATCCCTGCGAAACCCTACATTTCAGCAGGATAATGCACGACCGCATGTTGGAGGTACTGTACGGGCCTTTCTGGATACAGAAAATGTTCGACTGCTGCCCTGGCCAGCACATTCTCCAGATCTCTCACCAACTGAAAACATCTGGTCAATGGTGGCCGAGGAACTGGCTCGTCACAATACGCCAGTCACTACTCTTGATGAACTGTGGTATCGTGCTAAAGCTGCATGGGCAGCTGTACCTGTACACGCCATCCAAGCTGTGTTTGACTCAATGCCCAGGCGTATCAAGGCCGTTATTATGGCCAGCGGTGGTTGTTCTCGGTACTGATTTTTCAGGATCTACGCACCCAAATTGTGGGAAAATGTGATCACATGTCAGCTCTAGTATAATATATTTGTCCACTGAATACCCGTTTATCATCTGCATTTCTTCTTAGTGCAGCAATTTTAATGGCTGAAATCACTCAACAGAGGAAAGTCCACTGGACCTGACGGGATACCAGTTCGTTTCTACAAAGAGTACGCGAAATAACTTGCCTCCCTTCTAACAGCCGTGTACCGCAAGTCTCTAGAGGAACGGAAGGTTCCAAATGATTGGAAAAGAGCACAGATAGTTCCAGTTTTCAAGAAGGGTCGTCGATCAGATGCGCAAAACTATAGGCCTATATCTCTGACATCGATCTGTTGCAGAATCTTAGAACACGTTTTTTGTTCGCGTATCATGTCATTTCTGGAAAACAGAATCTACTCTGTAGGAATCAACATGGATTCCGGAAACAGCGATCGTGTGAGACCCAACTCGCTTTATTTGTTCATGAGACCCAGAAAATATTAGATACAGGCTCCCAGGTAGATGCCATTTTCCTTGACTTCCGGAAAGCGTTCGTTACAGTTCCGCACTGTCGCCTTCGCCTGATAAACAAAGTAAGAGCCTACGGAATATCAGACCAGCTGTGTGGCTGGATTGAAGAGTTTTTAGCAAACAGAACACAGCATGTTGTTCTCAATGGAGAGACGTCTACAGACGTTACAGTAACCTCTGGCGTGCCACAGGGGAGTGTTATGGGACCATTGCTTTTCACAATATATATAAATGACCTAGTAGATAGTGTCGGAAGTTCCATGCGGCTTTTCGACGATGATGCTGTAGTATACAGAGAAGTTGCAGCATTAGAAAATTGTAGCGCAATGCAGGAAGATCTGCAGCGGATAGGCACTTGGTGCAGGGAGTGGCAACTGACTTAACATAGACAAATGTAATGTATTGCGAATACATAGAAAGAAGGATCCTTTATTGTGTGATTATATGATAGCGGAACAAACACTGGTAGCATTTACTTCTGTAAAATGTCTGGGAGTATGTGTACGGAACGATTTGAAGTGGAATGATCATATAAAATTAATTGTTGGTAAGGCGGGTGCCAGGTTGAGATTCATTGGGAGAGTCCTTAGAAAATGTAGTCCATCAACAAAGGAGGTGTCTTACAAAACACTCGTTCGACCTATACTTGAGTATTGCTCATCAGTGTGGGATCCGTACCAGGTCGGCTTGACGGAGGAGATAGAGAAGATCCAAAGAAAAGCGGCGCGTTTCGTCACAGGGTTATTTGGTAAGCGTGATAGCGTTACGAAGATGTTTAGCAAACTCAAGTGGCAGACTCTGCGAAAGAGGCGCCATTCATCGCGGTGTAGCTTGCTCGCCAGGTTTCGAGAGGGTGCATTTCTGGATGAGGTATCGAATATATTGCTTCCCCCTACTTACACCTCCCGAGTAAATCACGAATGTAAAATTAGAGAGATTCGAGCGCGCACGGAGGGTTTCCGGCAGTCGTTCTTCCCTCGAACCATACGCGACTGGAACGGAAAAGGGAGGTAATGACAGTGACTTATAAAAACACATTCGCAAATATCTCACAAACGGCGTGTTTCCGGATCGTTGTTGGGTAATTTTTCCCTTCTGCTATTAGATACAGTCGCTTCTGCCAGTTTTCGCTTCAAATTATGATTACACGCTATACACAGATTTTGCTCTTTGATGGCTGCGGCACTCCTCACAGCTTTTTGCCCAAGACAGCTGGTTGTGTCATTTCGGCCCTAAACCGGTGTCGGCTGCACCAGGCAGACAACCACACGACCAGCAACGTACAACTGCTGCCAAGCAAAACTTTTAGTTGCTACCACACGTTTCTATTCTCATTTATGTTGCATATAAGATGCTGTGAAATCGGATCAATGTTTTGGAAATGCGCAGTAACTTTTAAATGTTTCAGCTTCACGCAGAATTCAGTTCTAGCGAGAAAACAGTTCTAAAATTGTTTCCGGTAGTCTCATATAAATTTTCAAACTTTGCAGCTGACGCCCGAAGACGAAGAAAGGCGAAGAAGGCGAAGAGAACGAAACAAAATCGCTGCGACGAAGTGTAGGCTGAAGAAGAGGGAGAGGACCGTGAATCTAGTACAGGTAAGCTCGGATACATACTGATTCACACCGAAACACGAGCGCAAACATGGCACCAGAAATGAGGTCGAAACAACATATGTACAAGAAGAATACTGCTGAAAATTTGTTGTCTGTTGGCAGGAGAAATTCTGTTACTAGAGTTGCTGTAGACACCACATGTTAACATCGGACATAGAGTAAAACTAACAATGATGTTTATGTACGGTGTAATAATAACAACAGATATAGGGTTGTTCATCGTAAATCATCACTTGACATTATCTGCATATGTTCTTCCAATTCATTCCCTTCATATGTAAATGACAACTACACAGTTCTGTGCAACCATTGATTCCATTTTGCTGATAATTTCAATTCAAATCTTCCACCAAGTACAAGAAAAATCTAAAACATAACAGTCTGTCATGAAAAATAGCTTCTTGATTCTCTTACATTAGTAATGTCTGCAGTTAAAAATTACACATTATCATAATAGTATGTTTTACAGTAAAAAGTAAAATATTTAACTCAGTCAGATTTTTAACATACAAAATTATTTGCAAAATTTTGTGAAATATTAATTTTCAACAATTACTTTCCAAATATACTAATTGGTGCTTGGGTGCTTCATTATTTAAATCACTAGCATTTACAGAGGCTTGATTCTAAAGTTGATTCATTTGGTACCTGCAACTATCTTATGAACCATGTTAAACATTATTATCTACTAAGCCATCTATAGTTTTAGTAATTCGTCATAGCGTTAGACAGTTTTTTTAAGGACTTCCTATTCCTTAATTTTGTATAAAAATAACTCCACTACAAAATCACAGTAGTGTTTGTAAATTTCACATCTTTTATTACAAATCCATAATATGTTATTAAAATAAGATCATTTCAGTGATACATTATGATCATCATCAGTAAGCAAATAATTCACAGCTCTTCCACACAACATTAAGTAATGGATAATAGGGAGTCATATAATAGTGATACGACACCTAATACACAGTACTGAGCAGTACAATAAACAAACCACGTATTGGATACTCTTATACTAAAACCAAGACTGCTGCATTAAAGTGGTGTTTTTGCCCTCCTGTGTTTTCTTCGCTGTGCTCCGTTTAATTTTGTATTTGGCCATCAATTACTAGTTTTGGAGTCATTGAAAATGAGTGATGAAGATTATTAAGCAATTTTTAAACCAAGATGTCACCTCTGCTATTGTATACAAAAGCAAGTGATACAATAAATTCTGTGCTGTTTACGAGTGGCAATGTGATGTGGAGATAGTGCCGATCGAGGTCCTTCAGTATGTATCGATTCAGTTACTGCCGTCAGTCACCATTCAGTTACTACCATCATTCACTGTGCTGAGAGTCTTCATGGAATTCACTGTTGGTCCAATAAGGCAACCATTATTTGGGCTGACTTTGTATGTTACACCATTCCATATTTGTTGTTTACATTGTATCCTTTTTATGTTTGATGCTGTCCTCATCTTATCCTGCCTTGCTTCTCTGAATTCTGCACATTGTCTAATATCTGCTCCCACTATTTTCCCCATCCATTGCTTGTTGTGGTGCCAAGTCAACTATTACGGGGTACAGGATGCCACCGAGCTGTCCCTCCTTTTCGTAAGAGGCTCTTCCTTAGACTATCCTTTTCACTGTTTGTTCAGTTTGTACATTATCAGTACGTTTAATTTTAAACATTCTTCATTGTACCACAATTCAAATGCTTTTCATTTCAAAGACTCAAAGGAAGTCATTTTCATGCGAAGATTGTTCTCTTACTTTCCTCATTCGGGAATAAACACGTTATTTCACTACACAAACATGTACGTCGCCACGCGTCATGCCGTTAAGCCACATGGAATTGTAATAATTGTTGTTATTTCATTAATTAACAAATAGCTAATGTCAGCCCTTGGTCATTGTCAAATACTTTCACAATAAAAACTGTTATGCTTACAGCGCATTGCGGTCCACACAACAGCAGGGGGAAAGAGGAACGTGATATGTTCTCTTATTAAAAAGAATTATGTTATTTTGTCGAAAGTCGACATGTTGAGAAACGTGGCTGTTGTACTTAAGGTTTATAATTTATATAAAAAACAGCTACCAGCCACATGTATTGTTTAAAAAGGTTTATTATCTTCAGACCATGACCGGTTTCGGATTTTTCTCTACAAATCCATCTTCAGATGGCAGTTACAAGCATTCTTAGTTGGACCTAGTTTTGTCTGTGTTATTCGTTTGCTGCACTGGGAAAGAAAAGAAATATTTGTTGTCATATCGGTAATGGTATTTTTACGAAAGATTTACTTCTTTTACAAAATCTAATTGCTCATGAGACGGTTTTTATAAACATTAGTAAACTTGCAGGTTAGTGTACTTACGAGCTGTGTAGTTCTGCCTGACGAAATATTCGTGCGTTTATGTTTTCGAACGCAAGCTTAATACAGACAGACAGAGTCAGTTAACACCCCCTTCCTAAATAACTTTGAAGAAGCTTTCACTTTTTTAAAATAACTTAAGCCTAATATTCCATCAAAAACATTCAGTATACAGGCCCCAAAAACTGCTTATATGTCATAGAAAAATTGCATAATGAAAACATGTGCATTGCTTATTATGTCATATATTAGAATTTATCTCCTACTATTGTAACAACTAATTAGTAACACACAGTAATTCTGTACTACATATAATGTTTGTAATCTTATTTGTAAGTAATTTTATTTATTCCGTTTTAGATTAATTTCATACAATAGCAAAGAGATATTTTACTGTACCCATATCGACTATACAGCATCTGTAAGTTAACATCGTTATGACTGTAAGCTCTTTGCAAATATTGTTCTCGTTTGTAATGTGAAGCTGGGCCACGTTTTGTAAACGTTATTCGTGTATGCTGCGTGTGCAATTAAGATGATGAGGTTGAAAGTGGCGTCCATTGACTGGAATAGCACTCACATAGTGCATATTGAAAAGTGTATTAAGCTTGCGTTCGAAAACATAAACGCACGAATATTTCGTCAGGCAGAACTACACAGGTCGTTAGTACACTAACCTGCAAGTTTACTAATGTTTATAAAAACCATCTCATGAGCAATTAGATTTTGTAAAAGAAGTAAATCTTACGTAAAAATACCATTACCGATATGACAACAAATATTTCTTTTCTTTCCCAGTGCAGCAAACGAACAACACAAACAAAACTAGGTCCAACTAAGAATGCTTGTAACTGCCATCTGAAGATGGATTTGTAAAGAAAAATCCGAAACCGGTCATGGTCTGAAGATAATAAACCTTTTTAAACCATACATGTGGCTTGTAGCTGTTTTTTTATATAAATTATAAACCTAAAGAATTATGTGTCTCAGCAGCATCATTTCTACTTTTATTTTCTTTGGTACGTGAGCACTTTGCTCACTGTAGCTGACGTAACAGCAAAAACTAACGTTAAATGTTGTATGCACAGTCCAAATTGCACTCTACAATCAGTTGTGCCAAACTGCCTCCAATGACTGGTAGGTAGGCCTATGTCACATCCTGCGCCGACCACTGCTGCAGGGGACCGCCCCGCCCCACCAGCTGTCGTCTTACAAGGACGCCATTCTGACCACCGGCGGCCATTCAGATTGATTCTCCTTCGGGGCTCGTCGCCGTGGCTGATGCTCGACTGCAGTAACTGTTCTGCTCCACAGCAGTACTTCATACATGCACACACAGTATCAATATGATTATAACTAACATCAGTATGATTATAACTTATAATTTTATAAAAAAATATTGTTTAGGTTGTGTTAGCACATGTTAGCTCCTATTAGAGTATATTTGCTTAGTTCAGTTTTTAGAAAGTGCTTCTGGTGTAAATATGATTGGAAAACAGCCTGTGAAGACTGTTAGGAATTCAGATTTCATGTTTCTGATAACCGATGCAATCAAAGTATCCATGTAACTTCGGACTATGCACTAAATTAGTTTTTTGTCGTCTGCTGCCACATAGTGTCATAGCTTATGCGAAGGTCATTCGTACACATTGTCCATCGTTTATTCACTAACATAAATCCCCTTGGTGACGGAAGTGGAACCCTCCAAAATGCATAGTGGAAATAATAATAAATGTAACACCTTACGGTTACTGTCAAGTCCAACCTAAAGTGTTCACATTAAGGTTGTAGTTGGGGTACCAGTAAAAGTAAAAACTGATAAACCAGTGCCTTAGATATCATCAGTGGACGTGGACCAATGACGTAATAATAAACCTCAAAGTGCAACATAAACATCATTATAGACTGGCAACCAGTGAGATCATAAAATTGAAAATTGTACAGTTTCTTAATAATAAATACTAATACTAACGGGAAAATCGTGGTAGAATGGGGAGCGGGGATTTAGAGTGGACAAATTAACATAACAAACATAAAATCACGAAAACTGGAAAATATGCAAAACGAAACAACCAGAGAAACACTGTTCAAAACTATGACCACCACAAGAAAACACGCCATGCACATGACACAATATGCTCCGATTACACGCAACTCTTGCAAAAATTCAATAGTAGACTCCTAATCCTCCATCTCCCGACCATGAAATACATTCCCTGACAAAAAAGGCCAACCGTCCATTAGGGGGCTGGAGTTGGAGGAGGTGGAGACGAAACTTCGTGGGTTGAGAGGTTATGTGATGTTATTTCAGTGATTAGAAAATCAAGCTAAATTTGCAAAGAACTTGGCGGTATCAGGCCTGCTATTTCTATGACGTTTCATTGCCTGTGACGTGTATGAATGCACTGATTCGGTTGATAACGGCGTCATAAAACCGTTGTACCCTCTGCTGAGTCACAGTGGCCCACAACTGTTGTAACTGGTCCTCGATAGTCTCAACAGCGGCACGTCCACGCTGGTCCCATACTTGTTCCGTTCGGTACAAATCTGGAGAAGTTGGTGGTTGGTGGAAGGGACCAAACGCCGAGGACATCAATCCCATTGGATCTCCCCAGGTCACCGCCATCGATGGTGCCGAACCGCAACTCATCGCTAGACACGAAGAACACCATTGGTCAACAGTCCACGCCTGTCAGTCACGGCAGCTGTTTGCACCGTAGTGTTAACAGAAACTTGCGCGTGGGACACTAATTCCCAAGCCTGGCGGCTGCTAGTCTCTGACCAGTGATGCGGTACGGCACGGAATGTTTTCCCGTGCAGGCAGTTCATTACTTGTCCTTCGATGATAGGTACAGACAAGAAGGGACAACAGTGTGCTTGGTGCAGTCAGATGCGGTAGAGTGGAAGCTTGCCGACGAGTATGCCTGTCCTTACGTTTCCGTACACACACCCGAGTGCGCCGCAAACCTGGCTGTTGCACAATTCGACCATCTCTCGAAATGGGGACCCACGGTGAGACCCCTTTCAGGCAGTCGCTCTTGCTGGTAACGTTGTCTCACACGAGTGCACACCAACTCTCTGCGCTCACAGCTTTCACAGTGAGCACTCAACATCTGCTGCTGTCCGCGTCCCTTTTATACGCTTCCACGTGCCTCACCACGAAATAGGAAAAATACTAACACACTTCGGCGGCCGCTCTTCCTTCCACAGAGCATTGCAAAATGGTTCAAATGGCTCTGAGCACTATGGGACTTAACTGGTAAGGTCATCAGTCCCCTAGAACTTAGAACTACTTAAACCTAACAAACCTAAGGACATCACACACATCCATGCCCGAGGCAGGATTCGAACCTGCGACCGTAGCAGTGGCGCGGTTCCAAGAGCACTGCAACTCTAATCGTTTACATACATGCCGCTGGTGTATACGTACACAAAGTGTTTTTTGAATGCTTCCCTTTTTTAGCCAGGCTAGGTATAGTGGAAGAATCAATCTAGCAAAAATTACGTGAAAGCTGCAACAAATAAAATAAATGACTACGACAAGGAAATAAAACTTGGGATTTATTGGTTAACATCATTGTAACCCACAAGCAGAGGCTCAATCTCTCAAACCGGTAGTATGGCAGGTAAGAATTTAATATTCGAAAGGGAAATATATTTATAAATAATTCCAATATCACGTAAATTGTTCCCAGTCACTATTATCGCTCGTTATTAGAAGCACCAAAGATAATGTTTAACGTCCGAATGATTAGGATGGTAAATCTCGTTAATGGATTATGTCACCCGCTACAATAGTATAACGATATGGCTGAAAGCCGACTGTAGGTATACAAGTCCCAATTTCAACCAAAAAACACACGTACACGTACTTTTTCGTAGCTTAAGTGTAAACTCTTAACTGGACTTGCTACTACATTGTTCTAGCTTTTATCACTCCTTAATTGGACTGAACACAATCGGCAGGTATCTTCATGCTCTTTTAGCTGTATAGCCCAGTGAGCGCATCACACGGTTTTTGTCTGCAGGAGTCCGAAATTCTGGAGACGCAGAACCACGACCTGAAGAGCCAGATTCAGGACCTGGAGGCGCAGCGGCGCCGGCTGATCGACATGCTGTCCATGCACACGCCCACCTGCCTCAAGAACTCGGGGGGTGCTCCGCCGACGGCTGGTTCAACAGGTGAGCAATTAAAAATGAGACTCCCTGCTGGGACGTCTGACTAGTTCCTCTCCTGTGCCAACCTCTCTATCTCAGAGCAGCACTTGCCCCAGCATCCTTGCTCATCTGTTGGTCATACACAAATCTCTGTCTTACCCAACATTTTTGCCCACTACTACCCTCTCCAGTACTAACAAATGTCCCATCATCAGGGCCAGTGGAAGGCTCAGGCAAAACGTGTAGCTGCTTGTCTTGCCAAAGGCCAAATGATATCAGGGACGATCAAAAATGTTCCGTTCGAAGGGCGTACAATCCAGAATGGGTATGCCAATCAGACAACATCGCCACAAACATTGAAGGAATGACCGCACCGATGCGCCAGGTTGCACATACCCATTTGTTGAAACTCTTTGTCCTGTTGCACGAGGAAGTGCTGCGTGTCCTCTCCCATCAGAAATCATCGACCTCTAGAGGCCGTTTTCGAGGGACTAAAAGCGCGATAATCGCACGGGGAGATATTGTGGCTACAGGGCAGTGCCTGCCACTTGCCTGCATTGAACGACCGATCGACTTCCGTCTCGTGTCGAACTGCGAACTTGGCGCACCATTCCACAATGGTGGTCTCGAACAGAAATGCTGCCCCGTGCACAGTCTTTATTCTTTTGTGGATGTCTACTAGTGTTTATCCCGCAGCCAAGGAAAAAATCTCACATTGGTCTTGTTTGGACGCATTTGGTAATAATATCACCATAGATCACGTTTCCGCATATACTGCACAAACGTCAGAAAGACACAAATGCCACAATAAACCCTTGCTTACATGTCAGTGCTTATATACCTGCATCGCAGTCGCGCTACGTTGCTTACTCGTACATCCCGCCGCAATGGAAACTTTTTGATTGTTCCTTATATGACGTGTGTGTGGAAATTTCCTCCCAAACCAGCCCGACTTATCGTAAGTCAGGGCTTTCCCCACATCCCTCTCCTTGCCGACTGTAGGGAGGACCTCCTCATTTCTTATCAGTCCACTTAATTTTTCTCTCTTCTCCTGTAACATATGATCTCAGATTCTTCGATTCTCATCTTTCGCGATTTTTCCACAGTTCGTGATTGACTTTCGCACACTGCTAAACTCTAGACATACATTCTCACAAATGCCTTCATTACATGAAGGTCTGTTTGCCACTTGTAAACTTCATTTAGTGACACATACCCTGACTACCTTGACAGTGCACTATAAGTAAACCTACCCCTATTCCTGATTCTTAAAAAATTTAACTACAATGTTTAAAACAGCTTGTTAATTATTTGTTGTTGCACTTGTAAAACTTTTAGGGTTGAAGACACAAAACGCTGATTATGATGGTTTTATTAGTTTCAGGTTATTTACCCGTACTCTAATGAAAGACTCAAAACCTAACTGGGATGTTTATAGTCAAGGAAATTTGCTCTCCATTTTAAGAAAAGCTAGTTTTTCATGCATTTCAGCGGGAACTTTCAGTGATATATGTGAACAATGTCTGGAAATGTGTTGCGAATGGAGTTAGTAGTAAATAATTAATAAGTTAAAACGTCGTGGCAAATGATGTAGTTTTACTGCACGAATAGTGAAACTGTCGTAAATGATAAACTTCTTTACCTACTTTATTTTTTTGGGGATGTCAGGGAAATAAAGTTATGAAACCGTTCTAAAATAGTGTGTAAAGTTTGGTTTAAATAGCTAAGTGCTCTCGCTCTCAAATTCTCAATGAATATTGTACGTGCAATTTGCGTAACGTGAGTTACACAGCATCGAGACAATAAAGGTGTGCAAACAAATTAACAGGAGTGATTTTTCCACCTGTTTTATTCCAATAGCGTTACAATTGAGCTTCGCCGGCTTCAAAGTACTTGCCTTAGGAAACCACACAGCGCTGGAGACTGTTCTTCAACTCCTCATAGCACTGCTGGAACGCGAATATTGGAATTATCTTCATCCTGTCGGTTGCACCCATTTGGATGTTATCGAGCGCCCCAATGCGACTTCCCTCGAGGTGCGTTTTCAGTTGCGGAAAGAGAAAAGAGTCACAAGAACTCAAGTCGAGCGAATGAGTTGGCTCAGGACACACAGAAATGTCCTTAATGGCCAAAAAGTGGATTACTGAAAATGTTGACTGTCAGGGGACACAGTCGTGATGCGACACCATGTGGTTTCTGACGAACAGTAGTGTGGGCCAGATTCAACTCTGCCCCAGCCGTCATGACTATCACCACCGAAACCCCGGGGCCCTCGGCAGAATGCTGTCTCTGTAGGCCTGCCAGTGTTTTGCGAACGGTTCTACTGTAGTGTGCCCGAGTACGAAACAAAATACGATCGCACAACGTTGCTCGATATGTAAGTCACTTACTGTCCGAATGAACGAGCAAAACATTCTCCACTGAAGAAAGCTCTAAAGACAACGAATGTGACGCTAGTGCAGACAGTTACACACTCATGACGTATCACGTGTTCACCTGTCTCTCCCCCGTGTCTACCATTGCCAGATTGAACAGAGTGCTATCATTCTCATTACTTTATTTACATGTCGTGTAGACACAGCTGCTATCTTGAGGCCATTTTTCAAAGCTGTACCTTTATTATTGGAAAATTCCAGTTAGTAGACCATACATTCTGAAATGTATATATGTGATGTCTGTTCTTTCGGACAAGCCCAAACAACAGACACCATTTTTGATTCAGTAACCATTACAGATTAAGACACAAAGGAATGACAGACATCAGCTGTGAGTGGGGATTTATTGAAGCCAATGGGGAAATTCGAAAATTTGTGCCAGTTCAGGATTCGAGTCTGGATCTCCTACTTATTAGGCAGGTGTTCTGACCGCTAAGCCATCTACACGTGGTGTTCATTGCAACTGCACGTACTAGCTTTAGCACACCTCTTATCAGACCCAAACTCTCAGCTGATCGACACACTACCGAATCGGTGCCCACTCGCAGCCATTGTCTGTAATTCCTTTGTGTCTTAATTCGTAATGGTTGCTGGATCAAAAATGGTCTCTTTTTTGGACATATCTGAAAGAACAGGCAGCACTAGTAGAGGGTGCGACAGGAGGCATGCTAGGGTAGTCTGTGCAGGTGCAACGCCCACTGTCTGCATGTCGGTCAGAGCAAGAGACCGAGGTTCGAATCCTGGTCTGGCACAAATTTTCAACTTTCCCCCTTGATTTCGATCAGTGCCCACTCACATACAATGTCTGTAATTCCTTTGTGTCTTAATACTGAAATGTCTTGTCACTGAAGGACTATCTCGCACTGTGCAGGTACACAGTCCGGGGACAACTTCGGCACAAATGGCGACTCTCTGCCGCAGACCTACGAAGCATTCATTGCGAGTAGTACCTACCACCAGCATCACCACCACCACCACCACAACCACCATGCCCAGCAGCACCACCAGCACCAACCGGAGCAGCAGTACCCATCATCGTGCAACTATAGCAGTGGCTATCCCTCACCGGGGGCCGGTATTGATGGTGGCTGCATGGCTTAACAGGACCCTGAGCTCTGTACGAGAATCGAGGACCGTAGTAACCTTAATCTGTTGTAGAACTTGGATTTAAGATGTACACTATAAAAAATTGCTTCAGTGCTAGTGTCTACAAAGTACATAAAACCTATTTGTAAAATATCTGGCTTTAGATCCATATGACAAATTGTTCAGTGCACTCAGCAAACAATGTAAACAACAGTTTGGGATACATCCTGAACTATAAAGTCATGTGTACCTCTCATGCTTCCAAAATAGTCATCTTCCACTGTTTTCATTTATTCTTCATTCATGTATGATTCTAAAATACGCAAAGTAGAATAAAATTTGAACTATATCCATAATTTCTCAAAGTATGTTAATGCTGCCTTAATTGTTTGAAGAACCCAGGTATTCTAAATATCCTACAAGAAAGAGTCAATAGATCAAAGTGCCTACCAGATTATAATTTTACCATTTTTGCAGAGCAAGCACATAATTGCTATCAGTG
The DNA here is from genome assembly GCF_021461385.2 of Schistocerca piceifrons. NCBI lineage: Eukaryota > Metazoa > Arthropoda > Insecta > Orthoptera > Acrididae > Schistocerca > Schistocerca piceifrons. The sequence goes on along the minus strand of NC_060146.1, from coordinate 28,544,068 downwards.
TCTAAAAATTTGCGAGAAAAACTCAGAAATTTCTGCTTTTAAGATTTCAGGAAAAAGAAATCACCAAGGTTCCATAAAGAATCGTCCACGTACACAGAACAACATAAATGTCAGTTTTCAAACTGCACTGTGGCAGAAGTGAGTAAGTACTAATATGGCTTATTAGAGAACAATGTGTTATCAAGGACATTAAAAACTAAACTTGTCCATGATTTTCAAAATATTAACTCACAACATTTTTGTACCTTTATATAACATTTGATACTTGTGATAATCTAATTGCTGTAACTGGAATGTGTGTGTGTGTGTGTGTGTGTGTGTGTGTGTGTGTGTGTGTGTGTGTGTGTAAAGTACTATGATATTTTGTGAGTCAATTGTAAGAATATCACCAAAGCTGACCATATGAGAATTTGAGGTTCAGAAATGTCTAGCTATTTCATCAAAAAAGCTTCTCTTTATGAAGATCAATGCCCTCATCGCAAATAGGACAATTAACATCATTATTCGAAAAAAGTAAAATAAAATACACTCAGTCACTGATTGGTGTCTTCCCATTGTAGATGCTTTAGAAACAAAGGATGTGAACTGAGAGATCATTGTTTGCCACTGCTGAAATTCCAGTTACGGTTTCATATTTTATACTCATTCTTCGTGAAAAAAAGGAGTGTTATTTATATATTTTGTACTCGTTTAATTTCTTATTGTTATTGCTGCTGCTTGTTAGCATCAGTGATACTCTTGATGTATGTTGAAACTGGTGCTTAACTTAGGTGCTACAAATTTCCTTAAAGGGGATTAAGACTTCTTTTATGTGTTCACTTTTCAGGCCTTTGCACTACTTTCAATGTTTATTTTTCTGTAAACACATTTCTGAAAGTCACTAAATTACTAAAATTACATTCTTCTTGCACAACATTTTGTGTGTTCGTCACATGATTAATAGCCTTTGATAATTTATATTCTGTTAGAGCATTAAGAATAAAAATTTTATTCATATATTTGTATTGCAGCTATAATTCAACGTTGTTCTTTGTATTTTTATTGTATTTTTTTTTCAAAACCATTGCTGCAAGCAATTTTAGCATGTTTTATGTCCTTATGGTATCAGAACAAATGTGTAAAATAAATAAACTATATTGTAAGTGTGCATAGCCTATGTTCCTTTATTTACGAGATTAAGGTTAATGTTTGTAAAAATGCTTATTGTTTTTATTGTGTTTTATAAGAAGTTGTGTGTTGTGCTTGTATACAATAACTGTTTATATTTTAGTATAAAAGTTCATGTTAGAAAATAGGATGCAGACTTTAAGCTTATATTTTTATAATTTTTTTGCACAAGTTTTAATGAACCATAAGTAATTTTTATAAGAGTGATTTATTCTTCATTTAAACTAGTATAATAATGAGTCATATAGTTCTTAAATTAATAACCACAAGTATTTGTATTAATAGTACAATTTTGTGTCCCTTAGTGCACTTGTAGCAACTGCTTCATTAATTAGGTTGCACAAAATATTTAATTTCGACAGGTTATTTGTTACAAGGCAGTTTTTTATATGTTTCAAAATTGTTTCATTGAATGAAGCTTTTGCTCCAGTCATATATTAAAATATGGACTGCCTGCAAAATATGTGGAGCATTGTGTGTGTGGGGATTGGGGATGCAGCTAAATCTATGAAAAAAGAACATAGCCACATCTCATACTGAATGTGTGCAACAAGAAATAAGACTAGACTTGTACCTATTTATAGAAACAATAACGGTTATTGCATTTCATACTGTTCCAAGCACTCCAGGTGTGTTATAGTCTCTACACATTGATTTTGTAGTATATATTAAGTATATTTAATTCTTGGTATCACATATTTAAATATATAGAGTGGGATTTTCCATTAGGATACTTCCATCACTTAGGAAGTGCTTTTTGGATCAACAATTAATTGAATATCGTTAGTTTAGTAGCTATAAAAGGGTAGTAAACTGCTTTTCATTCTTCTGCAGAATTAATTTCTGAAAGAAACATGCTATGGTACCACCCTTAAAAACTCTTCCAAGCTGAACTCATATGTAAATAGGAAAGGGAGTTAAGGAATCATTTTTTGAGGACACTAGGTTTCTGATGGTAAAGTATATGCAGTTGTAGAACACAGATTGAGTTGTATGATACGAGGCTATCCATGAACAGAACAATACATTATTTCACTGACTATTCGAAACCTGTGAATGTAAAATTTTTTGCAATTTATGTGAATCTACAGTGGAGACAACATTTTAACAAAGGTAAAACAACTATTGTAATTATACAGAATATAACAGCAAATAGAACAGTAAATTTCTCTCCTTTTTGAACTTGTTGCTGCATTTGGTACAGAGAAATAGTAACATTTTTCTGCTGCACCTCAGTTTCTTCACACCTGACAATAACTGTAGTGTACACAAAGTACTATTTTTCAAAGTGAAAAGTATCACCAAAAATTTAATCAGAGAGCTTTTTTTGCAACGGAATGTTTATTGTTTAGGAATGACACAAATATATTTTGTAAATACCTAAACTAAGATATGTCATTTGTATTTTGGAGGATGAGAGCCTCAGTCTTACCAAAGGAATATCTTCAAATTAACATTATTATTCCATGTGTGCTAAATCATTATGTGCCATTTAGTTTTGATGGGGTCTTTTCTTCCATAAATGCTGATATTTCACTTTTGGTATCTGTTTTACCTCTAGTGTGATCAACAATTTTCCAAAATGGAAGTGCCTTAATTGTAAACAAGTATTTTTGCAATGGATAGTGGTAAATTAATACAGGTCTGACCTGATTACCTCTTGTTAGGCTGTGTTATATGAGAATAATTTTTAGTGTTCAAAACACTCATTGCCATTCATTCTGTAACAACATTCTTGTCATGTTTGCTTGAACAAATTTGACAAAGAAAGTTATAAGAAGCCATTAGTAGCAGTAACTTTAGCTCATCTTTTCTGATATCTGTTCTGATGCAAATTAATTTTTACTTTGGAATGTATACACATTCATGAGCTTTGTTCCTAATAATGTAGTGAAGTGAAAGATTGAGATAAAAGTACTGCTACTGTTTGTTATTGTTGGTATAAGAACAACAATAATTTTCTACATCAGCCTAGACTACTTTCTTGGTAACTGGCTGTAATTTCAATTTACATTCACTTTATGAGGTTCAATAATGGCAAAATGTTAAGTGATATACTAATCAGTGCTAATAAGAGTTTTTTTTTACTTGTAACATTACTTTAAATTATTTTCATTTACGTTATTATTGTCACTTCCAGAGAGGTCACTCATTTAAGGTGTTTACTTTTGCATATACAACAAAACAGTTCTGAAGACAATTAATGAATCTGTAACAATAAATTGACATAAAAATGTACAGCTTCAATATTATTTCACAGAGTGAAATACATTTCTTCAACCATTCCAAATGAGAACTATGTCTGGTACGTCAAACAGCTGGTAATTCCATTTATAGATATTTTGAGTTTCTTTGTGTGGTATGTCACTGTGAGTGTTTCTTTGTATTCTGTGAACTTGTTGCCAAGGATGTGGTTGTTTACTAAATAACACTCTGCTTTATGAATATATGTAATGTGAAATTGTGCACATTATAAAGATATATACTCTGACAATAGAATCAAGTTAAT